>NC_058523.1:39496277-40121277 GCF_904849725.1 Hordeum vulgare subsp. vulgare
CCAAGGCATTCAGAGCTGGATTCTTCTGGTTGCAGGCTAACGAGATGGCCAAAGCCATGGTCGATCGATGCGAAGGCTGTCAGTTCTACTCCAACAAGTCCCACAAGCCAACATCTGCACTAAAGACAATCCCACTTGTGTGGCCATTTGCAGTTTGGGGATTAGACACAGTCGGACCATTCAAGACTAGCCAAGGAGGCTACACACATCTGCTGGTGGCAGTCGACAAGTTTACAAAATGGATAGAAGCCAAGCCCATCAAGAAACTCGATGCCTCCACAGCCGTGAAGTTTGTCAGAGACATCATTTCCAGATTCGGAGTGCCTCACAGCATAATCACGGACAATGGGACAAACTTCGCCTCGGACAGATTCAAAGGTTTCTGTGCGAGTCAAGGTATCCGAGTGGATTTTGCTTCCGTAGCACATCCGCAATCCAATGGGCAAGCTGAGCGTGCGAATGGACTTATCCTTCAAGGTCTGAAGCCTCGACTCTTGCGAGAGGTAGGACATGCTGCTGGTGCATGGGTAACCGAGTTACCTTCAGTACTTTGGGGTCTCTGCACCACTCCGAACAGATCAACAGGACGATCACCGTTCTTCCTCGTCTATGGAGCAGAAGCGGTCCTTCCGAGGGACCTGCTTCACAATGCCCCGCGAGTCGAACTCTTCTCCGAAACCGAAACAGAACAAGCAAGGCAAGATGGAGTCGATCTTCTAGAGGAGGAGCGCAAGATGGCACTTACTCGCTCATAGTCCTAGGGTAGGGTCATTGGCCTGTCCTACAGGTCCTACCCAAGGACTACCCCACACAAAGGACAGGACCTTAAGTATGCCCGACTGAAGTAAGGTGCCCCCATCATCCAGTCGGTACCAGGCCCAGAATTATCCAGTCGAAGACTAACACTCGGAGGACACCGGGCCTACCGACTGGATACACTCGGTGCGTCATAACCTCTCTGGAGGGAAACTACCGTACGTTTCCGGGTGCATTTACTAGCATTTATAGCATACGTTACCTGTAACGCATGCATTCAATTGCCACTACTCCACCCTTGAATCAGAACCTTTGTGGAGGGCAACGCACTCTATATAAGCCGTCCTCCCCCACTGGTAAGAGGGTTAGAAAAACATTGTACTCCATATTACACTCGGTAACAAGCTCCGAGAGCACTGAGACGTAGGGCTCTTACCTCCACCGTAGAGGGCCTGAACTCATACAACCTCGCCGTAGCTAGGACTCTGCCCATCTCATTCGTACCCTACACATCTACTGTCAGCCTTATACCCACGACACATGCAAATGCCAAAATAATGTAGAGCACATCAAGAACAACATTTTTCATATAAAGTTTATTTAAATCATAGCTACGGTTATTTAGGTACGCAATAAATCATTTAACATGGCATTTATGCTAAACAATGCAAACAACAAGTTTAATATTTTACACATGCATGAAAGTTGGATATTGTGAAGCTACACATTATTCTAAACATTTTTCATATTAAGTTTGTTTAATTCTGATGCACGGATTAAATCACACAAAATACACAAGGGTATTACAACAAAATAACATGCACACAAACTTGTTCAAATGAAAAAACTAATTACACACATGAATTCTATGGAATTTTCTACCCCAATATCATATATAACATGTGAGTATTTATTAAGGGAAAATGACGCAACAATTATATTATGGCAGTTATGCAAATTCCGTCCAAACAACTTTTAAAATATTCTTAACATGGATGAACGTTGGAAATTATTAAACTACACAAAACTCTGAGCATTTTACATATATAAAGTTTTTACATGCGATGCACGGTTAATTAATTATTTGCATTTTTAAATCTTAGATTTTTTTTTTGTAATTATGAAATGACATGATTAATTGATAAATTCGTCCGTGAAAAAGAACGCATGGGCTAAATCTGCTGCAACTAGGCCAACAGTGGTACAAGCGCGACATAATAAACTCCGCTCAAAGCGTGGCATACAGGGGCGTTGGGGTTCACCTTGTGGGCTTGGCCCATTCAGTGTGGCTGAGGCAACACGGTCGTGGCATGGCCCGGGGTGTGGCAATGCGGCCCACGAGGCCGGCTTGAGGCGGCCGAGCCGCTCCTCTCTCCTGATCCGATCGAGATCGAGGCATAGGCACTAGCGCGGCGGTCAACGACACTGGAGGCATGCAGGGGACGGGCCTCTGACATGGACGAGGAAAGCCACCGACGGATCCGGGGGCGGGCCACTAGCTCTAGCGTGGCGAGGCTCCTCGGGCCTACTTCAGCTGAGGGCACGCCGCATTTAGATCCGGGCGGGCCGCGATGGCTAGTGGGTGGCGCGGGTGACGTGGCGACAATAGAGTGGCTGCGGCGGGAAGCTCCGACGGCTCAGGGTTGTGCTAGCGGCAACAAGTGGCGGAGGCAGGGTGGGTTCGCACGAAAATTGAGGAGAGGAGGTAGGCAAAGGCTAAAAATGGAAGAGGCTAGGGTTACTGGTTTTGATCCATTTTTGAGCCATACGATCTCAATCGGACGGCTCCGGATGTGGGAGTGGTCTAGGTGTGTTAGATGGGCTATATATATGGGCTAGGCTGAGAAGAAAGGGAAGATGGCAGCCCGTGAAGTTTTTTTAGAAACATCAAAACGTCCGAATTTTATACGGGTATAGTGCTTCTATAGGTTTAATGGCTCGGGTATCAAACGGTAGGTTGTTATGGTCGGTAACCACTACGGCCCGTTGCTGCTCCTACCCTAACAGTGGAGGGTAGGCACCCGCCACTGATAGCGTTCTAGCAGTGGCAGGAGGTCAGTGGCGGGTGGGCTTGGGAGCCTTGCCCGCCACAGCTGGACTTTCCCCACCTTCCACTGCTAGGTATTCCTGCTTCCTACAGTAGTGGTTCCTTCCTCCTAATCTTTGACCAGTTCACACTATCATGAATGAAATGAAACATGGCACATTCAACGCCAAGGAGATGGATAGATACACACAATTGAGCAACCGCCAACCGACCTTGTGTCAGTCTCTGCCTATAGCAACCACAAGTATTGAGCGTTGTAAAATGCCTCATCTTAATATGGTCAAGCAATGGGGAGTGGGATTTATCAATGAGTATGGGTAGAAAGAAGGGGGTGAACACTAGTAGGAAAAATCTTATAGGTAGGAGCCTAGTAGTAGCGCTGGAAAATATAAAGCGATGCTGCTACTTAGTAGTAGCGCTACCTCTACCAAGCACTACTGATAATGGTCTTAGCACTAGCGCTTGATATGCAAAAAGAGCTAGTGCTAAACGCGGCCCAGCGAGGACATCGACGGTAGCAATAGTAGCAGCGTGTGCACGTAAAAAGCGTTACTGCTAAGTTTAATAGCAGTAGCGCTCATCTCGAAGCAACACTACTGCTACTAGGGCCCACTTAGCAGTAGCATTGCTTTACAAAAAGCGCTAGTGCTATGCGTGGCTGTGGGCAGCTTCCACCCCCCACACACACCACTTTCCCTCTTCCTCCCCCCTTTGCCCTCTCCCTATTTTCTCCTCTCCTCTCTCTAAGTTGCTTCTCCACCATTGTTGCCCTTCTTCTCTCTTCTTTCTACCTCTCTTCTCTCCCCATTAAGGTCCCCTCCATCCTAATTATCCTCCCTAAATGGCCTCTTCTAACTCTACCTTCCACATTTATTTGGCTCTCCCTCCTTCCATACATATAGATCTAGTTAGCTAGGTCATCTCTCTCCCTCTCCACTAGTTAGCTAGAGTCATATCTCCTCACAACAACTAGATCTAGCTATTTATTTAGCTGTGAACAATCTCTCTCGGGATATAGGTGAGTAAAAATTTGTGCATTTCAATAATGGGAATATGTGTGTTTGCGATATGACGGGATTTGTGTGAGTGACATGCCCTGTGAGTTGCTTATGTTTTGCCGAAATGTCGATTTATTTCCGTTTCGGTGAATTTCGAGCAAATTCGATATGTCCTATTTTTAGGCAAGGTCATGCCAAATTTTTATATGACTTTGATGCATGCATGTATTTTTTATAACCATTTTGCTTGTTATATCGTGCAATCATGAAGGTGAGTGGAAGGAAGGTGGAGCGATACTTTCAATCCGCGGTGATGGACATGTATGCAAATAAACTGACTAGGATTAGATGTCCGTGTAAAAAATATAAAGAAGGGGTAATTTTGGAACCTTTTGATGGTGGCCTTTGAAGGCCCACTTGCTGATCAATGGTTTGATGGATGGCTATACTCAGTGGATAAGTGAAGATGATGATGAGGATGTCCACATGGAAAGGAGTAAAGACATCGGACTAAACAAAGAGATGGCCGATCGACACGAAGATGGCGACGGACATGACGACGGTGAAGAGTCTGAACACGGCGGCGGGGAACAGTCTAGACACGGAGGCGGGGAAGAGTCCGGACATGGCGGCATAGAAGATTCTGGACAGGTTGAAGAAGCAAAGTCTGGACATGGCGGAGAAGAGGCGACGGACACGCCGTAGACTTCAATGCTACTAAGTTCAGTCATGAAAGACCCTCATGTTTCAGACCTCCTTCGCAACAGTACGACTAGCGACAGAGTTGCTTCTAGAGAGGAGGCCAAGCTGGAGCAACTTGAAGTCTCAAAGACTCCATTCTATGACGGTTGTGATCTCAAGGTTACCCGCTTGAGTTTCATGCTAGAACTTCTAAAGACGAAGGCCAAAAAAATGGACAAACAAAAGCCTCGACGGCCATTTGAATTATGTACATAATAATGTTCTTCCCTCGGGGAACCTGTGTCCAACTAGTGTCAATGAGGCCAAGAAAATCGTTTTCCCTCTTGATCTGCCGCACACTAGACACCATGCATGCATCAACGATTGCATCATTTATGACGGGGAGCACGCGGAAAAAAGGTGTCCAGAGTGCAATGCTTCTCGATACAAGAAGGCAGGAAAGAAAGCTCCTCAAAAGGTTGTATGGTACTTTCCGGTCACTCCCCGTCTGGAGCGGTAGTTCATAGATCCTAAGGAAGCAAAGATCATGCGCTAGCACGCGTAGAGGAAGAAGCCCGGTGATGGAGATGATCGGAAGCTGAGACACCTCGTAGATGCTAGCCAGTGGAGATCATTCAACGCTGAATATCGACTTTTCGGAGAAGATGCAAGGAACATCGTGTTTGGTGTGTGTATCGATGGCATGAATCCGTTTGGAAACCAGAGCACTAACCACATCACATAGCCCGTCTTTGTATGGATGTACAACCTCCCCCATGGAAGTGCATGAAGATAAAGTACATACACATGAGCATTCTGATTCAAGGGCCGAAACAACTAGGAAATAATATTAACATGTATATGGAGCTTCTTAAAGAGGATATAGAGTCTTTATGGAAATCGCCAGTCAAGACATGGGATGCCAGCACAAGAGAATATTTCTATATGAGAGCTGCGCAGTTGACGATGGTGCATGACTATATCGGTTACGTGGTACACATTAGGCTAGGTGTGCCACGGATACCATGGATGCACGAGGTGCATAGATGATACAATGTCTCAGCAACTTATGTCAACGAATGATGGCGGGTCTGGTAAAATCGTGTACATAGGGCATCATAGATGGATCGAAAAGGATGACCTGTGGATAAAACGTAGAGATCTATTCAATGGTTTGGCTGAGCATCGACGACCTCCACGTAAGAGGAGTGGCGCCGAAATCAACGAGTTGTTGAATAACTGGCAACAGTGCCACATGGTGGGAAAGATGGAAAAGGCGCGGGAGCCGCTTGTGAAGGTATGGAAAACGAGATCTGTTTTCTGGGACTTGTAGTACTGGCCCAATCACGACATGCCTCACTGCCTTGACCAAATGCATATCACGAATAATGTCCTCAAGAGCTTGCTTGGCAGACTGTTGAACATGCCAAAGAAGACGAAGGATGGGCCTAAGGCAAGGAAAGACTTGGAAGATTTGGAGATCAGGGAGGATCTCCACATGCCCCGTAAAAAGTCGACGGAGGAGACGGAGACGGAGATGGAGGTGGGTCCAAGGGGAAGAGAAGTCAACAAGAAGGAGGAGAATTTTTGCCCCCCTTCTTGCTTCACCTTAAGTCCGAAGGAGATCGATCAATTCATCAAGTTCCTTACGAGAATCAAAGTCAGTTATGGTTACTGTTGGAAGATAAGCAAATTTGTAGACACCAAGAAGAAAAGGTTCAGCGGGATGAAGTCTCATGACTGTCATGTGATGATGATGCAAATACTCCCGGTTTTCCATTAGAGGGTAATGGACAAGCACGTCCGTGAGACGCTTACTTGTCTCTGCAACTTCTTCGACGTTATCTCTCGAAAGTCCATCAGTGTGAAGGAGCTCCTAAGGCTACAGGAAGAGATCGTTGTCATACTATGTGAGCTTGAGATGTACTTCCCACCCGCGTTCTTTGACGTAATGGTGCATCAGTGTGTCCACACTATGGACGACATCATTGAGCTCGGGCCGACATTCCTTCACAACATGATGCCGTTCGAAAGGATGAATGGGGTCATGAAAGGATTCGTTCATAACATGTCCTGTCCCGAGGGGAGCATCGTCCAGGGGTATCTGACCCAAGAGTGCATCTCCTTTTGCGAGAATTATATAAGCAAAGAAGACCCTGTTGTTGGTTTGCCCGTCAACAAGCACCATATGAGGCTCGCAGGAGAAGGTCACAACAACGGCCTAAGGGAATTGCACATGGACTACTCTGATCGACGGGACGACTTTGACAGGGCTAACTTAGTAGTTCTACAACACCTAGATATGGTAGATGATTATGTGACACTTCACAAACAAATCATCGCAAATACGTATTGTGATCAGGGGATGCGCAAGACGGACGACGAAGTTACTGTAGAGCACAACGCCACTTTCTTGTGTTGGTTGAAAGAGGAGGTTACTGTAGAGCACAATCCCCATGAAAAGGGCAGTGCGGTCGGGTTTCTCATACACATTTTAGCAGATGGGCCGTGCCCAAACTCGTGTCATATGAGGCATACGAAATCAACGGTTACACATTCTACATGGAGGCCAAAGACATGAACAATGATTACCAGAACTCAGGGGTGACGATTGAATGCGTGACCGACTCCAACGACACAACAAAAAGATTCTACGGAAGGGTCGAAGAGATCTGGGAGCTTAACTATGCTGGAAGGCACGATGCGACAATGTTCCGTGTCAGGTGGGCTAAGGTCGTTGTAAGAGAAAACAAGTATTTCACTACCATGTCCATACCCGACACAAAGAGCGCTACCGTGCACGTGAACATCATCGCCAAAACTGAGCCATGGATACACTCTAAGCACGTGACACAATTCTTCTTCATGACCGATCCGACTAATCCCAGTTGTGTTGTCGTGAAGAGAGGCAAAAGGAACATCGTTGGAATGGATGAAGTCGCCAATGAGGAAGACTACGACCAATACGGCAACCCAATGAGGGAAGATGACGATGACGACGAAGCATACGTGAAAAGAAGAATAAAGACTACATTACCTAAGAAAGATCGTACTCCATGGTGCCGGAAAAGAATAATCAACACAACAAACAACAAAGGAAAGAAGCTCAATGTGAAACGTCTTCGACGCAGCTGAGAAACAATCATTTATATATATGTATGTATTTTGTGTACGAAACAACACATGGTTTCTGTAATATTCGTGCAGCGTGGGAGGGAGACGTACGTTCTCGTCCTCGACTCCATGCGAGATGCCGTGGGGATAAAAACTAAAAACAAAAAACAAAAACAAAAGGGAGAAAGCAATACAAAAGAAAAGTAAACAAAAAAAGGAAAGGAAAATAATAAAAATAAAATTAAAATAATAAAAACAAAAAATAGTACAGAAAAATAATAAGAAGAAAAAATAATAAAGAAAATAATGTTAGCAGTAGCGGTGGATTTGTAAAAGCGCTACTCCTAACCTAGCAGTAGCGTTGGTACCAAACCAGCACTACTCCTCTTTGCCCTAGGGCATTTAGCAGTAGCACTGGATTAGAACCAGCGGTACCGCTAAATTAGCAGTAGCGCTCGTTCCAATCCAGCGCTAATGCTACTTTTACTTAACCGGCTCTCCGTCCCCCTCTCCCTCCACTCCCACCTCTCCGTCTCTCCCCCGCGCGCTGTGTCGCCGCTACCTCCTCCTGTGTCACCGTCTCCCGCTGGAGACCTCCCCGCGCATCCGAGCGTGCGCCCTCGACCCATACGTGTGCCGCCGCTCGACCCCCCTCCCCTCCCATTCGGGTAAGCCCCCCGCCCCTCCTCCCCATGCCTCTGTCCCTCGCGTCGGATGCCCTTGCCCTTCCTCGCCTTGTTGCGCCTCCATGGCGCTCCACTGCACCTTCTCCCCCGTTGCACTACGCCTTCGTCCCTCTCCCTCTACCTCGTGTGTAGCTACCGCCGCCACGCCTCCCCCCCGCCCCGGCAGCTGGCACACCCACCCCTTCCCTCCTTCCCTCACCATATCCTCACCACCGACGAGCTCAGCCCTCTTCCTAGCCCCAGATTGAGCAGTAGGGCCGGATCCTGCCACCATTCGTGGATCTTGCCCTCGTCACCGGTCGCCATTGTTGTGTACCCCCACGGACCCACGCAGCCCCCGCACCGTCATACTATTCTTCAGGAGGCGTCAAGGTGCGGATGGAGGCTCTGGGCCAGGGCGGCAAGATGCAGAGGATCCCTAGGTACTGGCGATGGGTGGCGGGTCGAGCCATGATGTTGGGACAGCTATGTGAAGAAGAGAGAGGTTGGGAAAGGAAGTGCTAGACAAGCTGATAGACTAGCTGATGCTATCGGATGAATTAGAGAGATTATATTAGAGAAGATGAGAGAGATTTACGAGATTTATGAGGCTAGGTGAGCCCAAGATGTATGATTCTCATACAAAGAAAGAGGTGTGTTGGTTCTATTTTGATCCATGTGTTGTTTGTGTCGTTATCTTTGCTAGATATGTGACCCCAAGACGTGTGCTGCTGCTGAAACTATTTTTAGTTGCTCTTCTATTGCTCCTCATATATACCTAGTGAAATCATATGAAAGCTTATCATTTCACAAGTTCTCGCCTTTGTGAAATGCATCAATGAATCGTCCCCCATATTTAACTGCCATTGCATGCACGCATATTCACAGTACATGTAGTTGTTTGTGTGTTCATGTAGTTTCATCATAGTACATGTACATCTTCATTCCGCAACATTTTCAAATTGAACTATACTTGTAGAGTGCATGTTCCTCAAGTGTGATATCTGAGCTAGAGATCACCATAACCGCTACCATGCCCAATGTTTCATCCTCACAAAGGAATGGTTGTGGGCTGTCATCTTAAACCTTGTGGCCTGCTATGTTGTGCTTAGCTTATATCTCTCTTGGCATGCTTGTGGTGATGAGAGTTAGGCGCTAATGTATTTTTTCTTATTGGTACACAAATAAAATGCTTCTGATTGGTCAACATTATATTAAGTTTTGCTGGGATGTCTAGGTGGCCTACGTTTTCCAGAATGTTGATTCATTTCCGTTCCGGCAAATTTCAGGCGCTCCATATGTCCACTTTTTAGCACAGGTCATGCCGATTTTTTTGTGAATTTGGGCATGACTTGTGCTAGAAACTAGGACATATAGAGTGCCCGGGAATTGCCGGAAAGGGGAAGGAATCAACATTCCGACCAAATATAGCCCCCCTTTTATTATTCATGTTATTTGACCTAGAACTAAACTATTATACTTAAATACTCATAGGAAATTAATATGTCTAGACACAACGAAGCCGAGGGTTCTGGTTGCCACGAAAAAGACCATTTTGAGGAAGAAAATCATTATTTCGATTACCTGGACCAATGGGAGATGCGGATGGAGGGTGGCAATGAGACCAACCCCGACACCGACACTTCCACCGGTAGCGATAGTGGCACCGGCACTAAGACCGGCGATGACGTTGACGTACCCGGTGAAGGACGGAAGCCTAAGAGGGCAAGAAAACTAAACGAGCTCGGCACCAGAGAACTTGTGGTCATGGTGATGCACACCACTAAATTAGAGCCAACGACGCCGGACTCAGCGCGCTAGTGCTATGGCAATCAACTAGGATGCATCCTCGGGGAAATCGCCAACATCAACGATGAAAAGTTAAAGAAGATACCACATATGGAGCACACACTCCTAATGAAGTAGCACAATAGGTTCTAGTTCCCCGGGCGGAATGCAAGTGAACTTCTGTGGGATGACGAACCCATGACAAAGATAAACAACAAGGCAATGGTGACGTTCACCAATGCCTTGTCCGCCTGGAAAGTAAGGGTGGAAAAATCAATTCTGAAGAATGAACTACGGTCAAAGATTCATGCTGACAATCCGTCTCTAACGGTAGAGGACTTCGAAAAATTCAAGGAGACTTGCACTACAGAAGAACCATAGAAAATGAAGGACCTACAAGCCAGGAACACACCTGCGCACCGCCTCGGGAGCCGTGGTTACGAGGGCAAGAGGCATGTGCGGGTCAAGGAGGACGCCGAATGTGAAAGTCAAAGAATCTCAATCCCCTTGGCGGAGTTTACAGACCCACATGAGCGTGACTGGATCAGGGCCCAACACCAGTGGGACCCCGTCAATAAGGTCTTTTACACGGACCCGAACACGAGGGAGTTCATGAGACTACTAGTAATTGTTCTATTACCACCTTATATTAATTAGCTTCTAATCAATTGGACAACAAGCTTTGTCACATTTATAAACCATCCAAGTTCCTTTTGCAGAAAGAGCAACACCAAAAGGCAGCCGAAAGCGACGAGTCGTCTAGGTCATCGGCGAGGCCCAAGTGGGACAACCCGTTCAAATGGGCCCTGAACATACCTAAAAATGTCTCGGTGGACAAACCTCTGTCTGATGGACGTGTGCACGACATCGGAGATGGTGCCTCGTGGATGAAGTTCTACCATGAGAAGCAGGAGGAAAAAAAGCAGAGACGACAACTTTCTCAGCAGACCATCGACAAGAAGGTCGTGCAAGCGGTTGATAAGAGCAAAGTTGAGACCAAAGAAGAGCTGGCCAAGGTAATTGATGACAAAGTCAATGCAGCTGTGGCATCTTCCTTGGGCCAATTGGTTCCGGCTGTTTTTGAGTTTGTGAGGAGGAATCCAGAAAAAGGGCCACGGGACTTTCCCCTTCTCAGCTTTCTCGAGAGCAATTCGGCAAACATCGCACCACCAACACCAGCTCACCCAACCGCAGATGCTCCAGTAACTGGACTCGCTCCGGTTCATTGCATCCCTTCCTCCATATCTGGCATGCTCGGCGGGGTTTTGTCTTTGGCTGAGCTCGACGCCATCACAGTAATTACACGTCATACACTCTTCACCAGTATGTATATATAGTCTTCCGTTTCAGTTGCCTTTCGGACGTGTGATGTCGTAGTCATGTCTTCGCAGGCCAACGAAACCCCGTGCACCCTACTATATGATGTCAATGACCAGAAGGTAGATATGGGAAAGGCATCGATCATGAAGTCTAAGGACCGCATGCTCCACAACCAACAGATGCCCCATGGCATCTTCAAAGTTTGCGTGGCCACTGTGAAATCGGGCTTCGAGGATTTGCCTCTTCCGACATAGTTGATGACGACGAGACCCCTAAACAGATTGGCGCATGCAAGAGCTGGATCTTGCCTTGGCCGAAGACTCACCTTCGTGTCGAGGCACCCGGTAGCACACCAACGACAACTCCTCAACAAGTTATGAACACCACCCCACCTACCCAATTACATGCACCTCTCGCGGCGGGTGATAGCGGTCGATGATACGTCCATTTTGCATCATGTTTTCATGTTGATATTTATCGCTTCTTGGGCTGTTATTTCACTTCACGGTACAATTCTTATGCCTTTTATCTCTTATTTTAGAAGGTTTACATGAAGAGGGAGAATGCCTCCAACTGGAATTCAGGCCTGAAAGTGGAGCAAAGTTGAGATACCTATTCTGCGCAACTCCAAACGCCGTAAAAATCAACGAGGATATTTTTTCCCGATTTATCAAAAATACTGGGCCAAAGAAGTGCCAGAGAGGCACCAGGGGGTGCCCACAAGCCTGCGTGGCGCGACCACCCCGCCAGGGCGTGCCATGAGGGCTTGTGGGCAGCCCACTGGCCCACTTGCTCCCCTCTTTTGCTATATGGAGGGTTTCGTCCAGGAAAAATCAAGGAGGAGATTTTTCTTGGTCTCGCCGCCGCCACGAGGTGGAACTTGACCAGAACCAATCTAGAGCTCCTGCTGGACGATCCTGCCGGGGAAACTTCCCTCCCGGAGGGGGAAATCGTCGCCATCGTCATCACCAACACTCCTCTCATCGGAGGGGACTCGTCACCATCAACATCTTCATCAGCACCATCTCATCTCCAAACCCTAGTTCATCACTTGTAACCAATCTTCATCTCGCGACTCCGATTGGTACTTGTAAGGTTGCTAGTAGTGTTAATTACTCTTTGTAGTTGATGCTAGTTGGATTACTTGGTGGAAGAGTTTATGTTCAGATCCTTGATGCTACTCATTACCTCTCTGGTCATAAATATGATTATGCTTTTGTGAGTAGTTACTTTTGTTCCTGATGACATGGGATAAGTCATGCTAATAGTAGTCATGTGAATTTGGTATTCGTTCGGTAATTTGATATGTTGTATGTTGTTTTTCCTCTAGTGGTGTTATGTGAACGTCGACTACCTAACACTTCACCATTATTTGGGCCTAGAGGAAGGCATTGGTAAGTAGTAAGTAGATGATGGGTTGCTAGAGTGACAGAAGCTTAAACCCTAGTTTATGCGTTGCTTCGTAAGGGGCTGATTTGGATCCACTAGTTTAATGCTATGGTTAGACTTTGTCTTAATTCTTCTTCCATAGTTGCGTATGCTTGCGAGAGGGGTTAATCATAAGTGGGATGCTTGTCCAAGTAAGGGCAGTACCCAAGCGCTGGTCCACCCACATATCAAACTATCAAAGTAACGAACGCGAATCAGATGAACATGATGAAAACTAGCATGACATAAATTCCCGTGTGTCCTCGGGAGCGCTTTTCCTCCTATAAGACTTTGTCCAGGCTTGTCCCTTGCTACTAAAGGGATTGGGCTGCACCATTGCTACTTTTGTTACTTGTTGCTTGCTACGAATCATCTCACCACACAATCACTTGTTACCGACAATTTCAGTGCTTGCAGATTTTACCTTGCTGAAAACCACTTGTCAGATCCTTCTGATCCTCGTTGGGTTCGACACCCTTACTTATCGAAAGGACTACGATTGATCCACTATACTTGTGGGTCATCAAGACTCTTTTTTGGCGCCGCTGCTGGGGAGTGGAGCGCCTTTGGTAAGTGGAACTTGGTAAGGAAACATTCATATAGTGTGCTGAAATTTGTTGTCACTTGTCCCTATGGATACTAATCCTTTGAGGGGCTTGTTCGGGGTATCTTCACCTCGAACGGAAGAACAAATAATTGCTCCTCAACCTGCTACACCTACTGAAATATTTTCTTTGAATTTCCTTCGGGTATGCTTGAGAAACTACCAGCTAATCCTTTTACAGGAGATGAAACATCACATCCAGACTTGCATCTAATCTATGTAGATGAGGTTTGCGGTTTATTTAAGCTTGCAGGTGTGCCCGAGGATGAGGTCAAGAAGAAGGTCTTTCCTTTATATTTGAAGGATAAGGCGTTGACATGGTATAGGCTATGTGATGATACTGGATGATGGACTACAATCGGTTGAAATTGGAATTTCATCAAAAGTTTTATCCTATGCATTTAGTACATCTTGATCGAAATTATATTTACAACTTTTGGCCTCGTGACAGAAAAAGCATCTCTCAAGCTTGGGGGAGGCTTAAATCAATGCTATATTCATGCCCCAATCATGAGCTCTCGAGAGAAATTACCATTCAGAACTTCTATGCTCGACTTTCTCATGATGATCGCACCATGCTTGACACTTCTTGTATCGGTTCTTTTATGAAGAGAGATATCGACTTCAAGTGGAATTTATTGGAGAGAACTAAACGCAACTCTGAAGATTGGGAGCTTGAAGAAGGTAAGGAGTCAGGTATGAATTTCACGTTTGATTGCGCTAAATCCATTGTTGAGACAACTACTTTTTGTAACTTTAGCGCTAAGTATGGACTTGACTCTGATATAGTAGCTTCATTGTGTTAATCCTTTGCTGCCCATATTGATCTCCCCAAAGAGAAGTGGTTTAAATATCATCCTCCGTCAGAAGTCAATGTAGTTAAACCCACTCCAGTTGAAGAGAAAGTCCTTGCCTATAATGATCATGTGGTTCCCAGTGCTTACATTGAGAAACCACGTGTCCCTGTTAGGATAAAGGATCATTCTAAAGCTTCAACTGTCATACGTAGAGGCTACATTAGAACACCTACACCCCTGAGCAAATTAGAGTTGAACCTAGCATTGCTATTATCAAAGATCTTCTGTCTGAAGAATTTGAAGGACATAATATTCACTTTTGTGAAGATGCTGCTAGAATTGCTAAACCTCACGCTAGAGACAAACATAGGCCTGTTGTTAGCATGCTTGTGGTTTCTGTTAAGATAGGAGATCATTGTTATCATGGTTTATGTGATGTGGGTGCTAGTGTTAGTGCAATACCTCAATCCTTATACGATGAAATCAAAGATGAGATTGCACCTGTTGAGATAGAGCCTATTGATGTCACTATTCAGCTTGCCAATAGAGATACTATCTGCCCTGTGGGAATTGTTAGGGATGTTGAAGTCTTGTGTGGTAAAACAAAGTATCCTGCTGATTTCCTCGTTCTTGCTACCGCACAAGATAAATTTTGTCCCATCATATTTGGCAGACCTTTTCTCAATACCGTCAATGCTCATATTGACTGTGAGAAGAAAACTGTCGCTGTCGGCTTTGAAGGTGTGTCACATGAGTTCAATTTCTCCAAGTTCGGTAGACAACCTCATGAAAAGGAGTTGCCTAGTAGGGATGAAACTGTTGCCTTAGCCTCTATTGTCTTGCCCCCTACTGATCCATTAGAGCAATATTTTCTTGAGCATGAAAATGATATGCATATGGATGAAAGGGATGAAATAGATAAAGTTGTCTTAGAACAATATCCTATCCTTAAGAATAATCCGCCTGTTGAACTCCTTGGGGATCCACCTCCACCAAAGGGTGATCGTATGTTCGAGCTTAAACAGTTGCCTGATACTCTTAAGTATGCCTATCTTGATGAAAAGGAGATATATCCTGTCATTATTAGTGCTAGCCTCTCAGAGCATGAAGAAAAGAAGTTACTAAAAACTCCGAGGAAGCACCGTGCTGCTATTGGATATACTCTTGATGATCTTAAGGGCATTAGTCCCACTCTATGCCAGCACAAGATCAAAACTGATCCTAATTTCAAACCAGTTGTCGATCATCAAAGGAGATTGAATCCTAAGATGAAAGAAGTAGTAAGAAAAGAAATACTAAAGCTCGTGGAAGCGGATATTATCTATCCTGTTGCTCATAGAGATTGGGTGAGTCCAGTGCATTGCGTTCCTAAGAAGGGAGGCATTACCGTTGTCCCTAATGATAATGATAATTGATCCCACATAGGATTATTACTGGCTATAGGATGGTGATTGATTTTAGGAAGTTGAATAAGGCCACTAGGAAAGATCATTACCCTCTACCTTTTATCGACCAAATGCTAGAAAGACTATCCAAACACACACACTTCTGCTTTCTAGACGGTTATTCTAGTTTCTCCCAAATACCAGTTGCACAATCTGATCAGGAGAAAACCACTTTCACCTGCCCTTTCGGTACCTTTGCCTATAGACGTATGCCTTTTGTCTTATGTAATGCACCTGCCACCTTTCAAAGATGTATGATGGCTATATTCTCTGACTTTTGTGAAAAGATTGTCGAGGTTTTCATGGATGACTTTTCCATTTACGGATCTTCTATTGATGATTGCCTCAACAACCTTGATCGAGTCTTATAGAGATGTAAAGACATCAATCTTGTCTTGAATTGGGAGAAGTGCCACTTTATGGTTAATGAAGGCATCATCTTAGGACATCAAATTTCCGAAAGAGGTATTGAAGTCGATAAGGCTAAGGTTGATGCAATCGAGAAAATGCCATACCCCACAGATATCAAAGGTATAAGAAGTTTCCTTGGTCATGATGGTTTCTATAGAAGATTCATTAAAGACTTCTATAAGATTTCTAGGCCTCTTACCAATCTCTTGCAAAAGGATATTCCTTTTGATTTTGACGATGGTTGTGAGGAAGCCTTCGAAATACTTAAGAGGGCTTTGATAACTGCACCTATTGTTCAACCACCTGATTGGAACTTACCTTTTGAAATCATGTGTTATGCTAGTGATTATGCTGTTGGTGTTGTTCTAGGGCAAAGATTCGATAAGAAGTTGAATGTTATTCACTATGCTAGTAAAACTCTAGACAGTGCCCAGAGAAACTATGCTACTACGGAGAAGCAATTTTTAGCAGTTGTGTTTGCATGTCAAAAGTTCAGGTCTTACATAGTTGATTCCAAAGTCACTATTCACACTGATCATGCTGCTATTAAGTACCTCATGGAGAAGAAGGACGCTAAACCTAGACTTATCAGATGGGTTGTCTTGCTACAGGAATTTTATTTGCATGTTGTCGACAGAAAGGGTGCTGATAACCCCGTAGCAGATAACTTGTCTAGGTTGGAGAATGTTCTTGATGACCCACAACCTATTGATGATAGCTTTCCTGATGAGCAATTGAATGTCATCAATGCTTCACGTAGTGCACCGTAGTATGCTGATTAGGCAAACTATATCATTGCCAAATATATACCACCTAGTTTCACGTACCAGCAAAATAAGAAATTCTTCTTTGACTTGAGACACTACTTTTGGGATGATCCTCACCTTTATAAAGAAGGAGTAGATGGTGTTATTATACGTTGTGTACCTGAACATGAACATGGACAGATCCTACAAAAGTGTCACACCGAGTCCTACGGAGGACACCATGCGGGAGATAGAACTGCACACAAGGTATTGCAATCAGGTTTCTATTGGCCCACTCTCTTCAAGGATGCCCGTAAGTTTGTCTTGTCTTGTGACGAATGTCAAAGAATAGGTAATATTAGCAAACATCAGGAAATGCCTATGAACTATTCACTTGTCATTGAACCATTTGATGTCAGGGGCTTTGATTATATGGGACCTTTTCCAAAATCCAACAGGTATACGCATATCTTAGTTGCTTTTGATTACGTTACTAAGTGGGTAGAAGCTATCCCCCTAGTAGTGCTGATCACAACACCTCTATCAAGATGCTGAAAGAAGTTATCTTCCCTAGATTTGGAGTCCCTAAATATCTAATGACCGATGGTGCTTCACACTTCATTCATTGTGCTTTCCGTAAAACGCTTGCTAAGTACGATGTCGACCATAGAAGTGCGTCTCCCTATCACCCTCAGTCCAGTGGTCAAGTAGAGCTAAGCAATAAGATTAAGCTAATTCTGCAAAAGACTGTCAACAGGTCTAGAAAGAATTGGTCTAAGAAGCTCGATGATGCATTGTGGGCTTATAGAACTGCCTATAAGAATCCCATGGGCATGTCTCCGTACAAAATGGTTTATGGGAAAGCATGCCACTTACCTCTTGAATTAGAGCATAAAGCTTATTGGGCAATCAAAGAGCTCAACTTTGATTTCAAACTTGCCGGTGAGAAGAGGTTACTTGACATTAGCTCGCTTGATGAGTGGAGAACTCAGGCATATGAGAATGCCAAGCTGTTCAAAGAGAAGGTTAAGAGGTGGCATGATAAGAGGATACAAAAGCATCAGTTCAATGTAGGTGATTATGTCTTGCTATATAACTCTCGTTTAAGATTCTTTGCAGTCAAGCTTCTCTCTAAATGGGAAGGTCCCTATGTTGTTGAGGAAGTATATCGTTCCGGTGCTATCAAGATCAACAACACGGACGGTAATTGTCCGAGAGTGGTAAATGGGCAGAGAATCAAGCATTATATCTCAGGTACTCCCATAAATATTGAAAGAAATATCATCAATACCATAACTCCGGAGGAATACCTAAGGGATGTTTATCAGCCTATTCCAGACTCCGAAAACGAAGAGGTATTTGTTTCGGTAAGTAAACAGAGTCCAAAACTTTTCTAATAGGAAATTTTCTCCGTTTTGGAATATTTGAAAAAATACAAAAATTGGAAGTAGTCCTAAAAGTGCGCGAGGAGGCGACAAGCCTGCACGGCGCGGGCCCACCCCCTGGCCACGCCATGAGGGCTTGTGGCCACCTCGTGCGCCTCCCGGACTCTGTTTTCGTGCAGGGGACTCCTTCTGGTCTGGAAAAAATCATTATATATACTCCCATTTGGTCTGACCCCTGCATCACGCAGATTTCTTCTGTTTTTCGTTTCGATCCTGTTTCTGTTGCAGATCTAGATCGCTATGACTTCTCTAAAAGCTCCGAAGGACAAGATCTTCGAGAAGGTCATCAATCCCTACCTCACGGCAATGCTGCAACACCCTCAATCTATCGAGATGCGTGAGGGGATGTTGCACATCTGTGACATTGAGGGTCCCAAGAAGACGGGAAGCATGGAGACGAGGCTCGAAGCAATGGAGCAACAAGTCCTCAAGCGTCAAGGGATGGTGGAGCGTGGACTCAACGCCAACCACATGATGATCATAGAGTTCACCAACAAGCATAAGATTGATGCCAATGACATTGGGAAGCACCTCTCCAGGCTCTATGATAGGATTGATCAACTCCAAGGCCAGATCTATGACCTGCAGAACTAAAACTGTGAGTATGAGTATAGATTTAAATCAATACGGTTGGCTGCAGATTTGAGGATTCCGGAGACTCGTTCATCTTTCCATGATGGAGCACCTATGCCTTGGAAGACGGAGGATCAAACCCTTGTTGCAACAACTCCTCCACCACCACCAAAGGAAGACAGCTGAGCATTGGTATGGGCAATCCCCTTGGCTTGTGCCAAGCTTGGGGGAGTTGCCCCGGTATCGTATCACCATCACATCTTTTGCCTTTACCTTTGTTTCAGTTTTCCTTTTCATTTTTCTTTTTCTATAGTAGTTGAAAAGTCTTAGTGTTTTAGTCTTGAGTTTTGCTTTGTGTCACCCCCGATGTATTCTTGCTCGCGAGCCATATAATAAAGAGTGTCTTAGTTGAAGGGTTTTGCCTCTTGCCATGATCAAAAGAGTGAGAATAGAACAAAAGCATGAAAGATCATGTAATGATATTATGGGAAGTGATGACTTCACATATAAAAAGAATGAGTATTGAAACTTGGTGAGGGTAGGAAAACGTAGACCATGGTCATTGTTGCAATTAATAGGAAGTGATAAAGAAGGAGAGGTTCACATATAAATATATCATCTTTGATACCATCTATGATTGTGAACACTCACTAAACTATTACATGCCTAGAAGTAGATGCTGGACAGGGAAGACAATGTAATGAATTGTGTCTGCTTGGCTCCGAACAATGTTATATGATTAGAGATCCCTTAGCATGTGACGATTGCTTCCACCTCATATTAGCCAAACCTCCCGCCCTAAGTAGAGATACTACTTGTGCATCCACAAACCTTCAACCCAAGTTTTGCCATGAGTGTCCACCGTACCTACATATGGATTGAATAAGATCCCTCAAGTAAGTTGTCATTGGTGCAAGCAATAAAAATTGCCCTCTAATATGTATGATCTATTACTGTGTGGAAAATAAGCTTTATACGAACCTGTGATGAGGAAGACATAAAAGCGACAGACTGCATAATAAAGTTCTTTATCAGAGGGGGCAATATAAAGTGACGTTCCTCCACACTAAGAGCACACGCATCCAAACTTTAAAAGCGCATGAAAACCTATGCTTCCCTCTGCGAAGGGCCTATCTTGTACCTTTACTTTTTTCCCTTGAAAGAGTCATGGTTATCTTCACCAATTTCCTATTCCGCCTTTATCTTGGCTAACGTCATATGCTTGGGAAAGATCTATATTCATATGTCAACTTGGAGGTAGGCATTCATGAGTTATTATTGTTGACATTACCCTTGAGGTAAGCAGTTGGGAGGCAAAACTATAAGCCCCTATCTTTTTCTGTGTCAGGCTGAAACTTTGATCTCATGAGTACCACGTGAGTTGTAGCAATTGTAGAGAACGAAAGAATGATTGAGTATGTGGATTTGCTTTACAAGCTCTTATTTGACTCCTTCTGATGTTGTGATAAATTGCAATTGCTTCAATGACTAAAGGCTATTGTTTGTTACTTCTCGGTAAGGTTCTTGATCCACGCTTTACTTTGTGAAGGAATTATCACTTTAGCATTAGAGATTATGTTGGTATTGTTGTTCTGATCTTGATCATGATGCATGCATGTTCATATCTTTTTTTGTCGACACCTTGCTCCCTAAACATGTGGACATATTTATTGAGCTAGGCTTTTCCTTGAGGACAAGCGAGGTCTAAGCTTGGGGGAGTTGATACGTCCATTTTGCATCATGTTTTCATGTTGATATTTATCGCTTCTTGGGCTGTTATTTCACTTCACGGTACAATTCTTATGCCTTTTCTCTCTTATTTTGCAAGGTTTACATGAAGAGGGAGAATGCCGGCAACTGGAATTTTGTCCTCAAAGCGGAGCAAAGTTGAGATACCTATTCTGCGCAACTCCAAACACCGTAAAAATCAACGAGGATTTTTTTCCCGATTTATCAAAAATACTGGGCCGAAGAAGTGCCAGAGGGGCACAAGGGAGTGCCACAAGCCTGCACGGAGCGGCGACCCCCAGGCCGCGTCATGAGGGCTTGTGGGCAGCCCACCGGCCCACTTGCTCCCCTCTTTTGCTATATGGAGGGTTTCATCCAGGAAAAAATCAAGGAGGAGCTTTTTCGTGGTTTCGCCGCAGCCACGAGGCGGAACTTGACCACAACCAATCTAGAGCTCCGACGGGACGATCCTGCCGGGGAAACTTCCCTCCTGGAGGGGGAAATCTTCGCCATCGTCATCACCAACACTCCTCTCATCGGAGGGGACTCGTCACCATCAACATCTTCATCAGCACCATCTCATCTCCAAACCCTAGTTCATCACTTTGTAACCAATCTCCGTCTCGCGACTCCGATTGGTACTTGTAAGGTTGCTAGTAGTGTTAATTACTCTTTGTAGTTGATGCTAGTTGGATTACTTAGTGGAAGAGTTTATGTTCAGATCCTTGATGCTACTCATTACCTCTCTGGTCCTGAATATGATTATGCTTTGTCAGTAGTTACTTTTGTTCCTGAGGACATGGGATAAGTCATGCTAATAGTAGTCATGTGAATTTGGTATTCGTTTGGTAATTTGATATGTTGTATGTTGTTTTTCCTCTAGTGGTGTTATGTGACCGTCGACTACATAACACTTCACCAATATTTGGGCCTAGAGGAAGGCATTGGGAAGTAGTAAGTAGATGATGGGTTGCTAGAGTGACAAAAGCTTAAACCCTAGTCTATGCGTTGCTTCGTAAGGGGCTGATTTGGATCCACTAGTTTAATGCTATGGTTAGACTTTGTATAAATTCTTCTTTTGTAGTTGCGGATGCTTGCGAGAGGGGTTAATCATAAGTGGGATGCTTGTCCAAGTAAGGGCAGTACCCAAGCGCCGGTCCACCCACATATCAAACTATCAAAGTAACGAACGCAAATCATATGAACATGATGAAAACTAGCTTGACATAAATTCTCGTGTGTCCTCGGGAGCGGTTTTCCTCCTATAAGACTTTGTCCAGGCTTGTCCCTTGCTACAAAAGGGAATGGGCCACTTTGCTGCACCGTTGCTACTTTTGTTACTTGTTGCTTGCTATGAATTATCTCACCACACAATCACTGGTTACCGACAATTTCAGTGCTTGTAGATTTTACCTTGCTGAAAACCACTTGTCAGATCCTTCTACTCCTCATTGGGTTCGACACTCTTACTTATCGAAAGGACTACGATTGATCCCTTATACTTGTGGGTCATCAATCGACACGGCGAGGGAGAGCCTCCATTAGTGCCAGCTGATGTAGCCCATGTCGAAGAAGCAAATGTTGATGATGTCATGGAGGAGGATGTTGATGACCCTAACCAGTATATCAATAACGACTATGACGATGCTCGGGAGTATGACTCACGCTATGAGCATGGAGATGACTTGATGATGCCTGAATTGCCGGAGCCGCAACGTCCTACGGGTGTTTGTAGTAAGTCTCTCTTCATGCGATCCTCACAGGAGACGCCTCCAGATGCCAGCTCTTCCCAGCAAGATCAACACGGCAGTTGTCTGCTAGTAATTAGCCCGACGACGCTGGGGGTGGTGGTTAGAGAAGGTATGGTGGGATCACTGCCGCCACCCACCAAGCAGCAAAGGAGGAGACCGGAGAAGAAAGGATCTAAAGGTGCCAGAGCTGCTTCAAGAAGCCAGCCGCCTCTAAAGGCCCGGGTGGTAGATAGAATACCTGTCATAGGTGTGGATTGTTTCATGTTGCGGGCAACCCGATCCTACCTCCGAAAGTGCTATAGAACATACAAAACAATGATCTATGTGCTGGTCATTGAAAGAAGACTTCTCAGCATGGAAAAACCAAGATACCCGGTTTACCCAGCTCAGCTTCTGGGTGTGATGTCATACGTCGACAGATGGCCCATTGATAAGTTCATCCTGCAATTTGACTACATCTACGACATGTTCCACATGACCAAGATGGATTTTTAGTTCATCCGCTTGTATGCGCTATATCTCAACTACATCATCAGGTGCGAGAACATAGAATATATCTGCATCGTGGACCCATACTATATGCACGAGAGCTTCTTGGCAGTCTGCAAATAGTACCATGACTATGCAAGAAAGTACATTAGCGATTTAATGATCGCTAACAACGACAAGGAAACGATTCTCCTGCCTTATCATCACACGTAAGTCATCCGCAGATATCCTTTCATAAGTTTTGATCATTCATTTGCAAGCATTGAGGCTAATTTGAGGTGTACCTATTTGGGCAGTGGGGGGGGGGGGCGCCGTCCTCATTTGTCTGTACCCACAACACTCCCATGCTCTGTACTTGGACTCATCGAAGAACATCGAGAAAAAGGATTACACACACATAAAGAGTGCTCTCGATAGTGCCATTTTAACCTTCAAACTTGCTGGTGGATATATGCAGGTGAAAAAGTACAGGAATCAAGCGCAGACTTTTGGCCATAAGACTGACTTCCGGTGCATCTAGCAAGAGAACGGTAGTAAGGATGATGGATTCTACCTCATGCATCACATGATTGAGTATAGAAGGGATAGACAACGCCTTCACATGTCAGCTAATTCCGGTGATGCCGAGATTGTCAACTGGGCCACAAGCATAGGAACGACACCAGATCATCGAATCCGAGCTGAGTTTTATCACATATAGTGTGAACTTGCCCAAGTGATTATGAAGCAGGTCGTCGAATAAGGAGGGATGTTCTTCTATGGGCCAATAAGGCGGGAGAATGTCCGAGAACTGCTATGCGCTCAGCGTTTGGACCTAAAGCCTTTAAACAAGCTCGGGTCATTCATTCCTCACTATGAAGATTGGGGCGCCGACATGGAGGAGTGATTGATGATGACGATGTGTGTTTATAATTAGTACTATCGACTTTCTTTGAACTAGCGTATACATCGCTCTAATTAATTAGTTTGTGTATGAGGAACTTTGTTATTTATGTTTACTACTTGTATTCTGCTAACTATGCCTCTTTGTGTTTCTCAAGTACATTATGTTGCATATTATATATCGTTGTTAATCAACTAATGATGCAAGTACATAGATCGGAGATGGCGAAGGACTACTACGCTGTATTCATTGGGAGGGTTTCAAGAGTGTACGACTACTGGACAGATGCACATGCCCAGGTGGATAGGTACCCGGGCGCTAGCCACACAGGGTTCGGCAGCAGAGCGGAATCAGAAATGAGTTACTTGAGGTGGATGCTACGGCAGAGAGACGGAGCGAAAGTGGTGCCTCAAGAAGTACTACATAGTCGCTCTCTTGCTCATGTTGATCGCTCTTCTCTTCTACATGATAGTTTAGATAGGGATGATGAAACTTGTGGGTGTTCCATCACTTGTGTGTATCGCTATTTTCGAGATTTTATGATATTTGTGTTGGATAATGATTTTTGTGTTGGATAATGATGATGATGGTATAAATGACGAGACTACTTTATGTGTATGATATGATGAAAATAATACATGTTTATTATGATACGATGAAACTACTATTTAGAGCATGCACAAATACATAGAGGGGGCATAAATACGACGGGAATTAAATACTGAAAGCAGGAATTTATCAATAGCACTGGAATATTAGGAGTAGCGCTGGCTTAGCAATACCGCTTTATTAAATCTAGCGCTACTGCTAACATAGATACCAGTAACGCTTTAAATCCAGTGCTCCTACTAACAGGTTAGCTGTAGCGCATTAGTAGTAGCGCTGCCCCCAGCGCTACTGGTAAGGGAAAAATAGCGCTAATACTAGGCTTTCTCCTAGTAGTGGAAGGATGGATTTGGAAACGGTGGAACCGGTGCAATCATTCCTTCCATGAAAGGCTCCTCCTTTGGTTATCTCTGTGAGCTCCACAAAGCAGGGAGGTTCTCTATCGAAAGCGCTTAATATCCATTTTCACTAACAAAAACATATATGAATGGAGACATTCACACTCGAAAGTATGTCAAAATCAAGATATGTAGCACATTATTTCATAGGTAGCAAAAATAGGAAATGTTTTCTGAAGCCTCTAATTTCTCCCTCCTTCCATTTCATCTCCCCCTGATTTCTAGCATAATGAAAAATAACCTAGATTCATGCAAATGTCCTAGATCCTTTTCGCCCTGACAATGTTGAGCTCCAACTCCTTGCGCTTGACCTGCAACAAGAGTCGGTTATTCACCACCCGCATCTTCTCATTCTCCAAACGTATCTTCTTCAGCTCCATTTCCTCTGTTAGGTCCTCCGTGGCCCAACGCAAGCGTTGCTCCGCTAGCTCGAGTATCTTGTTCTCCAACGCCTGCTTCTTTCTAACGAGTGAGAGCAGCCAGTGTGGCAGCTGGGAGCACCTACAACCTACAGTAGGGGCCACGAAGGGAAGAGGGTTGTCGAGGTCATTATATTCTTTGTGGGGCACCTTATTGATGTCGATGGCAAGATGTCGGCGTCGCTTATGCTCATTAGCTTCATGGACACCATGGTCTTCAGGGTTGGCTACTTCCTTGCCCTTTGAAGTGATCTTGTGTGCCTGATGTGATGATGCCCCCTTGCACCGTCCGACAGGATGCTCGTCCTGGTCGCTTGGTGCAGAGCGCTTCATGCCAAGAGTGGAGACGGGTGCCATCAGATTTGTGGTGGTCGGTAATGTGTTGTGATGAAACTTAGGTTGCAAGGGCTATGAGGTGCCTAAGGTTGTGGTAAGCTAGGAGTTATATAGATGGAGGATGGGTGCCCCTCACCTAACACCTTTGTTCTCTTGTTCTTCATTTCACTCCTCAAATACCAACCAAAAACTTTTGTTGTCCTCATTTATTAGCCATTAATGTTTGGCTCATACTTGAGCTGGAATATATTTGGCTTAGGCTGCACACATCGCAATTTTCCCTTCTCCTACTCTTGGTTTTGCAAGAATGGTTGGTCATGCAAGATGCAAAGGAGTTGATAGGAGATCTGAACTTCCAAAGGACATGAAAAAATATTGTTGGTGCTTCTTCTCAATGTTTTTCAAGAATTTGTAAGAAATATAAGGATCGATGTAATGCATTTTATTACATGAAAATTTTCATAAAATTTCATTGAATAAATGAAAGTTTTAAGGACATATCTAGAATGAATCTTAACATGTATAACATGCAAACCTACGTTCTAGAATCTATGGGAAAACTATAGATGCAATGGGCACCGACAACACTCAAACGGGAAAAAATAATGTGCAAAGTAGTATTATACTCCCTATTCCTAAATATAAGTCTTTTAAGAAATTTCACTAGAGGTCTACATACGGAGCAAAATGAGTGAATCTACACTTTATAGTATGTTCATATACATTCATATGTAATCCACTAGTGAAAGAATTGTCACATGATCAAAGAATGTGATGTTGGTCAAATAGACTTTCTACATCATGAGAACAAGCGAGCATGTATACGTTAAATGTCATGTGTGCACAGTTTTCCATTGTACATCGTCACAAAAACTAATATCTTACTCTAACGTCCTCTTTTACTTTGTCTAGTTCACACCATCCTGGAAGAAACGGATGATAGCACATTCAAAGTCTCTCTTGTCATCTCTAATGTAGGAGCAACCAAGGATGTAATAACTAATCGGATTGGAACTTCATATTTTTAAATATATGATATATTTGTTCTCATGTACAGTGAATTAAAGAGTTATATTCAATGCTTTGCCCCAATCGCCACCCCAAAGCCATGAAGTTCAAAGATCTTCCACCTATTCGTAGTATTCTAAAAAAGACTTTGTGACACCAGCATAAAACATAGGTTGCCAATGATATTTCAGCCTTTTCAATAAATGCCTCCCATTTTAACATTAGTTATGAAACATATTAATTTTGTTGATTTTCCTATAGTGGATTATGTATAATTTACACATAGAATAGTTCAACAACAACATAATGTACTATGGAGTTTCTTACATCTCGACATAATCTAGTTTCACCACCGAATTATTGCCCAAGTATTGAATTCAGGTCTCCAAAGTAAAAAAAATGGTAAATCACCCCCTTTACTCCCAAACTATACAAACTAGAAATTCGTCACAATGCATATCCAAAATGTGGATCGATCATATTTCATAATTAATTGGGTATGGTGTGGGTACAGATCACTGTGGGTACAAATTTATGATCTATACATATCTTTGCAGCAAACTTTATGTCATATGTTATTGAGGATGGTGGTTATAAAGATATGTAGTATCAAGCATATTTTGGACATTTATTTTCCATCAATTATTGCGGGTCAAATTACAAAGAGTAAAAACAATATATCACAATTTTAATGTTGTGAGTTATTGTGCTACATATTACAAACAAATAAATCGAGCAGATTTCAAATTTATACCCAATAATTAATGTGGATATAGAATACAAATAAGGTGTAGATCGAGAAGATTTAGGAAATGTATTACCCTTATTTATTATGGGTATAGAGTAGAACTATGTAAAATCAAGCATATTTAGGGATTATTGTTAAGGGGAGTACTAGGCGCGGCGCGCTGGCGCGAGCGCTAGCGTCGGTCGCAGGCTGACCGCCCGATCTGCACGGGGGATCGTCAGATCTTTCCATGCAATATTTTTATCTCCATGCAATAAATTTTGACACTATGCAGCATTTTTCACAACGGTTGCAACAAAAAATTAATTATAGCAAAAAAAATATCTACATAATCATAGCAAAAAAACGAAGAAGATGATGTGTGGTAGCAAAAGTTAAACGCCGGTTGTAGCAAAAATCTACGTGACGTGTATGCAACTTTTTCAGTAAACGGTTGCAGCAAAAAATGATGCCGGTTGTAGCAAAAAATAACACGGTTGTAGCAAAAGTCAAAACGCCGGTTGTAGCAAAAATTCAACGAACTCGAGTCACAACCAAACGTGTATACAACTTTTTTACTGTACAAATCTAGTAAATAAAAAACGCTTGTAGCAAATATGAACGCTGATTGCAACAAATTTACACGAGAAAAAAGCTGCATGAAAAACATTTCTAACAAAAAAAATACACGGTTACAATAATTTTTATGAAAAAATGCTGCATACACCTGCCAGCGAGCGCGACCCGACCGGCCGAACGATTCGGCCCACGCGCCGGGGGAAACGTTTCCCTATTGTTAATAGTACGTGGGAGTATAAATTACTCCTAAAACGGATCTTGGAGTACCCGCCTCCCTTGGCTCGGCGTGGGCGAGACTGCCCTCCTGGTCTCCCGTTGTCGGGTCGTGCCCAGGTGACCAGACAGGAGGGTCCATGACGGGTAGATCATTTGGTGCCCGCGGCCACAACAATACGGTGACGATGGTTGCTCCCGTGAGCTAAGCCCTGCACATTATTCCGATGCGAGAGTGCCCATGTAGCCATTCTTTTCTGGTTGGCATGCAGCACGGGCGCTTTGCGAATTATTGATTTTGTCTCATGGCATGGCTAGGAGATTCATGACGTGTGGTCAACTGAGCTCTTTTGTGGGACCCGTACGTAAGTCGTCATCATCGAATGTACGTGCAGAGTGATCCTAGATACCAATGCTCATTAAACACACATAAACTGAATGACAAAAGTCTTACATCCATTACATATCGTTTTACTCGAATATGGACTTGATGACCAAGTCTTCATATATTTGCAACAGAAAAATCTTCATAAATAACGTGAACCCATGTCATCTGCCTTAAAACTACACTTATTCTGATTGAGTAGTGTCCTAGCTCGCACGTGTGTCATCAAAGTAATCTTCCTAATAGCATGTTCTCTCACGCTTGGTGAATAAAATAACCAATGGCAAGCCAATGAGTACTTTAAATGTACTCGCAAGCAACCCATGTTTGGAACAAGGCAATAACAATGCATGGTATAGCACAAAGTAGGTAAGTTGCAGAAAGCTTGTTTTGAGTGCAATGACATGATCAATCAACTTGTAAAATCATGCATCAATAGGTTGCGGATATCCGTATGAATAAGTTACATATATCAATATAGTCAGGGGTTTCAGATGTAGTTTAAGCAGCAGCACCTGTTGGGGATATTACCTGTTGTATGATCCGCCATATTGGGTCGGGTCAGGTTCATGGTGACTCAACATTCATGATTCAAAGATGGGCTTAGACCCACGATGTGGAAGGCGTGAGGTGATCTCCAGCAAAGAGTCGGCCGAGCCCGAGAGCCTAGATGGCGACTCAAGGCCCAAGAAGAGCAAGTCTCGCCGGGTAGTTTACTTGCTTGAGAGACACGTCTGCTTAGAGATATGTCAGATCACGGCTCATGATGTGGCCTGGACTCTTGTAGATCTAGGGCCTCGACCTGTATATAAAGGCGAGTCTCTAGGGTAGATAGACTTAAGTTACAATCCATCGAGAGCTAGGTCAGGCGAGTTACGTACCCTTGTAATCGATTCCATCACCAATATACATAAAGCAGGACGTAGGATTTTACCTCCATCGGAGGGGCCGAACCTGGGTAAACCCGAGTCTCGCTTCCGCTTTACCCCTTTGATTCGCCACCAAGGTGCGATGGCTCCATCTCTAAGTCCTTTCATGAGAACATCTGTCGTGACAAAACCACGACAGTTGGCACCCAGCGTGGGGCTTCCGCACGGTGGAGTTGAGTTCTCAAAGGGAGCCCTTCCAGGGTTTGGGAGCTACCCGGTCGACCTCATGACTAAAATCCGCCGCGGGATGTACTACATCGACGACTCTCAGTGGGACTGACGCCGATTCAATCGAATCTAGTTACCGGGTCCCCTTCGGCAAGGTCCACGTCTTCAGTGGCAAGTTTGGAGTTCATGTTCCTAAGCCGGACATCTACACCGACATCGTTGAGCCGGCTCAGTTTTCCCAACCAGCCAAACGTCAGGTCATGCCGCGCCACGTTTTTTTTTGCTTTTAACTAGGGGTTCAACCTACCGGATGAGCCGGCAATTGAGGAGAACACCCGTGTCAACTCGGAAGACAAGTCATCCATGGGCGATACAGATTCAATCTACCCCCTCCATTAAGGGAGGCTTGGGGGTTTGCCCAAGACGGCGATTTCCGAGGATTTTCAAGAACCTCATTGTTAGCACGCCATCTACATGGCAGGACAAACGGCGGCTCAGTCGACCGCGGCGGATAACAACGGAGCCATCGGGTCTGGGAAGACTCCGGCTCAAGCCATAACGGATCTAGTGGCAGAGATGTCTAAACTCACAGCGGTCGCCGTGACCGCAGAGAACCAAGAAGAGGTTAACACCGAATTGGCGAAGCTGAAGAAGAAGATGACCAAGATCCAGCGCGAGATTGAAGTCGAGGCCACCAGGATGGCGAGCCAACAGGGACAGAACGCTGCGAAGACAAAACGGCTAAGGGTTCAGGGATGGCGGCTTGAACGCCAACAACGCACTTCGGATGTGGTTCACCAGAGGCGGCATCGTAATCGTCTACCAGCCGATCTAAACCCTAGCCGACTCTTTGATAACCCACATTCTCCCGGGATGGAACCTAACCCGCCATGGCGAGTCACTCAATAGGTTGAGCCCACTCAGCCGCCGCCCAATCCACAGTCGCCTCGGCCGACGACTGCACAGCCTCCGCGCTTCCAGACGCCGCAGGGTCACTTCTCTAACCCCGTCGACAATGTGTTGGCCGCGACCCGCAACTTAGATTCTCTTCCCATCCATGGAAACTCTATTGCTGAGGTGGAAGCCAGGAACACCATCAAGATGTTGAAAACAGCGGTAGTCCAATAGGCGCAGTGCTCGCATAGTCGTGATCACCTGCACTCTACGCCTCACGCAAGTCATATCAGGAGTCGCCATAACGACTCGCCCGTGGTGTCCAGCGGCGAGCAGCGTCAACATCCGCAGACCAATCCGCCTGGATTGCCAGGAACGCATGCCCAAGACCTTGTGGACGAAGCACGGGCTGCCCGTCTGGCGGAGGCGGCAACAGTGGCGGGTCAAGGCTATCAGGCTTATGCGTTGCCTTCCTCGGTGCACGGCGAGTCAGGAGGCAGGAACATAGGGATTCCCTGTTTATCACCCGCCCTCTGGAATGAGCGTATGCCCAAGGACTTTAAGGGCCCACGCAAGGTTCCCAACTACACGTCTGACCTTGAGCCAGGGGCGTGGGTTGAGAGTTATGAGCTTGCGATGGACATGCTCGATGTTAGCGACGCGGTGTGGGCCAAGTACATTACAATGATGCATGAAGGACGACACACACTTGGCTGAAAAATTTGCCGCCGAACTCCATCAACACCTGGACCGAGTTGAAGGAACATTTTGTCAAGAACTTCAGAGGAACTTGCAAGCGCCCAATGAATATTGTCGACTTAAAGCACTATGTCCAGCGCTCAGATGAGTCGTCCCATCATTGGACACGGAGGGTTGCAGAGATAATCCATTCATCGGATAGCATCACGGCGGCTCAGGTTGTGTTGATTTTGGAGAAAAACTGTCAGTTCCAGCCCTTGGTGTTGGAACTTGGGCGACTCAAGTGGAAAGTGCAGGATATGGGCGAGTTGATCGACACCCTAACTAGATATGCCGAGTCAGATGGCACCAAAGATCCCGGAGAGGACGATGACAAAGTCGGCGATGCCAGGGAGGGATAGTCATCCAGAGGCCATTCTCAGGCCCAAGGACGTAACAACAATAACCCTGGGAACCAAGGGAAGAAAAGGCAGCTGGAAGGTGTCACTGATTTCGTTGCCAATACTAACACCGGGACCGGGAATCAGCATCAGAAGAAGAGTGCGCATCGGGGCTTCAGTGGCAAAAGACCACGTAACTATCAGGAGATGCTCAAGGCCCCCTGTCCAAAGCATAACACAACGGAAGGTCCAGCCACTCATTCTTGGGAAAACTGTTTTGTGATGCAGGAGTTTCATGCCGAGGCACTAAAGAACAACCAAGGAGGGAGTAGTGGTGGACACCCGGATCAATTTGGTTCGGGAGGCTCACACGGGAATCCATTTGGCGGCTTCCCCAACCCTGGTCCACAGGGCGGGTCAACTTCCAACACTGGGCAATACCCGGTCCAGAGTATGCAGCAATATAATGGTCAGGACAACTTTCAGCAGCAGCTTAACCCGGGCGCCTCTCAGTAGTAGAACGACAACAACATCTTCCAAAATAACCCCAAGCAGTTGAATAGCGGCTAGTATCACGTGCTTAATACTAATGCTTGCAAGAGGGACAAGAAGGTTAATCAGACAGCCCTTAGCATGGCTGAGCCAGCGCTTCCCAGGTATCTCAACTGGTCTGAGCAGCCTGTTACCTGGAGTAGGGAGGACCACCCGCCCCGGGTTGATAACTCTGGCGACTTGGCATTGGTTGTGGAACCACAGGTTGGGGCTATATCCTCTCAAAATTCATCATGGACGGTGGCATTAGTATCAACATCTTATACTATGACACTTTCTGGAGAATGAATTTCTCTGAAGGCGACTTGATGCCTTCCTCCACGGTCTTCCATGACATCGTCCCGGGTAAGTCGGCATATCCTGTTGGGTGGATTAAACTCAATGTGGCTTTTGGCACCGAGTCTAACTACATGAGCGAGTCTCTCACGTTCGAGGTGGTCAATATCAAGAGCCCTTATCATGTGCTTTTTGGTCGTCCGGCTTACGCCCGCTTCATGGCACGGCCGTGTTATGTCTACCTTAAGCTCAAGATGCCATGCCCTAGATGAACCATCACGATAAGTGGAGATCGGAAGATAGCTCAGGAGTGCGAAGAAGTAGATGCTGCTTATGCTGAGTCGGCGTGCGCTGCTGAGCAACTCAAGTTTCATCAGGCAAATGTTGACCCTGCAAATATGACTCCACTCAAGAAGCCCACAATCGATTCAGAGCCGCCCCTCAAGTTTAAACCGACCGATGACACCAAGCAAGTTGATTTCACACCTGGCGACTCTTCCAAGAAATTCACTATTGGGACGGGTCTGGATCCCAAATAGGAAAGCGCGCTCATTGAATTCATCATTGAGAATCAGGAAATTTTTGCATGGAAACCTTCTAACGTGCCAGGTGTACCGAGAGAGTTCGCTGAGCACCATCTTAATGTGGATCCCAAGATGAAGCTGGTTCGGCACTACCTCCGCCGTTTCAACGAGGAGAGGCGTAAAGCAATCGGGGAAGAGGTAGCCCGGCTCTTGGCTGCTGGGTTCATTGTGGAAGTTTTTCATCCAGAGTAGCTGGACAATACAGTCTTGGTCCTCAAGAAGAATGGGACTTTCCGCATGTGCATTGACTACACCGACCTTAACAAGGCCTGCCCAAAGGACCCTTTTGCTCTCCCTCGTATCAATCGAATCATTGACTCTGTGATGGGTTGCGAGCGGCTGTGTTTTTTGGATGCATACTCAGGTTATCACCAGATCAAGATGGCTCTAAAAGATCAAGATAAGACGGCCTTCATAACCCCTTTTGGTGCTTTCTGCTATGTCTTCATGCCATTTGGGCTTAAGAGTGCAGGGGCGACTTATCAACGTTGTATCCAGAATTGTCTGCACAAACAGATCGGGCGCAACATTCATGCTTATGTTGATGACATAGTGGTGAAATCCCAGAGGAAGGAGTCCCTTGTTGAGGATCTTAAGGAGACGTTTGACAATTTGCGTGTGTATCAGATGAAATTTAACCCGACCAGGTGTGTTTTTGGTGTCCCTATAGGGAAGTTATTGGGTTTCTTGGTGTCAGAACGAGGTATTGAGGCTAACCCGGATAAGATTAAGGCGATTACTTCCCTTAGCATGCTGGCTAATATCAACCAGGTCCAACATATGGCGGGTCGTATCGTAGCTCTGAGTCGCTTCATAAGCCGCCTTGGTGAGAAGGCCATACCTCTTTATCAGCTGCTCAAGAAAACAATCCACTTTGTGTGGACAGACGCGGACAACGAAGCTTTCGAGGCCGTGAAGAAGCAATTGGCTGAGCCGCCCATTTTAGCCGCCCCTATTAACAAAGAGCCTTTGCTCCTATAAATTGCTTCTAACTCTAAAGTAGTGAGTGTGGCAGTGGTTGTCGAACGCAAGGAAGAAGGAAAGGATTACCCGGTCCAGAGGCATGTGTACTTTGTCAGCAAAGTCTTGACCCTCTCCGAACAACGTTATCCATAGTGGCAGAAGTTGGTTTTCGGGATCTTCATGGCAAGCCGGACGCTGAAGCACTACTTCTAGGAGCATCCGATCACGATGGTTAGTTCTGTGCCACTTGGCGATATCATACAAAATCGTGAAGCGACTGGGCGGATTGCTAAGTGGGACATTGAGCTCGGTCGTCACCACGTGAAGTATATGCCCCGCACGGCTATCAAGTCTGAGGTCTTACTGGATTTCATCAACGACTGGACCGAGTTGCAAAGCCCCGAGGACAGACCTGATCACAGATATTGGAGTATCCATTTTGGCGGGTTCAGGCAACTGGAAGGCTCGGGGCTGGTGTGGTATTGACTTCCCCACAGCATGACAAGTTTTGCTATGTCCTAGGCTCATGTTCCCATGCACTAACAATGAAGCGGAGTACGAGGCTTTGCTCCATGGGCTTAGGATTGTCAAAGAGATGAACCTTAGTCGGGTTAGATGCCTGGGCGACTCAGATCTGGTGGCGCAACAAGTTTCCGGAACATGGTATTCCAGGGATCCGTTGATGGCAGCTTACAGGCGTGCTGTATCAGATGTGGAAGGTCACTTTCATGGTCATCAAGTTGATCATATTGACCGCCGGCTCAATGAGGCAGCAGACGCTCTTTCACGACTCCGCTCACAGCAAAAGCTGGTTCCTCCCAATGTATTTTTGGATATCGTGCATAACCCGTCGGTGAAGTTGCCTTCTGAAGAGGATATCGCAGTCCCTAACCCGGAATCTCAACTTGTGGCGGCTCTTCGTGCCACTCCGGATTGGGCGGCCCCTTACATGGCTTATTTGGCACAGGGCGAGTTACCATCTGATGAGTTGTTGACTCGCCAAATTATCCGGCGATGCAAATCCATGGTCATACATAAGGGCGAGTTGCATAAACGAAGCACTTGTGAAATTTTTCAAAGATGTGTCTCGCCCGAAGAAAGCCGTGCGATCCTTAATGAGATTCACGCTCGTGACTATGGTCATCACACCGGGTCATGATCGTTGGTATCGAAAGCCTTTAGACATGGATTCTATTGGTTGAAGTCTCACACCGATGTTGAAGACATAGTGCGCAGGTGTGATGGTTGTTAGAAATTTGCGCGTCAGATGCATGTGCCGGCTCAAGAATTGCAGATGATCCCAATTACTTGTCCTTTTGCAGTCTGGGGGCTCAAAATGGTTCGTCCTTTCAAAATGTCTTCCAACAAAAAGACCCATCAAATGGTGGCGGTTGACAAGTTTACCAAGTGGGTTGAAGCAGAGCTATTTAGCAGTTGCGATGCAGACACGGGTGTCAAGTTCCTCAAGAAGTTCATCTTCCTCTTTGGATATCCTCATAGTATCATCACTGATAATGGTACTAATTTATCCAAAGGTTCCATGCAAGAATTTTGTCAAAAGGAGCACATCCGGCTTGATGTCTCTACGGTTGCACATCCCCAATCCAATGGACAGGAAGAAAGAGCAAATCAAGAAATCTTGCGTGGGATCAAACCTCGACTCATGGTTCCTCTGGAATGTACTCCACGTTCCTGGGTTGAAGAGATTCCTTCAGTGATTTGGAGCATAAGGACTACCCCCAACAGGTCCACTGGTTACACGCCCTTTTCTTCGTCTACGGAGCTGAAGCGGTCATACCAAGTGACATAAGGCATGACTCGCCATGAGTCGCCGCTTATGTTGAGGAGGACAATGAGCTCGCGCGTCAAGATTCATTGGATGCTTTGGAGGAGGAGCATGACTTAGCCGCAGCACGGTTGGTGATTTACCAACAATACCTGCGGCGCTATCATAGCCGCAGAGTCAGAAGCCGGGTTTTTTAGGAAGGCGACTTAGTGCTTCGATTGATTCAAGATCATACTCGTATGCAAAAATTATCAGCTCCGTGGGAAGGACCTTTTGTCATCAGCAAAAGTCATCATAATGGTTCTTACTACCTGGTGGACCTTCGTCCAGATCGACCAATGACACAGGTAGAAACAACCCGGCCATGGAACATTGCCCACTTGCGTCCTTATTATACTTAGAGCCATGGGCTCCTTATCATTGTACATAGTTTAGTCCTTGTACTATTTTTATACATATAGCAATAAAGCCGGTGCCCATGAAATTCGGGGTCTCTGCCGTTTCAGCTTTTTGAAAGCATGAGTCTTTATTGTTTGATAAGCCACTGATGACGAGATGATGTATATACTTCTCGCCCCTCGTTGGATACCCCAAGTGGAAGGTGGAGATGTAGTTAGCAGCAAATTTTCCTCACACAGAGACTGTAAGGTTTATCGAACTAGTAGGACTCCTAGGATCAACAAGTAGGTGTCTCCCACCCTTACGCTAGCAGAAGACATGGACCTGCACACACAACAAATAACTTTGCTCCCAATGAGTACAGAGAGGATGTCAATCTCTCTGGCCATGTAGTTTGCAAATGATCAAAAAATAAGGGGGAAGGTAATAGTGATTGCAACTGAAAAGTAAATGAAAGCGGTAAATGATGGAGGTGTAAACAATGATGGTGATATGGACTGAGTCACATGATGTTCACTAGTGATGTCTCTCTCCCAAAATATAATAAACAACTATGCTAGGGTAAATAAATCACAGTTCGGAAATTGATAGAATTATGATCATACCGTAATGCTAATTGTACTCCTTAATAGTTAGAGGTTCAGTAGTAATGGGCAGTACGCCAAGACAAGTAGACCGTTTATTCATCTGCATCTACTTACTAATCATCCACCTTGAGATATCTATCCAGAACTTCTCTCTGGTATTAAGTTGCGAGCCCCACCCAAAGTGTAAACTCAAAGCAACGGACAACTGCATTAACGAACTATGCGTAAGGTAAACAATCCTTGCAACCGTGGTCACAAGCACCGTTGGTTTCTCCTTGGTGGCAAAAAGCACATCCCCTAGCTAGTCTTATGTTTCTGATACTCAAGCTAGACATCGAGGGGCCCGAACCCACAATCATGCATAACGCTCCCTCTTGGAGTTACGACCTACTACTTGACCAAAGTAATAAAAAGCAACAGAGAACATGCATAAATCACTAAGGCACATAATATAAAAGGATAATCAAATATATAACTCATAACAATCTGAACATAATCTCAAAATCCATTGGATCCCAACAAATCGAGCATAGCAATAGCAAGAGAATTACATAGATGCCTTGATCATGTAGGGCAGCTCAAAAGGACTAACAATTGAACCACAGGATTGGAGAGAAGACATCACATAGCTACTGGTCATCGACTCATGGTCCAAGGAGGACTACTCACGGCACGTCCACTACTAGAAAAAAGGCTATTAGTGGCGCACCTATTTTGCCTATTAATGGCGCACTATAGGTGCGCCACTAGTATCACGCCACTAATAATAAATAGTAATGGCGCACCCCTGGTGCGCCACTGTTAATATACATAACAGTGGCGCACCACCTGGTACGCCATTAGTAGGCCGAGAAGTGCGCCACTTCTGTGGGTTTACTAATGGCGCACTTGTAGATGGTGCGCCACTACTATGAATATTAGGATTTTTTAGCACATTTAGCACATCATCATCATCATCGTCATCATCATCATCATTGTAACTTGTGCACTTTTAGATGGTGCACAGGTTACAAAATACATTGTAGCACATCATCATCATCATCGTCAACTCTAACACATTGTAGCACATCATCACATCATCTCGGAAATAGCTAATAATCATCATAGTCATTACCACCAATACTATTTAATACAATGTAGCACATCATCACATCATCACATTGTAGCACATCATCACATTGTAGCACATAATAACACATTGAACCTAGGACATACTCCTGTGCTTAGGTAGAATATCAAAAAACAAGATAGGCTCTCACTCTCCATTATGGAGAATGGAGATCATCTTGTCTCCAATTCTTGGCCTACGCACAATGTTGCTTCCAAGTAACTCTCTAGGATAGACCATACATTTTTTTCAATCTTTGATTGTCATGACTTCATCGGTTTTAGAAATCCGGTATGGATGGGAGTACATCAGATACCTAGGATTACCTGGCCATGCTGGTCGTATCATCATAACATGAACGCTACCTCTTGGTAACATTATATGAGGCACACAATCTTCCGGGATTTTCTGTTGAAAAACATATTATTAGCTTTGTAGCTAGCAATGTAGTTTAGTTTTACAAGAATTTATGCAAAAGATGTAGGCCGGAGGGAGAAGAATGCGCCATTAGTAGTTTTTTTAAAAATGAAAAAAAATAGTAGTGGCGCACCGTGGACGTGGTGCGCCATTACTAATTAAAACTAGTAATGGCGCACTTTCCTTGGTGCGCCACTGGTAAGTGTAGGAAAGGGTGGGGGCCAGGTCAAAGATAGTAATGGCGCACCAGACACAGGGTGCGCCATTACTAATATGGACACTAATGGCGCACCATGCGTGTGGTGCGCCACTGCTATATAGCAGTGGCGCACCACATGCATGGTGCGCCATTAGAGTCCATATTAGCTATAGGCTTTTTTCTAGTAGTGGTCCGGCAAGCGGCCATGGCGGTGGAGAAGCTCCCGGAGGTCAATCCTCCCTTCGGCAGGGTGACGAGAAGAGGTCTCATGACGCTTCCGATCTCGGAATCCCCGCGGCGGTGGAATGATGGAGAAATTCACGATTCCAGAAAGTATGCGAGGGTTTGCTCACGGATCTCTAAATATAGGCCAAAGGAGGGCACATGAGGAGGAGGTGGGACCCACCCTTGCAACCTCCTGGCGCGGCCTAGGGCCTGGCCGCGCCAGCAGGCCGCCTGGGAGGCCCCTGGCCCCCCTCTAGCCCTCCTTCGGTGATCCCGAAGCTTCTGTTTCGCTGATTTTTTATATATTTTTTCTGGATTTTTTCGGGCTACGGAAAATTGGGTAACACTGGTAGAAAAAGGCCTGTTAGTCCCGGTTCCAGAGGCCAATTAGCCCCGGTTCTGGAACCGGGCCTGAAGGCCCAAACCTTTAGTCCCGGTTGGCTTACGAACCGGGCCCAAAGGGTCTCCACGTGGCCGTTGCGGGGAGCCGAGGGAGGAGGACCTTTAGTGCCGGTTGGTCACCCCAACTGGGACCAAATGGCATCCACGTGTCAGCATCTGGCCGAAGCTCGGTTTTTTGAATGGGGGGGGGGGGGGGTTGGGGGGTTTTGGAGGGTTAATTTAGTGGTTTCATATTATGTTAGCTACCTAATAGAGACAAGTGTCCACTACTAGGGAAAAGCCTAGTAGTAGCGCGGGTTTAGTGCCTACTAGTAGCGGGGGTTACCGCGCTACTAGTAAGGCGCTACAACTATTACTTACCAGCAGCGCGTGTAAGACGTGCTACTGCTAGTTAGACATATAGTTGTAGCTTGTATCATACCAGCGCTACTGATAAGATAACTATTAGTAGTGTTCTTGCAAACCCGCGCTACTAGTAATCTGTTTTTCATTATTTTAAATTTTTAGTGTATTTATACGCCGTTATACAAATTTTGATACAGTACCAATTAAGAGGTTGTTATATCATTATGTTCATGATGAATTATTATATCATTGTGAGGAAGAAACATGTATTTTATTCATCCAAATGAATCAAAAGTGATCAAAAGTTGAATTAGTAAGACGACGATCCTACTAATTCAACTTTTGGTCACTTTCGATCCATCCACATGAATCTAATCCGGTTTCCTTGCCCCAATGATCATAATAACAAATCATCATGATAATCATGATCAACATCATCATCATATTAATATAAAAACTCTTGCATCACTATAGCTAATAATCATCATAGTCATTACCACCAACACTATTTAATCATCATTTTCATCAATGAGGCATCACATAACAAAAGTTGGTTACTAGTCATAATCACAACTCCTCCTCCTCATTATCATCAACTATAACACACTGTAGCACATAATAACACATTGTACGTAGGACCTACTCTTCTCTCATAGGACCTACTCTACCCTCTCTTAGGTAGAATATCATAAAACAAGATAGGCCCTCACTCTCCATTATGGAGAATGGAGATCATCTTGTCTCCAATTCTTGTCCTACGCACAATGTTGCTTCCAAGTAGCTCTCTACGATTGACCATACATTTTTTCCAATCTTTTATTGTCATTTCATCGGTTTTAGAAATCCGGTATGGACAAGAGTGATGCAGATACCTAGGTTGACCTGGCCGTGTTGGCCGTATGCTCATAACATCAATGCGACCTCTTGGAAACATCAGATGGGGCACACAATCCTGCGGGATTTTCTGTTGAAAAAGATAGTAATAACTTTGTTAGCTTGGAATGTAGTTTAGTCTTACAAGAATTTATGCAAAAGATGCACGGATGTCGTAATAGTAGAAAATCTTACCATGTAATCTCCATGCATGTTACCGTAGTTCACCATATGTACTAGTGGCACGTATTGACCATAATGTGGAGGAGTTTGCCGATAGGTATTGTAATTCTCAAGATCATTGATAAATGCGACAACATGATGTTTCTCCTTACAAGTTAATTCTGCTTCATCATTGTAGTAATAGGTTCTGTCTACCATCTTCCATACATTTTTTGAAGAATGAAAATAAGCTGTGAATGGAAATAAGTTATCAACTATTTTTAAATAAACAATATAAATTACTTAATTAATATGGTTTATAAACTCAAAAAATGGTAGAACTGGAGGCGTCTGCACATCGACCCAGATGTCGATATTACCTTCAATTTCATCTACCGGATGAATATCAAAGGTGATAAGCATATTAGGCTCAAATGCATAAGCCTTGCATAGTGCTACCCAAGTTTTGCATTCAAAAAAGGAGTAGGTGTGTGCATCGTACAACTTTACGGCAAAAGTATAACCATGCTCGGTCCTGAAGTGAACTATCTTTACCTCCATAGTTTTCAGTACTGAAACCAGTCTTATCCAATACATAAATTCTTGCATGGCACGGGATACGGTAGTAGAATAGTAAAAAATAAAAAATATAAGTTGAAGCAAAAGAAGTCATGCTTAATTACGAAAAAAGACTTGTCGTTGTGACTTACTGTATCCACTTCGAAGTCCTCATCCACCATGATGCTGAAGCACATATCATCTACTAGGTGAGGCGTGTCGCACATGCCGTGCTCGTCTTGGCAGTATTCGCACATAACGAATTTTCTTTCATCGTCAGACATTTCCTTCCTAAAACTGATCAACACACAGATCACTATTACTCAATATGCAACGGGTTCACTGTGGCACCCTGGCTCAAAGGAAACCAAAACGCCCCGTATTCCAGCCCAGGGAGAAGTCTTCTAGAATATGGCACCGTTGGCATGGAACAAATCAGCTCTTTATTATTATGGAAAAGGTTACAAGGGTACTTGGATTACATCGCCTCGGCGGCACTACACCTGCCTACGGTAAATTCTATGCCAGCAGCGGAACAACGACGGTTGTGATGAACTCCACTCCGCACGGACTCTGGCTAGAACGTGCATCCTAGCTCGCAACTCGGGATCCTCGACAACCAAGGAATCATGGCATGACCTGCAAACTGGCATGACACGCCAGGTGAGTACTTTGAATGTACTCGTAAGCTCACAACAAACACTAGCATTAAGGCAAGTCAACATCATAGCAATCAAGATTAGGTAAGATTTGTTATCACTAAAGGTGTAGTTGAAAAATAACTATACCGGGCTACTCTCACCGTACTTTGGGGATACCAACTCTTGTGATCTTACCTAGAACCTTCAGCGAATATCCTGAAGACGGACACCAAGACTTGTCACCAGCATGGTGCCCAATTGTTATCATACTCAGACAAGTTCTTCCATCATTAATATCATAGTTACGGTTGACCACCTACTGATGTCTGGACGGGCTGTCTAATACCGTGAACATGGCTATTCGAATAGATTTATACACTCTGTAGAGGTTGCACACTTTACCCACATCATGGAGCACTGACCTCGTGATCCCATTCGGGTGGACCAGTGTTGCTCCAATGACACTTGTCTGACCCATGACTCCCCCATCGTATCACCGGCATTCATCCTCTCCCAGAATCCTGTCCTGGGTGGCCCATGTGTCCTCAGGACACCTACCATCGTCGTGGCCATTTTTTTCCAAAACGGGGACGGGTACCCACAAAACAACTCAGCTGGCTCACATGGTTATCACTGCCTACCTGATCAGGGTAGCGCACGTGCATAACCCTCCCTCTTTGGAGGTACCGATGAAAGAGCACGCGATCACACCAAGTCAAGGTCATCCCATACCAACAAATGTGGCTACACTGATAAGCCTGGACAGATGACTCCCGATCAACCAACTAAGTATCTTATCCCCGAATAATATTTCTCTCATAGCTGACATTCCGATGTCATAGTAATCCAATAACCTATAAGCTCAAGCAACTACTGTTATTTCATATCCATAAACTGCCGGATGAAACCCTGAATAATCATAGACAGTAATATCAACATCATGGCATCGCAAGTAGGTAAGATACTAGTCACTAACGATTCCGTACTCAACATAGTAGTCATCTATTCAAACATTGCATACTCAAATTCCATGCTATAAATAGATATACTTGTGATTAAAATAGTTAGTTATACTATGATATTGCAATGCAAATAGGCAAATGAGAGTTGTGGCTTGCCTGGGGGTGATCGAACCACCGGGAAGAAGTGCGAGAAGCTCGCGGAAGAAATCGTCGGAAACAGTTCTCTCTTGGAGGAGCTGTTTACAGGCAAGGGCAACATGGTCATCTCCACTATGTGGTCACATAGTGAAAATGATACCAGCATGACGGTCTCGATGAGACGAAGACATGGGCTTTGGTTTCACCAGAATCGGAGTCATGCATGCAAAGATATAGCTAGACGAAGTTCAGGGACCAATCTGTAAAACTAAACTCTACAAATAGGCCCCTGGCTGAAATAACAGATGGCGTCTTTGATCGAGTAAGTTTCCGAGAGGGGAAAACGTATTTAGCACCGGGCGCCTCCACTTAATCCAGCTGGACCGGGCCTCCAGTCGCCGATAGGTGGGTCCCGACCCCACTTGTCGGGTCCTCTCTCTCCTCCTTCCCTCCTTCTTCTTCCTCCTCCCGTGCCTGCACTTGGCCGGAGACAGGTGCTTACCCCAACGGTGACTATCGGCGATTCCGGCCGTCTCCTGTGGAGTGCAACCTACCAACACGATCAACGGGATGAGCCTCGTCGGTTGGTGAGGGTCTCCACTGCCGGGGAGCTTTTGAATGTAGGCAAGGGCACCCGCGGCAAAGGACGGCGCCGACCTCCAGTGAGCTCGAGGCTAGAGGCTACCTGAGGAGAGGAAGAGATTTTTGTGCGGATCCAGAGTGGAGTTGGAGGCCTCAGGTGGTGGTGGAAGGGAGAGAAGAGGCGGGGCTCGTCAGAATTTTGTTGGAACCGAGCGGCGGCCCAGGCAGCCATTGGAGGCTAGGAGAGGCGATGGCGATGGGTTGAGGGGTCGGGGAGGACCATGGGGAAGTGGCTAGGCTGGTGGATTAGACGAGAGGGTATAGGGGGCTTTCATAACCGCGACGAGCTCACCAGATAGGCTCGGCCGCGGTGGCAAGCTTAGCCACACACTTGAGCTCCGGGGCGACGTGGCTTGGCCTCATACGGCGTCGGGAAAGGTTTAGGGCAGACACGGGAGCTCAGGGAGGCTTCGGGAGAGCTTGTGATAGGACACGACGGTGACGGCGGCTGGAAGTCACGGGCGCGGCTGCCGCACCGCGTAGGAGAGGACTAGAGAGGGGGAGAGGGCTCCAAGGACAGGAGGAGGACGAAGGGGAGTTGTTGGTCACGACTAGGCCTGCGAAACCGACGAGAAGAGGAGGGGCACGAGCTAGCAAACACGCAGCTCGCGTCCATGGCATGCCAGGGTGGTGGTCACCACGTGAGCCGGCGCACATGGTGCACCCTTGCATGCAGCACCATGTCTGGCAGAGAGTTCTTCCAAGGAGGGGTCCTACTGAGGTGATAGATCGGCAAAGGAAACAAAGAGGAGATGGGAGGCTTCTCTGGAAGTTTTCTATAGCAGACTTGGGCACACCACTATGATCAAGAAGAAGGTTATAAGTCAAATAAGATGTTTGGGAGGTTTAGGGTAGGAAGGACTAAATGTTGGGGAACGTCGCATGGGAAACAAAAAATTTCCTACGCGCACGAAGACCTATCATGGTGATGTCCATCTACGAGAGGGGATTTCCGATCTACGTACCCTTGTAGATCGCACAGAAGAAGCATTAGTGAACGAGGTTGATGTAGTGGAATGTCCTCACGTCCCTCAATCCGCCCCGCGAACCGTCCCACGAACCGTCCCGCGATCCGTCCCACGATCCGCTCCGATCTAGTGCCGAACGGACGGCACCTCCGCGTTCAGCACACGTACAGCTCGATGATGATCTCGTCCTTCTTGATCCAGCAAGAGAGACGGAGAGGTAGATGAGTTCTCCGGCAGCGTGACGGCGCTCCGGAGGTTGGTGGTGATCTAATCTCAGCAGGGCTCGGCCCGAGCTCCGCAGAAACACGATCTAGAGGAAAACCGTGGAGGTATGTGGTCGGGCTGCCGTGGCAAAAGTTGTCTCAAATCAGCCCTAAAACCCCACTATATATAGGAGGGAGGGAAGGGAGGAGGCAGCCTCAAAACCTAAAGGTTTGGCCGAAATTGGAGGTGGAGGAGTCCTACTCCAATCCTACTTGGAGTAGGATTCCACCTTCCCACTTGGAAACTCTTTCCACCTTGTGTTTTTTCCTTCTCAAACCTTATGGGCCTTAGTGGGAACTTATTCCAGCCCACTAGGGGCTGGTTTATCTCTTCCCATAGCCCATGAGACCCCTTGGGGCGTGACACCCCTCCTGATGGTCCCCGGCACCCCTCCCGGCACTCCCAGTACACTACCAATGAGCCCGAAACTTTTCCGGTAATGCACGAAAACCTTCCGGTAACCAAATGAGGTCATCCTATATATCTATCTTCGTTTCCGGACCATTCCGGAAACCCTCGTGACGACCGTGATCTCATCCGGGACTCCGAACAACATTCGGTAACCAACCATATAACTCAAATACGCATAAAACAACGTCGAACCTTAAGTGTGCACACCCTGCGGGTTCGAGAACTATGTAGACATGACCCGAGAGACTTCTCGGTCAATATCCAATAGCGGGACCTGGATGCCCATATTGGATCCTACATATTCTACGAAGATCTTATCGTTTGAACCTCAATGCCAAGGATTTATATAATCCCGTATGTCATTCCCTTTGTCCTTCGGTATGTTACTTGCCCGAGATTCGATCGTCAGTATCCGCATACCTATTTCAATCTCGTTTACCGGCAAGTCTCTTTACTCGTTCCGTAATACAAGATCCTGCAACTTACACTAAGTCACATTTCTTGCAAGGCTTGTGTGTGATGTTGTATTACCGAGTGGGCCCCGAGATACCTCTCCGTCACACGGAGTGACAAATCCCAGTCTCGATCCATACTAACTCAACAAACACCTTCGGAGATACCTGTAGAGCATCTTTATAGTCACCCAGTTACGTTGCGACGTTTGATACACACAAAGCATTCCTCCGGTGTCAGTGAGTTATATGATCTCATGGTCATAGGAACAAATACTTGACACGCAGAAAACAGTAGCAACAAAATGACACGATCAACATGCTACGTCTATTAGTTTGGGTCTAGTCCATCACATGATTCTCCTAATGATGTGATCCCATTATCAAGTAACAACACTTGCCTATGGCCAGGAAACATTGACCATCTTTGATCAACGAGCTAGTCAACTAGAGGCTTACTAGGGACAGTGTTTTGTCTATGTATCCACACAAGTATTGTGTTTCCAATCAATAGAATTATAGCATGGATAATAAACGATTCTCATGAACAAAGAAATATAATAATAACTAATTATTATTGCCTCTAGGGCATATTTCCAACAGTCTCCCACTTGCACTAGAGTCAATAATCTAGTTCACATCACCATGTGATTTCAACGAATCCAACACCCATATAGTTCTGGGGTCTGATCACGTCTTGCTCGTGAGAGAGGTTTTAGTCAACGGTTTTGAAACTTTCAGATCCGTGCGTTCTTTACAAATCTATATGTCATCTTATAGATGTTGCTACTACGTTCTATTCGGAAATGCTCCAAATATCTACTCTACTATACGAATCCGTTTCACTACTCATAGTTATTCGGATTAGTGTCAAAGCTTGCATCGACGTAACCCTTTACGACGAACTCTTTAACCACCTCCATAATCGAGAAAAATTCCTTAGTCTATTTAGTTACTAAGGATAACTTTGACCGCTGATCAGTGATTCAATCCTGGATCACTCTGTGTACCTCTTAACAAACTTGCAGCAAGGCACACATCAGGTGCGGTACTCAGCATGGCATACTTTAGAGTCTACGGCTAAGGCATAGAAGACGACCTTCGTCTATTCTCTTTATTCTGCCGTGGTCGGGTTTTGAGTCTTACTCAAATTCACACCTTACAACGCAACCAAGAACTCCTTCTTTGCTGATCTATTTTGAACTCCTTCAAAAACTTGTCAAGGCATGCATCTTGTTGAAACTTCCATTAAGCGCTTTTGATCTATCTCCATAGATCTTTGATGCTCAACGTTCAAGTAGCGTAATCCAGGTATTCCTTTGAAAACTCCTTTCAAACAACCTTGGATGCTTTACATAAATTCTACATTACTTCTGATCCACAATATGTCAACCACATATACTTATCAGAAATTCTATAGTGCTCCCACTCACTTCTTTGGAAATACAAGTTTCTCATAAACCTTGTATAAACCCAAAATCTTTGATCATCTCATCAAAGTGTATATTCCAACTCCGAGATGCTTGCATCGGTCCATTGAAGGATCGCTGGAGCTTGCATACTTGCTAGTATCTTTAGGATCGACAAAACCTCCTAGTTGTATCACATACAATGTTTGCTCAAGGAAACCATCGAGGAAACAATGTTTTGACATCCTATGTGCAATATTTCATAAATAATGCAGCAACTACTAACATAATTCTAACAGACTTTTAGCATCGCTACGAGTGAGATAGTCTCATCATAGTCAACTGTTTGATCTTGTCGGAAACATCTTTGCGACAAGTCGAGCTTTTCTTAATAGTGACTTATCACCATCATCGTCTGTCTTCCTTTTAAAGATCCATCTTCACTCAATAGTCCTATGACCATCAAGTAGTTCTTCCAAAGTCTACACTTTGTTTTCATACATGGATCCTCTCTCGGATTTCATGGCTTCCAGCCATTTGTCGGAATCCGGGCCCACCATTGCTTTCTCCATGACTCGTAGGTTCACTGTTGCTCAACAACATGACCTCCAAGACAGGGTTACCGTACCACTCTCCAGTCGTACGCGACCTTGTCAACCTACGAGGTTTGTAGTAACTTGATCCGATGCTCGATGATCACCATCATCAACTTTCAGTTCAATTGGTGTAGGCACCACAGGAATAACTTCCTGCGCCCTACTACACACTAGTTGAAGTGATGGTTCAATAACCTCATCAAGTTCTACCACCCTCCCACTCAATTCTTTCGAGAGAAACCTGTCCTCGAGAAAGGATCCGTTTCTAGAAACAAACACTTTGCTTTCGGATCTGAGATAGGAGATGTACCCAACTGTTTTGGATATCCTATGAAGATGCATTTATCTGCTTTGGGTTCGAGTTTATCAGACTGAAACTTTTTCACATAAGTGTCGAAGCCCCAAACTTTTAAGAAACGACAGTTTAGATTTCTCTAAACCTCAGTCTATACTGTGTCATCTCAACGGAAATACACGGTGCCCTATTTAAAGTGAATGCGGTTGTCTCTAATACATAACCCATAAACGATAGTGGTAATTCGATAAGAGACATCATAGCATGCACCATACCAGGTAGTGCGTGGCTATGACGTTCAGACACATCATCACACTATGATGTTCCAGGTGGCATGAACTGCGATACAATTTCCACATTGTCTTAACTTCGTACCAAAACTCATAACTCAGATATTCATTTCTATGATCATATCGTAGACAGTTTACCCTCTTGTTACGACGAACTTCACTCCTGAAACAGAATTGAACCTTTCAATATTTCAGACTTGTGATTCATTAAGTAAATACTCTTGTATCTGCTCAAATCGTCATTGAAGTAAGAACATAATGATATCCACTGCGTGCCTCAGCACCCATTGGATTGCATACATCAAAATGTATCACTTCCAACAAGTTACTATCTTGTTTCATCTTAATGAAAACAAGGCCTTGCTCATGTGGTATGATTTGCATGTCACTAGTGATTCAAAAAACAAGTGAGTATAAAGATCCATCAGCATGGAGCCTCTTCCCGCAATTTTTACCAACATGACTCAAGCGGCAGTGCCACAAGTAAGTGGTACTATCATCATTACCTTGTATCTTTTGGCACCAATATCATGAACATGTGTAACACTACGATCGAGATTCAATAAACCATTGAAGGTGACTATTCAAGCAAATAGAGTAACCATTATTCTCTTTAAATGAATAATCGTATTGCAATAAACACGATCCAATCATGTTCATGCTTAACGCAAGCACCAAATAACAATTATTTAGGTTTAACACCAATCCCGATGGTAGAGGGACTGTGCGATGTTTTGATCAGATCAACCTTGGAAACACTTCCAACACGTATCGTCACCTTGCTTTTAGCTAGTCTCCGTTTATGCCGTAGCTATCATTTCATGTTACTAATCACTTAGCAACCGAAGCGGTATCCAATACCCTCGTGCTACTAGGATTACTAGTAAAGTACACATCAACATCATGTATATCAAATATACTTCTTTCGACTTTTGCCAGCCTTCTTATCTACCAAGTATCTAGAGTTGCTCTGCCTCAGTGACTGTTCCCCTCATTAAAGAAGCACTTAGTCTCGGGTTTGGGTTTAATCTTGGGTCTCTTCATTAGTGGAGCAATTGTTTTGCCGTTTCACGAAGTATCCCTTCTAGCCCTTGCCTTTCTTGAAACTTAGTGGTTTTACTAACCATCAACTATTGATGCTCCTTCTTGATTTCTACTTTCGCAGTGTCAAACATCGCGAATCGCTCAAGGATCATTGTATCTATCCTTGATATGTTATAGTTCATCACGAAGCTCTCACAGCTTGGTGGCAGTGACTTTGGAGAACCATCACTATCTCATCTGGAAGATTAACTCCCACTTGATTCAAGCGATTGTCGTACTCAGACAATCTGAGCACACGCTCAACGATTGAGCTTTTCTCCTTTACTTTGTGGACAAAGAATCTTGTCGGAGGTCTTGTACCTCTTAACAAGGGCACAAGCATGAAATTACAATTTCATCTCTTTAGAACATCACTTATGTTCCGCGACGTTTCAAAACGTCTTCGGCGCCTTTGCTTCTAAGCCATTAAGTATTTTGCACTGAACTATCGTGTAGTCATCAGAAACGTGTATGTCGGATGTTCACAGCATCCACAGACGACGCTCGAGGTGCAGCACACCGAGTTGTGCATTAAGGACATAAGCCTTCTGCGCAGCAACGAGGACAATCCTCTGCAAAGTTTGCTACTATGAACTTTCAACTAAATTTTCTCTAGGAACATATAAAAACAGTAGAGCTATAGCGCAAGCTACATCGTAATTCGCAAAGACCATTAGACTATGTTCATGACAATTAGTTCAATTAATCATATTACTTAAGAATTCCCACTCAAAAAGTACATCTCTCTAGTCATTTGAGTGGTACATGATCCAAATCCACTATCTCAAGTCCGATCATCACGTGAGTCGAGAATAGTTTCAGTGGTAAGCATCTCTATGCTAATCATATCAACTATACGATTCATGCGCGACCTTTCGGTCTCATGTGTTCCGAGGCCATGTCTGCACATGCTTGGCTAGTCAAGCTTAACCCGAGTGTTCCGCGTGTGCAACTGTTTTGCACCCGTTGTATGTGAACGTTGAGTCTATCATACCCGATCATCACGTGGTGTCTTGAAACGAAGAACTGTCGCAACGGTGCACAGTCGGGGAGAACACAATTTTGTCTTGAAATTTTAGTGAGAGATCACCTCATAATGCTACCGTCGTTCTAAGCAAGATAAGGTGCATAAAGGATTAACATCACAAGCAATTCATAAGTGACATGATATGGCCATCATCATGTGCTTCTTGATCTCCATCACCAAAGCACCGACACGATCTTCTTGTCACCGGCGTCACACCATGATCTCCATCATCATGATCTCCATCAACGTGTCTCCATCGGGGTTGTCGTGCTACTCATGTTATTACTACTAAGGCTATGTCCTAGCAATATCGTAAACGCATCTGCAAGCACAAACGTTAGTTTAAAGACAACCCTATGGCTCCTCCCGGTTGTCGTACCATCGACGTGCAAGTCAATATTATCTATTACAACATGATCATCTCATACATCCAATATATCACATCACATCGTTGTCCATATCACATCACAAGCATACCGTGCAAAAACAAGTTAGACGTCCTCTAATTTTGTTGTTGCATGTTTTACGTGGTGACCATGGGTATCTAGTAGGATTGCATCTTACTTACGCAAACACCACAACGGAGATATATGAATTGCTATTTAACCTTATCCAAGAACCTCCTCGGTCAAATCCGATTCAACTAAAGTTGGAGAAACCAACACTTGCCAGTCATCTTTGAGCAACGGAGTTACTCGTGGCGATGAAACCAGTCTCTCGTAAGCGTACGAGTAATGTCGGTCCAAGCTGCTTCAATCCAACAATACTGCGGAATCAAGAAAAGACTAAGGAGGGCAGCAAAACACACATCACCGCCCACAAAAACTTTTGTGTTCTACTCGAGAAGACATCTACGCATGAACCTAGCTCATGATGCCACTGTTGGGGAACGTCGCATGGGAAACAAAAAATTTCCTACGCGCACGAGACCTATCATGGTGATGTCCATCTACGAGAGGGGATTTCCGATCTACGTACCCTTGTAGATCGCACAACAGAAGTGTTAGTGAACGCGGTTGATGTAGTGGAACGTCCTCACGTCCCTCGATCCGCCCCGCGAACCGTCCCACGAACCGTCCCGCGATCCGTCCCACGATCCGCTCCGATCTAGTGCCGAACGGACGGCACCTCCGCGTTCAGCACACGTACAGCTCGACGATGATCTCGGCCTTCTTGATCCAGCAAGAGAGACGGAGAGGTAGATGAGTTCTCCGGCAGCGTGACGGCGCTCCGGAGGTTGGTGGTGATCTAATCTCAGCAGGGCTCGGCCCGAGCTCCGCAGAAACGCGATCTAGAGGAAAAACCGTGGAGGTATGTGGTCGGGCTGCCGTGGCAAAAGTTGTCTCAAATCAGCCCTAAAAACCCACTATATATAGGAGGGAGGGAGGGGAGGCGGCAGCCTCAAAACCTAAAGGTTTGGCCGAAATTGGAGGTGGAGGAGTCCTACTCCAATCCTATTTGGAGTAGGATTCCACCTTCCCACTTGGAAACTCTTTCCACCTTGTGTTTTTTCCTTCTCAAACCTTATGGGCCTTAGTGGGAACTTATTCCAGCCCACTAGGGGCTGGTTTATCTCTTCCCATAGCCCATGAGACCCCTTGGGGCGTGACACCCCTCCTGATGGTCCCCGGCACCCCTCCCGGCACTCCCAGTACACTACTGATGAGCCCGAAACTTTTCCGGTAATGCACGAAAACCTTCCGGTAACCAAATGAGGTCATCCTATATATCAATCTTCGTTTCCGGACCATTACGGAAACCCTCGTGACGTCCGTGATCTCATCCGTGACTCCGAACAACATTCGGTAACCAACCATATAACTCAAATACGCATAAAACAACGTCGAACCTTAAGTGTGCAGACCCGGCGGGTTCGAGAACTATGTAGACATGACCCGAGAGACTCCTCGGTCAATATCCAATAGCGGGACCTGGATGCCCATATTGGATCCTACATATTCTACGAAGATCTTATCGTTTGAACCTCAATGCCAAGGATTCATATAATCCCGTATGTCATTCCCTTTGTCCTTCGGTATGTTACTTGCCCGAGATTCGATCGTCAGTATCCGCATACCTATTTCAATCTTGTTTACCGGCAAGTCTCTTTAATCGTTCCGTAATACAAGATCCTGCAACTTACACTAAGTCACATTGCTTGCAAGGCTTGTGTGTGATGTTGTATTACCGAGTGGGCCCCGAGATACCTCTCCGTCACACGGAGTGACAAATCCCAGTCTCGATCCATACTAACTCAACAAACACCTTCGGAGATACCTGTAGAGCATCTTTATAGTCACCCAGTTACGTTGCGACGTTTGATACACACAAAGCATTCCTCCGGTGTCAGTGAGTTATATGATCTCATGGTCATAGGAACAAATACTTGACACGCAGAAAACAGTAGCAACAAAATGACACGATCAACATGCTACGTCTATTAGTTTGGGTCTAGTCCATCACATGATTCTCCTAATGATGTGATCCCATTATCAAGTAACAACACTTGCCTATGGCCAGGAAACATTGACCATCTTTGATCAACGAGCTAGTCAACTAGAGGCTTACTAGGGACAGTGTTTTGTCTATGTATCCACACAAGTATTGTGTTTCCAATCAATACAATTATAGCATGGATAATAAACGATTATCATGAACAAATAAATATAATAATAACTAATTATTATTGCCTCTAGGGCATATTTCCAACACTAAAATCCTGTGAAGTTTGAGAAGAATATAACCAAGATTCAAGATTGTTGCTTTGCAACTAACCAATCTGGTCTAGAACAAAGATTTTGATGTGGCACTCACATACTTGCTTGGATGGAGCTGAAATTTGAAGGAGATGAGTTATTTAGGATTATGAAGACACTGTATAAATTTCATACCATCTGGATAAACCAAAGTGGTACTTCCTTCACACAACATCCCACTGGATGGAATCTTAGGAAAATTACTAGGGACAAATGGCTGGATAAAATGAGCTTAAATTTGGTTGAGCGATGTTTTATAGGTAGGGGAATGTCCTGGTAAAATTTCAGAAATTATGGAGCAACATAAAGTATAGTGGCTTCACAATCCAAAATAATGACCACAGACAAAGATTTGATGCTGAGATCACAGGGTTTATGAGGTGATTCTCAAATTTGGTGGAGAGTCATTATTTGAGAATATTGAGACGATGTCAAAGTTTCAACTCATTTGCATACTCTTAGCTAGCACTTGCTTCACAAATCTTCCTATGGATCAGAAACTTTGGAAAATTGCCAAAAAATATTTACTATCCCAATTGAGTTGAATTTTTTCATGAGGCAATGACATGGATATGAAATAGTGCCCACAAATGTTGAGAGCAAGCAAGCACATATAAAGGGTACTTGCTTCACAACTTGACAACTAGGGCAGGATCAGAAAAGGAATTTTTGAGGAATATTTATGAACATGAAAAGGAAGGATTTTGTCATATCTGAGGAAGATATGACCCAAGAGATTTATAAGAATTATTTGGGAATTTGTGGAATGATAGACATGTGGGTAGCTTCACAACCCAAGGCAACTGGTTATTCCTTTAATAGGAAAAAGGAATATTCCCAGGGAAAAGATTATTGGGATTGGCTCAAGATGGAAATGACAAGGTCTTGGGATGGTTTGGAGGTTGACAAGTCACTAGGGAAGATAAATCAAGGGTGATCCCTTATGTTGCAAAACTACGAAGCCAGAGAAAAGCAAAACCTGACCAAAATCAAAAGAAAAAGAAATGGGCAAAACCCAGGGTGTTACAAACCTACCCCCCTTAAAGAAATCTTGTCCTCGAGATTTGGCTGCTCAGGGTTCAGGCATGAATATCCCCACTTGAGGAAACCTTGTCCAACTCGGGTTTCCTTTTTGCCTTGGTGTGATGCTCCTACTGGGTTATCTGATTCACTGCATGGCTTCGAGGTGGTTTGTTTAACTGGATCCTCTTATGTTATTATGACTTCCAAGTGTTTATGTATACTGACTTGACTGACGGAGGTGTTGGCAGAAAGATCTTGTTTGCGATAGGCTGTTCTTTGACTGATTCCCATATATGCTCCGAGGTTGCTGTCCAACCTTCTGGTCATTCCGTCTGTCGACACCTTTAAATGGATAGTAGGCCATGTAATGCTTTAACACTGTTACTGCAATCGACCTACTGAGTTGTCCTCACAGATTCGATTATCCCTTTCTGACGATTCTAAGCATATCTGGTTGGGCTGAGCGGTTTGACTCGATATAGGGTCCTTGCAACTGGGATAAACCCGTTGGGTGTGTAACCACCGTGATTGGTATCGAACCAGACTGTTTTGATTATCTGTACCATGTTGATCTTGCAACCATTACCATACTTATATGGCCAATCTTGCTCCTTCATTATGGTCCTCCTTGCCTGGATCCTTCATTGAAAGAGCTTGGCCTGATGTGTTCTTGATTCCTCTGATGACCATGGGTGCTGCCAGGTACCATATTCCGGCAGGCATATTACTTAACAAGTTGTAGCTATAAGGTAACGACCATACGAACCCTTGGGTAGAATCGACAAATAAACCAGTAGCCACCAGAACGGCCTTTACAACTCAGATTAGGGACATTACTGGAGTAACTCAACCCCGACTCAGGACGGCTGAAAAGCAGCTCAAAGCATGAGGCGGTGTTGATAAGAAGAAATTAGCAGTTTCCTAAGACGACCGAGAAACAGCTCAAAGCATAGGGTCACTACTACGGAAAGAAATTCAACATTTGCCCGAGACGGTCGAAAAGCAGCTCAAAACACGGGCCAGTTGCTGACAAGAGAAATAAAATTCGGCATCCACCCCGGACGACCAGAAATAGCTCAGAACATAGGCGTGGTGCCGTCACCAAAGAAAGACAGGCAAGGGTTCATCCGTGTCCCATACAACTTATCCATAGCTCGTTGGTCATCTCACTGAAGTGTATAACTGGCGTTCTTCTCCGTCTTATATAGATTGTGCAATAGTCAAATTCTCAGTGGGCTGAGATCGTTGTATGATTAACTCATATGGCCTTGGTAGCATGTCCACAATATATATTGGGTCTATGTGGGTGAATGCTTAATTCCCGAAGTAGGCTTGTGTCCTGACTGAATGTTTGCCTTCTCACCAACTTTTGTGCAGCGGACCATTGAGATGCATGGTCATATGTTGCCAACTGTCGGTGCAATAGCTGGTACTAGTGAGAATGTGATGCCTGACTGACAAAGGTTACTTAACTTGTGTTGTAAGTCATCAAGAGTATCGTGCCAAGGAAGACTGGATAGCTTGTTCTCGGAGCTTCGGCCTAGGTAGCTTCCTGAAGAAGATTGGGTACCATATCTCAAATGTTTCGTCCCTTAAAGACTTGCTGGGTAATACTTGGTACCTCATGCTGGAAGCTTCTGGTGATAACTTACTGGAGAAGCAAGGGTATTTTATATGGGAAAATATATGTGTGTCGTATTGAGGAAGTCACAAGAACCTTGTGTCATAAGTTGTTCTGGCAACTTGCGGAGAAGGACTGGGTTGCTTATACCTAAAGCTTTCTTTTTGTCATATGCAAACTAAGTGCATATATATCTCCTTAATGTTCCTGATGTTGGTTACTTGTTGTATGCAACAGGGTGTTTGGCTATCCTTCTTGTTAAACACTAAGTTCATAGCATGTTCTGACTTCCTTCCGTAGTATAGCAGGTTTCAAATTGTATTCATAACAGACTCAACCGCGTATATGAATCATACCTTTGACTCGAAATGTACACATCCTTGTCTTCTTGCTGATTCGACGGTTGTTGCTGCGAAAGTTGTACTGATGTATACTTGATGCTGATAACTCATCCAGTCAAGATATCATTTCTATCCAGGCTAGATATTCCTGATATAATGCAGTCTGCTAAAAATTCTATATTGCTGAACTGAGCCTCCAAATGACTATCTTGTCACTGATTCTTTGAGTCATGTGTCGGTGAGCAACTTCCATAAGGGAAAATAAGGTAACACCAAGGGTCCAAAGAAAGAAACAAGAGAAAAGACTAACACACACACACACAAAGCATCAAGATCACCAGTAATAGCACATACTCTACAACTATTCACAACAATGATATGCATTCCTACTTAAGCACACAAATCTCACAAGAACTCCTGTACTACGGTCTAACATGTTGTGGCGGTGTGCACGAAAATGAATCAATGTGTGGAGGGAAGTTGGTGTAAACAAAGCTACACAAAACAGGAGCTTACACATGTTCCGTCTGGACGTACACGGTGGCAAGGACGAACTTGGTGATCATGGGTCGGAACACAGGGATCTCGACCATGTCATCATCAAGCGTACGGAAGAGAACCATACTCGTCTAGAGGATGGATGGCAGGGAAGGATGGTGACGAAAAAAAGGGCTTGCGGGCATTGCCCTTTTCTCATAAGCAAGATCAGTAAGGGTTGCCAACGCGCCTAGAGGGATGGCCAAGATCCGGAATAGAAGCATGTCTATCACCGAAACAATAGGGCCGCTGAAGAGAATGAGTTGGTGTGGTACCGGTGCATCAATCCGACAAGGGATCGACATCACCATGCACCTTGGCATCACTCTACTGGGACAGAGATAACAACTCACCAAGGAACAAACATGCAAGCTGGAGAGTGCAGGTAGTGCATCGGAACCAATGCCACCTAAACTCGCCAGATCCATCGTTAGTGACAAAATATCTAATATATAAGCATGCTATGCACAAACAAATGCAACAAACAAGTGTAACAAACCAACTAGATCCTATACTACCGGTTACTAACGCTCGCGCAGTCTAGGGCATCCTACAGCCAGACCTTCTCTGATACCAACTCTTGTGGCACCCCGGCTCAGAGGAAACCGGAACGCCCCGTATTCCAGCCCAGGGACAAGTCTTCTGGAGTACGGCACCGTTGGCATAGAACAAATCAGCTCATTATTATTATGGAAAAGGATACAAGGGTACTTGGATTACATCGCCTCGGTGACACTACACCTGCCTACGGTAAATTCTATGCTCGCAGCGGAACAACGACGGTTGTGATGAAGTCCACTCCACAAGGACTCTGGCTGGAACTTGCATCCTAGCTCGCAACCTGGGATCCTCGACCAGCAAGCAATCATGGCATGTCCTGCAAACTGGCATGACACGCCAGGTGAGTACTTTGAATGTACTTGCAAGCTCACAACAAACACTAGTATTAAGGCAAGACAACATCATAGTAATCAAGATTAGGTAAAGATTTGTTATCACTAAAGGGGTAGTTGAAAAATAACTATACCAGGCTACTCTCACTGTACTCTGGTGATACCAACTCTTGTGATCTTACCCAGAACATTCAGCGATTATCCTCAAGACGGACACCAAGACTTGTCACCAGCATGGTGCCCAATTGTTACCATAGTCAGACAAGTTCTTCCATCATTAATATCATAGTTACGGTTGACCACCTACCGAGGTCTGGACTGGCTGTCTAATAGCGTGGACACGGCTATTCGAATATATTTATACACTCTGCACAGGTTGCACACTTTACCCACATCATGGAGCACTCACCTCGTGCTCCCATTCGGGTGGACCAGTGTTGCTCCAACGAAACTTGTCTGACCTGTGACTCCCCCATCGTACCACTGGCATTCATCCTCCCCCGGAGGCCTTCCCTGGGTGTCCCCGGTGTCCTCATGACACCTGCCACCGTCGTGGACAAACAAAATTATCCCAAACGGGGACGGGTACTCACAAGAAAACTCAGCTGGCTCACAGGGTTGTCACCGCCTACCTGATTAGGGTAGCGCGCGTGCATAACCCTCCCTCTTTCGAGGTACCGATGAAAGAGCACGCGATCACACCAAGTCAAGGTCATCCCATACCGGCAAATGTGGGTACACTGATAAGCCCGGACAGGTGACTCCCGGTCAACCAACTAAGTATCTTATCCCCGAATAATATTTCTGTCATAGCTGACATTCCGATGTCATAGTAATCCAATAACCCATAAGCTCAAGCCACTACTGTTGATTCATATCCATAAACTGCCTTATGAAACCCCGAATAATCATATACAGTAATCTCAAAATCATGGCATCGCAAGTAGGTAAGATACTAGTCACTAACGATTCCGGACTCAACATAGTAGTCATCTATTCAAACATTGCATACTCAAATTCCATGCTATAATTAGATATACTTATGATTAAAATAGTTAATTATACTATGATATTGCAACACAGTTAGGCAAATGATAGTTGTGGCTTGCTTGGTGGTGATGGAACCAACGGGAAGAAGTGCGAGAAGCTCGCGGAAGGAATCGCCTGAAACAGTTCTCTCTCGGAGGAGCTGTTTAAGGGCAAGGTCAACATGGTCATCTCCACTGTGTGGTCACATAGTGAAAATGATACCAACATGATAGGCTCGACGAGACGAAGACGTGGGCTTTGGTTTCACCGGAATCGTAGTCACGGATGCAAAGATACAGCTAGATGAAGTTGAGGGACCAATATGGAAAAATAAACTCTACAAATAGGCCCCTGGCTAAAATAACAGATGGCGTCTTGGATGGAATATGTTTTCAGCGCCGGGTGGATCCACTTAATCCAGCTGGACTAGGCCTCCAGTCGCCGACAGGTGGGTCCCAACCCCACCTGTCGGGTCCTCTCTCTTCTCCTTCCCTCCTTCCTCTTCCTCCTCCCGTGCCTGCGCTTGGCCGGAGACAGGGGCTTACCCCGACGGCGACTGCCGACGATTCTGGCCGCCTCCCGTGGCGTGTGACCTACCAACATGATCAGCAGGATGAGCCTCGTCGGTTGGTGAGGGTGTCCACTGCCGGGGAGCTTTGGAACGGAGGCGACGGCACCCGCGGCAGAGGACAGCTTAGGCCTCTGGTGAGCTCGAGGCTAGAGGCTACCTAAGGAGAGGAATAGATGCTGGGGCGGATCTAGAGTGGAGTTGGAGGCCTCAGGTGGTGGTGGAAGGGAGAGAAGAGGCGGGGCTCGTCGGAATTTAGCCGGAACCGAGTGGCGGCCCCGGCGGCCATTGGAGTCTAGGAGAGGCGATGGCGATGGGTTGAGGGGTCGGGGAGGACCATGGGGAAGTGGTGAGGCTGGTGGAGAAGACTAGAGGGGCTAGGGGGCCTTTTATAGCTGCGACAAGCTCGCTGGATAGGCTCGACCGTGGTGGCAAGCTTAGTGATACGTCCATTTTGCATCATGCTTTCATGTTGATATTTATCGCTTTATGGGCTGTTATATTACCTTGTGGTACCATACTTATGCCTTTTCTCTCTTATTTTGCAAGGTTTATTTGAAGAGGGAGAATACCGACAGCTGGAATTCTGGACTAGAAAAGGAGCAAGTCTGAGTCCTCTATTCTGCACAACTCCAAATGCCCTGAAAATCAACGTGGAATTTTTTGGGAATATATAAAAAATACTGGGCGAAAGAAGTACGAGAGGGGAGCTATCAGGGCCCCACAAGCATGGTAGCCGCCACCCGCCGGTGGCGGCTACAGGGCTTGTGGGCTCCTTGACGGCCCACTGGCCCCCCTCTTTTTCTATATGAAGGGTTTCATTCCAGAAAAAATCAAGGAGGAGCTTTTTCGTGGTTTCGCCACCGCCACGAGGCGGAACTTGAGCAGATCCAATTTAGCGCTCCGGTAGGACGATCCTGCCAGGGAAACTTCCCTCCCAGAGGGGGAAATCGTCGCCATCGTCATCACCAACACTCCTCTCGTCGGAGGGGAGGCATCTTCATCAACATCTTCATCAGCACCATCTCCTCTCCAATCCCTAGTTCATCTCTTGTAACCAATCTCCATCTGGCGACTCCGATTGGTACTTGTAAGGTTCCTAGTAGTGTTGATTACTCTTTGTAGTTGATGCTAGTTGGATTACTTGGTGGAAGAGTTTATGTTCAGATGCTTGATGCTATTCATTACACCTCTGATCATGATTATGATTATGCTTTGTGAGTAGTTACTTTTGTTCATGAGGACATGGGATAAGTCATGCTAATAATAGTCATGTGAATTTGGTATTCGTTCGGTATTTTGATATGTTGTATGTTGTCTTTTCCTCTAGTGGTTTTATGTGAACGTCGACTACATAACACTTCACCATATTTGGGCCTAGAGGAAGGCATTGGGGAGTAGTAAGTAGATGATGGGTTGCTAGAGTGACAGAAGCTTAAACTCCAGTCTATGCGTTGCTTCGTAAGGGGCTGATTTCGATCCACTAGTTTAATGCTATGGTTAGACATTGTCTTAATTCTTCTTTCGTAGTTGCGGATGCTTCCGGGAGGGGTTAATCATAAGTGGGATGCTTGTCCAAGTAAGGGCAGTACCCAAGCGTCGGTCCACCCACATATCAAATTATCAAAGTAACGAACGCGAATCACATGAACATGATGAAACTGGCATGACAGAAATTCCCGTGTGTCCTCGGGAGCGCTTTTCCTCCTATAAGACTTTGTTCAGGCTTGTCCCTTGCTACAAAAGGGATTGGGCCACTTGCTGCACCATTGCTACTACTTGTTACTTGTTACTTTTCACTCGCTACATTTCACCTCGCTACACCATCACTTGTTACCGCTACTTTCAGTGCTTGCAGTTATTACCTTGCTGAAAATCGTTTATGAGAGCCTTCTGCTCCTCGTTGGGTTCGGCACTCTTATCAAAAATACTACGATTGATCCCCTATACTCGTGGGTCATCAAGACTCTTTTCTGGCGCCGTTGCCGGGGAGTGAAGCGCCTTTGGTAAGTGGAAATTGGTATGGAAACATTTATATACTATGCTGAAATTTATTGTCACTTGTCACTATGGAAACTGTTTCTTTGAGGAGTTTGTTCGGGGTATATTCACCACGAACGGAAGCACGAGGAGTTGTTCCTCAACCTGAGGTACCTACTGAAAATATCTTTTATGAAATTCCTTCGGGTATGCTTGAGAAAGTGCTGGCTAATCCTTTTACACGAGATGGATCTTCACATCCAGACTTGCATCTTATCTATGTAGATGAAGTTTGTGGTTTATTTAAGCTTGCAGATTTTCCCGAGGATGAGGTAAAGAAGAAAGTCTTTCCTTTATCTTTGAAGGATAAGGCGTTGACATGGTATAGGCTATGTGATGATACTGGATCATGGGACTACAATCGGTTGAAATTGGAATTTCATGAAAAGTTCTATCCTATGCATTTAGTACATCGTGATCGGAATTATATTTATAAATTTTGGCCTCGTGACAGGGAAAGGATAGCTCAAGCTTGGGGGATGCTTAAATCAATGCTATATTCATGCCCCAATAATGAGCTCTCGAGAGAAATTATCACTCAAAACTTTTATGCTCGGCTTTCTCATGAAGATCGTACCATGCTTGACACTTCTTGTACCGGTTCTTTTATGAAGAAGGATATTGACCACAAGTGGAATTTATTGGAAAGAATCAAACGTAACTCTGAATATTGGGAGCTGGAAGAAGGTAAGGAGTCAGGTATGAATTTCCAGTTTGATTGCGTTAAATCTTTTGTTGAAACAAACACTTCTAGAGATTTTAGCGCTAAATATGGACTTGACTCTGAGATAGTAGCTTCTCTATGTGAATCTTTTGCTGCTCATGTTGATGAAGTGGTTTAAATATCATCCCCCTGTAGAAGTCAACATAGCCAAAACCAATCTAGTTGAGGAGAAAGTCATTGCTTTTAGTGATCATGTTGTTCCTTGTGCCTACTCTGAGAAACCACCTTACCCTGCTAGGAAAAAGGATTATTCTAAAGCTCCAACTGTGATATGTAGGGGTTACATTAGACCAGTTGCACCCCTTGAGGAAATTAGAGTTGAACCTAGTGTTGCTATTATCAAAGATCTCTGAGCCGAATACATAGACAGGCATGTTATCAAATTTTGTGAGGATTCTGCTAGAATTACTAAACCTCACGCGAAAGACAAATACGGACCTGTAGTTGGCCTGCCCGTTGTTTCTGTCAAGATAGAAGATCACTGTTACCATGGTTTATGTGATATGGGTGCTAGTGTTAGTGCAATACCCTGTTCCCTATATGATGAAATCAAAGATGAGATTCCACCTGCTGAGTTAGAACCCATTGATGTCACTATCACGGTAGCTAATAGAGACACTATCTGCCCTCTAGGAATTGTGAGATATGTAGAAGTCATGTGTGGTAAGACGAAGTATACTACTGATTTCCTCGTCCTTGGTACTGCACAAGATAGCTTTTGTCCCATCATATTTGGTAGACCCTTTCTCAACACTGTCGATGCTGACATTGATTGCATTAAGCAGACTGTCACTATTAGTTTTGAGGGTGTGTCTCATGAATTTAACTTCTCCAAGTTTGGAAGACAACCCCATGAAAAAGAGTCGTCGGGTAGGGATGAAATCATTGCTCTTGCCTCTATTGTCGTACCTCCTATGGATCCTTTAGAGCAATATCTGCTTGAGCATGAAAATGATATGCATATGGATGAAAGAGATGAGATAGATAAAATTGTCTTAGAACAATATCCTATTCTCGAGAATAATCTACCTGTTGAACTGCTTGGGGATCCTCCCCCACCGAAGGGTGATCCTGTGTTCGAGCTTAAACAGTTGCCTGATACTCTTAAGTATGCCTATCTCGATGAGAAGGAGATATATCCTGTTATTATTAGTGTTCTCCTCTCCAATCACAAAGAGAAGAAGTTACTAAAAACTCTGAGGAAGCACCGTGCGGCTATTGGATATACTCTTGATGATCTTAAGGGTATTAGTCCCACTCTATGTCAGCACAAGATTAAAACTGATCCTCACTTCAAACCAGTTGCTGATCATCAAAGGAGATTAAATCCTAAGATGAAAGAGGTCGTGAGAAAAGAAATATTAAAGCTTCTTGAAGCAGGAATCATTTATCCTGTTGCTCATAGTGATTGGGTAAGTCCAGTACATTGCGTACCTAAGAAGGGAGGCATCACCGTCGTTCCTAATGATAAGAATGAACTAATCCCACAGACGATTATTACTGGCTATAGGACGGTGATAGACTTCCGGAAACTAAACAAGGCAACCAGGAAAGACCATTATCCTTTGCCGTTTATCGACCAAATGCAAGAAAGGCTATCCAAACACACACACTTCTGCTTTCTAGACGGTTATTCACGTTTCTCGCAAATACCTGTTGCACAATCTGATCAGGAGAAAACCACTTTCACCTGCCCCTTCGGTACCTTTGCTTATAGACGTATGCCTTTTGTCTTATGCAATGCACCTGCCACCTTTCAAAGATGTACGATGGCTATATTCTCTGACTTTTGTGAAAAGATTGTCGAGGTCTTCATGGATGACTTCTCTGTGTACGGGTCTTCCATTCATGATTGCCTCAGCAACCTTGATCGAGTCTTACAGAGATGTAAAGACACCAATCTTGTCTTGAATTGGGAGAAGTGACACTTTATGGTTAATGAAGGCATCTTCTTAGGACGTAAAATTTCTGAAAGAGGCATTGAAGTTGATAAGGCTAAGGTTGATGCAACTGAGAAAATGCCTTGCCCCACAGATATCAGAGGTATACGAAGTTTCCTAGGTCATGCTGGTTTCTATAGAAGGTTCATTAAAGACATCTCTAAGATTTCTAGGCCTCTTACCAACCTCTTGCAGAAGGATGTTCCTTTTGTTTTTTATGAGGATTGTGAGGAAGCTTTCGAAATACTTAAGAAGGCTTTGATAACCGCACCTATTGTTCAACCACCTGATTGGAACTTGCCTTTTGAGATCATGTGTGACGCTAGTGATTATGCTGTTGGTGCTGTTCCAGGACAAAGATTTGAAAAGAAGTTGAATGTCATTCACTACGCTAGTAAAACTCTAGACAGTGCCCTGAGAAACTATGCCACTACGAAAAAGGAGTTTTTAGAAGTCGTGTTTGCATGTGAAAAGTTCAGATCTTATATAGTTGACTCCAAAGTCACTATTCACTCTGATCATGCTGCTATTAAGTACCTTATGGAGAAGAAGGATGCTAATCCTAGGCTAATCAGATGGGTTCTCCTGCTACAGGAATTTAATTTGCACGTTGTTGACCGAAAGGGTGCTGATAACCCTGTAGCAGATAACTTGTCCAGACTAGAGAATATCCTTGATGACCCACAACCTATCGATGACAGCTTTCCTGATGAGAAAATAAATGTCATCCGCACTTCACATAGTGCATTGTGGTATGCTGATTTCGCGAATTATTTCGTAGCCAAATACATACCACCCAGTTTCACCTATCAGCAAAAGAAGAAATTCTTCTTTGATTTGAGACACTACTTTTGGGATGATCCTCACCTTTATAAGGAAGGAGTAGATGGTGTTATTAGACGTTGTGTGCCTGAACATGAACAGGGACAAATCCTGCAGAAGTGTCATTCCGAAGCCTACAGAGGACACCATGCAGGATATAGAACTGCTCATAAGGTATTGCAATCAGGTTTCTATTGGCCCACTCTCTTCAAGGATGCTCGTAAGTTTGTCATGTCTTGTGACGAATGCCAAAGAATAGGGAACATCAGTAAGCGTCAGGAAATGCCTATGAACTATTCACTTGTCATTGAACCGTTCGATGTCTGGGGCTTTGATTATATGGGACCTTTCCCGAGTTCCAATGGGTACACTCACATCTTAGTTGCTGTGGATTACGTCACTAAGTGGGTAGAAGCTCTCCCCACTAGAAATGCTGATCACCACACCTCTATTAAGATGCTTAAAGAAGTCATTTGCCCAAGATTTGGAGTCCCTAGATATTTGATGACCGATGGCGGTTCACACTTCATTCATGGTGTTTTCCGCAAGATGCTTGCTAAGTATGATGTCAACCATAGAGGTGCATATCCTTATCATCCTCAGTCTAGTGGTCAAGTAGAGTTGAGTAATAGGGAGATCAAATTGATCTTACAAAAGACTGTCAATAGATCTCGGAAGAATTGGTCTAGTAAACTTGACGATGTACTATGGGCTTATAGGACTGCTTATAAGAATCCAATGGGCATGTCGTCGTATAGAATGGTTTACAGTAAGGCATGTCATTTACCTCTTGAGCTGGAACACAAAGCTTATTGGGCAATCAAACAGCTCAACTTCGATTTCAAACTTGCCGATGAGAAGCGGTTGTTTGATATCAGCTCATTAGATGAATGGAGGGCCCAGGCATATGAGAATGCCAAGTTGTTCAAGGAAAAGGTTAAGAGATGGCACGATAAAAGAATACAGAAATGAGAGTTCAATGAAGGTGATTATGTCCTGCTATACAATTCTCGCTTAAGATTCTTAGCAGGCAAGCTTCTCTCTAAATGGGAAGGTCCTTACATTATCGAGGAAGTATATCGTTCCGGTGCCATCAAAATCAATAACACGGAAGGAAATTTTCTAGAGTGGTAAATGGGTAATGAATAAAGAATTATATCTCCGGTACTCCCATAAATGTTGAGACCAATATCATCAATATCATAACTCCTGAGGAGTACATAAGGGATGTTTGTCAGCCTGTTTCAGACCCTGAAAACGAAGAGGTATGTGTTTCGGTAAGTAATTGGACTCCGAAGCTTTTCCAATAGGAAATTTCCTCCGTTTTGGAATTTTTGGAAAATTAGAAAAATAAAAAGCAGTCCGAAGAGTGCACGAGGAGGCCACAAGCTTGGTAGCCGCCACCTACCCCCCTGGCGGCGGCTACAGGGCTTGTGGGCACCTCGTGTGCCTCCCGGACTCCGTTTTCTTGCGGAGCACTCCTTCTGATCCAGAAAAAATCATTATATATACGCCCAAGGGTTTTGATCTCCGTATCGCGCAGTTTTCCTCTTTTTTCGTTTTGAGCCTATTGTCTGCCGCAGATTTAGGTCAAGACGTCTTCTCAAGATTCAGAAGAAGAGATCTATGTGGCCGATGATCGTGCTAACTCTAGGATTAATTGGGACTTGGAACCATATGGCTGGACCACTAACGAGGAAGAGGACTATGAGCCTAAGGGGCATGAACAAACGAGTTCCGATGGAGAGGAGGCTCCTTTACCTCAACCTGCAAACATCCATGTGGAGTTCAAGAAGTCAAGCCTCCCCAACTCCAGGAAGAAGCCTAAGACCATATTTATCCCTTCTCGTTTCTTGCAGGACAGTAAGAAGCAACTTTGCCATAGAGTCTTGAAACTTGAGGAGGAAAATGACGATCTGAGGGAGCAGAACTTTTTGCTCAAGTGGAAATTAGACAAGCTCAAGAATGCTTCAACAACTCCACCACCATCACCACCAAAGGAAGACAACTAAGCATTGGTATGGGCAATCCCCTTGGCTTTTGCCAAGCTTGGGGGAGTTTCCCTGGTATCGTATCACCTTTATATCTTTTGCTTTTACCTTTGTTTTAGTTCTTTCCTTTTCAGTTTTTATTTCTTCTCTTAGTGGAATAAGTCTTTAGTGTTTAGTTTGAGTCTTTTGCTTTGTCTCTCCCTCGATGTATTCGAGCTTGCGAGCTATATAATAAAGAGTATCTTAGTCAAGGGCTTTGTTTTGTGCCGTGATCAAAAGTATGAAAAGAAAGATAGCATGAAAGATCATGAGATGATCTTATGGAAAGTGATAGCTTCACATATAACAAGTATGATGATTGAAACTTGTTGAGAATAAATCAACATAGACCTCAGTCATTGTTGCAATTAATAAGAAGTAATAAGGAAAGAGAGGTTCACATATAAATATATCGTCTTAGACACTTTCTACAATTGTGAGCACTCACCAAACTATTACATGCTTAGAGGTAGATGTTGGACAACGAAGACAACATAATGAATTGTGTTTTCTTGGTTCCAAACAATGTTATATGATTAGAGATCCCTTAGAATGTGATGATTGCTTCCACCTCATATTAGCCAAAACTCCCGCACCAAGTAGAGTAACTACTTGTGCATCCATAAACCTCCAACCCAGTTTTGCCTTGAGAGTCCACCATACCTACCTTTGGATTGAATAAGATCCCTCAAGTAAGTTGTCATCGGTGTAAGCAACAAAAATTGCTCTCTAATATGTATGATCTAGTAGTGTGTGGAAAATAAGCTTTGTACGAACCTGTGATGAGGAAGCCATAAAAGTGACAGACTGCATAATAAAGTTCTTTATCACAGGAGACAATATAAAGTGATGTTCCTCCGCACTAAGAGGACACGCATCCAAACCTCAAAAGCGCATGCCAACCTCTGCTTCCCTCTACGAAGGGCCTATCTTGTACCTTTACTTTTTGCCCTTGTAAAAGTCATGGTGATCTTCACGAATTCCCTATTTTGCCTCTGTCTTGGCTACCGTCACATGCTTGGGAAAGATCTATATTCATATATCAACTTGGAGATGAGTACTTATGCTTTGTTATTGTTGACTTTACCCTTGAGGTAAATGGTTGGGAGGCAAAACTATAAGCCCCTATCTTCCTCTGTGTCCAGCTGAAACTTTGATACCATGGGTACCACGTGAGTTGTAACAATTGTGGAAAACAAAAGAGATGATTGAGTATGTGGGTTTGCTTTACAAGCTCTTATTTGACTCTTTCTGATGTTATGATAAATTACAATTGCTTCAATGACTATGGACTGTTGTTGGTTACTTCTTGGTAAGGTTTTTTGCTTCATACTTTGCTTTGTGAAGGAATTGTTACTTTCCCATAAGAATCTTTATGATGTATTGCTGTTTTATGTGTGATCAAGATGCCCTCACGTCTGTATTATGTTTTATCGACACCTTTGTCCCTAAACATGTGGACATGTTTATGGAACTTGGTTTTCGCTTGAGGACAAGCGAGGTCTAAGCTTGGAGGAGTTGATACGTCCATTTTGCATCATTCTTTCATGTTGATATTTATCGCTTTATGGGCTGTTATATTACCTTGTGGTACCATACTTATGACTTTTCTCTCTTATTTTGCAAGGTTATTTGAAGAAGGAGAATACCGGCAGCTGGAATTCTAGACTGGAAAAGGAGCAAGTCTGAGTCCTCTATTCTGCACAACTCCAAATGCCCTGAAAACCAACGTGGAATTTTTTGGGAATATATAAAAAATACTGGGCGAAAGAAGTACCAGAGGGGAGGTACCAGGCCCCACAAGGCTGGTAGCCACCACCCCCTGGTGGCGGCTACAGGGCTTGTGGGCTCCCTGATGGCCCACTGCCCCCCTCTTTTTCTATATGAAGGGTTTCATTCCAGAAAAAAATCAAGGAGGAGCTTTTTCATGGTTTCGCCGCCGCCACGAGGTGGAACTTGAGCAGATCCAATCTAGAGCTCCCGCAGGACGATCCTGCCGGGGAAACTTCCCTCCCGGAGGGGGAAATCGTCGCCATCATCATCACCAACACTCCTCACATCGGAGGGGAGGCATCTTCATCAACATCTTCATTAGCACCATCTCCTCTCCAATCCCTAATTCATCTCTTGTAACCAATCTCCATCTCGCCACTCCGATTGGTACGTGTAAGGTTGCTAGTAGTGTTGATTACTCTTTGTAGTTGATGCTAGTTGGATTACTTGGTGGAAGAGTTTATGTTCAGATCCTTGATGCTATTCATTACACCTCTGATCATGATTATGATTATGCTTTGTGATTAGTTACTTTTGTTCATGAGGACATGGGATAAGTCATGCTAATAATAGTCATGTGAATTTGGTATTCGTTCGGTATTTTGATATGTTGTATGTTGTCTTTTCCTCTAGTGGTGTTATGTGAACGTCAACTACATAACACTTCACCATATTTGGGCCTGGAGGAAGGCATTGGGGAGTAGTAAGTAGATGATGGGTTGCTAGAGTGACAGAAGCTTAAACCCCAGTCTATGCGTTGCTTCGTAAGGGGCTGATTTGGATCCACTAGTTTAATGCTATGGTTAGACATTGTCTTAATTCTTATTTCGTAGTTGCGGATGCTTGCGAGAGGGGTTAATAATAAGTGGGATGCTTGTCCAAGTAAGGGCAGTACCCAAGCACCGGTCCACCCGCATATCAAACTATCAAAGTAACAAACGCGAATCACATGAACATGATGAAACTGACATGACAGAAATTCCCGTGTGTCCTCGGTAGCGCTTTTCCTCCTATTAGACTTTGTTCAGGCTTGTCCCTTGCTACAAAAGGGATTGGGCCACTTGCTACACCGTTGCTACTACTTGTTACTTGTTACTTTTCACTCGCTACGTTTCACGTCGCTACACCATCACTTGTTACCGCTACTTTCAGTGCTTGGAGTTATTACCTTGCTGAAAACCGTTTATCAGATCCTTCTGCTCCTCGTTGGGTTTGACACTCTTACTTATCGAAAAGACTAAGATTGATTCCCTATACTTGTGGTTCATCACTTAGCCACACAATGGAGCTCCGGGGCGACGTGCCTTGGCCTCTTGCGGCGTCGGGAAGGGTCTAGGGCAAACAGGGGAGCTCGGGGAGGCTTCGGGAGAGCTCGGTGATAGGACACGACGGCGACGGCGGCTGCAGGTCATGGGCGCAGCTGCCGCACTGCATAGTAGGGGACTAGAGAGGGGGAGAGGGCTCGAAGTAGAATAGGACGACGAGGGGGAGCTATTGGACACTACTAGGCATACGAAACCGATGAGCAGAGGAGGGGCCCGAGCTAGCAAACACGCAGCTCGCGTCCATGGCATGCCAGGGTGGTGATCACCACATGAACTGGCGCACACGGTGCACCCGTGCATGCAGCACCATGTCTGGCAGAGAGTCCTCACAAGGAGGGGTCCTACTGAGGTGATAGATCGGCAAAAGAAACAAAGAGGAGATGGGAGGCTTCTCTGCAAGTTTTCTGTAAAAGACTTGGGCACACCACTATGATCAACAATAAGGTGATAAGAGTCAAATAAGATGTGTGGGAGGTTTAGGGTAGGAAGGACTAAAATCCTATGAAGGTTGAGAAGAAAATAACCAAGATTCAATATGGTTGCTTTGCAACTAACCAATCTGGTTGAGAACAAAGATTTTGATGTGGCACTCACATACTTGCTTGGATGGAGCTGAATTTTGGAGGAGATGAGTTATTTAGGATTATGAAGACATTGTATAAATTTCATACCATCTGGATAAACAAAAGTGGTACTTGCATCACACAACATCCCACTGGACGGAATCTTATGAAAATTACTGGGGACAAATGGTTGGATACAATGAGCTCAAATTTGGTTGAGCGATGTTTTATATGTACCAGAATGTCCTGGTAAAATTTCAGAAATTATGGAGCAACATACAGTATAGTTGCTTCACAATCCAAAATAATGACCAGAGACAAAGATTTGATGCTGAGGTCACAAGGTTGATGAGGTGATGCTCAAATTTGGTGGAGAGTCATTATTTGAGCATATTGAGATGATGGCAAAGTTTCAACTCATTTGCATACTCTTAGCTAGCACTTTCTTCCCAAAGTTTCTTGTGGATCAGAAACTTTGGAAATTTGTCAAGAAATATTCACTAGCCCAATTGACTTGAATTTTGTCATGAGGCGATGAGATGGATAGTAAGTAGTACCCACAAGTTCTGAGAGCAAGCAAGCATATATAAAGGGTACTTGCTTCACAACTGCACAACTAGGGCAGAATCATAATAAAGGAATTTTTGAGGAATATTATTGAACATGAAAAGGAAGGATTTTGTCATATATGAGGAATATATGACTCAAGAGATTTATAAGAATTATTTGGGAATTTTTGGAATGTTAGAAATGTGGGTTGCTTCACAACCCAAGGCAACAGGGTTATTCCTTTAATAGGAAAAAGGAATATTCCAGGGAAAAGATTATTGGGATTGGCTCAAGATGGAAATGACAAGGTGTTGGGATGGTTTGGAGGTTGGCAAGTCACTAGGGAAGAGAAATCAAGGGTGATCCCTTTAGGTTCCAAAACTACCAAGCCATAAAAAAGCAAAACCGGACCAAAATTAAAAGAAAAATAAATGGGCAAAATCCAGGGTGTTACATTGACTTTAGTTCTGTCGAGTCTTTCCTTCCTAAACTCTCATCTAACGTATATGGTGGGCACTCCCTCTGATATTTCGACCATCGGTGATGGTCGCTACTCCTCCTTTCCCTAGTGCATTACTAATATCTAGCAGAAGGAAAAGAAGGAGAAGCGACCCCCACAACAACAGTCGGGATTCTTCCTCTATCTAGCACACAAGGAAAAGAAGGAGAAGCGACCCCCATGACACCTAAAGTCAACCCGTTTCATATATCGAGCAATGACAGAGAAAAAATGCCCTATGTTTTGCCGGAATATCATTAAATTCCCATTCTGGCAAATCACAAGCACTCGATATGTCCTACATTTTAGCACAAGTCATGCTAAAATTCATGAAAAAAATTCGGCATGACCTTTACTAAAAACATGACATATCGAGCGCCTAAAGTTTGCCGGAACGGAAACGAATCAACATTCCGGAAAAACATAGGCAACTCGGAGGTACATTGCAAACATAGACATCCTCTATATTCAGAATGCATCATCATCGAAATCAATGTCATGGCGACTAGCACTAGCATTTCCATCATCAACATTTACAACACATTATCATCTATATCAACAACATGCGGATTTGGCTATTCTCACCTAGAGGCGATGATGACGGGCTCGGTGCGATGGCTATGGCGATGGGCTCGGGGCGACGACGACTGGCTTGGGAGCGACGACGAGGGGCTCGGGGGAGAGGACGACGAGCTCGGGGCGGCGATGACGACGTGCTCGGGGGCGGCGATGATGACGGGCTCGGGGACGGCGGCGACGAGGAGGAGGACTGGATCGGGGGCGGCGACAGCGACGGCTATGGCGACGGGCTCGGGGGCGACGACGACGGGCTCGGGGGCGGCGACGACGATGTGCTAGGGGGTAGCGACGAGGACGAGCTCGGGGGTGGCGGCGATGACGAGGACGAGGACGGGCTCCGGGTGGCGGCGGCGACGAGGAGGACGATGGGCTCGGGACGGCGGCGACGACGAGGAGGACGGGCTCGGGGGAAAATAGGAGAGTTTGGGGGAAATTTTGACAACTCCCGCCTATATGTGAAGTAAGTGGTCCAGGTTCGAGGCACAAACGAGAACCAATGCACCCCTTTCGTCCCGGTTCCTGCAACAAACCGGGACTAAAGGCCAATTTGCAGCAGCCCAAAGGGCGTAAAGAAGAGACCTTTAGTCTCGGTTGGTGCCAATAACCGACATGAAAGTGGGTATTTCGTGTCGGTTGGTGGCACAAACTGGGATTAAAGGCTTGTGCCTGCCATAGCCGCGGTGTGGTTTGATGTTTGGTCCCACCTCACTAGCCGAGAGAGCCTGGGAGTGGTTTATAAGCGCTGGTGCGCACACACTCTGAAGCTCCTCTCAACTGCAGGCTTTCGGGCCTAATTTGTCACTGCGTGTGGGCCTACTCAGCCTTCTGCGGGCCAGAATCCTGACCTAACTATCTGGTTGGGTTTCTAGTCGTATTCAGGCTGTGGTGGCCTAGTAGGTTGCATTTTTTTAAAAACTAATTTTTTTGTTTCATTTTTACTTTATTTATTTTATTTTGTGGCTAACTTTACTAAAAAAATAGATTTTTTAGTGACTCTTTTTCCTCTTATTTAATATTACCGTGTTTTAATCATTATATTCAGTTTGGTAGGTTTTAGGTTATTTTAAATGACTCTTTAATCAAAAATTGATCTGTTGCAAAAGGGATTTCATTTTTTTGAACTTATTTGAAATCAAGACTTTTTGTCTTTTCAAAATGCACCATTCAAGGCCACATCATCAATTTTCAACACTTTCTAATTTCATTTGGTATTTTTCATGCATTTATTGATTTTTTGAGCTAAATAGCCTAGAAATTGAAAAGCACTATAGATGAACTCTGAATAGGTTTAAATTTCGCATGGTATCATCATTTCACCCACATAGCATGTGCAGAAAAAGTTGAGAGGGTTGCGGCAAAAACTGGATGCACTTCGTGTACAGATCGTATAATCTCTTTCGAAGTATGAGGGTTTCTTACGAAAACTCATGTGTTACAAAAGGGATTTTATTTTTTAGAACTTATTTGAACTCAAGACTTTTTGTTTTTTCAAACTGCACCATTCAAGGCCACATCATCAATTTTCAACACTTTCTGAGTTCATTTGGTATTTTTCATGCATTTACTGATTTTTTGAGCTAAATGGCCCAGAGATTGAAAGGCACTACAAATGAACTCTGAATAGGTTGAAAGTTGGCATGGTATTATTATTTCACCCACATAGCATGTGCTAAAAACTTGATAGGGTTGCGGCAAAAACTGGATGCACTTCGTGTACAAATCGGACAATCTCTTTAGAAGTATCAGGGTTTCTTATGAAAACTCATGTGTTACAAAAGCGATTTCATTTTTTTAACTTATTTGAACTCAAGACTTTTTGTGTCTTCAAAATGCACCATTCAAGGCCACATCATCAATTTTTAACACTTCATGACTTCATTTCGTATTTTTCATGCATTTACTGGATGTTTTGTTTTTCACTTTATTTATTTAGTTTTGTGAATAAATTTACTAAAAAATAGATTTTTGAGTGATTCTTTTTCCTGCAATTTAATACTACTATGGTTTTATCATTGTATTCAATTTGGTAGGTTTTAGGTTATTTTAAATGACTGTTTTAATCAAAAACATATCTTTTACAAAAAGGGTTTCATTTTTTTGAACTTATTTGAACTGAAGACTTTTTGTATATATATGTGATCGAAATGCATGATACCATGAAGTTAGAAAGAGCTAAACCATTCAAAAGTAGCAAATGAAGTTAGAAAGGGCTAAACAATTCAAATTTGAAAACTATAATGGCACAAACAGAAACAAGACATATATAAATTGGTCCAAGCAGTACAGAATGATACTAGTCCAAATAGTACATAATAATAGCTAGCATAGATATATATACAAGTGTTCGCCGTTGTGAACACTACTCGTCTGAATCGTCTGAATCAGAATGTCCACCTGCTCTAAGGTGACACCGACCATAGTTGACGGCTCGGATCTTGCGGTACAACTCGTATGAAACGTATGCATCTTTTGCTGCATACTCAATGTTGATATGATCAAGTGGGGCCTTCTCCCAAAGTTTGTGGTGACTTTGGGAATTTGGTCTTCATATCAGCATACTCCTCGTCGATCAATGCGACTGCCATATGAGCTATCGAAGTCCTCTCATGTCGAAGCGTGAATTCCTGTTGGAGATCAATGAGGCAATCAGCTGGTATCTCAATACCGAAGTTGTGCCTCATCTTCAACTTGTCGTTCGTTATGTCAACGGTAGCAAAAGTGATGCCGCTGCGAAGGTAGTCCATGAGTTCTGGACAATGCTTGTTACTACTGCAACAACAACAAATTAAAATGGAACAAATGTTACATACTGCTGCAACAAGAAAAAATGTTTCACTAGAACAACGGAAAAAAATATCTTTAGGATTCAAATGGAACATATTGCTATCCTATGCAATTTTCATATCCTATGAACTGATCAAGAAACTGTAAATTAACTATGAAACATATATATATATATATATATATATATATATATATATATATATATATATATATATATATATATATATATATATATATATACTAGTCGAATGCCCGTGCGTTGTCACGGGAGATATCAAAAAATAATGATGCTATCGATCAAATCATTGTACTATTCAATGTTGATGTGCTTACTTTGGAGTATAAGATATTCCGATCTGTTTGATTATAGAAAATACATTATTTATTTGGGTGTATCATATAAATTCTATGAGCTCTAAGTTTTATGACTAACATTTCTGGGTAACAACTTTCAAAGATGAAAATTGAATATGAAACTTAAGTGATACTCTTCTACTTTTGACAATTCGTTTCCATGTCTGTGTCACATATTTTTCTTTGCATCGCAGACAAAAGCTTTATTCAAATAATCTGTCACCTGGTGTAGCTGGCAATGTACATCATGAGGATTTCATGTACAATCTAGGTACATTAGCCAGCACCATAAAGAGTAGAGGTGCGTGCATGGCACAGGAAAGAAAAAATAATCACTAAATTTGGCACTTTATTTTAAACAAAATAATTAGATATTAGATGATGCCAATAAATAGTACTCCATCCTTTCTAATACATTTTCTTGTTTTCATTGCACGACTTTAACATTTGGTTCAAGTCTTCCATAAATGGATCTAGTCACAAGTAGGTTCGTGGATCTCGTTTGTTGGCTAAATTGGCAATGGATCTAGTAAGTAGTCTTGGCTGGTAACTTTTTAGGCTGGTGTGATTGTGGCCCTAGGTCGAGTGAGGATGGGAATTTTTTGATTGATGACCGTCGTACGTGGAGAGGAGGTCGAACCATCACGACGTTCGATTCTGTTTTAGTAGTAGAGATAGTTTGGTGCGCGTGTGTTGCCACAGAATAAATAAAATGACACACCAATTATCTATTTCAGATATCTGTCTAATGCAAGGGCGTAATTTCCATCAATATACGAACACATATCAATTCTCGTTTTCACTTCTTTCCTCCTCAACACCCACCACTCCTTGAATGAAGGCACAGTGTCATGTTTTTCCTGCCCCTCGTTCCCTTCCCCTTTAATGCTCTTCATTCAACCTTGTAACAAACCTAGTATTTCATACTCCTCGTATTGCCATGGAAGGGAAAATAATGTAAATGTGTGCTTATATCTTGTGGTTTTTCCATGTGGGTGATAAGATAACAACCTTATCTTGCTTCTTACTATTTGACTACCATATACCACTTTGACCCTGATGATGATGCCTGATGCCTTTAAATCGATTACAATATGGGTGCTCATAGATTAGTTAAGTTCTTGGTTACAATTTTATTTGTCTTGTAGGGTGGAAACATATGCATGCAAAATAAGTATTTAAAAAACGATTTCATTAACCGGGGATCTCAGCGAAGTCGTTGACAACCAACTGATACAAAGTCTCGGGGTTAGACTGTAGCCAAAATATAGAAGCCCTAACCGAATGGTACCCAAATTTCGCTATAGCATGGCCAACAAAATTACATGAACAACAGCAAAAGGTAAACTCATGCCTATCAAACGGTAACCATGCAAGTACTCCTCACATTATGAGGCAGTACAATACACCATAATCCGCCAAATAAAAATCACCAACATCGGATGGCGGGCGGCATGTGTCGGCTGTGGACGACGGATGCCGGGGCGGCGACCTCGATCCGTGCTTCAGCATGGCCTGGGCGTGGACGGCGAGCGTGCACGCGGCGACGCTCGACTGCAGATGCATGCGTGGGGCGTGGATCGACTGTCGGGCGCGGCAGCGGCTGGCGTGCGGCGACCGGATGAATGTTGCAGGCGCGGCGACCTGCGGGACATGGCGGCTGTGCAACCTAGAGCGCGAGGTGCGCTGGGGTGAAGGAGCCGCTCGTCTGCTCTGCTCCTCCGTTTGTGTTGCTCCGATCTAGATCTGGTATGCGCCATCTCCTCGATCTTGGTGTCGTGCTTCACATTGCGGCTTTGGTGGCTACGGTGGTTCTGCGGTGGTGCACGGCGGCTACGGACAGGGGGTGGTGCGTGTCTGGTCATGGTGGATCGTGGGATCCCGCGGCTAGTTTGAAGTCGGCCTCAGCAGTGGCTAGTTGGTGGCTGGCGGTCGGTGGCGGCAGGTGCTCGGCGCAACTACAGGAGCAAACTCTGCTCCGGTCTCCATCGGAGCCGGCGACAGCGGCGCCCGCGGGTGTCGTGATCTTTCTTGGAAGCGTCGTCGTGGAGGTGTGCTCCTTCTCCCCACGGCTTGGGCCCTGGAGGGAAACCTCAGATCCTTTGGGTCAGGCGTTGAACGAGTCCTCACGTCTTTCTCCTCCTTGGGTGCATCATCTCGGAGCCGGCCACGACTGGGAGACTTGTGGAGTGAGGCATCTTCGCCGTGGGTGGTAGCATCTTCGCCGCATGGTTTGCTTAGGGGGTCGTTGGTTATTGTTTGGCAATGATGATGGCATTGAGAGGAGCTCGGGTCGCGGCATGGACTTTCATAGTCGGTTCTTTTTGGCGTGTCCGAGGTGGTCTTCCGTGGGTTGCTTGGTTGCTTTGAGGTCGGAGCTGTGGTGGAGCGAGTTGAGGCAGTGATGATGACGGGCACTTGGTGGTCATTTGCGAAGGGCATCGTCGGTGCAAGTCTTGCATATTTCCCTTTGTGATACTCATCGTCAAGGGCAGAGCTGTCGGCAGCTCACGCGTGTGGTCATGAGGTGGCATGTGCCATCACGGTTTCTTTGCAGTTGTTTGCGGGATGGCTTCGATGCTGGAGCTCGATGGTGAAATCGGAGTCGCTCGTTCGAGGCAACCGGTGATGTCGATGACATTTGCGACTCCGCGTCGGGTGTCTTTCTTCTTTGCAGCTTCGGGTCCCATGTCGATGGCCAGGTTGACCGGTGGTGCTCGTGTCATATGGGTTGTGCATTGTATCGGTTTGAGTCCGGTTTGTCGCCAATTAACCAGGCAATTCCCTTCTTCTTAATCAATGAAAATGATAAAATCTTTTGCCTCGTTTCAAAAAAAACATGGTGTGATTTAGTTGTCAAAATAATGATTTCTAAAAATAATAATCAATATGGTCTTGTTTTGAAGATCTTGTCAGAAAATACAATTGTACAAACATAATGTAAATCAAACTTTTATTTTGAAATACATTAGACACCTATTTAACTGATGAACCTAAATGAGTAGGGAATAATGCGTGACTGTATTTACATGAGAGAGAAAACATTATGCACATGGGGCAAAACACTATGGACATGATGTGGAGGTCTCATAAAACAATAATAAAAATGATTTCTAGAAAGATAAAAACAATGACAATAATACTGGAGCCAGTGCATGGTACAAAATCCTGTCTCGCGTGGACATATCACATACAGTTGGCTGTTGCTGGCGGCTAAATCTTGGCCAACGTTTCGATCTCAGACGCGAACCGCTCCATGGCAGCCTCTCCAACGCGACCGGCACGGCCACCACATTCTGCCCGCTGCCGTTCTTGATGGTGATCAACGAGCTCACCTAGAGCATTGATCTGGCCGCGCCGGCGTACACCGGCTCGCCCCAGCCGAAGTCCACACGGTCGAAGCCTATGCGCCTGAGGTCGGTGAGGGTGAACAGGTTCGTCGCGGTCAACGCAGGCCGCCCGTCCAACACCAGGTAGTCTTCCATGGAGCGCGCGTACTCGTTCGTCACCGACGCCTTCGCCTCCCGAACCAGATCCACCACATCTCCTATCGGGCGGCTCAGTAGCGCCCCAGCGGCCATCACCACCGCCGGGTTGGCGCAGGCGTAACCGTAATAGCCGGCGGGCAGGCCTAGAGCGAAGTGCCTCCCCATGTTGACGACGGTCACCAGCCGCGTCTCCTCGTCCGACCGGAGAGCCAGCGCCGCCGTGCATGCGCGCCACAAGAACGCTGCCAGCACCTCGAAGCTCGTGGTTGTGTCGTGGAGACCAGGCGGAAGGGATTTCTTCATCACGGCGACGTCGGAAGGGCCGTACAGGAAGGAGCGCATGACCATGTCGCCGGTTACGTGCTCCTCCCACGATCCCCAGCGCCTCCCGCCGTCGGATGCCACCAACCAATCTCCCGCTGTCCATTGCGCCATCACCCACCAGTCGGTGTCCCGCCGTCCGTTGGGCCACCAGCCGGTCTACCGCCACCCGTTGCCACTCGCTGGTCCATGCCATATGGGAGAGGAGAACGTGTGGATGCGCCAGTACAGGCTACATGGAGAAGATGGGCCGGAGAGAGGGTAGGGAGATAGGGTTACCTGGGCCTCCTTCATCGCTGCGGCGACACGGCCCTCCTGCTCGTCTTCCTTCCCGCGTCGAGCTCCTCCTAGACCCGGTGAAGAACGATGAGATGGCAAGGGCTTCTGTGTGTAACCGCTAGAGGTCGCCGTAGGCGTGAGGAGGTCCACGACGCCGATTCTTGTACGGGGAGCAACGAGATCGAGGGATTTGGGAGAAGGAAAGTGGGAGTTGGGACATGCCTACGTGCGTTTGTTTTATTTTCTTTTCATAGTTTTTTTCTTTCGTACGAAGTGGGAAGTGGGAGTTGGGAGGATCCCGATTTTCTGGTGATGAGAGAACGGTTTGGACGTGCGGGTGAGGCTGGGGTGTCATTTTGTTTATGGCGTAGGACCCTTTGTGGCGGGGGCGGGTGGGATGGGGCATCCTTCGCGGCAGACATGGGAGTAGCGAACGAGTGGAGGTCGAACCATCATCAGAGACGACAGATCCTCTTTAATAGTAGAAATGTGACGGACGCGTCCGATCATGCCCCGGCCTTGTCTTATTCATCTGAGATTTAAGTTGAATATAAGGACGGGCATTTTGAGTACTGTTTGAAAAATTCATCTGAATCGTCTTTTGTGATCATATAGATCGTTCGGCTTTGAAAGAATATAAGGAAGCCCGAGTGTGTATATGCTCTTAGAAACACTGGGATGCTAGAATTACAGTGTGGCTCTCGAGAGCACGACAGGTGCGATGATAAAGCTTACAAGTACACACGTGCCGCTAGTGATGCAAGCGGCGTGCCGCTAATCGTATAAGGGCATGTGCAATGTACAGTCAGCTACCGTTTGTCCAATGCGTTCACATCTCTGACATAAAAAAATGCTGCTGCAAATAATTTTCTTCTCAATTTCAGTTGAGATTAAGTTGAGTTCGGTCGTGAACCCTCGAACACACGAACACACGAAGCAAAATTCCTTACGTGACACTACATATAATGAAAGGAAGTATTGCTCAGGCCCCAGAGCGCAAATGGAGGACGCCTACGTTGTCGTCTACCTCGGCATAGCTCTCTTGCCGCTGCTCATCATACTCGCATGCCGCAGGAGCTAGGGGGTGCGGGGTGATGGTGGCCACGGCCTGCGCCTCCCGCTGGGGCCGTGGCAGCTCCCGGTGATCGGGAGCCTGCACCACCTCATCCTGGCCGGGCAGCTCCCTCACCGCGCGATGCGCGTCACTTGGCGCGGTGTCACGGGCCGGCCATGCTGCTCCGGCTCGGCGAGGTGCCCACGGTGGTGATGTGCTCCCGGGAGGGGGCGCGCGAGGTGATGAAGACACACGACAAGTCCTTCGCAATGAGGCCCGTGAGCGCCACCATGCGCGTGCTCCTAACGGCGGCCGGGACATTGTGTTCGCGCCCTACGGGGACTACTGGCGCCAGCTCCGGAAGATCGTCGTTGTGGAGCTCTTCACCGCGCGCCGCGTCCGCTCCTTCCACGCCGTCCGCGAGGAGGAGGTCGCCGCAGCCCTCCGCGTCGTCGGCGAGGCCGCGGCGGCCGGGACATCGTGTTCGCGCCCTACGGGGACTACTGGCGCCAGCTCCGGAAGATCGCCGTCGTGGAGCTCTTCACCGCGCGCCGCGTCCGCTCCTTCCGCTCCGTCCGTGAGGAGGAGTTCTCCGCAGCCCTCCGCGGCGGCCGGCGCCCCGTGGAGATGCGCGGGCTGCTGGCCGCGCTCGTGGCGGACATCACGGTGCACGCCGTGATTGGCGACCGGTGCAGAGAACGGGACGCGCTCCTCCGGGAGCTCGACCGCTCCATGCAGCTCGCGGCGGGGTTCAATCCGGCCGACCTGTGGCCTTCGTGGCGGCTCGCCGCGCGGCTCAGTGGCGCCAAGGAGTGCCACGATACCGTGCACGGCATCCTCGACGGCATCGTCAAGGAGCACCTGACCTGGAGAGGACGGACGGCGGCGAGGACCTGCTTGACGTGCTACTGAGGATCCAGAAGGAAGGTGGCCTCCAGTTTCCGCTCGACATGGACGCCATCAGATCCGTCATCATGGTAAGTATTCAACGTGCACAATGTTAGAAATTTAGGGTTGTGGTCACCTCCATAGCTTCCCTCACAATCCAGTTTGGATCCTGTCGTTTTCTACTCTGCCATGATCTCTCTCCGTCTAGCAATCGGTTCAAGATTAGTTGTCTCGGGACAAAGAGCTGCAGCGGAGGCCATCGCGATGCCGAGCTTCAGCGGCCGCGCCGCACTGACCAAGAGGCGCCTTGCTAGACCACCTTTCGACTGACCAATCTGCTTCTCACTCCATCCATGCCAAAACCAAGATCTCTGCCTTGTCATTCTCGTCGAAGAATCGCGACTTCGGGCCATGCCCTTCGATTTGCTAATGCCCTCCACCGCTGCAAAGAGCTTCATCGATACGTTGACGAAGACGCATACCTTGGCTAGCCACGGCGCGGGCGGTCATAACCATCTAGGCATGGCGATCGTGTGGAGGAGGACGAGACAGTGAGCGGTTTCGTGATTGAGGGTTGGAGAATCGCGCGGGTTGTTTCCCTTTTTCGCTCGCATGGAACGTGGTTGTTTTCCCCACCGATTTTCTCTTCGTGGAATCGAACGAGGCGGGTGTAGCTAATGAGGTCGAAAGGCACAGGGTTTTTCTGTGAACCGGTTTTTTTCTGCATTCAATCGATTGGTTTATGGAGGGATGGAAAAAAATCGGTGAAACTGCTAGCGGTGGAAGTGCTAGCGAGGGGGTCTGTCGTGGTCGAACCATCACGACGACGGCAGATCCCCCTTTAATAGTAGAGATATTCTCCCATGGTTTTGCAAATATGCAACAAGCTAGACATAATACATATTACTATCCAATGGAACCTAGAGAGATCACTATAGCTATCCAATGGAACCTAGAGATATCACTAGCTATATGCAATTTTCATAACTATGACTTTATCATATTGCTATCCAATGGAACCTAGAGAGATCACTAGTTATATGCAATTTTCATAACTATGACATCATATTGCTATCCAATGGAACCTAGAGAGATCACTAGCTATATGCAATTTTCATAACAATGACATATCGTATTGCTATCCAATGGAACCTAGAGAGATCACTAGCTATACGCAATTTTCATAACCTTGGATCAAAGACCGCCGCATAAAATTGTTTCACTACAACTAAAGAGAAATTGATTTTTATAGAATTCCAAAATGGAACATATTGCTATCGATCCTATGCAATTTTCGTATCCTATGAATTGATCAAGAAACCCTCAATTAACTATCCAATGGAACATATATAGAAACTACATATTGCTATCCAATAGAACCTAAAGAAATCAGTATATATATATATATGCAATGTTCATAACCTTGGATCAAAAAAAGCCTCAAAACATACCTCGCCCATTGGAAGATCAATACATGGTGTTTGAAACATAGTTGGATGACGGCAACACCTCATTGATCGGCCGTGTACTCTAGATCAAGCCCCAAGAACTTCTCATGATCCACCGCGCCGCCAAGCCACCATTCCTTCAACCGTCTAAGAAAATGCGGCACATCTCTGCTCTCGTTCGTGTACACGACATCGAGATTGTTGTTGCCATGTGCGAGCACCTTTGTGAAGCGAGTTGGAATGGTGGAAGAAGAGAAGGGAGGAAGAGAGGGGAAGAAGGGAGCAAGAGAGGAGAAGAATAGAGAAAATGGCGACAGACTCTGCTTCGGTTGTGCTTTTGCGAAGCGGGAGGCAAACCCTTTGGGCCTTTAGTCCCGGGTTGAGCCACTAACCGGGACTAAAGGGTGATACGAACGGTTGCCACCACCCCTTGGTGGGATACGAACGGTCCACCTGGTCCCGGTTTGATCCATCAACCGGGGCTAAAGGGGGATACGAACGGTCCCTGCATATTGGTCCTGGTTCGTGTCTCGAACCGGGACCAATGGCCCATGATGCCCGCTTGGCGCCCTGGCCTCACGAACCGGGACCAATGACGCCATAGGTCCCTCTTCGTGGGTGAACCGGGACAAATGTGATTTCTTCAAGTGGACCAAAGCCCTATTTTCTACTAGTGTAAAAGCTGCTGCAAAAAAGACATCAGCAGATAGAAACTGGCATTGGATGCACTAGGTTAGTAGGTTAGTCCAAATATGTGTAAAATGATATAAAAGTGTGTAAAAACATGTAACAATGTCACCCAAAAGATCATGGAACAAGCAGAAATTATAGATACATTTGGGACGTGTCAATAGTCCCAGGCTTAATTTCTGCTCGTCCTCGAGTAGATAAATGATAACACAATAATTTCTGTGGTGACATGCTAACACACATATAAGAACTTTTAAGTAAAGCAAGTGATATATGCAATTGAAGTCAAGACAATAACAAGCAAGAGTCTATATCTAGTATTGAATTTAGCAAAGTAAGAACATAAAGGTGCAATAGCTCTCGCTTTCCGTGACTTGAATGTCTCCAAATGGTGTTTCTGTGCAAGAAGTGGGAGATGGGTTCAGAGATAAAATATTTTTTAATTGAGAACTCAATCTACTAAACCTCACACTTAGTCTCCTTCGGAATCTTATTTTGACTCATCTCCAGACCACTTGTCAGGAACAAGTCAAAATGATCCTCTCCCTTTCGATTTTGAGCACTCATGCAATGAATGAGCGTAAGCAAGATATGTTGGCACTTAGGATGGCAAATAGAATAATGACGGGGGAGGAAGACAAAAATGTGTGAAAGGCTCACATCAATGAGGAGAACCATAGGCGAGAGAAAGCCAAATGATAGATATGATGTGAGGAGTAGGGATTGCCATGTAACGGATGCACATATGAGCTAAGGTAAGCTCTCCAATGGAACTAGTGGGGGTGCATCCAACTTGTATGCTCATGAAGACCTAGAGCTCATTTTAGGAGGCTAATCATTGGAATATGCAAACCAAGTTCTATAGTGTAAGGATCCCCACATAGTTCTGCATGAATCATAATCTCTATGTAGTACCAATATAGCAATAGAGCACGAGTGTGGATCTTTCAAAAGGAATAGTAGTGTTGCCCCCTTCTCTATTTTTATTTCTTTTTATTTTTCTTGTTCTTTTTCTCTTTTTTTATTTTTTGTGGCCTCTTTGGATCTTTCTTTTTATCTCTCATTTGTCCTCTTTGGGATCTTTTATTTTGTCCACTTTGGGATCTTTTCTGCACTTAAGGGCAACACTCTATGTTTTACATGAATAGAAAGAAAAATCATCACACTTTATAATTACTCAATATAAAGACAAGTGAAAACTTTCATGATGTATGCAAATGTATGCCTCTGCCAGTCTAGCAGGATATGCAATGATACTAGCGCGTCATGTAGCAGTAATGAGGGCAAGGCCCAACTAGCATGCGGCTCTATGATTAAGAAAAAGCATGTATGACATGAAGATCAAGTCATGAGATGATGGATGTTGCATGAAAATGTATCTCGGAAAGGCTATGGAAATGCCATAATAGGTAGGTATGGTGGTTGTTTTGAGTAAAGATATAATGAGGCTTATGTATGATAGAGCGTGTCATGTCATGGGTTTGGATGCACCGGCGGAGTTTGCACCAACTCTCAATGTGAGAAAGGGCAACGCCTGGTACCGAAGAGGCTAGCAAAATATGGATGGTGGAAGTGCCAACAATCGAATACTCACATTAGTCCGAAGAATTCATACACTTATTATCGTTAACTGTCTATCTAGTTAGGAAATTCACAAATAGACAAGTACCCCAAGGAGGAATGTTTGGGGGTTTGATTATCCTTGCGCATCCTCGACTCATGGTAACGTGAGGGTAATCTATATATTCCAACCCCTCCAGAGGTTAGCAATCAATTTAGTAGCTAAAGTTCTCAACTAATTTTTTAGTTTTTCAAAAACACACGGATTTCCCAAAACACGGCACCTATCACTAATAGGCTCAAGCTCTTAGCACCAGTAGTCCAAACATTACTCAAATCAATACCTCAAAACTATTGCAAGTTACTACTATACTTAAATAGCAATCTCAATTACCTACTCATGCAAGACACAAAACTCAGTGCAGCAAGACAACTCTCTAAAGAAGATAAGCATGATAAATCAAGAGAGTTCCAAAATCAACCTAAATAAAAGCTCTTCAAAAGATAAGCATGAAAACTAAGAGCTAAGCATGATAGTAGCTACGAGAAGATGAAAAACACACAAAAAGGATAAGCATGAAAAGCAAGAGTGTAATGGAGCGTGTGTCTCTCCCAAACAAGGTATGCTAGGTTCTGACTTGTTATGAACAGCAAGCAAAACTAAAACAAACTAAAAAGAAAATAGCAGGACGCTCCAAGTGTAGCACATATCATATGAAGTGATAAAAATACAACATGGAGATGGACGAATTGATGATTGTTGATAGAGGAGGGGATGCACGGGGGCATCCCCAAGCTTAGACGCTTGAGTCTCCTTGAATATTTCTTGGGATGCATGGGGCATCCCCAAGATTGAGCGTTTGACAATCCTGCATCTTCTTTCATCATCTCTACCATCGCATACTTGAAAACTCCCTTCATACAAAACTCATCATAAGCTGATTAGAGTGGTTAGTTCCCTTAATAAAATAATTCAATACCTGCTGGAAATAAATATTTTCATGAAAATCTACTGCTTCTCATGATTGCCAAAAGTTTTTTGCAAATAAAAAGCAAGCTTAGGATTCGCAAAACAATGAAAACACAAAACATGGCAGAATCTGTGAAAAATAGAACAACATGTAGTAAATAATTTATTCGGGGTACTTCTGCAACTCAAATCAACAAACTCAGAACAGATGCCAGAAAGACATTTATATATAGCATGCCTTCAGAACAATTCAGATCAAAAAGATGATCTCGTGATTTTTGGCGAATTTTTGTGTCAAGCAGACAGAATCTGTTTCTGGACAGCATGTCACAACTTTTGAACTTTCTTGCAATCGGAGGCTATAACTTGGCACAAATCTTAAAAATAAAGATACAATGATGTTGGTACAGTAGTAACACACATCAAGACCACTAAAACAGAAAGTACAAAACAAATTGGGTTGCCTCCCAACAAGCGCTTTCTTTTATGCCTTTGAGCTAGGCACAATGCAAGAAGATCAAGTTGTATCAATTGAACCATCATCAAGATCATCAAAGAGCTCTTCAATAATACGACTAGTCTTAAGAGAACTTTCAAAGAGAGGCTTAGTGTCAACACTTCTAGGAGCAAAATCAAAGGTAGTAAGACCAATTTGAATTTCATTTCTAATTCTATTTAAGAAAGGTATCTCTTCCAAGGTCTTCACAGTTTGAACACCCTTAGCAATAGGTATACTTGTTTTGGGTAGAGGAACCTTGGGTACGTTAACGAACCTAGGTCCCTTCCTTGTGGGGGTTTCTACCTTTTCATTCTTGATGGAGGATAGAGTAGCTCCTAAAGTTTCAAAAATATCCTCGATCTTATCAATCCTAGAAGGATCCACATCATGGGATTTAAGGGTCTCCAAAATTTTATAAATTTTGTTGATGGAGCTATCAAGTCTATTTAAGTTCCTTTGAATCCTACGATCCAATTCATTAATCTTAGTCATGCTTGGAATTTCTAGCTCTATTTTCTCAAGTTTACTCATAACATGAGATAAAGTGATATCATCCTTTATGTCAACAATAGGTGGGATTCCGACAAGATTTTCCATAATGTTAAGAGCCTCCCCAACGGGAGCTTCCAAGAAATTCCCTCCTATTGCTGTGTCTATAACAAACCTATGCCAAGAAATAATACCAACATAAAAATTTCTAAGCAAAATAGTGGTGAATTGCTTCTTGGTGGCTCTATCTTAAGAATTTTTAATTCTATACCAAGCATCTTTCAAACTTTCTCCACCCCTTTGTTTGAAGGTGAGAATCTCTCCTTCAGGCAAAGGATTTAGGCATACTGACTAAACAAAGCAAAGTAACTAATTTTTTTGTCGTTTTTGGTATAAGACTCTATAGAAAAAACTAGAAAGCAAACTAACAATACTAAAAAGCAAAGGTAAAAGATAGTGTGCAACTCCCCTATCTTGAAGACTGGAGTCCCCGGCAACAGCGCCAGAAATTTGCTTGATGACAAGATGAAGTATATACTTCTCGCCCCTCGTTGGATAACCCAAGTGGAAGGTGGAGATGTATGCAGCACCAAATTTCCCTCACACAGAGACTGTAAGGTTTATCGAACCAGTAGGACTCCCAGGATCAAGAAGTAGGTGTCTCCCACCCTGGCGCTAGCAGAAGACGTGGACCTGCACACACAACAAATAACTTTGCTCCCAACGAGTACAAAGAGACTATCAATCTCTCCGGCCTTGTAGTTTGCAAAGGATCAAAACACAAGCGGGAAGGTGATAGTGATTTGATAACCCACAAGTGTAGGGGATCGCAACAGTTTTCGAGGGTACAGTATTCAACCCAAATTTATTGACTTGACTCAAGGGGAAGCGAAAGAAAATTCTCAAGTATTAGCAGCTGAGTTGTCAATTCAACCACACCTGAAAGATTAGTATCTGCAAGCAAAGTATCAGTAGCAAAGTGATATGATAGCAACGGTGCCAGCAAAAGGTCTGTTGACGGAAGACTATTCCTGACTTGATGTATCAATGGCGCCAGAAAAGTCTTGCAGCAGGTAACAGCAAAGTAACAAGTGACAGCAGCAGCAAGTAACAGCAGTAGTGAAAACAGTAGCGGCAAAGTAACGTAGCAAGGACCAGTAGTAAAAGACTCGTAGGAATTGGTTCGGTGACGGATGATTATGACGGATGTGATTCATCATGTAACAGCTATAACACGGAGAGATATGTAACTAGCTCCCGTTCGTCAATCTAATGTAGGCAGGTATTCCGTATGTAGTCATACGTGCTTAGGGAAAAGAACTTGCATGACATCTATTGTCCATCCCTCCCGTGGCAGCAGGGTCCTAATGGAAACTACGGGATGTTAAGGTTCTCCTTTTAATAAAGAACCGGACCAAAGCATTAACACTTGGTGAATACATGAACTCCTCATACTATGGTCATCTCCGGGAGTGGTTCCGGCTATTGTCACTCCGGGGTTGCCGGGTCATAACACATAGTAGGTGACTACAACTTGCAAGATAGGATCTAAAACACACATATATTGGCAACAACATAATAGGTTCAGATCTGAAATCATGGCACTCGGGCTCTAGTGACAAGCATTAAGCATGGCAAAGTAGTAGCAACATCAATCTGAGAACATAGTGGATACTAGGGATCAATCCTCGTCAAAACTAACTCGATTTCATGATAGATATCATCCAACTCATCACCGTCCAACAAGCCTATGATGAGATTACTCACGAACGGTGGAGAGCATCATGGAATTGGCGATGGAGGAAGGTTGATGATGATGATGGCAACGATTTCCCCTCTCCGGAGCCCAGAACGGACTCCAGATCAGCCCTCCAGATGAAGAACAAGAGGTGGCGGCGCCTCCGTATCGTAAAACGCAATGAATCCTTCTCTCTGATTTTTTCTGGGTGAAACGAAATATATAGAGCTGAATTTGGAGGTGGTGGATCCACGTGGGCCACACAAGCCTGCCAGGCGCAGCCAGGGGGGGGTGGCCGCGCCCCTGGCTCACCTCGTTCGGTGGATCTTGGCGCAGGTATTTTTCATTAATTCCAGAAAAATTCTCCCTAAATTTTCAGGTCTGCACAAAAACAACGTTAGTCCGGGTTAGTTCCATTCAAATCATGCAAATTAGAGTCCAAAACAAGGGCAAAAAAGTTCGGAAAAGTAGATACGACGGAGACGTATCAACTCCCCCAAGCTTAAAGCCTTGCTTGTCCACAAGCAATTCAGTTGACAAATTGAAAGAGACGAAAGAAAAACTTTGACGAACTCTGTTTGATCTTGTTGTTGTAACTATGTCTAACTCATAACCAGAATTTCAGCAAGATCACAAGGAAACCACATAAGCAAACGACATCTTGGTCTCACAGTAAACTCATATCAATGGCATAATCAACTAGCGAGCATATAATAATAAGTCTCAAACGTCAACACTTCAATCAAAACAATCATGAAGCAGTACGAATAGATGGTATCTCGCTACCTCTTTCTGAGACCACAAAACATAAATGCAGAGCACCTTCGAAGACCAAGGGCTGACTAAACACTGTAATTCATCGCAAAGAAGATCCAGTCACAGTCATACTCAACACAGTTAAAAGCAAAGCATAAAAATGACAGAGGTGCTCTCTAATTGGTGCTTTTGTAAGAGGAGGATGACTCAACAGGAACATAAATAGACAGGCCCTTCGCAGAGGGAAGCATTGATTTGCAGAGGTGCCAGAGCTCAAGCTTTGAAAACAGGGATAATAATTTTGGGTGGCATGCTTTCATTGTCAACGCAATGACTAAGAGTTCTCAACATCTTCCACGCTACACATGCTATAGGTGGTTCCCAAACTGAAAAGTACAGTTTTGACTCCCCCACCACCAATCAATCACACTCCACGGCTAGCCGAATCCTCGGGTACCGTCCATACGAACATTAATCCTAGGGGAGTTTTGTTTGCAATTATCTTTTTGATTTGAGCATGGAACAGGGAATTCCAATTACCGGCCCCTTTCTCATGAATGATAGTGAATAAACACATATCGAGGATAACACGCCTAGCATGGAAGATACTAATAGCCCCCTGTCACCACATGAGCGGTTCGAGCACGCAAAATAGATTATTTCTTGAACATTTAGAGAGTGGCACATGCAAATTTACTTGGAACGGCAGGTAGATACCGCACATAGGTAGGTATGGTGGACTCATATGGAACAACTTGGGGTTTATGGAAGTGGATGCACAAGCAGTATTCCCGCTTAGTCCAAGTGAAGGCTAGCAAAAGACTGGGAAGCGACCAACTAGAGAGCGACAACAGTCATCAAAATGCATTGAAATTAACTAACATTGAGTGCAAGCATGAGTAGGACATAAATCACCATGAACATGAATATCATAGAGGCTATGTTGATTTTGTTTCAACTACATGCGTGAACATGCACCAAGTCAAGCCACTTGAATCATTCAAAGGAGGATACCATCCTATCATACTACATCATAGTCATCTCAACATTCATGTGGGCATCCAAGACAAACCATTATAAGCTCCTAGCTAATTAAGCATGGCATCAGAAACTATGATCTCTAAGTTGTCATTGCAAACATGTTTCTCTCACAACAAAACTAAATCAGGCATGATGAGCTAGTCATATTTACAAAAACAAAATAGACCGAGTTCAAACCAGCTTTTCCAGGCTCAGTCACTTCATCATATATCGTCATTATTGCCTTTCACTTGCACAACCGAACGATGTGAACAATAATAAGAGTGCTCGTGCATTGGGCTAAGCTGGAATCTGCAAGAAAACACAAAGGAGAAGACAAAGTAATATGGCTCTTTAACAGATAAACAGATATGCATGCGAGAGCCACTAAACATTGTAACCATGGTCTTCTACCTTGACCAAAAGAAAAAGAAAACTATTTACATGGGAAAGCTCCCAACAAGCAAAAGAAGAAAAAGAAAATCTTTTTGGGTTTTCTCAAACTAGACAGACACACAAAAATAAAACGAGAAAAAGAAAATAAACTAGCATGGATGATACACTGGCAAAGTGTGAACACCGACGAACAAAGTGAAAGCATAAGCAAAAATGTAAAGTCGGTGAGAACACGTACTCCCCCAAGCTTAGGCTTTTGGCCTAAGTTGGTCTACTCCCAAGGAGGGAAATAACCAGCTCCGGGGTACTCCGGAGTGGACTGAGGATGCCACTGCTGTGTGAGCTCCTCTGGCTCCCACTGATAAACTGGCCTCTGGTACTCGACTGGTGGCTCGGGCACGGGCACGTGTGGTTGGGCCAAGCCCCAATATGCGTAGATGTCCGAGGGCATAATAATGTACCTGCCTGCATGAAGATTGAACAAAGAAGGAGCAGGCAAAGTAATAGTCTCACGAGTACCCTGACTAAATACCAGGTTATAAATCATCCTTCTATTTATATCTCTATGAAGAAAGTCATGGCGAACCATTCTATCATAATCTAGATATCTCTCGGGAAGACGAATCTCTTCTTCCTCGTCCAGTCTAATAGGTATCTCAAAGTGTCAAGCAAGACGAGTAGCATAGATACCTCCATAGACAACGCCTTTAGAACGGTTCAGGTTCAACCGTTGAGCTACTATAGCGCCCAAGCTATAAGTTTTATCGTTATAAAGGGATTCGCGCAATGCCGCAAGATCTGGGGAACTAAGTCACCCAGCTTTCCCACGGCCAATAAAACATTTTCCCACAAATAATGAGAAGTACCGAAGCACGGGAAAATGAATGCTAGCAGCTCTAGCGCAAGACACTCCTCTCTCCTCTCCTACATCAATTGTATCGATGAAAGTTTCCAAGTCCCGTGGACAAGGTTCATGAATATCCCCAAGATAAGGTAATTTGCAAATATTGCAAAATCCTAGAGTGACATGCGCTTGGGGATATCATAAAGTTTGAACTCAATCATAGGAGGATTCTTCCTCGGATAGAAGCTAAAGCTTTGTAGGAAGATATTAGTGAGGAGGAGGTATTGCAGACACTTATCTTCAAAGAAGGTGGTAAGGCCTGCGTTCTCCACCAAGTGGTAAAAGTCCTCATAAATTCCAGCGATGCGTAAGAACACGTCGCTTGGCCACTCGCACGCTCGAACTTTTGCGACTCGAGGGACTAGATACTTGGGCTTCTTCTCACTTCCATCAGCCTTGGGGTCATGGCTTGAAGAGCCTCTTAAGAACCTCCTCATCTTTTCCTTTTTCTATCTTTGAAAATTTCTGAAATTTTTAGTGATTCTAAGGAAAAGTGAACAAGGCTCAACAAAACTCATAGCAACTACTCCAATAAGTGCCCACAAGCCATATTACGCATCAAAACTACTTGGGACCAGCTAAAATTAGCATACGAAGCTCAAGAACATGGTCACCAAGGCAGCAAAAATACGCGAAGTATAAGGCACTAGGGAAAAAACTAATTGGACCAATGGAGGAGTCACTTGCCAAGGAGTAATTTCCCGAAAACAGTTCAGAGAATGGTGCTTTGAGCAAAGAGATCGAAAATCCCAGCAAGAGGAGCAAGAACACGGGTTTGAGCTGCGAAACGGTTTTTTTCTGGAGGTAGGAAAACCAGATGAGAGCAAGAATGAGTGGAGGGGTGCCTGTGGGCCCCACAAGCCTGGGTGGCGCAGCCAGGGGGGTGCCCGTGCCTCCAGGGCTGGTGGCCCACTGGTGCAGCCCCCAGACAAGCTCTTTGTCTCGGTATTTTTCCAAAAATCTAGAAAAAATCATACTTGATTTTCAGGACGTTCGGAGAACTTTTATTTTCGGGGTACTTTGCCATGGGACGCTAAGACAGAAAACAGGGAAAACTAAACTAAATCTATCATTTTTCTTCTAAGCAACCAAAAGTGAAAGCATGGAACAGAGGTTTGTGACTCCTTGATTCATCCATCTCATGGTCATCGAACGAAATCCGTCAATGGGGTTGATCAAGTCTCTTTGACAAACCTTTTCGAATCGCAAAAGAGAACGGAAAATTTTCGAATAGTCACTAGGTCACCTCAATGGGGATGTGTATATCCCTAACAAGCAAATCATACTTCATCTTGGCACGAGGAATAGGGCATTCAAAGCTCCCAATAAGAATCGATGAAGTTTTTTCGATAGCATTGATGCAATGTACTCGATATTGTTTCTTCGGAAAGTGCACCGTATGCTCATTACCGTTGACATGGAAAGTGACATGGACTTTGTTGCAATCTATAACAGCCCCTGCGATGTTTAAAAAGGGTCTTCCGAGGATGACCGCCATGGCATCGTCCTCGGGAATATCGAAGATAACAAAGTCTGTTAAGATTGTGACGTTAGCAACCACAACAGGAACATCCTCGCAAATGCCGACTTAGCAAGTATTTTACGGAAAGCACCATGAATAATGTGTGAACGACCATCGGTCATTAAATATCTAGGGACTCCAAACCTTGGGAAAATTACTTCCTTCAGCATTTTAATAGAGGTGTTGTGATCAACACTACTAGTTGGAATAGCTTCTACCCACTTAGTAATTCCAACTAGTAGTGTTGATCACAACACCTCTATTAAAATGCTGAAGGAAACAACACTACTAGTTGAATCAACAGCAAACAAAATATGGGTATACCCATTAGAGGAAGGAAAAGGTCCCATGAAATAAAATCCCCAAACGTCAAATGATTCAACAGCAAGTGAATAATTCATAGAATTTGTTGACGCTCACCGATATTACCTATTCTTTGACATTCATCACAAGATGAGATAAACTTACGGGCATCCTTGAAGAGAGTAGGCCAATAAAACCCAGATTGCAATACCTTATGAGCGGTTCTGTCTCCTGCGTGATGCCCTCCATAAGCTTCGAAGTGACATTTCCGTAGTATTTGTTCCTGTTCATGCTCAGGTACACAACGTCTAATAATACCATCTACTCCTTATTTATAGAGATGTGGGCCATCCCAAAAGTAATGTATTAAATCATAGAAGAATTTTTTTCTTTTGTTCGTATGTGAAGCGAGGTGGTATGTATTTGGCAACAATATAATTCGCATAATCAGCATACCAAGGTGTACTATTAGAAACATTTATTCTAATTGTTCATCAGGAAAGCTATCATTAATAGGTTGTGGGTCATCAAGAATATTTTCAAGCCTAGACAAGTTATCAGCTACGAGGTTCTCTCCTGCTTTCCTATCAGTGATATGCAAATCAAATTCTTGTAACAGAAGAACCCACCTAATGAGTCTAGGTTTAGCATCTTTCTTTTCCATAAGATATTTAATAGCAGCATGATCGGCCTGAACAATAACTTTAGAAACGACAATGTAAGATCTGAATTTATCACAAGCAAACACTACTGCAAAGAATTCTTTTTCAGTAGTAGCATAATTTCGTTGAGCATTGTCCAGAGTTTTACTAGCATAATGGATAACATTCAATTTCTTATCAACTCTTTGTCTTAGAACAACACCAACAGCATAATCGCTATAATCACACATAATCTCAAAAGGCAAGTTCCAATCAGGTGGTTGAACAACAGGTGCAGTAATTAAGGCTTTCTTTAGTGTTTCGAAGGCTTCCAAACAATCATCATCAAACACAAAAGGAATATCCTTTTGCAAAAGATTTTTAAGAGGCCTAGAAATTTTAGAAAATTCTTTGATAAACTTCCTATGCAAACCAGCATGACCAAGGAAACTACGAATATCGTTGATATCTTTAGGACAAGGCATTTTATCAATTGCATCAACCTTGGCTTTGTCCACCTCAATGCCTCGTTCAAAACTTTTATGGCCCAAAACAATACCATCGTTAACCATAAAGTGGCACTTCTCCCAATTCAACACAAGATTTGTTTGTTCACATCTTTGCAAAACTCGATCAAGATTGCTTAAACAATCATCAAAAGACTTCCCATAAACAGAAAAGTCATCCATGAAAACCTCAACAATCTTTTCACAGAAATTAGAGAATATAGCAGTCATACATCTTTGGAAGGTAGCAAGTGCATTACATAAACCAAAAGGCATACTTCTATAAGCATAAGTTCCAAAAGGACAAGTAAAAGTGGTCTTTTCCTGATCAGGTTGTGAAACGGGTATTTGTGAAAAACAGAATATCCATCAAGAAAGCAAAAAATGTGTGTGCTTAGATAATCTTTCTAACATTTGACCAATTAAAGGCACAGGGTAATGATCTTTTCTAGTTTCTTTGTTTAATTTGCTAAAATCAATTACCATTCTATAGCCTATGACAATTCTTTGTGGAATAAGTTCATTTTTATCTTTAGGAACAATAGTAATACCTCCCTTCTTAGGGACACAATGAGAAGAACTTACCCATCTACTATCAGCTATAGGATAGATTATAGTTGCTTCAAGAAGTTCCAGTATTTCCGTTCTTACCACTTCTTTCATCTTCGGATTTAACCGACGTTGGTGATCAACAATGGGTTTAGCATCAGGTTCCATATTAATCTTGTGCTGACATAGAGTGGGATTACTGCCCTTAAGATCATCAAGAGTATATCTAATAGCAGCTCGGTGGTTCCTTTGAACTTTCAATAATATTTCTTCTTCATGTACTGAAAGGTTAGCATTAATAAACAGGATATATCTCTTTCTCATCAAGATAAGCATATTTCAATGTGTCTGGCAATTGTTTTAATTCAAACACAGGATCACCTTTAGGTAGAGCGGGACCTCCTAGAGTTTCAATAGGCAAATTGTGTTTACGAAGAGGTTGTTGTTCAAAAAAGATTCTATCTATTTCTTTTTTTTCACGCATATGCAAATCATTTTCATAGTCTAGCATACATTGTTCTAAAGGATCGGTAGGAGGTACAACAATAGAAGCAAGACTGACAGTTAAATTCTTATGTGGTTGTCTACTAAATTTGGAAAACTTAAATTCATGAGATTGATCACCGTAGCTAACACCGACAGTTTGTTTCTTACAATATATTTTGGCATTGACGGTGTTCAAGAAAAGTCTACCAAAGATAATGGGATAAAACTCATCTTGTGGGGAGCCAAGAACAAAAAACTTAGTAGGGTATTTTATCTTCCCACACAAGACTTCAACATCTCTGAGAATCCCAATTGGTGATATAGTATCTCTATTGGCAAGTATAATAGTAACATCTATGTCTTCAATTTCAGCACGTGCTATTTCATTCTTAATTTCTTCATATAAGAAAAAAGGAATAGCACTCACACTAGCACCTAGGTCACATAACCCATGATAATAGTGATCTCCTATCTTAATTGAAACAACAGGCATGCAGACAACCGCTCTATGTTTATCTTTTTTATCCGGTTTGGCCATTCTAGAAGCTTCATCACAAAAGCAAATAACATGCCCATCGATATTATCGACCAAGAGATCTTTAATCATAACAACACTAGTTGTAACCACTACAAGAAATAAGGTCAATTATGACTCCATATATTGGTCATTGATTCGTCATTGTTGTTGTTTATTGACCTTTTTTTGACCAAATTTACAAGGTCAACAGTTGGCCGTCAAGAATGAACAAACTTGACCTTTCTAAAACTTTGGTCATAGATCTCTATTGACCAAAATTTTAATTTGGTCATTACCCATTTGTGTGAGCCACGTAGCATCTGACGTGGATGTGCTGACATGGCATTGCTAGTGACCAAATGGAATCATCATAAATTACAGAGCCCAATTCAATAATCTAGTCTACATGGGCCTCCACCAATACTATTTTATTATTAAAAATATCTAAATTGTTTAGGCTGATACATTATTTTGCCAAAACATGTATATCTCAGGATAGACCCATTAAAAAACAAGTACAAGGCTGCAAATTAGTTGTATATATTTCATTTCAGTAGCACATCACATGAATTACAATATATCATCCATCGACTCCTCTACACTTAAAGGTTCAAGACCCAACAAGTGCACAACAAAATAGTTCTACAAGTGCAGGTGTACAGCAAAGGGGCCCAACAAGTGCATAATCACACATCAACATAGTTCGATAAAGATTGGATGAGAAGCACAAGTTTTTGTTGATCACACATAACATCAATGGTAAACGAATCTTATTGTTCCCTCCTCCTGTCATGTCCTTGTCATGTCCTCTACTTCTTCTGGGTGCTTCAGATCATCCTGGTAATTCAAATAATCAAACATAAGAAAGCATACAAAATAATCAAATATTATAATGTACAAGTAATAAATAAATTAGAACTATTTCATCCTCCAACAGTGGTAGTGTATTGAGCGTAAAAGTTATATAATTTCTCTCATCTTCTGTTGACATAGATGAAAGATTAAGGTGTCAACACTACGTAAATATAATTTCCCTCATCTTCTATTACATAGATACTACTAGAAATCAGCAATCGATTTGTCCAGGACAGGAATCAGTAGCAGTGGTGAGGCTACATACATCGTTATGGTGTCAAGTGACATCACAGATTTTGCAAAATAGCCTTAGCTTGGTACATGTATGTAAAAAATATATGTACTGTTATGAAGGAACACACGGGATTGACATTACAAGGTTCCAACTTTAGCACTGGTACAACTTTAGCACTGTTATTTAGAATTAGTCGTTCATAAACTAACTACTGTAATGTTGCATAATTTCTATACAAATTGCATGTGGGTTCATAAACTACCTCTCTATTTCTATACAAATTGCATGTGGGTTGTCATTGGAAAAAAATTCAACATAATGTGTTAAAAACTTTTTATATCTCCATACTTCTTACCTGAACTTTTATAATAGTTGTCAAAATGAGGCATGAGGTCATGTTTATGTTTTTATTGTCTCAAACACCAAGTTAAGGTAACCTATACCACCTTTCAAAAATATATATCTAAATAAGGTCTACAAATTATGAGATTAGCATGGGCTCATATATTTTATTTTGGTAATTATATTGTATTTTATAAAATATTTAGGATATTAAAATGAATAATTATAATTTATTTATATTTATCTAATATCATTTACTTCATCCATATACGTATAAAACAATTTTTTGCTCTCTATACATGACACATAGGAAAAATTGATGAGGTGTCATCCAGTCACCTCCACATATATGTTTATGATCTAATATTTGGTCATAGTAGCATTGAAATATGATCATAAATAATTCTACACATCTTAATGACCATTTTGTGCAATAGGATCATGACCTAATGGACGTAAAAGGTCATAACGTTATGGGCTTTGGACCCTCTTGGACCTGTCATGACTAATTTCAGAATTTTGGTCATGAATCAATGACCAATTAAACCACCGTCATTATTTTTGGTCATAATTAAGCGTTTTTCTTGTAGTGAACTCTGATTTGTTCAGCTGGTTTGGGTGTTCGAACATAACTTTTGTTAACCACAGTTGAAGCTTTAGTATGTTCCTTCATCCTAACAGGGAAAGGTGGTTTTTCAATATAAGCAGTGGAAACAACAGGATCAACATTGTGAATGATAGTTTCTTCTTTATATTTTACCGGTTCCTTAATTTCTTATTTAATAGGTGGATGATATTGAAACCACTTCTCCTTAGGGAGATCAACATGAGTTGAAAAAGATTCACAAAAGGAAGCTACTATCTTAGAGTCAAGTCCATATTTAGAGCTAAACTTTTGAAAAGCATCAGTATTCATAAAATATTTAACACAATCAAACTTAGGTTCAATACCTGACTCTTTACCTTCCTCGAGTTCCCAATTTTCAGAGTTGCGTTTAATTCTTTCTAAAATATCCCACCGGAATTCAATAGTCTTCTTCATAAAATTACCAGTACAAGAAGTATCGAGCATGGATTGATCATTACGAGAAAGCCGAGCATAAAAATTCTGAATAATAATTTCTCTTAAGAGCTCACGATTGGGGCATGAATATAACATTGACTTAAGCATCCCCCAAGCTAGAGCGATACTTTCTCCTTCACGAGGCCAAAAATTATATATATATTTCCGATCACGATGAACTAGATGCATAGGATAAATTTTATGATGGAATTCCAATTTCAACCGATTCTAGTTCCAAGGTCTAATATCATCGCATAGCCTATACCATGTCAATGCTTTTCCCTTCAAATATAAAGGGAAAACCTTCTTATTAGCTTCATCTCCGGGTAAACCTGCAAACTTAAACAATCCACAAATTTCATCCACATATATCAAGTGCATATCAGGATGTTCGGTTCCATCTCATGCATAAGGATTAGCCAGCAGTTGTTCTACCATACCCAAAGGGATTTCATATTCAATATTTTCAGTAGGTACAGTAGGTTGAGGGGCATATAATTGTGGTTCCGGTCGAGGTGAAGATACCCTGAAAAAACCCCTCAAAGGATTGTTTTCCATAGTAGCAAGTGACAATAAATTTCAGCACGTAGTAATAATGTTTCCTTAGCAATTTCCACTTACCAAGAGCGCTTCACTCCCCGGCAATGGCGCCAGAAAATAGCTTTGCTGACCCACAAGTATATGGGGTCAATTGTAGCCTTTTCAATAAGTAAGAGTGTTGAACCCAGCGAGGAGGAGAAGGAAATGACAAGTGGTTTTCAGCAAGGTAATGTCTGCAAGTGCTAAAATTGTAAGTAGCGGAGTAGTTTCGTAGCAAGATAATTTGTAACAAGCAAGTAACGATAGTAGTAACAAAAGTGCAGAAAGGTAGCCCAATATTTTTGAGGCAAAGGAAAGGCCAAAAAGTCTCTTAAAATAAGCAAAGTGTTCTTGAGGGTACACGGGAATTTCATATAGTCACTTTCATCATGTTGTCTTAATTCGTGTTCGCTGCTTTGATAATTTGGTATGTGGGTCGACCGGTGCTTAGGTGTTGTTCTTACTTGAACAAACCTCCTACTTATGATTAAACCTCTTTCAAGGATCCGCAACTACGAGAAAAGTATTAAGAATAAATTCTAACCATAGCATTAAACTTTTGGATCCAATCGGTCCCTTACGGAATAGCTTATAAACTAGGGTTTAAGCTTCTGTCACTCTCGCAACCCATCATCTAATAACTACTCCACAATGCATTCCCTTAGGCCCAAATATGGTAATGTTTCATGTAGTTGACGTTCACATGACACCACTAAGGGAATCGCAACGTACATATCATCAAAATATCGAACACATATCAAGTTCACATGATTACTTGCAACATGATTTCTCCCGTGACCTCAGGAACAAAAGTAACTACTCACAAATGATAATCATGCTCAAGATCATAGGATTATTAAATAGCATAATGGATCTGAACATATAATCTTCCACCAAATAAACCATATATCAATCAACTACAAGATGTAATCAACACTACAAGTCACCCACAAGCACCAATCTATAGTTCTGGTACAAAGATTGAACACAAGAGATGAACTAGAGTTTGAGAGGAGTTGGTGCTATTGAGGATGTTGATGAAGATATCCCTCCACAATGTGGGAGAGTTCTTGGTAATGATGATGACGATGATTTCCCCCTGCGGGAGGGAAGTTCCCCGGCGGAATCGCTCCGTCGGAGGGCAAAAGTGCTCCTGCCCAAGTTTCGCCTCGACACTATGGCGGTTCGTCCCGAAAGTCATATCCTTATTTTTTCTAGGTCAAAATGACATATACCAGAAGAGGGGCATGAGAGGTGGGCCTGGGTGAGCACAACCCACCGGGGCGCGCATGGGCTCCCTGGCTCGCCCAGGTGGGTTGTGCCCACCTGGTGGGGCCCCTCTGGTACTTATTTTGTCCAATATTCCTCAAATATTCCATAAAAAATCCTCGTAAAGTTGTGCATAATATGTAGCCTGGCGTAGCCTTTTCAGGTCCAGATTTCCAGTTGCCAGAATTCTCCCCCTTTGTGTATACCTTGCATATTATGAGAGAAAAGGCATTAGAATTACTCCAAAAAGCATTATCAATCAATAAAACAACATAAATAATAGTAGGAACACATGACGCAAAATGGACGTGTGTGTGAATACACACAATCATCAGTTGATCCTCATAAAATGTTTGTCCAGCTGAGACGTCTTTCCACATAGGAGCTGGTTCTCGGCAAATTAACCTTGATTGATGGTCCATCTAAGTCCATTCAACTTACTTTTATTTGATCGGAGCATCTAATTTAAATACACCAACCTGGAAATCTTAATTCCTTTGGTATTTAAGTATCAATATTTTTCAGATGTTCTATAATTCGATGTATTGCATTCTACCTCCCTCTGATTGAGTACTAATACTCACATCAGATCATTTGTGTACCGTCACACCCATTATTGGATTATTATCTGACGACATCCTTTGCATTCAAGAATTCTTGTGGTATTCTTCCCGTGATACATGATGCCATTAGTAAATTGTGTCTTCTCCCTCTCATAGGTTGTATCCTATGCTTTTGTTAGCCATGCTCTTCAAGCATGTGTTAATTACTCTTGAAGTTTGTGGTATATGTGCATAAGATGACCCGATGGGTTGAACCTATGCCTTCCTAATCCGTGTGATCCCAAGAGTTTTCACGGGACTTACTCTTCTAGTGTTTTTTAGGTAATCTTTCCAAGCTATAACTTCGTCAAAGTCGAGGAGTACATGGCAGGTGATGCATTTATGAAGTGGGAGTCGACCTTGAACTTTGTGTTCATGCCCGTGCAAACGATGTTGATCTTATCATTATAGCTTTTCGTAACAATAATCATTTCCTTTATATGATTCGATATAGTATATGTGGTCTTGTCCTCTACAGTCGTGGTTCCGACCATGTTGCTCTACCTTGGTTTCATTCTCAGATGAGTTAAAGTGCTTGTCTTCCACACATCAATACAATAGTCTATCCTCTATTCTGATTTACCTCCGAGTATTATCCCTAGTATCTCAAGAATATCACGGAGCTACGTAACTTCTTATGAGCTCCTCATCAACTACGATATTCCATCGATTCTACTTTCCTCATATTCTGAGTTGTTGGACACCCATAACTCAATAGAGTACACATTGCGATTCAACAACTCTTAGTAATCTTCTTTTCTTACAAGTTTCTACTCAATCATGCCATTCCTAACTAAATGGCTACGTCATCATCATCACGCTAAAGCTTGACCATGCCATCTATGTCCTTCATCCCCGGGACACAATTCCAATAGTGCACTAAGTTTATATCGAGCCTTCAACAATGTGTGGGTTGTCTTGAAAGGCAATTTCGATTCTGAGCTAGCAATCTTATTTGTTGTTCCGATAACCTTTTTGCTTCACCATTCCTTCGCTTGATGTTGTCGCTGAATGGTTACATCTTCATGAAACTTCTCGACAAATATGTCGTGATCATCATCAGCATCCTCATCTCTTCCAGTATATCAATTGAATTCATGATGAGAAATACCATCCTTGCCCCTCGTTGATTTGTGTTACCATCAACAACCTTATTGCCTTCCCTGGTAGCGTTTTGTGTTTTCCCTTCACTTCCTTGCTATCCAACTTTTGTTATATTTTTCCTTAGAGTATCACCATCTTTTATGTCGAGAATGTTATGACAATTGTTGCACCTCTTAAGAATTCTTGATCTAGTGATACCTCTCGCCATCACCATTCATTTCTTGGTCCTCGTGTTACTTCTAACCGGAATACCGACAAGTGAACTCTAATGTGTGATTCCAATACTTTTGGCAACCCCATGGCTATGAAGTTTTGGACCAATAATTTCATTCTTGGTGTGTTAGTTGTTGACTCACCATTCTAGCGTTGGTGGTGCTACTAATTCTGTATTTCTGAGTGCACCCTTCGAGCATACGTTGTTATATCATTTGATTTGACAAATTCTATCTCCTTGTTCTTTTCATTTTGGAAATTCATCCCTATAAAAATTGTAAGGGATTGTTGTTGAGCCCATCGTCCACACCCTCAACATCTCCATGTTCCATGATGAAGCACTTCAAAGCATTATACATGTGCCTAGCTCATGAAGAATACGTTTTCTCATAAACCCACAATTTATCGGATCCCAAAAAATGTACTGCACAGGGAGGGGCCACAGGGAGGCCACAGAACGAGGCAAGAGGGGCCACAGGGAGGCGACAAGGCATCAAGGCGCGGCAACCCCCCTGGTCGCTCCCTGTTGCCTTGTGGGCTTCCTGTGTGGCTTAAGGTCTCTTCCCAAAGCTTCCACGTCTTCTTTTGGTATAGAAAAAAATCATCAAAAAGTTTCGTGGCAATTGGAATTCGTTTGGTACTAAAAACTTGAAAAACAAAAAACACGCACAAAACAGCAACTAGCAATAGGCACTGGGTTAATAGGTTAGTTCTCAAAAATAATATAAATTGGTGCCTTATGAGCAAAAAAAGTATCTTAAAATGATAATATAACAGCATGGAACAATCAAAAGTTATATATACGTTGGAGACATATCAATTCATTATGGTACCCCAAACTTTCGCTCATTCCCCAAACGTTGGCTTTCAAGTGAATCTTTTGATATTTGGCTCATTCCCCAAAATTTAGATTATGGTACCCCATAGGTGCTTCATTTGATCTCATGGGATGCATGGACTCCGATTGGGAAGGAAACCATGTGGATAGGAAGTCAACTTCCGGAGGGTGCCAATTCTTTGGTCGCTCTTTGGTAAGTTGGTCTTGAAAGAAATAGAAATATGTTTCTCTCTCTACCACCGAGGCCGAGTATGTAGCCCGGCACAACTTGTTGTGCACGGTTGTTATGGATGAGGCAAACTTCAAAGGATTACGGTGTTAATTGTGACAAAGTGGCTCTTTACTCTGACAATTAAAGGGCTATCATGATCTCTCACAACCCGGTTCAGTATTGCAAGACAAAGCATATTGAGATTCACCATCACTTAATCAGGGAGCACATCAAGCGTGGGGAGATTAATCCCATTTATCTCAACACTCATGAGAAACTTATATATATTTTCATGAAGCCATTGGATGAAGCAAGACTTCATGAGTTAAGGCATGAGCTAAATAACATTGATTCACGCTATGCGACTTGAAGTATTGCACACCCCACCACACTCATCATTGTATCTTGTTTAGATGTAGGCATGGATATAGGGGGAGTATTGTTCTTTCAATAAACTCTCCCCCCCCCCCCCATTATGCATAAATCAATCAACTATTTCACATTAGACATTTTATGGTACTTGTGCTTGTAAGCCGAGTTTTGGCCGTGGGCTGAAGGTTAAAATATTTGTCGTGGCATACCAATTGACTCAAACATAGGTGGATTCGGCCAGCACCCCTCCTAGTGAGGTATTTGGTATTAAGAGATTGTGCTTATTTGTGTGACACCAAGTTTGCTCTCCTCTCTATTTGTAATTGTTTGAGCTTGGAGTGTCCCTTTCCATATGTTGCTCCGTGTATCTCCAACCTAAGCCTTTCTCATCTACAAATCTCCTAATTGGATAAGCCACACTTTTAGTGCTAGCATTGGCAAATCCAGGTCGCCCAGGTGGTACTACCGCTGGTGGGGCAGTACTATCGCTTACGTAACTAGTACTACCGCCTCCGTTAGGGTACTACTACTAGAGCAGTATTACCCAGCCTCCTATCATGTTGTAATATTAGGGTGGTACTATCGCTTGTGAGTGCGCAAAGGTGGTTATGAGCCGAGTAGGGGGATTTCCTACTCCCCCATACCCAATCATCTCTTTTCTCCCTCACGGTTCTCTCTCCAGGTAACCTCGTTGCTCTGATGGCCGCCGTCGTACCATTGTTTCCGGCCGTTCTTCCATGATTCCGACTGGTGGAGTCAATCACCACGCTCTCCTCCTATCATGGATGCCGGTATTGCCCTTGTTTTCCTCTCCTATGGTTCTATTTCTTGGATCTAGTCTTTAGGGCAATAGTAGATGCATTAATTGATATTTGGTCAAAATGAGCCATGACTAGGACGTGGAAGACTACTAGTGAGTAGATTTGTTGTTCTATTGGAAGTGTTTTGAGTTTGGCATCACAGGTAGTACCATATCTGACCTGCGGTGGTATTTGCTCTGGCTACCACCGCCCTGAGCGTTACTACTGCACCTCCTGGAGCGATACTACCTCTTATGGGAAGCGGTACTACTACATGTGTTGCCATACTCACACATCTTGTGATTCAACTTCAAGTCTACTCTTTCATTTTCTTTTGGCTTATGCAAATTGTTTACTCCTGCTTTCCCTCTCTCTCTATTTTAGGGGTTCCAGGTTGTGGTAGTGGTTCTGTCCAGGAGCGACGCGTGAATACTTGTCGTGCAACTAGTTCCAAGTGTTTCTGCACCATAGAAGATGACAGTCCCAGTGCACCGCCCAAGCAAAGGACCAAGAAGACTATCAGCAAGTCTCATAAGGCTCAAAAAATGAGTGATAAAGCCAAGCAAATAGTTTTGTATCGTCTGTCATTGCAACCCATATGTCAATCCAGAAGAGCAAGCTCTTCTCAATTGTCCCTTCTGGACAAGGCAGCAGGGTTCTATTTCACATGATGTCCTCAAGAAGAAGAAACACATTTTTGTCCCTCATGTGAAGTCTATTGATATGGACCACATGCAGAAGAATGTCAGCTACTTTGGTGCGGCTCTTGAGTTATGTGAGAGGCTGGATAGTGTCAAGCTCGTGCAGTTCAATGAATATTTTGATGCAGAGATATTGGTTGTGTTCTTTGCTACGGTCTATATCGATCCGGATGAGGACAGGACCTTGACCTGGATAACTCATGGTAGGAAAGTGTCAATTGTATGGAAGGAGTTCACGGATTTGCTGGGCTATGATGATAAGATACTCCAATTGGATTATGTCCCCACATAGAGGTTACTTCCACTCACAAGAGTCATCTCTGGCCTTTCTCTACTAAAAAGGTATCCGCCACCACTGGAAAAGCTACCTATATGCTGCAACTATTTCTTGTTATCATGCACCGCATCTTCAGGCACACTCTCTTTCCCCGTGTTGGGAACTTGGATCGGGTACACTCATATCTCGTGGATATGCTGCTCTATTATCAGAATATGAAGAACTTAGATGAGGTAGAGATTTTATATGTTTCCCACATCATGTCGTCGGAGCTTCTCTCACAAGTGACGGGGTGCAAGTGCCCTATCTATGCTCCATATTTAATGCTTCTTTTTGAGAGAACCTGGGAATCCATCTACCCCGGTTAGTTCTTTGAATGTGGTGAGTTGGTTTCCATGAGATTGTGCAACTAAGACTGAAGGATAAGTGGAATACCCATGCTTCTCTGGAGGTGGATGTTCTAGAGGATGATGAGGATGGGTTTGCGGGGTGGTGGTGATTCCACTTATGCGCCATCTAGCATGGATCCATATTGGGCCCAGAAGCTGAAAGAGAAGATGAAGAAGTTGTTCTGCATGCAGGCTCATGGTCAGTACATAGCTCATGTGGCAGATAAGTAGTCCCGCAGCCATCACAAGCAACTGAGCAGGCACATGGGGATGGAAGTGACTAGTGGGTCAGCGGACGGAGTCACTAATGAGGAGACATGGACTTCCCGGCACTTCAACTAGGATTCAAGTGTTGATCATCCTGGCATTGCAGCTCCCAGCTCCAGCGGGTGTGGGCAGTACTGATGATGATCTCTCATGTTGCTAGATACCGCCTTGGGATGTAGTTGTGCTATTTGCCCTTTTGGTGTCTCGATGCCAAAGGGGGAGAGTTTAGGGATTTTTCGAGTCACGAGTGTGTCTTAGTTGGTTTCTTTCTTTCTTCACTCGCGAACTCTTTTATCATTTGCTGTGGTTTGGTTTGTGTTTGTGAGACTTCTGGACCGAGTCATATGGTGTGATACATATGCTACCCTCTATATATATATATATATATATATATATATATATATATATATATATATATATGTCTTAGTACTGTGTTGGTATCTGAGCTTATGTTTATCTTGTGACCTATGATTATGCTCACATGCCCTCTCTTGCATATATACTTATCGCTATTCATGTTATTGCAAGTATTGCATGTCTAAAAAATATAGGGGGAATATTGATCCAAGTGTGTGTGCTTTGCATTCCAAAAGCATATTTAAAATAGTGCACTCACCTAGGAGAGCATGTCTATATTTTGTATGTGTTGGGGTTTGCTTTCTATATTATGTTATTCCTTGTGCAAATCTCGTGTTGTCGTCAATCCACCAAAAGGGGCAGATTGTTAGGGCATATTTCTCCCTTAGTGGTTTTTATGATTGATGACAATGCATTTGCAGACTAATCGTGTGCATTAAGCCTTTTAGATAATTCATCATATGGCACATGATGATTTTTGACCCTCTATGGATATTAGGGAATACGGTTACTTTCCTACATTTCATTTTCGGTGGATCTGAGTCGTAGGAGAACGGTACTATTAAGAGGGGTTCCGCATTAGAAAGGTCTGGGTGGAATCAACACGTACACATCTTATTTGCACCCTTTTTCCTTTCCGGCATCAATGGAGTTGCTCCTTTGTGCCCTTGTTCTTGTTCCGAAGGTTAAAAGAGGTAGTACCACTTAGTCGCGTTAGTACCGCCCGGTACTACTGCTCTACTACCGCTAACCTTTTGTAGTGTCGGGACTTCATGTTGGACTGCACAGTAGTAGGTGTGGTACTACGGTGCGGTAGTACCACCCGCTACTACTAGCTAACCTTCCAGACTCGAGAACTCTCAACGGACTCACGAGCGACAATAGGGCGAGGCACTACCACTTATAAGCGATGGTGTTGTTCTTGCAAGCGGTAGTACCGCTTCAGCAGTACTGCCCCGGCTTTGCCTCTGCCCTAGATCCGAGGGCCTCTGCACTACAACCCCACGGGTAGTACCGCGGGGGCGAGCGGTAGTACCACTCCGGCAGCACTACCGGATCAAGGCCTTGTGCCTTTGCACTATCTAGCTGGCACAGCCGCCCAAGCGATAGTATCATTCCCATGAGCGGTAGTACAGCTTGTGTGCGGGCTGAGAGGGGGTAACAGTTGGATTTGTTCCCCCACTATATATAGGGGGTCTTATTCCCCAAGAAGAGAACCTCTTCCATTCCAAAGCTCCATTGTTGCTCCAAGCTCCTTTTTTGCACGATCTCTCTCCCTAGCCAACAAATCTTGTTGATATTCTAGGGTTCGGTTGAGAGGACCGCGATCTACACTTCCACCAATAGAAATTTTATTTCCCCCACTAATCCCTTACGAATCTTGTTACTCTTGGGTGTTTGAGCACCCTTGACGACCGAGGTCACCTCGGAGCTATAATCCATTGTGGTGAAGCTTTGTGGTGGTGTTGGGAGCCTCCAATTAAGTGTGGATATTATCCCAACCTTGTTTATAAAGGTTCGGTCGCCGCCTCCAAGGGCACCACTAGTGGAATCACTACATCACGCATTGTGTGATGGTGTGAGGAAAATACGATGGCCCTGGTGGCTTCTTGGGGAGCATTGTGCCTCCACACCACTCCAACGGAGACGTAGTTCCCTTAAAGGGAAGGAACTTCGGTAGCACATCCTCTTATCCACCAGTTCCACTTGTGTTTATTTCTTACCTTTGCTTTGTGCAAACTTTACTAGTGTTGTATACTTTGCTTGCTTGTATTGTTGGTGTTACTAGCATCATATAGTTGTTCATCCTAGTTGCATATCTAGACAACATATTTGTTGCTAAACCTAATTTGCTCAGAAAAGCTAAAATTGGTTGTTGCCTATTCACCCCCCCCCCTCTAGTCAACCATCTTGATCCTTTCATAAGGAGTTGGAGGATACCGAGATGACAGAGGAGGAGCTCGCAACCATGCCCTTGGCTAGCAATTCATCGGCATCACCGGGAAGATGGTGGAGGAGATACTTGCAACAGTACCAACCCAAGTCAAGTCGATAGTGTGTCGGTCCAACACACTTGAGGTCAAGCAACAACGACGCCGACATGGCGGGTCTTTGGTCTGCTCCATGCCCCCATGTACAAGGAGATTGTCCACAAGTTTGTGAGCTTACAAAAAAAATCTTGTGAATATGAAAAAACTTAATAAATTCAAAAAAAAAATCTTGAATTTGGAAAAGTTCTTCTATTTGCAAAATTTCATGACAATGAAAAAAATTCAGAAAGTTGAAAAAAAGGAAACGAATTAGGAAATGGTGAAGAAAATTGCCATTTGAAGAATTGAGAAATGCCATGAAAATAAAAAAGTTCACAAAACTGAAAAGGTTCACAAAATTTAAGTTCATAATTCTGAAAAAACATTCACAAAAATTAAAAAATCATGAATTAGGAAAAAAAGCTCATGAATGTGTGAAACTTTCAAGGTTGTGAATTTGAAAAAGGTTCACGAATGTGTTGTTTTTAAAAAGTTTCACTTATTTGTAAGCAAATGTTCATATATTTGAAACAAAGTTTGCAAAACTTAAAAAGTTCAGGAATTTTATAAAAAAATGGATCTTGAATAGTTCATGAAATCAAAAATAGTTCATGAATTTGAGGAAATGACATCAACTAAAAATGTTGATGAATTTGGACACAATTTGGCAATTAAGAAAGGAAAAGGTAAAAAAGAAATAGAAAAAAATAGAAAAAACAATGAAAAATTGCCCATATAGAAAAACAATCGAAAATTAGACATAACTTTACTCTTTAGCGTTATGTTTGCTGCATAAGAAGTAAAAAAGGAAATAAGTAGGCACAAAAACATGTCTCGGTTAGTTAGTGCAGCTTGAAGTTAACCATGACAACATGTTTGTAACCATTGGGGGAGGGTTGACAGTTTGTACGGGAGTGTGTGTTTGTAGGGATTAGGCATGGGAAAAAGATTTTTACTCCTATTCCCTCATTTGGTAAATGATGGGAATTAGTGTGGGATGGACTCTACACACAAATGAGGGTACCAAGAAATTGGTGGGAATTGGCTGCCTCAACTCCCATTACCCTTCTCACTTAAATTCTCATTCCTATATGGAGACGTTACGGGAGACCCCTGTGTCAGGCCCTAATTTCTCATCGTTGGGCTGATGATGTTACGGGAGACCCCCTCTGTTGAGGCGATGATTCAGATCCTCCATCTTTGGAAAATCATGATCAACTTGATCCTTGACCCGACGCAAAGTGATACACCTATATGGAGATGGCACAGCAGTGGAACTTACTCCCCGAGATCTACTTATAGCATGTTATGGCACGGCAGTGTTCGCTTTGCTCCTGCCCCGGCAATTTGGAAATGTTGGGCGCCCCTAAGCTGCAAATTGTTCATGTGGCTCGCTACGTAGTACCGGCTTTGGACGGCGGATCGAAGGTTGCGACACGGTTTGCAAGATCACCCCTCTCCTTGTTTCGTCTACGCTCAAGAGGAGGACGCATTTGACCACAATTTACTGCAATGCGTCTTTGCCCGGCAAGTTTGGCACTTTTCCTTCCTCCGTGCCAGGATTCCCTATCAGCTTGGTGCCAACGCTGAATGATAAAATGGCAGAATGGTTGTTGAGGGCACGAAAGGAGATGCCGAAGGAGATTAGGAAGGGCTTCGACTCGGTCATCATGCTCATCTATTGGAGCCTTTGGAAGCATCATAACGACTTTGTGTTCGGACCGACGAGAGTGATCTTGACGGTCATCAACTTCACCGATAGGATCTTTGATGAGCTACGTGCTTGGGTGGGGGCTGGAGGTCACGGAGTTTACATCTTCTCTGAGTACTAGAGTATAGCTTTAGGAGTGGAGTTTCGTGGAATGGTTGGTACGCGATTCTTATACATATTTCTGCCTTCTATAAAGCTATGGTACGCGATTCCCCAACTTCTTGTACATATTTCTTCCTTCTATAAAGCTATGGTACGCGATTGCGTACTCTCAAAAAAATTACCATTCCCTCCAATTAATCATATGACTTTTCATCTCCTCACCCCTCAACTCCCATTTCCCATGTCTGGCTCCCACGAACAAAACATGTGGAGAGGGTTGAAGTTCGACTTTCCCACGGCACATATTTTTGAAGAATAAAAAAGAATGAAAAAATAAAATGTGTGGAGCCCATGACAGAGGAGGAGGATCTGCGCTGGTTTGTGGATATCATTTCAACTCGCGCTGAGGATGCTAAGAGCATCTTCAATAGATGGTTCAAAATTTGGCGGTCCAAAACTGAAGATGTAAAATTTGGACCGCCAAAAAGTGTGTTTTGGAGCTTCGAGAAAAGGCCAATTCCAACAGATGGTCCAAATTCTCATGGTCCAAAAGACCAACTCCAATAGATGGTCCAAATTCATGGTCCAAAACCGGCCAGCAGTCGCGCGTCTGCTGTTCAGCCGCTGTTCAGCCACTGTACAGCCGCACATAGTGCATAAAAACATGTTTTGAAACAACATAAAAAAATTCATGTCCACAATATCAAATTATTACATAGTTCTTCATATCCAGGAGATGAAATACAACACAAATACAACATAGTTTTGCATAATACAACATAGTTTTGAAAAAACAAATAATGAATCTATGCGGATCTTTTGCCATACCATTTCCAATGCTCTTCCATCAAATCTTTCTGGAGTTGGTCATGCACATCGGTGTTTCTAATCTCGTTGTACACCTTCATGAAACGTCTATTGGGCTGTTCTTTTCGCATGGGGTTAACAGGAATGCCCATCAAATGATAGAAGTTGTAATCTAAATGTTTTCCATGCTCGTTCTCAATGATCATGGTATGCATGATCACACAAGCGGTCATGGTGTACCAAAGGATCTTTTGATCCCAAAATCTAGATGGTCCTCGCACAATAGCAAATTGGGATTGCAAAATCCCAAATGCCCTCTCAACATCTTTTCTAGCCGCCGCTTGTGCATTATGAAAGACAAGTTCTTTTTTACCTTCAAGTTTTGCAACCGGCTTGACGAATGTACTCCACCTCGGGTAGATCCCATCTGCAAGATAGCACCCGTAGTTGTAGGTGCGGCCAAGCAACCCGGCACAGTTCCTTCTCTGCTCGAAGACTGGATTATGCTGCTTTACGTAATTGCAAATGCGGAAGAACAAGTCTTTTAACATTCTGAAAAGGCGTCGAAAGTAATTCTCCGGAAAAATAGGTGATGATGCAAAGTAGTTGCGCACCAACCGTTTGTGCGCATCAATCCGTTCTCTCTGAATGAACGCACGACCATAAACGGAACCAACGTGCTTCGGTTCCTTCCTCTTGTGCATGGCCACTAGCATAGCAACCTCCTCTTCTTCATGCAAATCAAATTCCTCATCCGACGATGAATCATCCACGAAAGAGGAGTCAACCGAGCTCATCTACGTTGCACACAACTACCGTCAAACATACTATCCAATCCCAAGTTAAATCATCAAGTTTCATCATTTTTTACCTTGGGGAATTCCGTCGAACACCTAGTGCGCGTGGTGGAAGAAGATGGCCTCCGGTTGGATAGGTTGCTGCTGACGGCTACGGACAGCTATGGACGGCTGCGGTCGGCTCCTCCGGATGGCGGCGGTGTTAAGAAAAGAGCTTCGAGGCCGGCCAAGAGGAGCTTGGCGGGCGGCGAACAGTACTTCCGCAACCGGGCGGAGGGCTTCGTGCGGCTGGCGCAATGGCCGTGAACAGGCTCATGGCTGACGGGGACGAGGTCGGCGGTAGCCTTAGACCTGACGGAGGCCTACCGTGGTAGCCGGACCAACGGAGGCGCCGAATCCCGCGGTGGCTGCCTCCCGATTCGGCGGCGTCTGGGCGGCTGCGAGCCGGCTACCGGCGAGGGAGGCGACGGTGGCGGAGGGCGGCGGCGGGGATTTGGGGTGGTGGCGGCGCCGACGGCGTGGTTTTCGGCGGTCGCGGCGGTGAATTCCGGTCGTCTGGTCTTCGGGCGGGCGGATGGGCGCGGGCGGGAACGGAAAGGAAATGGCGGTTGGGCATTCGCGGACGGCGGCTGGTTTTCGACCAGATGCACCTTGTGATGTAAATTTACACCGCGAGGTATTGTATTTTACATCACGACGAGACCGCAGTCCAAATTTTTTGACATATGGACCGTCTGTTGGAGCACCGTTTTTTCCCCAAAACGGTTCCAAAGTTAGTTATTTTTACATTTGAACCATCTATTGGAGATGCTCTAAGTTTGTGGATATGCTGGTCTAGGTCACTCGCGCACATCACTAAGGACAGCGTAAATCATGTGGGTTGCCCACGTGCATGCATGCTGAGTGCACCAAGCAAGGCCCAATCCTATCTAAAATTTGGTCTTCCAGCCCACACCACTCATTAACTTGAGTGGGATTCCTTGTTTAATAATTAGTCTCACCTTAACTAGCTATGCAAAACCGACCACGGTACTCAACTACTTAAGGGGGAAGGTTGCAAGCTGTTAAAGCCAACCACTACATGGTATGTGAAACGCGAGCCATCTAACCGGAACAAATTCAAAAAGCGAACCAAAAAGGTCGGTTCCGAGTTTTGGGTTTCCAATTTTTTGTGTTTTTATTTTCTGTTAATGTTTTTCCTAAACAATAATAAAAAATATAGAAATTTACTTGATCCGACTCTTCACTAGAGAATTAAGTTGACAGGAAACATCACCAACACGTTCATGGAGAACATGTGTAATGCCCCACATATATAATTTGCTCACAACAAGGTAAATGGTGTGTTCTCCATTTACGATGACTTTAGTCCGGAACAGATATGCGCGTGATTTGTGTGCCGACTAGTAATGTGAGTTGAGATGGTTAGTTAAAGAAGTGGCTGCAATGCGTTTTTTGTATGTATTAGAGTGGTTTGAAACACCGAGTTGGCATGCAAGTCCCTAGTTTTCCATCTTAGGATTGCTAGGAATTATTGGCATCATCGATTTTTGCCTCATAGTTCATCATTTTGTAGTCACAGAAGATTTCCAAAGAGTTTAGGGTGCTCTATTAGCTGCTCAACCATAATCAGAGCAGGATCACAACTTAAACTTGTGGTAAAACCAGTAATTTATTGAAGTTGCCATATGATCTTTTTTACAAAAATAAAAAATGACATATTTTCCAAAAAAGAAATTCCTAATATTGCCATCTGATCAATACAGTTTTTTCTTCAATTGCCATGTTCTAGGAAACACAATTTTGTAATTTTGCCATCTGAGCTTGTGACTATTACAAAAGTTTTGCCATGATATAGGGTACAAATATTTTCCATTGTGCAAGTAGTTTTTTTTCAATTTCCATCCTTGTTAGAAATGTTCCAACATTTTCACAAATAAAAAAATCCCTAGTTTTGCCACGTGACTATTACACCTTTTCCTACAATTACACTAATTTCGGTGCATTTTTTAATATAATTTGCCATGTGACATTTTGACTATTGCAAAAGTTTTGCTAGGATATATGGTAGAAACATTGTCCATGGTACAAGTAGTTTTTTGTTTACAAATTTTCATCGTTCTTAGAAATTTTCCATCGTTCTAGGCAAGAAATCCTCGATTTTACCATGTGACTAATATATGCCCCCCTCCACACACACACACACACACACACACAATTACCAATATATAGGGAGTAAAATTTTATACATGTTTCCAAGTACCCTTGTGACTACAAAATTATACCATGATATAAGGCAAAAACATTTTGCCATGATAAAAGTGCTCTTTTCTGCTTGTTTGCCATCTTAAATGGTAGTTTTTCAGCATCATTTATGTTGTTGTGATTCAAATACGTTTCTTTCCTTATTTAACATCATCTACCTATCTAATATCCATTGGTTAATTTTTTAATTCCTTTGTTCCTAAATTTGCCAAGGTAATTTAACTCTTCCAAATACTATGTTTTTTATCAAACTTTTCCAGACAAAACTACATTTTCCATGATATTATATAGTAAATTTACCACCACACATATAGTTGCTTTGTTACAAGTTTTTTTATCAAATTTTTTGCCACGATCTACATAGGTAATTTGCCAGATTTTTATTTATTATGCAAAATACTCCCTCTGACCCATAATGTAGGACATTGTTTTTACACTACATTAGTGTGAAAAAACGTCCTACATTATGGGACAATGGTTTTTTTTAAACCACCATTGCTTATTAGCTCTTTTCGCCAATACCATGACTATTTTTTTAACATATTTACCATGGAAAACAACATTTTTAATAATAGAGGCACTAAATTATTGCCCAGATATATGTACAATTGCCATGATACGAGAAATCTAGATATTTGCCATTTTCCACATATCTAATAAATGGCCATGCTATTATTTTGTTTTCAAAATAAAAAATAATCCATGTAAACATTTTACATTTTCCTTTTTTACCAAAACAAATGCATTGAAGTTTTCAGGAAAAAAACTCTTACCTTAGCACGTGACAATATATTTTACCAAAATATTTTCTTATTTTTGCAAAACAATTTTGTCCCCTCACTATGACATTTATTTTTTCCAAGTTTTCTATGATGTATACGGTATTTTCCCCTCAAATTTGCCATGGACCATGACAATTTTTATTTCTTGCATGATTTTTCATACAACCACATGACATTTATTTATGTATATGACTTTTCTTGTTAAACTAAGGCTTTACTGTACATGTATTTTCAAATTTATTGGACAAACCCTATCAACTCTATTTTTTGGACTATAACAAATTAATTTTTTCTGGCATCGAAATTTTATAGTTTTAGTCATGGCAATTATCTTTTATGTGATTTTTTGATAACTCCACAAAATAAAGGGCATGCCCATTTTCTCAATAAGAGCATGAAAAGTTAATTTTTATTGGCCTCACAATTATATATAAGTAAAAACTTGGTAGCATCAAAACAAAAATTTATGTTGCCATGGCAACATAAATTTTATAAAATCACAGCAACTCCAAATTCATTGATTTATTTTATGTTTTCAGTTGTACCATGGCAAATTGTTGTGAATTTTTTACCTAAAATGCAAATTGCCATGGTTGATATTTTGTTCTTGTAATAAACCATGCAATGTTTTTTATTTCTTCTATTTTGTAGATTTCAATATGCCATTTGTTTTGTTAATGTCATTGTTGTTCCATAAAAAGAAATTAATTGGACCCAGCCCGTTTTCTCCTGCTTGTTTTCATCAAAGCGGTTTATTTTCTGGCTAATTGTAAATTCATGCGAACCATGCTGTTGGAGCTAACGGCAAAAAGAGTGTCGTTGGTTCTCTCATTCTCCCCACGCCACACGAACGATTCGTTTCCTCAAATTTTTTTACCCATCTGATGTTACCCATTATGTGGAGGTTGTGTTGGTTGTCGTTTTTTTAGAGAGAGAGAAGGAAAAAAGCTCTGATTTTGCAATTATTGAGCAAGGAGAAAGAGTATGTGCAAGGCGTTAGCCAAAAGGACCAAAACGGACTACTCTCCACGTATGTGTTAGAATAAAACGATATTGAGTGAAAGTGAATGAACGATTAGTTCAGATTTCTATTGATTCTCAAGTATATATACATCTGGAAAAGGTGCGAAGAAGATGTGTCTGTTCGGAGGCATCCCTCCAGAACAGGTGCTTGTTGGCAATAGAGAGAGAGAGAGGAGACATGACTGTTCGGGGTTGGACACATCCCTTGGCTAATTAATCTAATAATTAATTTCTAACACTCCCCCTTGTACAACACCGCTCCTTGAATGTTTCATCGTTGAAAGCTTCTTGCATATAGATCTTCCATCTTGAGAAATCTTCCAGATAATCTTGAGAGTCTCCCCCAAAAACCCTGTGGGAAAAATGTGAGGAGAATAGAGTAGATATGTTGCTAAAACTCCTTCAAACCCAGTGGGAAAAATAAGGAGAAAATGATGCAATATAGATGATCATTGTCTCTTGATAACTCATATGAGAAAACCTTTGAAGAAGGAGAAAACTCATTGATAAGTTTAGAGAACAATTAATATGTCTTGAGTACTTCCTTTAAAAACCCCGATATGGAAAATAGAAAGTATGACATATGATCTTTAAGAAGATATTGCCTCACTAAAAACCATTATGAGAAACTTTGAGAGAAAACTCATAAGGGAAAAGAGTGTAATTGTACATGCCATTGAAAACTCCTTTAAAACCCAGTGGGAAAATATAAGGAGAAAATGATATGGCATATATAGATACTTGTTTTTATATTATCTCATTAAAAACCTTTTATGAGAAACCGTTAGGAAAAACTCATCAAGGGAAAAAGAGTACAATATATGCAATCTGATGATTGTTAATAGGTTATAGTCTCAGAGGTTACTCCCCCTGAACTTTGCAAATATGGAGGATGTCTCATAGCAATGCCATTGACATGAACATGAGATTGTGTATAATCTGTTGGATTATCACAATATTTTGTTTGCCAATTATTTCCTCAGCTTTCTATAATCCATGAGGATAAGTAATTTCTGAGCAATGTGATTTATGATATTGCTCTTCATATAACCTATAGGTATTGAGTAACACAAGTGGAAGTATCTTGATAAATCAAGTTATGTGATTCTAATGAATCTCAACCACACGATTTTGAGTGTGGTTAATCATTCTGCCAAGCCATACATATTTTTGCAATGCTTTAGGATAAAGCAATTATGTCAGAATGATAAGTGGACATAACCGTTAAAATCCATTTATATGACTTCCATGTGAAGGCTATTCCAGCAAATTCAATTCAGTCATTGATATGGCGTCGTTGGGATCAAATAAAGAGCCAATATCATTACATCATATCATGGTCATATCTTCTATTTCCTGATGGAAATATTCAAGATTTACTATAATCTTCAGATATAAGATGATAGTACTTATATCAACCATGTACCTTTTGTTTGAGGTTGCACTCCGAATAAAGATAGCAAATATAGTGTCAGACCTCACGTAGTTTGCAAGTATATGAGTGTTTTGATATTAGTGAGATATAGAATTTCAGGTCCTAGTATCACTTCATTATCACCTCTAGGTATGGATGGATTTGTACCCTATTAGGGGGTATGACCATACATATCATTTATTGATATGATATATCCAAATAGAACTTCTCGTATATGTTTTGGATATATGTAGACTGATATGTGTTCTTGAGAGATTCATGAGGTAGTCACTGCGTAATATGAGTATGTAGTCATTGCATCCATTAACTGCATGGATAATATTATTTGTACTACCAATGGTATTTATTATCGAAACATAGTTCCACTCATACCAAGAAGGTATGTTACATCATAATCGATGTCGGGTATCTGCGTGAACTCTTTTGCTACAAGTCTTGCTTTTTCACCACCTCATTGACTTTGTCTATGAATGAGAAGTTTTTAGTATTCCATATGAAAGATACTTATGAGGAGTAGGTATTACTGTGGTAAATACCACTCATTGATGAGCGAGTGCTATTCTTCATTACTTGCTTCCTTTTATGTGAACCAATATGAGTACAAGAGGCACTCTACCATGGATTTTGGTTCAGGGCCCAAAAGGTTTTAGCAATTTTGAGAAGAAATATATGTCGACAAATGTAGACTTGTGTTATATGATTCTGGAGGAATCAATGAAAGTTGTGGAAATGTATTTATTCATTTTAACTCATTGTGATTTCCTACAACAATGGAGTCAAGGTGTTTCGATGTCCCGACACCAAAATCTTTGTGCACTTTTATGTCGGGCTTTGGATGATGATCATCCAATGAGGTGTCTTTCAACTTGATGTTGAATTACATTTACTGGTTGAGGATTTGATTTCCTCTATTTCCGTGGAAGCATATGCGAGATTATATCTCATGTGGTCAGATTTCTCCCCCTCTTGCTCTCATTTGGGGAGAACAGTGGTTTATCAGGTACCTCCACTCTTTCTGACACTTTACTGTAGGAATATAAAATTGAATGACACCTTTGTCATCAGTAAATGTATGTGGCAGATTTGCAATAAGTTGCAAATATGTGATTCTTAACTTTTTGTTCAGATTCTTTGAGTACGTGGATATAAGGACTAAATGTCAATAACATGTCCAATTTATTTCTCGGCATTCTTTGTGGTATTAATCTCCCCCTAATGCCGGAAATGTCCTTATTATTGATGCAATCAGCATACGGGGTGTGAATAATTCTGATTGACAGATAAATTGTTATTCCTCACATAGATCCCTAATTTTTTATGTGAGGGCCCATTGAAGTATGTTGGAGTGGTGATATCGGTATGTAACCGAATTAACGCAGATAGGAAATACTTTGTTGATTCCCACGTAATTACTACAAAGGGAAAGTAGTATGATATGCAGTTGGTATGATTTAGATCATACTTACGGTGTGTAAGGTCGTAGTTGTCCAACAAGATGCTGGTAAATTTACAATTCTTTAAGATTGGTCATGTAATAAATTTCACTATCTTTGATAAGATATTGAATTACACCATTCTGGGTATGTACATAAGGTACCATTGCTAATGAAATGGGTTCAACAACATTGTCCATTTGAATGGGTATATCCGTTGTCGAGGATAATTTGCTCTTACTTTGATAAGTTGAGCGATTAATTTGGTAAGGTCATTCATGGTTGTGTGTGACAAGAGACACACCGGAAATCATTTTGTAAATGTTTCCATGAATGCCATGAAGTATCTATATAAGACAACATAATGGTTGAGTAATCCACATATCTTCTGAATGTGTTCAAGGAAGAATGAGTGGATCATTTAGAACTGTAACGTGAGAGTGCCTTAAATTAATTTCCTCTATCATACATGTGGTGCACATAAAATCTGATGATTTGGGAAATTTTACAACTTGTTAAGTTGTGACCAACATAATTGTCAATAATTTTCTAGTCAACCCCAAACCAGGATTGTAAGGCTTAAAGCCAAATATTTTGTAAGATTTAGAACATTATTTTGTACGCAATAAAACTGGGTATGAATAGATTCATACATTAAAAAATTATTAAATATAATGTCCAAGAAATAGGATATTGGACATTGCACTACATGTGGTAGTACAAGTATAGGCAAACAATACTTTGGGAATAATCAGGATATTACATGAGGTCTCCCATATTACTGAAAAATGAAGTACGCAAACATATCATAGGCGCAAATGAATTGATCATTCTTTTCTCGCACTATGTTTTTGGTTCTCCTTCTGATGAAGATTCGAGAACGTCATTCACCAGAATAGTTTGTGGTCGTATGTTCGCAAATCTTCAAATATCCCAATAAACTTATTTGCCTTTTAATAAATTTGTAGTGTGGTTTGATCATATGTTTGAGGGTTTGGTAATCATATGTACGATATTTATGTAACCACACATTTGACAAACTTGAGAGTTGTCTTTGTGATCATTTGGAAATGATCAATTCCCAATTAAAAGGTAATTCTGTCATTGGTTGTCTTTAGCCTCCACTTTACTTTGAATTCGTCATGGTTCTATTTTGTGACCATTGACTTTGCTTCTCAATACTAACAAATATTTTAAAATAATGGTATAGCACCCGTTGGGTGAATATGATGATTTTAAGAAATAATATGTTTTTACCATGAAAATGGTAATGCCATCATAAGAGGATGTAAAGTGTATTATGGGCTATTCAATCGGATTCAAATATGAAAATAGTTGATCACAAAATATTAACTTAAAGTATTTGGGAACACTTGCTATAAATTATAGTATCCATCTTGATGGATGGACTGATGGACGGACGGCATTATAATTAGAAATACTGACATAGGCTCGACTACCATGTATGTTACCAATGTAATAAAAGGAAATTACAAGTAAATGCAAATATTTACGTAATTTTCTATGACATATTCAAGCAAAATGAGGCTTGATTAGTTGATATTAGCACAAAATACCATTTCGGCATGTAGCAAGTGTGCTAAACAATATTTGCTATGTGAGTAAATCATTTAGTGAACAACAACGAATACTTCTGAGGAGCAAATTCTAGTACGACTGATGCCTTATAGCCATATGTGTAGACCTCAATTTATATAAGATAACACTTTGAAGATAATCATCAATATGGTGTAAATATCGCAGTAATAGAAAACATAGTCTGACTTTTGTCAGTAGATGTTCATAATTCTATTACCTTATGTTATACTATTTTTAAGAAAATCACTTTGAAGGTAGCCATCTATCAGAATGACCTCATGTAGACCTTGCAGTAATAGTGGATAGTCTGCAAAATTTTGCAGTAGATGCCAATATTACCTTGTGATATCTTAATGTAGTCACATCTAATATTAATATTTGGAAGAACACTTTGAAGGTAATCATCTTGTAAAATTGACAAGATGTAGACCTCACAGTAATAGTGAATAATCTGCAAATGATGCAGTAGATGCCACCAATGCCTTATGATTCACAAATAAAAATATTTAAGGTAGTCGTAATAAGTACAACACTTCAATTTATGTCGAGATCTGCAATAAAATTATTTTCAACTACAAAGACATGGTTGTTGCACTAAATTAAACATGTTATATGGAATGTTTGAAAATCAAACAAATTGAACATGTAACAAATCTAGAAAATTTGTCTAGAATAATTGTTTACGTATAAGTGGATAAACTTAACTTTGATGGAAACACGGAGGTGCTCATGTATGAATATTAAAAATAGGAGGGCTGAATACAAAATTCTCCAATGGGATAAGGTTGCTTCCGCTCTTTCTCCTGTGGGATTCCACGATGAGGATTTTCCCAATTTTCTCTATGCCTTTACGAATCGATTCCATGATGGGGATTCCACGATCGATTCTTCCGGCTTCCACAGCTCATGGTAGCCGCCGGGAGATCGTGGACTTGCAACGCGTGAGTGCTGACTTGCCTTGTGCTAGGGTTCGCCGCTGTGCGTTGGACGTCGCCTGAGGAACTGCGCTGCATGCAGGCCGCGACCTCGTGCCGCTGCGCCCAGGGCTGCCACCGCCCGGGCGAGGACCACACTGTCGCGCGCTGGTCGATGACATATCGCGTTTGTTGCCGTCTTGTGCCGGCCGGGGGCCATCTCCACCGCGCTGCATGGAGTGGGCCGCGCGTTCGAGGTTATATACCGTCGGCCGCTGATGGGAGACGCGCCGCCGTCCGGGAGGGCATGGTTGTCCCATCGCTTTGGACGAGGCCGCTGGCCTGCTGCTTCAGGTGCCGGCCGTTGGCCGCCGATGGTCGCTGCTGCGCCTCGGGGTGTTCAAGAGTCGATAGCCGTCGCGGATGGTTCCTCCGGTGAGGTTAGTCCTTTCCCTGTTCGTCTTTCGCATGTTGTCGTCCGCTCTTCATGGCCTTTTTGCTTTCCGTAGACAGTGTTGATAACGTGTCAGAATAAAACGAGATTGAGTGAAAGTGAATGAACCATTAGTTCAGATTTCTATTGATTCTCAAGTATATATACATCTAGAAGAAGTGCGAAAAAGATGTGACTGTTTGAAGGCATCCCTCCAAAACAGGTGCCTGTTGGTAATAGAGAGAGAAGACACGACTGTTCGAGGTTGGACACATCTCTTGGCTAATTAATCTAATAATTAATTTCTAACAGTATGATCGCTCATAAGTGTTTCGCCCCTAGAATACACCACAACCTAGCCTCTCTTCATATTACCAACTACTATTGTTGGCATAAATGCAAATTTGCAAAAATCTCTAGAATTTCCTCATTTCAAATCTCCCAAGACACAAGCACTGGAAGAGAAATCATGACCCTGTTTGCTCGCTCGTTTGAGTTGACCGCTTCGGTCCACACGTCATTGAAATGTTGCCATATTCGATGTCCTTTCTTTCAAGCCGGCCAATCTTTGCTCATGCATCAAATCTTGTTTTGGTACCCGGCATTGAAGAAGAATCTGAGCGGCCATCTCCATGTGACATTTGCAAAGCCGACAAAGGTCATTATTAGGTCAACCTTCTGTTTTTGCCCGATTTTTAAAAATTAACCGGATAAATCTCCTCTTCTTAATTAATCAATGACGTAAATATTTTATCTCCGTTTCAAAAAAAATATTAGGCCAACCTCTCTTTTCCAACCAGTCACTAGTCCAAACTTGGTTTTTTATTACTAGGGAAGCAAAGTATTTGCACTTGAGGGCCCAAGCTTTCCATATGCCCGGCATGATCATGGACGAGGTCAAGCCAAGAAACTCGGCATTGTATGCCGAGGTGGTGGAGTGGCAAGAATGGTATGTCGAGGCGATGGAGTAGTAAGCATCAACGTTCGGATTATTATTATGGTACACAAGAGGTTTTATCCTGAACGCGGCGTTGGCCGTCAGATAGGTTTCATCCCGAACGCTATGTTGGCCGTCGGATTATTGTGGTACAAGAGGGCAAAGCTATTTTCTTCGTATCTCCAGTTATTCACATATAAACTTTTTCGGGTTTGTTATTTCTGATCTAGATATGAAATAACTATCTCACATCTAAATCTAAACTCATCTGATCATATGTCTTTAATATTCGTGCAAAATGCGATGGTCTGGCTACTGCGTTCCCTCAGGGTGCGTTGTCTCACGCGTTGTGTCCTGGTCATTGCTAGTGGGAGGTCGACTGGTTGTTGGTTTTCACAAGTCTATGCTTCTCAAGGTAGTTGCTAGTGAGAGGTTGATTGCCTTTTTATTTATTTTTTTGCACAAGTATGTGCTAGATTCAGTCCTAGTTCCTCTCATTTTTTTACACTCCCATTTGACTCCAGGCATTTGTTTTCTTGTTCATATTCTTTTTATTTTCCATCTTTGTTTTTTTATTCTATTATTTGTTTTAAATCATGAAATATTTTAAATTCATGTTTTTTTTATATTTTGTTTTTTCATATTTTCATTTTTCCCTTTTATTTTTTAGTTCTTTGTTTAAAATTCATGAACATGTTTTCATTATGTCATATGTCCACTTTAAATGTCGTGCAAATCTTGATTGTGGGTTATTTTGTCACGCATGCTCTATCGTGTCTGTGTTGGTGTCTACTTGTTAACTTGTTCGCCCGTGTAACTTTTGTTCTGCCGGCGCGATTTGGGGTCCCATTTCGGATTGGTTTGCTATTTATCATCTAAAGGAGAGTTAACAATGTTTCATCTACCTCATATATCGCAAGATACACATGCTTCTGAGTTATCCTCACTGTCCTTGCGTCGTGTTTTTTTTCTCCCTCGTGAAGCAGTAAGACCTCATATGATATTTTCTAGTTGACCGTTATTATGTTTCATGTATTTATTTTTTGTGGGCTTATCTTTTTTGTGGAGGGACAAATGTCTTTTCGTTTCGTGTTTTTTTTTGTTTGGTCGTGTAGCTAGAGAGAAGTGTAACTAGATTTTTCATTTTCAGATTTGGTAAATCTCATTTTGTTAAGTTTTAGCTCATCTAACTCCATAACTGTCTAATTTGTTTGCTTTAATGTTCGCAAAAACTCGACCATGCACGCCTGTGTTAGCTTATTCTTTTTTTGTTGCACGTCCTCTCATCACACTTGTTTTGTGTTGTCATATTCTCGCATTTATCATCATATGGGTCTATACATGTTATATTTCGATGGGCTCGACTATGAAGCTTATTCCCATCTTCTCACTAACCGACCTTTGACTCTGTTTATTTTGCCTTTTTTCATCCACTTATAGGTCCATCTTCGACATGCAACTCGCATCCGGTTTGTTTTATCCTAGTTCCAAGTCGATCAATGACTCGTAACTAGGTTCGTAGTTTCGTAGTTGACTTAGTGCAAGTCCACCCTCAACTCGCAATTAGAGCATGTATTTTAGTTGGTCATCTCAGTTCCATGTCCATCATTGACACGCAACTAGTCATGTAGTTTGTATCATCCTAGCTTCAAGTCGACCTTGACTCACAATTAGGCTCGTAGTTTTGTATTTGCCAAGGCGCAAGTCCATCCTTGACTCGTAATTGGGCTCTTAGTTGTCAGACTTGCAAGCCTACACTCGACCCACAACTGGAGCACGTCTTTTTATTTTTCATCCCAGTTGCAAGTTCACCCTTGACCCACAACTAGGCCCATAGCTTGTTTCATCCCAGTTGCAAGTCGATTCTTCATTCGCAACTAGCTCATAGTTTCATAGTTGTCCCAGGCGCAAGACCCCTTGACTCACAAATGGGCTCGTAGTTGTCCAAGTTGCAATCCCACCCTCTATTTACAACTAGAACATGCATTTTGTTTTTTATCCTAGTTGCAAGTCCATCTTTTGATTAAAAATGGCTCAAAGCTTGTTTCATCCCAGTTGCATGTCGACCCTTAACTCGCAACTAGGCTCTTAGTGTCATAGTTATCCTAGTTGAAGGTTCACCCTTGACTTGCAGTTGGGCTCGTATTTGTCCGAGTTGCAATACCCACCTTCCGAGTTGCAAGCCCACCTTTTAACCCACAATTGGCATGTGTTTTGTCTTTCATCTCGTCTGCAAGGCACCATTGATTCGCAATTGGGATTATAGTTTGATTCATCCTAGTTGCAAGTCGATCCTTGACTCACAACTAGCATGTAGTTTCGTAGTTGTCCCAGTTGCAAGTTCACCTTTGACTCGCAATTGGGCTCATAGTTCCCCCAATTTCAAGCTCACCCTTGACTTGCAACTAGGCATCTGTTTTGTTTTTCATTCAGTTGCAAGTCCATCCTTGACTCGCAATTGGGACCGTAGTTTGTTTCACACTAGTTGCAACTTGACACTTGAGTCATAAATGGGTCATTTGTTTAATAGTTCTTTTAATTACAAGTCCATGATCAAATCGCAACTCGGATAATAGTTTGTTGTTCTCCCAGTTGCAAGTACATCATTGACTTGCAACTAGCCCCATAGTTTGTTGATTTCCTAGTTGCAAATCCACACTTGACTCGCAATTAGGATGTGTTTTGTTTTTCATCTCAGTTGCAAATCAACCCTCAACTTGCAACTCATATCATAGTTTCATATATTTTTCTCACTTAAAAGTGCACCCTTGACTTGCAACTTGTGGCGACCGGTTTTTCAGAAAATAATTTCCCGAAAATAGGTCTTTGTGTTCACCAGCCCCAGGACTATTGTTAGCTCGTAGACACTCACTTGATACAGAATATCCAAGCAAAATATAAAATTTGGGTTACAAGACCATAAAGGTCTACTGGTTTGGATAAAATACTGAGGTTGACGGTGGAAGCGACTCGAGGAATCTCCAGTGCCCACGGAACACCATTCCCACAAGAAGTGCTAACCTGGATAAATTCCTATCTCACAAGGCTGCTATCCTGGACTCCAAGGTTCTGGGGTTGACGACATCGTCCTCCTCTCCAAATGCAATATGGCGAAGACAATAACCAGGGACAAGCCAGTGAGCACTTTGAATGTACTCGCAAACATCAAGAAAACAGATAAGTTAAAGTAGGTGATGTATGCATAACCCACTTAATAACTCTACCATGCCCTTAGATTTAATTTATTGATGCATTCAAGCATATAAGAAATATCCACCAGTGTTATATAAACAAGAAATGAAGGTAATAATGAATAATTAATAACATGTGTGCCGCAGTCGGGTGTTGGAGCGACACCGCCTAAAGTGCTCACATGCAAGTACTAACAGTTGCCATAGTCGGGCATTTAAGCGACACCACAGAAAGGGCTTATAATAAATAATAACGAGCATGCCATAGTAGAACGTCTAAACGACACCACAGAAAGGGTTTATAATAAATAATAATGAGCATGCCACAGTCGGGCGTCTAAGCGACACCACCGAAATGGCTTATAAGAATTAATAATGAGCATTGCCACAGTCGGGCGTCTAAGCGACACCATGCAAAGGGATTATAAGAAACAATAATAAATATTGAATATCCACGAGGTAGAACCGTCCCAGGAATATCCAACAATCATAATCATAGGGGTTAGTCCATAGTAATAATAGTGTGATCATCCACCATAATTCATGATTGGCCTCACGATTTCTTTAACTTCCTCCGAAGACCGACACTTAGACCGATACTTGACTAGTCAACCAGTCATCCTTGACTGTGGACGCGGCTACTCGAATAGTTTTGACTCTGCAGAGGGTGTACTCTTTACCCACAGCCCACGGGTTTCAATAGTCACTCGGACTAATCCCGCATACGATTTTTAGAAATAAACTCTCAGAACCAATACACACCCATTTTTACCCCGCGAAGTCCGGCTTCACCCGGACGACGCTGCCAGAGAAAAACCATAAGACGGGGAGGCTCCGACCTCGACTAGCATGAGATCAAATTTATACCGCGCGCTACAAGGGAATGGTCATTCCCTCTCGGTCCCAGACCGAAAACAGTCATGCTCCCTCACCGGATGACTGGATTTAGTCCAGGGCCATGGATACCATCATGATGGCCTCTCTACTTGGTGTGTACTCGTAATAGATTTACGACCTACTACACCGTATTCCCTTTCGGAAAGGCATGCGATAGCACGAAAGGTAAGGTGACACATAGACAGGACTCGATCTACGTTCGACTTAGGAGGTTTAATATTTTCCTCGAAGGGTTAGTACCACAAAATCTTACTAATGGAATTATCTCACGGTTACTACCATCACACCCCGACATGCACTACTAGAAAAAGGCCTGCTAATGGCGCACCTATTTTGGCTACTAATGGCGCACTATAGGTGCGCCACTAGCATCACGCCATTAGAATATTTTACTAATGGCGCACCACAGATGCGCCATTAGTATCTGGTATACTAATGGCGTACTAGGCAGTGCGCCATTAGTATAGCTCATAGTGCGCCATTAGTATGCCTCCCAGGTGCGCCATTAGTATGTCTCCCATGTGCGCCATTAGTATACCTCCCAGGTGCGCCATTAGAATTCCTCCTAGGTGCGCCATTAGTATGTCTCCCAGGTGCGCCATTAGTATGTCTCCCAGGTGTGCCATTAGTATAGCTCATGATGCGCCACGGGTTATACTACCAGCTTTAAAAATATTCAATTATTATCCTCACACCCACAAGAAGGTTCAAGATAAACACATATTACACCACAATGAAAATATGTTTATAAACATGCACATACATTGAACGCAAGTTGACAAACAAATTAACCTAGAGGAAGCATAGTTTTGACCATCTTAACAATCATCTAGAACACACAAGTCACAAAAAGATAAGGACTATTGGTTACTATGAGAGATTTCAGATGGTCCAGAAAACATAAGGTTATACTACCAGCTTTAAAAATATTCAATTATTATCCTCACACCCACAAGAAGGTTCAAGATAAACACATATTACACCACAATGAAAATATGTTTATAAACATGCACATACATTGAACGCAAGTTGACAAACAAATTAACCTAGAGGAAGCATAGTTTTGACCATCTTAACAATCATCTAGAACACACAAGTCACAAAAAGATAAGGACTATTGGTTACTATGAGAGACTTCAGATGGTCCAGAAAACATAAGTTTGTATCTACATGTACAAAGTGCAAGCTCCAAAACACTCGAAACACCAAATGGTCTACAAGACAATAAGGTCCATGATTACAGGTTGGTTGATCCATAAACGCTAGAGAGTCATCACGTCCATGTGCATTAATAGGTTGAGTACCTGAAAACATTTTGCACAAATTTGTCAAGAAAGTGGAACCAGATCAAGTTGTTAAAATCTCATATGCGTATTAAAAATATTTGATCAAAAGATTATAATGATATCATAGTTAACAATATAGTTTCTAACACTAATCACAACGAGGACGACAGGCTACACTAATTATGCCCCAGCTTGTGTACCACACCTCTGCCGTTTGTAAAACCTGTAAAACCTGAAAACCACTAATTCCAGAAGAAACATCTAGAATTGAGCTTATTCACCATGTACACATCTTACGCATTTGGAGATAATAAATATGGCAGATAGCTGCTGCACATATGTAGATTGATGGTTTTCTTCCACCATCGGGAAATATATTCTAGATAGGTACTCCGTCCGTTCCAAAAAATTTGTCTTAAATTTATCTAGAAATGGATGTATCTAAATACTAAAACGTGACTAGATACATTCATATTTAGATAAATTGAAGACAAGAATTTTAGGACGGAGGGAGTATATGATAAATTTTACTCGGCAGTGCAAAATGTGTTCTTCAAATTTAAATATCAGCGATCAACAAAATCGAGCTGAATACACATAGGAGAATAAAGAGAGAAATAACTCTAGAGCAATGATCTCACAATCTCACCTATCAAGATGGACGGCCGAAGCAGAAACGGCCTTCTTGAGATATCGCTTTACAGCTGAACGCCAACGAAGGGGAAAGAGCCACCCTGTGCTTGAGTTGATTAGCATTTTCAATTAAAAACAAAGAACTTAAATAGAACGGGAATCATCGCATATCGGTCCTTACCCATCCAAATGATCTAGCGAGGTCATTTCATGTCCCAAGTGGAATGATTCCTGTGGGAGGAACTGGTTCCCTTTTCGACTTATTAAGTTCTTGGAGACATCCAAGTACTCAACCAACATTGCCATCATCTCCAGCAACCTGCCAGAAAGAACTAGTGCAAGGATGTTATGCAAAGTAGTTGGAAAACTGCGACATACAGCAACCTGCCACAATAACATGTTGCATGATTTTTCATTTTTCCAAGCCCTTAAAGACCATCAAATTTCACAGAATTGCCCCATATCCATAGTTCTTTATGGCCCTAGCTTCTATCAGTTCTGACCCTTTTGCACCACATGATGACATCAGTGGTCAATCCTCACAAGCCAACCTCCAGTTTCACATGTTGATCCACAGCTAACTCGAGTAGAAGCCAGTACTTCCATGTTTATTAATAATCGTCAACATGAAACAATATATCAAGGCTCTGCACATGTCTTCTGTTCAAGAAAATATGAAGCTACAAATTATAGACAGTCTCATTACATTACTGTCACTACTGTCACCTACACAAGCCTCGTCCCTCCTTCCCCACCTAATACCTACCGTCCTAGATCTTTCCTTCACCTCATCACCCCTTCTAGAACACTATGGGGAAGCAAGTTGCAGTATTAACCCTGGTTCATTTTTAGCCAATTCAGGATTGCAGCTGAAAATGGCAACCATCATTGGTAGCAACTGATTTATATTAGTACTATAGAGGTCATGAGAAATATGGTAAGCAAAGGGGAGAACAAAACTTTGACAAAAGAAGTGCAACTTGCCTAATGGCTTGAAAAATCCAAAAAGAGTATCAAGTGGAAATAAATCAAATATATTCATCCTAAGCCATTAATGCCTTAGATGAGAGAATGTACATGGACATGCAAGTTTCTGAAGCAACATATCGGTATAAGCAAAAATATACAGTGGTATAAAAAAGAACAGCACAAAACAAATAACAAAAAGCAAAAGCACGTTCGTCGGCTTATATATTGCTAAGGTAATATATTCTCTTGCAACTGTTGACCATGCTCTTACCATTTTACTTCTAATCTGGTACTGAATTTGCAAGAATGTTTTCAGAAATTACCTTAATGTTGTCCAGTGATATTTCACCACTGAAGAAAAACTTCTTAGCGTCTTCATTCCCAGTGTAAGCAAGAACCTGCAAAGTAACCGAATCAGAATGTCCAAAATAGAAAGAGCAGACACATTAAAACCAAAGCCAAGTTGCTGCATGTTGTTTCTGTGCAATAAATCGATACATAGAAAACATGAAAAATAAATAAGAGGTATTACCGTGGTCTCTTGTCCAGTAATTCCAAAGTAATTGGCAACAGGTTCACCAACTTCCTCATTGTCACCCTCCACAAAAACAAATAAAAGCTGCATTTGAGACACATGCCACATCACTGCTTAGTGAGACTCCACCTCAGCAAAAACGCACGAGCCACAAAGGAAAAAGTGATGGCTTGGATTTGAGTATAAAACGTGGAACATGACAGAGGAAAAAGTTCATGAAACACTGGTCCGATCAACAGAACAAAGTACCTTTCCCTTGAATGATTTTGCTGTTTCCTTCAAGATGGGCAGGAAGTTCGAGGACTCCTTTGCAACAGCGAATAGCAAAATCTGATTTTGAAATTAGGATACAGCACATCAGCAAAGGAGTAATAATACATGGGCCGAGAACATGATGAACTGCAGCAGTGGATAACAAGACAATAACCTTCTGAACCTTCATAGCCGAGCAAGCCTTTAGCACATTTGAAGTACCTTTCACAGCAGGAGCCAATACTTCTGACTGCACATATGCATTTAAAAAGCGGTGAGAGGAGTACTAGCAATTCTACAGTGTTCAACACTCACAATGCCAACAAGAAATGCATCCCGACAGCTTGCAATTCTAACACTTTTGATAATCTAAACAATGTTAGCACACACAGGTCAAAGCACATAACAATCTACTATTTCCATTGCACTAACCACTCCCAACGCTATAATATGATGTGCAAGTGTTCTCCAGGAGCTAGTATTGCAAACATATATTACGGCAAGCCTAGCTTTGCAAGCACCAAAAATTGCCAAACTATATCTTTATCTAAGTTGGCAAAACAACAAACAGGTGGTGTGCACGCGCAAGGGGCCTCACCTTGGTCTCGAGCTCATGGAACGAGTTGACGAACACGTCGTCGGCGTCCTCCAACCCATCGAACACACAGTACGACTCCGGCGCCGCCACGAACGACGGCACGTCCTCCGGCCCCAGGTCGACGCTCAGCACGCCCCGGAGCGCGCTCCCGTCCACGACCGGCAGGCCGACGCAGCCCGCGTAGACCTCCCCGTAGACGACGTCCACCGCGCAGGGCTGCCATGCCGCCATCGTCGAAGCCGTCGGAGATGGCAGCGACGCGGAAGGGGGCAAAGGGGGCGGGACGGTGGCGAGGAGGTGGCACGTGGTGACGAGCCTGGGGCGGAGGCCGTGGTATGCGAGGCGGAGGCCGTGGTATGCGAGGCGGCGGCCGAGCTGCAGCATGGGGTTGAGGTGGCCATGCGCCTTCGGGAAGGCGAGGAGCAGGACATGGCCGCCGCCGCCGTCTGAACCAGCAAGGTGGGAAACCTAACCTCCCTCTTCCTGCTGGTTCACGGTCCCGATAGGAGCAGAGATTTTTTTTTTTGGAAAACTACTAGTGGCGCACCACCAACAGATGCGCCATTAGTGTTACTAATGGCGCATTAGCTGTGGTGCGTCATTAGTAGTTTGCAAAAAAAAATTATAATAGTGGCGCATTACCAACAGATGTGCCATTAGTAACCCTGGTTACTAATGGTGCACCAGCTGCTGGTGCGTCATTAGTAGTTTTGCAAAAAAATAAAAATCAAAAAAATATAGTACTGGCGCACCGAGTGTGTGGTGCGTCATTAGTGTCCATCACACTAATGGCACACCTCACATGGTGCGCGCACTACTTGTGTGGTGCGCCATTAGTGTCTATATCATATATAGCCCTTTTCCTACTAGTGATGCTTTCACTGACCACTCTCTTCCCACGAGATGTCAGCCCATGGTCTCATTTCCACCACGACACATCTTACTCCGAGGTTGTGCAGACCAACATAGCATACAAGGCATGAGGCAGTACCCGTACACCACTTGCCTTCCACAAACTTAGCAACAAAAATATCCATCACATGCTCTTATGCAAGGTATGATTTAATGCGAGATTTTTATCAACATAACCTAAAATCAAGCAATCAATGCACCACAGCAGACATCACACAACTTTATCCAAATCAGAGTCAAGATGCTTACCTTTGGAGTTTGAGGAGGGTGATATGCACCACAAATTCTTGAAGTGAGTCCCCTCTCTTCAAATCCTATTTTGAAAAAAAAAATGTTTGAATTAACACACAAACACAAAACAGCACACAAAAGTTGTTTGAATTTTTTTTGAAATAAATTTGTAAATAAACTAGAGGAAATTTGAAAGACGTGGGAAAAATAATGAGTTGATTTGGAGTTGTAAATAAAAAGTTATGAGCAGTTAAAGTTCCTGCTAAATCTGATTTTAAAAGAATCAGAAAAGAAAACACTATGGCCAGGAATACGCTTCCCAGCAGAGAAAGCGTATTTACCGAACCAGCTACGACAAACTACGCCTTAACCGATTGAGAACGTACCACACAGCATGCGCTAGCGAGCGCACTGGATGGCTCACCGACGGCTGGGGGCCACCTATCGGTTTGTATCCTTCCTCTCGCGCTCTTGGATAGAATCGGGGGTGTGCTCCTACAGCGATTGCCGGTGGCTCGGGCCACTATTCTCGGTACTTGGCCTATCTACATGCTCTGGAGGACGAGCCACACCTCTAGGAGGGTGGAGGAGCCCGATGAGCTCTAGATGGGGCACGACTTCGCTAGGGGCGGAAGGCCTTCGGGCATGTTGGGGCTTCGATTGCGAGGTGAGGGGAGAAGGAGGCTCTAGTTGAGCTGCTTCTCGGGAGGAGCTTGTTACGGCTCGAGGGTGGGTGATGGAGCACACAACAACATTTGGGGGGCTATTTATAGCCGGTTCGGGTCGGTTCTACGACAGTTGCGGATATGCTCGTCGGTGACGGCATCTGTAGTAGCACGGGTGTGGCAGGGGATGGAAAGAGTGGCTAGCGATGCAGCATGCGCAGCAGCAGCAGGAGGGAACACTGCATGGGAGGGACAAAGGGCAGCTGGCGACCGGAGATGGCTTGGGCGGTGCTGACGTTGTTGTGGCAGAGGTTAGTGTCGTCAGCAGGCTGTCAGCGCTTCGCGGCACAGGGAGTCGACAAACTGTCGGGGGGGCTTGACGCGTCTCTGTAGCAGACTAGAGGGCAAGCGGCGCGGGGACTCGGCGGCTCGAACACGCATGTGCAACACGTGCACTCTCGGCATGCATGGAAGGTGCTCGACGGAATGACAGTGCACCTAAAATAGTTCCAATGCAAGTGAAAGTGCACAGGGCTAGGCTAGGGGCAAAGGGGAGGCTGCTGGACATGAGGGTTTGGCCGGGGAAACAACTCCAAAGTGCATATCAAAACAATGCCAAATCTGCCTATGCACACAATGTGTTCGACAGGAGGTTAAATGCATAAAACATGATTTTGTTAGGGGCCAAAAACTCGAGATCAAAGTATCTTTGGGAGCCAAGGATGGTGGTGAGGTTAGTTTGGCAAAAAGCAAAACTAGCTAATGCAAATCTTTGAAAAGCACAATTCTGCACACCAAGCTGAGGCTATTATTACATGCATTTAAAATCATCCAATCGGGCTCAACTCATGGAGTTAAAGTTTTTTAGGGTGTTATACAAGCATGCAAAATCTAAACACAATGAGAGAAAGGAAAACATGGTTGTAGTACAAAGTAACAAACTGGACCAGAACAGAAAATGAGTAGTTCTGCTAAATTTTTCCAAAGCACAAAGTTGGGATTTTGCATAAAAGTAGATCTCATGCATCACTAGACATCCCCAATTTTTTATAGAATTTTTGAAAGATTATAGCTAGGGGTGGCAGTACAAACTCAAATTTGAGCCAAAAAAGAAAATGAGTTAATAAGCTCAAATTTTCCAAAACACCAGGATATGTTTTGACAAAAATACGATCTAGGGATATCATAGGTCATCTTCAAGTTTTTAGAGAATTTTTAGAAGATTTTTTCAAAAGGTTGTTGTGCAAAACAGGCCCTTAAGGCAAATAAAAGTCATCTTTTAATAAAAGAAACCTTTGCAGATATATTAAAAAGAATATCTCCAATGAATTTTTGAGAGAAAAGAAATGTTTTGATGCAAGCACTCAGGTTCCAACATAATTTTCAAAAACATTTACTTGGGGAAGGACTTTATATTTAGGGAAATGGAGTGGTTCTGAAATCAATTGGAAACCCATAATTTAAGATTTAAACCAACATGGTCAAATTTAAAAGAGTATCCCATTTTATAAAATAAATAATTTAAAAGGATCTCAAGCAAGAACTCAAGCACTAAATGGTCTTTAAAATACCACTTGAAAAGAAAAGTTTTTGGAAAGAGGCTTTCTGAAGAGTCATGAAGCAAAATATTTCTCAAAAAAATTGTTATAGGCAATATTTTATTTCATAAAAATATTATAAAAATTTTGGGGCGTGACAAACACTACCCCTTAAAAATAAATCTCGTCCCTGAGGTTTTCTTAGGGAAAGAAAATAATTTCACTCACGATAACACGGAGCATGATCTCTCAAATGCATGCGTAAACAAAGCAATCATATAGCACACAGTCACTCATATGTAGATGCAAACAATGCAATCATATAATACATCGTCACTCGCCTAGCATCAGGAAAACATACTATTGGACTAACGTACACTCCGAGGGCGGTCAATGAGATACGGCCAGGGTTTCCTGAGAAAATATTCTCAGTCGAGGAAACACATTCTACTTCTTCTAGAAGAGTGTGGAGAATGTGTCCCCTTTCGTCTGATGACAATGGCCTACCAATGGAAAATCTAAAAAAAATTCCATTAGCCAGGGTGTGGAATTTGTCCATCCGTTGGTGGGTCAACACCCTTGGTGATAACCTGAAAGACAAGAGATGGCACATTAGGGCTGCGCTATACTGGGCTGCGACGCAACACGGTTTATATTGTGGGGTTGCATCCATAATTTCCGGATGAATCCCAATGGTTATTCATTGGGAGGTCTAGCTCTGGAACATAGCACTCGGTGAGAAGTGCTGGGAGAGGTCATGGCTAGTCTCAGTAGGGTGCCCGGTTTAGGGACACACAGTATAACACTGCTGTGACCTCGGTCATCGGGGTGGAAACTCGGGTATCAACTCCCAAGTGACACATCACTCGGTTAGCTCGCTTGGTGGCTAGGTGTTTACGCCCAAAAATTTAATCTAAAGCCACGCAGACTGTTCTAAGCAATCTACCTTTAAAAATAAGGGTGTGCAGGCATCCTGCAATTTTATTTAAAGCAGTGTCTATTACAACACGCGAATACAACATTACACGACGACACTTGGTACTAAGGCCAAACAGCTACTCTGACGGACTCGCTCCACCTTCATTGGCCTCTAAGCGGACGGTCTCAGTAACCAATAAGGCTCCTCCATCTGCCATGGTTCCACGGTCAACTCGGCCATGGAACGGGGCTGCAGGGTTGCGGTGGCGATTGATTCCGTGACAGCAGACCTTCCCCTGCAACGACACCAGAAGAATGCTGTTAGCACTCTCCTGCAATCAAAACTAGAAGAATGTTGTTGACGGCCCACCAACGCATGGGATCGTAGCAGTTTTCGAGGGTAGAGTATTCGATCCAAATTTGTTGATCGCCAGGCAGGAGGTGAGAGAATATTCTCAAGTATTAGCAGCTGAATGTGTCAGATTCAACCACACCTGAAAGATTAGTATCTGCAAGCAAAGTAGTAATAGCAAAGTAGTATGATAACAACGGTGTTAGAAACAATCTATTGACGACAGACTATTCCTAACGATTGTATCAATGGCGCCAAGTTGCCCATTGACGGAAATTGTCTGTTCCCATCAATGACCAGCGTACCAAAATTGTAGCAGGTAGCAGCAGTGTAACGAGTAATAGCAGTGGCAAGAAACAGCAGTAGTGACAGCAGTAGCAAGTAGCAACAGTAGCAAGCGACAGTAGTAGCAACATAGCAAGACAAGTAACAGCAGCAGAGCAATACAAGTAACAGCAGCAGTAGGACAAACTCGTAGGCAATGGGTCGGTGATTTGTTTGGATGATATTCATCATGCAACAGCTATAGCATGGAGACATATGTGGCTAGCTCACGTTCGTCAATGTGATGTAGGCATGCATTCCGTGTGTCATCATACGTGCTTAGGGAAAACAACTTGCATGGCATCTATTGTCCATCCCTCCCGTGGCAGCGGGGTCCAAAAGGAAACTACGGGATATTAAGGTTCTCCTTTTAATAAAGAACCGGACCAACGCATTAGCACTTGGTGAACACATGAACTCCTCAAACTATGGTCATCACCGGGAGTGGTTCCAGTTATTGTCACTCCGGGGTTGCCGGATCATAACACATAGTAGGTAACTACAACCTGCAAGATCGGATCTAAAACACACATATATTGGTGACAACATAATAATTTCAGATCTGAAATCATGGCACTCGGGCCCTAGTGACAAGCATTAAGCATGGCAAAGTAGTAGCAACATCAATCTCAGAACATAATGGATACTAGGGATCAATCTCCGTCAAAACTAACTCGATTACATGATAGATCTCATCCTACTCATCACCGTCCAGCGAGCCTACGAATAGATTACTAATGAACGACGAAGAGTTTCATGAAATTGGAGAGGGGAGAAGGTTGATGATGACGATGGCGACGATTTCCCCTCTCCGGAGCCCAAAACGAACTCCAAATCCGCCCTCCAGATGAAGAACAGGTTGTGGCGGCGCCTCCGTATCGCAAACGTGACGAAATCTTCTCTCATGATTTTTTCTGGGACGAAAGTGAAGTTATAGAGCTGAGATTGGGGGCGGCAGAGCCACGTGGGCCCCACAAGCTTGCCATCTGCCACCAGGGGGTGGCGGTGGCAGGGCTTGTGGCCCACTGTCCCACCCCCTCAGGTGGATCTTTGTGAAGGTATTTTTCATATTTTCCAAAAATATTCACCGTAAATTTTCAGGACGTTCTAAGAACTTTGATTTCTGCACAAAAATAACACCAAGGCAATTCTGCTGAAAACAGCGTCAGTCCAGGTTAGTTCCATTCAAATCATGCAAATTAGAGTCCAAAGCAAGGGCAAAAGAGTTTGGAAAAGTAGATACGATGGAGACGTATCAGCGACGACGTCTCGGACGTCGCTCCCTTGGCATAGCTTCATTGTAGAAGGCATCCAAACTGCGGTAAAGCTCAACCGGAGTCATGGTTGGGTCGGCTAACATAAAGGTTGCGGAAGACCTCAGAGATCCAATAGGTCTCCCAACCAATATGTGCTGGTTGCTGGAGGCGGTTGTGGCTTCATCGCTTGTCGGGGTCTAGCGAGCAGTTAGCGCGCGGCTCATGACCAAGTCAGAGGTGATCTGATCGATGAGTGCTCATGCGCTCTCAAATAGTGCACAACATGCACGAGGGTAGGGTCTGCCTCAAGGTCTTCACAGACAACTTGGGTTGGACTAGCATAGCCTTCACGACTAGGATAATAGCAGAACGGACGGCTATTCATCCTTGGCGATAGATGTCGCAGCTGGACTATAGCCTCTCGGGCTGCAAGCTGATGGGCTTGGGCTTCGCTGGTGGCTGCTCTACCAGTGAAATGGTCAGGGCAATCCAGGGAGAGACTCCCTACATAGATGTGCACCGAGGCCAAAAAGTGACGAATAACCGCACTCGCACGCTCCTCATGTATCACATACACTAGAGGCTCTTCTATGCCAAAAACTTGGCGGCTAAGGTCGGTGAGGATGACTACTAAGTCTCCAAGCTTGGAAAAGATGGTCTCGTTGCAAAGAACGCGTTCATGCATCTTGCACGACAAGGGGGTTTACCAGGGTAGTGGTCTCAAGGTTGCGGGTTGCTGGGTTGAGGCAAGGCCTTACTATATAGGGTAGCGAGTCTTTCATCGCATGCTAGGGAATGCGATAGCTCCGATGTCGGTCATAGACACACAGCTTAAAGGCTGGGCTGACAGGTTAGGCACCGACTTCCAAAAGTGGTCGGATGGCCACTGTGGTTGGCTATTGGGTAGGCTAGGCTGGGTTGGGGATATATAAATATCCGGGATAGGGATAGCGACCTGGCTAAGATAGATTTAGCCAATGGTCAGCCTGGCTCTGATACCAAAGTTCTGGCGACTGGTTTTTCAGAAAATAATTTCCCGAAAACAGGTCTTTGTGTTCACCAGCCCCAAGACTACTGTTAGCTGGTAGACACTCACTTGATACAGAATATCCAAGAAAAATTCAAAATTTGGGTTACAAGACCATAAAGGTCTACTGGTTTGGCCAAACGTCTAAGGTTGACGACGGAAGCGACTCGAGGAATCTCCAGTGCCCATGGGACGTCATTCCCACAGGAACAGCTGACCTGGATAAATTCCTAACTCACAAGGCTGTTATCCTGGACTCCTAGGTTCTGGGGTTAACGACGTCGTGCTCCCCTCGAAACGCAATCTGGCCAAGACAATAGTCAGCGACAAGCAAGTGAGTACTTTGAATATACTCACAAACATCAAGAAAACAGATAAGTCAAAGCAGGTGAGATGTATGCATAACCCACTTAACAACTCTACCATGCCCTTAGATTTAATTCATTGATGCATTCATGCATATAAGTAATTTCCACCAATGTTGTATAAATTAGCAATTCAAGTAACAATGAATAAGTAATAACATGCATGCCGCAATCGAATGTTGGAGCGACACCGCTTAAAGGGCTCACATGCAAGTACATGCCACAGTCGTGCATCTAAACGACGCCACAGAAAGGGCTTATAATAAATAATAACGAGCATGCCACAGTAGGGTGTCTAAGCGACACCACAGAAAGGGCTTATAATAAATAATAATGAGCATTGCCAGAGTCAGGTGTCTAAGCGACACCATGCAAAGGGCTTATAAGAAACAATAATAAATATTGAATATTGAGGAGGTAGAACTGTTCGAGGGATATCCAACAATCATAATCATAGGGGTCATTCCACAGTAATAATAATGTGATCATCCACCATAATTCATGATTAATCTCACGATTTCTTTAACTTCCTCCGAAGACCGATACTTGATTACTCAACCAGTCATCCTTGACCGTGGATGCGGCTACTCGAATAGTTTTCACTCTACACAGGGTGTACTCTTTACCCACAACCCACGGGTTTCAATTGTCACTTGGACTAATCTCGCGTACGGTTTTTAGAAGTAAACTCGCAGAACCAGTACACACCCATTTTTACCCCGCAAAGTCCGGCTTCACCCGGACTACGTTGCGAGAAAAAACCATAAGACGGGGAGGCTACGACCTTGACTAGGATGGGATCAAATTTATACCACACGCTACAAGGAAATGACCATTCCCTCTCGGTCCTAGACAGGAAACACCCTTGCCCCCTGACCGGATGACTGGGTTTAGTCCAGGGCCATGGAAACCTTCATGTCGGCCTCTCTACTTGGTGTGTACCTAGTAATAGATTTACGACCTAATAGACCGTATTCCCTTTTGGAAAGGCATGCGGCAGCCTGAAAGGTAAGGTGACACACAGACAGGACTCGATCTACGGTCGACTTAGGAGGTTTAATATTTTCCTCCAAGGGTTAGTACCACAAAATCTTGTTGAAGGAATTATCTCAGGGTTACTACCATAACACCCCGACATGCTTTAACCGACCACTCTCGTCCCACGAGATGTTAGTCCATGGTCTCATTTCCACCACGACACACCTTACTCCGAGGTTGTCCAGACCAACATAGCATACAAGGCCTGAGGCAGTACCCACTCACCACTTGCCTTCCGCAAACTTAGCAACAAAAATATCCATCACATGATTTTTATGCAACGTATGATTTCATGCGAGATTTTTATCAACATAACCTAAAATCATGCAACCAATGCACCACAGCAAACATCACACAACTTTATGCAAATAGGTGTTAAGATGCTTGCCTTTGGAGTTTGAGGAGGGTGATGTGCACCACAAATTCTTGAAGTGACTCCCCTCTCTCCAAATCCTAATTTGAAAAAAAATGTTGGAATTAACACACAAACACAAAATAGCGCACAAAAGTTGTTTGTTTAAAAATAAATTTGTAAATAAACAAGAGGAAATTTGAAAGATTTAGGAAAAAAATCAGTTGATTTGAAGTTGTGAATACAAAGTTATGAGTAGTTAAAGTTCATATTTAGATCTATTTTTAGAAGAATTAGAAAAGAAAACACTATGGCAAGAAATACGCTTCCCAGCAGAGAAAGCGTATTTACCGAAACGGCTACGGCAAACTACGCCTTAACCGATTGAGAACGTACCATACGGGCTGCGCCACCGAGCGCACTGGATGGCTCACCGACAGGTGGGGACCACCTGTCGGGTTTGTCTCCTTCCTCTCACGCTCTGGGACTGAATCGGGGGCGGACTCCGACAGCGATTATCGATGGCACGGGCCACCGTTCTAGGCACTCGGCCTATCTACATGCTCGAGAGGATGAGCCGCACCTCTAGGAGGGTGGAGGAGGGCCCGGGGAGCTCTAGACGGGGCAGGACTTTGCCAGGGGCGGAAGGGCTTCGGGCACGTCGGGGCTTCGGTCGGAGGTGAGGGGAGAAGGAGGCTCTAGTTGAGCTGCTGCTCAGGAGGAGCAGGGAAGGAGGTGGAGCTAGTCTTACCCTGAAGCACCCCTTAACCATGGTGTAAATTTTTGAAGCAACGAATATGTTGTAACACGAATTACAAAACATAATAGAAGTCGTTTTATAATATCCAAATAGAACAATCAAAGTGCGTAATATAATGCTCAAAAAAACTCCAAAATTACTTGAAAAGAAGTGTAGAACATAACAAAATGCCCAAATCAAAGTACTTAAATTACCTTTAGTACATTCTGTTCCTTCGAGCCATGAAATACTCAACCACTTGATCATTGGTGACCTTTTTCATCTCTTCTTTCTCGACATAACAAATAACATCATCACTCAAGCTATCATCATTGAGGCGACTACGCAAGTCAGTTTTGACTAATTTCATTGCTGAAAAGCACCTCTCAACTGTAGCAGTAGCAATAGGCAACACAATTACTAATTTCAACAACCGATAAAACAAAGGATACATAATGTGCCTCCTTGTCAGCACCATTTTTTTTGAAAGCTCGGTGATTGTTGTTATGTTGGAAAAGCTATCATCTGTGCGCACATCAGCAATATAGAGTCGTAGATCCTTATCAAGATCCCTCAGATCCGTGGAATCAAAATCTTGAGGGTATAGTTTAGCCAAGCTCATGAGATTTTCCAAATTGAAATCACGAAATGAGTCTCTTGGACTCAAAGCCGCTGACCATACCAGCAAATTAGAAGATGTCTCACTGAACCTACTATCAAGCTCTTGAACAAGCCAATAAAAAACATCATTGAAGCAATCAACTTGATAGTGATGTTTGTTGGTAATTCCGGTTACTTGCCTTCTCTTTTTTGGATTAACATATGCTTCTTCCATGTCCAACTCTACAATATCTTGTTTATCACAAAACACATGAACCTCACCTAGCATATATTCCCATCCATCTCCTCTAATTTCATTCAAAACTATTCTAGTTGACTTGACACATTTCATGGCATTTATTATGTCTTGATCCTTACGCTGCAATGCTAATGATAATGTGTTGGTAGTAGTGAGGATTGTCAACATGAGATGCAAATAGAAGACAAAGTCAAAAGATTGGAAGTACACAAGAAGACCAATTGCTTGGTCTCTATTTGTTCTGTCGGTGTCTTCTTCTTCAACAAATTCAAGAACTTTAATAACTGACTTGAACATGGAAACCAAACTCTTAAGTGTTTTAGCATGTGAACCCCAACGAGTGTCTCCAGGTCTTTGAAGGCATTGCTCTTGATTCTGACCCGTTCCCGTTGTAAGCTGCCCACACCCTAAAGCCTTGCTCATTTCTTCAAGATTTATATCTCTAATCATGTCCCTTCGCTTCGAAGAACCACCCACAACATTTAACAAGGTAGAAATCATACTGAAGAAATTACTAACTCCTTTATGCTTTCTTACAACAGCCACAACAACTAATTGAAGCTGGTGAGCAAAGCAATGAACATAATAAGTTGTGCTACTTTCTCTCATGATTAATGATTTGAGACCATTAAACTCACCTCGCATATTGCTAGCACCATCGTATCCTTGTCCTCTAACTTGATTTTAACTTAGCTTATATTTTGCAAAAAGTGAATCAATTGAACTCTTGAGGTACGAAGAAGTTGTTTCTTTCACATGAACAAGACCAACAAAGCTTTCTTTAGAATCTCCAGAACTATCAAGATACCGTAAGGCCACAGCCATTTGTTCTTTGCAAGAGGCATCTCTGGACTCATCAACAAGCAAGCAAAACACATTATTGTGAACTTCTTTGAGAATAGATTGGACTATCACATGCGCAAAACCTTCAGCAATATCTTTCTGGACTTGAGGAGCAGCCATAAGAGCATTCTTTGCAGCATCTTTTCCCATAGCCTTGCCAACAACTGGATCATGCTCAGCTAAGAAATCACGAACTTTCAAAAAATTCCCTTTATTGTGTGAGTTCTTTGACTCATTATGGCCCCGGAAAGGAAACCCTTGCTTCAACAGTAGTCTAGCCGTGTCAATTGCAGCATTTAGTTGAGTAAAATATGCAACCTTCGAAGCTTCACTTTGAAACTGGATAGCAACATCAATGTGTTCATCTCTTTTTAGTAGAGCGGTACATTTTTTCATTGCTTGATCATGGACACTACCTGGCTCACCAACATGATCCTTTAGCCTTGATGGAACGCTCCAGGTATCCCAACCATTAAGAACAAATGCCTCATACCCAGCTTCTTTCTTGTGGCCACGATCCCTAAATAAGAAACAACAAAAGCAATATGCTTTTTTCTTCTCTTTGCTATATTCAAGCCAACTTGCATGATCATCAAACCATTCAGGATTGAACCTTCTCCTCTTAGTCCCAAAGTTAGAATATGGAAAATCGATATTTTTTGGCTGACAAGGTCCATTAATCAAGTATTTTATTCTTACCAAATCCTTCAAATTTGGATGATAATGTTCTATCAATTTCCTCTTGCCTGGATCATATTGAATCTCTTCCTCCCAATTCATGTCTTCTGGACCAACCTATGATGGTGCCTTTCTTTTGAGAAGAAACTTGTCCATAATATCTGCATTTAATAAATAAAATTACAAAAGAGAATAAAAATTGAATCGGCTGGGTGATAGCTAATGCATATAATCAGGGGCATGCAATATGGAAAAGCTATGTGTAGACGCAGGTGAAGATGAAATAAATTATGAAGGCATGCGTGGATACTGGATACAAATAAACATGCTTGCAAATAAACTACAGCCACGCATCAAAGATTTTCCTATAACTTTTGCCTAAGCATCTATCCTGAAAGTCATTCCCCACCAAAAAAATTCTATACTGAAAGGCCTACATAGTGCATACAATTGTCCAAGGGCATGAGGAGTAATCTGTAACCGGCTACAGCCTGCGTAATTAGGCAACAAATCATTAGTTTCTAACCTGGCCGGCTAGCCGCGTTTCTGTTTGCCTAATTGCACTGGAGGCAGGCAGGCAGGTGTCCGGCGTCCGGCTTGCCGGTTGATCTGGAGGCGCACAACCGGCCGCCCAGCCGCCAGGAACAAATCACAGGAGCTGGGAGACAAAGACGCGAAGACAGAAGGCAAATGCCCAGCAGGCAGCAGCTGCGTCTACGATCGTGTGGTCAATGGATTCGTCATGGGCTGCGGGTGTGGGCTGGTTCGTTTGTTGATGGGCCACCCTGAAGCACTTTTTATGAGCCATCCTGTTGCCTTGGGCCCTATGCATTATAATTAGCCCTAAAAATTGGTTTGGACCCTGTAGCCTGTGCTACAGGCTTGGCCCATTGGGCTCCGCCCCTGAGGAGGAGCTTGTTACGGCTCGAGGGTGGGTGATGGAGCACGCAACAGCCTGTGGGGGGCTATTTATAGCCGGTTCGGGTCAGTTCTACGACAGCTGCGGATATGCTCGTCGGTGACCACATCTGCGGTAGCACAGGAGCGGCAGGGGACGATAGGTACGGCTAGAGACGTAGCATGGGCAGCAGCAGCAGGAGGGAACACTACAAGGGAGGGACCAAGGCCAGTTGGTGGCCGGAGATGGCTCGGGCGATGTTGTCGTTGCTGCAACAGAGACTGTTGTTGTCAGTAGGCTGCCAGCGCTCCCATGGCCAAAGCACTGCGTGGCACAAGACGGCGACAAACTATCGAGGCGGGGGGGGGGGGGGGTGTGACGCGTCTGTGCAATAGACCAAAGGCAAGGGGCACGGGGACTCGGTAGCTCGGACACGCGTGCAACACGTGCGCTCTGGGCATGCTCTGGGCGTGCACGCCAGGTGCTCGATGGAATGACACTGCACCTAAAAGAGTTCCAATGCTGGTGAAAATGCACATGGCTAGGCTAGGGGCAATGGGGAGGCTGCTGGACATGAGGGTTTGGCCGGAGAAACAACTCCAAAGTGCAAATCAAAACAATGCCAAATCTGCACATGCACACAAGGTGTTCGACAGCAGGTTAAATGCATAAAAAATGATTTTGTTAGTAGCCAAAAACTCCAGATCAAAGTCTCTTTGGGATCCAAGAATGGTGGTGAGGTTAGTTTGGCAAAAGGCAAAACTAGCTAATGCAAATCATTGAAAAGCACAATTGTGCACACCAAGCTGAGGCTATTATGACATGCATTTAAAATCATCCAATTGGTCTCAACTCATGGAGTTAAGGTTTTGTTAGGGTGTTATACAAGCATGCAAAATATTAAGGCAATCCGAGCAAGGAAAAACACGGTTGCAGTACAAAGTACCAAACTGGACCAGAACAAAAATGAGTTGTTCTGCTAAATTTTTCCAAATCACAAAGTTGGGATTTTGCATAAAAGTAGATCGCATGCATCACTAGACATCCCCAAATGTTTGTCGAACTTTTGAAATATTATAGAAAGGGGTTGTAGTACAAACTACAATTTGAGCCAGAAAAGAAAAGGAGTTAATAAGCTCAAATTTTCCAAATCACCTGGATATGTTTTGACAAAAATATGATCCACATACATCATAGGTCATCTTCAGATTTTATAGAATTTTTAGAAGAAGTTGTCAAAAGGTTGTAGTGCAAAACAGGCCCTTAAGGGAAATAAAAGTCATTTTTGAATAAAAGAAACCTTGGCAAAAATATTAAAAACAAAATATCCAATGAATTTTATAGAGAAAAGAAATGTTTTGATGCAAGCACTCAAGTTCCAACATAATTTTCAAAAACATTTACTTGGGGAAGAACTTTATATTTAGGGAAAAGGAGTGGTTTTGAAATCAACTGGAAAACAATAATTTAAGATTTAAACCAACATGGTCAAATTTAAAAGAGTATCCCCATTTTATCAAATAAAGAATTTAAAAGGATCTCAAGCAAGAACTCAAGCACTAAATGGTCTTTAAAATACCACTTGAAAAGAAAAAAAATTGGAAAGAGGCTTTGAGAAGAGTCATGAAGCAAATTCTTTCCCCAAAAATTTATTCTAGGCAATATTTTATTTCATAAAAATATTATAATTTTTTTGGGGTGTGACACAACTAGGCCCATTGTTTTTATCCCAGTTACAAACCCACCCTTGTGTAGAATCAAAAGTATGTCTAGAGGGGGTGATTAGACTACTTGACAAGATAATTTTTTTGCCAATTACCAATTTTAGTTGAGAGGCAGCTTTGGCAGCTATAGGAAGTCAATTACACCCTGCACATGCAGTTCTAAGAGTATAGCAGCGGAATGTAAAACATGCAAGTGTAAAGTAAAAGGAGTAAGGTAGGGAGATCAAACGCATGAGGTTGACACGGCGATTTTTGGCATGGCTCCGGCAGGTGGAGCTATCGTACGTCCATGTTAGTGGGGACTTCAACCCACGGAGGGTAATGGCTGCGAGAGTCCCTGGAGGTTTCCACCCAGAAGGGGTCCACGAAGAAGCGGCTTTGTCTATTCCACATGGCTTCTTCCCACGAAGGACTAGCCTTAATCACGGTAGATCTTCACGAAGTAGGCGATCTCCTTGCCCTTACAAACATCTTGGTTCAACTCCACAACACAAAGTAGGAGGCTCCCAAGCACCACTTAACCAATCTAGGACGCACCACCCTCCAAAAGGTAATAGATGTGGTAGATCAATGAACTCCTTGCTCTTGTGATTCTAAAGATAGTCTCCTCAACGGGAAATCACTCTCTCACAGAATATGCATGGGTAGGAGAGATTGATTTGGTGGAAAGCTGTTTGGGGAGGCTAGAGATCAAGTTTCAAATGGTTGGATTGGAATATCTTGGTCTCAACTCATGAGTAGGTGGTTCTCTCTCAGAAAATGGATCTCGCAATGAAGAGTGTGTTCTGAGCACTTCTCCCACGAGTGAGAGGTGTGTGAAGGGGTATATATAGGCAGCGCACAAAATCCAACTGTTACACCTAAAGTGGAAAAGTCGGTGACACTGAAGTTACAAACTCGGTGGTACCGATTAGCACAAAAGGAAAAAGTTTTTTTTTCGGAGAAAACACAAAAGAATTTGCGTTTCATTGCATTGAACAGGAAGAAGACATCGGGGGTACAACCTCCAGAAAGGAGGGACACACACACAGACACACACACACACACACGCGCGACCGTCCTCACCAAGCGACTACAACTAGGTAAGGAGGTGCCCTCAGCTACAGACACACAACGATATTAGGCCTCGCCCTGCCGCCATTGCAAGACACCTCTAGGAACAATTGCAGCTCCACAACTGCCCAGGCCAACGTACCTCACACCCATGTGCCTAGGACCGGCGGGTGAAAGGCAGGGCCTGATCGGAACTGGTGTAGCAATCGTTGGGGGAGGGCCGGCGCTGGCAAACAACCTGCTCCCTGTTCAGCCGTCTACGCCAACGGTGCATCACCAGCCACCATCTGCCGCATCAAGTACTCCGCTTGCAGCCAAAGCAGCACCCTCAAGAGGGTAACGGCGTTGAGACGCCGCCGCTGCCTAGTCCAGGAGGCCGGACCTAGGATTTCTCCCGGTGCTCGAGGAGGAGGTCCGGTCAAGGGTCATGCCAACGCCTCCAAGGAGGTGACGGCACCCTCGAGCGTCGCCGTTGACAGCGCAGGCCGATGCTGCTCGGGGATTTCACCCCGATTCAAAAGGAAAAACTTTTGAATCTCGGTGGAACCGATATACACAACTCGGTGGGACCGGAAAGGTGGCTAACGGTTAGACGGCCAAATTCAGTGGCACCGATACTCAAACTCGGAAATTCCAATTTTGCATACCAAGGAAACACAATGTTGGTCACCCTGAACTCGGTAGCACCGATATGGATTCGGTTGCACCAATTTGGTGGAAATGGCTAGGGTTTCCGTGTGAGGTCAAACTCGGTGGGTCCAAAATGTGGAAGTTGGTGACACCGAATTTGTGTGTGGAATTTGACAGAATGGTTATGTGGGAAAATGACTGAGTATTTTGGTGGCTAACTTTGAGCACTTTGAGCAATCAGTTCATTTTACTACCTCACCCCCTTTTAATAGTATTGGCTTTCCTATGGACTCAAAAGTGATTTCTCACAAATATAAAATGAAGAGTCTTCTATCTTGAATCTTGAGCCAATCTTATTCCTTTCTTGCATCAAGGGGCATCTCCACATAAACCTTTATCCATAGCATCTTTCGAACTTTTCTGAAATATACTTGGAAAACATATTAGTCCAATGATGCATATGTTGTGATCAATTATCAAAACCACCCTAGGGAGCAATTGTACTTCCAATCTCCCCCTTTTTGGTAATTGATGACAACATATAGATCAAAGCTTAGACAAAAGATATAATCAATGATTAGCATCGCCGCTTTGAGAAGTATGTGAAAAGCAAGAGCTCCCCCTAAATTTGTGCATTATTTAAAATTTGTGTTTGAATGCAAATGCACAATCCATTAGGATCATGGGTTACTCTTCCATGTCAGATACATATTGTTGGTGCGCATACAAGATAAGTATGCATAGCAATGCACATGAAACCAACAAGATAAGTGAATGATCATCACATAGATAGCTAAAAGGATAATAACGTAGTATCAACCAAGCAAAGTGTATGATCAAACACAGATAGCGGGATAAAGTCATCCAAAATACCAAAGTTTTTGAAACCAAATGAGAGCAAATAAATTCAAAAGCTCTCTCTCTCTCTCCCACGAAGTCTATGATCTATACATTTCTCCCCCTTTGGCAACAATTTACCAAAAAGTTCAAAGAGTATAGAACTACTCGTCTCTCTAGGCTGCTGATGACGGAGTTGACACAAGAGCGTCCACGAAGGCATCTGCAGAGTGTCTTGGAGCTGGAGGAGTGGATACTGCAGGTGCTTGAGCTGGAGCTGGTGCTGAAGGTGTTGATGCTTGAGCTGAAGAGGTTTGTCTTGTCTCCTGAGCAGGAACAGTAGCTGATCTAGGCTCAGTGCTAAATCGTGTGTTAGTGAGAGGAGGTGACTCTTCTTCATCGTAATCTTGATCATCATCACCATCATATGAGCGCGGTATTTCCATCGAGTCAAATTCGTGTTGAAGTTGTTTGACTATAGTGGTCAACTCAGTTACCTTCACATCCATGTCATGAAACTTAGGTTCCACGACTCTCTCAAGGCTTTTCAGACTTTGTAGTATCTCCTGGATGTTCTTATCCATACCATGAACAAAGCTAACTAGAAATTCCTTTTTCTCAGCTTGAGTTCTAAACTGTGGAACTGGTGGTGTCCTATTTCTAGTAGCCTCGGCTTGTGCTGCCTCTGCTGCCATTATTGCTTTAGTCGAGCTGGGATCATTTTCATCCATCACTACAACATTGTCTTCAAATTCTGGCTGCAGGGGTAGATGGGGATGATCAAGGAGATATGCATGCTTGCCTAGCTTGACATTGATAAGCATCTGAATGTAAGGGGCATATCCACAAAAGCTTTTCTGATCAGAAGCAGTCCTCCGGATAGTCTCTACTATCAAGTCCATCACTTTGAATCTAGTGTGAGAGTCCAAATGGTGCAACAGATTGATGAAGTGTCCTCGAATCATCCTATCATCACCTGATTTAGGCATCAAGGTGTGTATTAGAATAGTGTTAGTGGTGGGTATCCCTGGTTGCAAAAAGTATATTGAGCCCATCTTGTGACTAGCCAAATACTCATGAGGAATTGTCTTGTACATATTTGCCATGGTGTTGTGGCTCATCTTTGCTTTAGAATACACATCCACATCACTCTCTTTCTACTTGGGGGCACCAATGATAGTGGCCCACTCATCAATCGTAGACTCATATTTGTGACCATCAGTCATCCAAGCCAAAGAAGCATCTCCATAGAAATGCACAGTTGAGTAAAATTGCACATTTCATGGGGTCATCTATTTTCCAATAAAGTCTTCAATATCCACTAGCGTGAAGTTTTCTTGGACATGGGGAAAGAAATTTTCATTCTCCTTGATGTATTCCCAGTCAACATATCTCATATTGCTGACAGCTGGACTCTTGTCAAACGGGACAGTCTCATAAAAATCTTGGTGTTCCTTGCTGTGAAACCTTGGATCAACAGTAGTTCTTCTTCTGACAGCATACGGGTCAACAGCTCTCCATTTCCTCAAACCTGCATCTTTCCACGTCCTCATATATTCTGCTATTGTGTGAGCAGCATTGTGTACTCGCAGGGTTGGTCGTAGCCTTTTGAGAATAGCTACATTCTCATCTTCTTCCTCCTCTACAGTAGGTAGGCCTGGGCATTTGGTAGAAACCTAAAATTCGGTTTTTACCAATTGTTTTTTTTTTTCTAAATTCGGTTTACAAAAAAAGAAACCGAAAATAGCATAGAAAAAAAGCTAACCGATATTTTGGTTGACCGATGAGTTAGTTCGGTTTTCGATGTATACCGAAATGCCGAGGGACTAAGAATTATTTTCCTCAACTGCCATCCCACGTAATGCCGATCTCTTATATATAGGCATGCAACTACCTCCTCCTGCTAAGATAGACGAGGTGGGACTACAAATTCTATAGACCAGCCGTTCGGTGCTTCACTCAGAAATCCACACAGCCAGGTCCCTAGTGGAGCCCATAGATTCACAGCCTAGCCCACGTGGCTCAGCTTTGTTTTGGGGCCATGCATGCACGTCGGTTGGACGAACTGCATGCATGTAGTCACATGCGCTAGGGGCCCAGGGAGGTTGCATGCATCATTAGCAACATGGCCATGCACCACACACTTCGGTTTCTACATCGGTTAACAGCTATAAAACCAAACCGACAAAACATACTTCGGTTAATGGGTGTGAAAACCGAATTTATCTCTCACAATGCTAAAAACTAAATTTTCGGTTTTTCGGTTACGGCTTCGGTTCGGTATTCGGTTCGTCGGTTTTTATGCCCACCCCTAGCAGCAGGGGCACTCGAAGAAGGGCCTTTCTCCTTGGCAGCTGCAAGAATATCCTTTGTAGTCTTTCTACGAGCTACAACCTTCTTTGCCTTGGATGGAGGCTTAGGAGCAGATTTCATGACATCATCCATGAGCTTCTTCTTCTTAGGAGGAACTCGGATCTCATCTTCACAAGCATTTTCTTCACGGTACTCATACATGGAAGTCTGTCTTCCCACAACATGAACTATCCGCTTCCTGGGTCTCTTCACACCAGCCTTCTTGGCAAGCTTGTCAGTGGAAAGCGATGTGCTCTGCCTTGCAGATTCAGGCGCTCTAAGATCAGCGGGTCTAGCGTATTATTTCCTGACAGTCTTCCTTGGAGCCTTTGGAGGAGCTGAAGTTTCCTCCCGCATAATGTCTGAGTCTTCTTCATCTAAGTTCAGTTTCTTCCTCTGCCTGGTGGCTGCCTTGGGCAAGCCATGGGAGCTGTAGGATCTAGGGCCAAAGTCAGCCTTCTAGACAAGTACGTGAGTCCATCTCAACACTTGGCTCTCTGAAATCATTTTGGCTATCATCTCATCCAAACATCTTGGCAGACAAGCAGAAACTCAACAACAAACAACAAAATGTGTGAAGTAGATATAGCAAAGGCAGAAGGGTTGAGCATCACAACATTCAGATGTTTTCGAAAATTTGAACAAAGAAAACCTTAGTTTTAGATTTCTGCAGATCACATTTCGGTAGCACCGAGTTTGAATTTTCAGAGTCACCGAGACAAATGAACTCCTTTACACAAACTTGGTCATCACTTCGGTGGGACCGAAAGTGACAACTCGGTCTCACCGAGTTCATTCTCTCTAACCCTATATTCAAATCGATGGAACCGAGTTTTGCAACTCGGTGGAACCATGATGGGTTCTGTGGATGGCTGAACCTAAAAATTTCTCGTTCGCTAATCTACAAGAACTTCTGGTGGAAGGAGAGGTTTGCACATTGTGGCTTATAGATAAAATTTCTAATGCGCAAGAGAAGATCAGGGGAGCGCAAGAGAAAGGCGGATATGTAACCTAACTTGGCGAATGTCGGCTACGGCGGTGAAGAATCTGCTGACGGCGGCGATTCCGAGCGGTAGAGATGCACGAGGAGTCAAGGGCGACGACCAGGGGTCCATGGGCAGCTTAGGGCTTGAGGCAAAACGGTTTTTACAATCTGAATTCAAAGATCCGGTCTGCTCGAATATATACCCTTTCGCTGTCATTGTCACCGAAATTACGTACTCGGTGTCACCGAGTTCCTCTACTGTTAGTTGACAGGGAAACTCGGTGTAACCGAGTTAGTGATTTCAGTGGTACCGAGATTGAAAACCAAATGAGCTTTGGAAATTCGATGGAACCGAGTTTGTGAAGTTGGACTCACCGAGATTTTCAAAGCAGTTTTCGAAGGCAGCCTTTGACGATACGGAACTCCGAGTACACCTTCACACAGACAGATGGACAAGTGCTTGTTCAAGTTTTGTTATGAAGCATGAATAGAACTTGAGATAAGATAGCATAGATAGCTAGAGAAGGGTTCTAGGCATTCTTGTTCATCCAATTGGAAAAACATAAATCAAGAGCCAAATAACAACAATTGGATGTCCTCAACTGAGCAAACACATGCATACCAACATGCTCACACAATAAGAATGATAGAGACAATCATATTGAAGATGCACAAACATCCTAGCAGCTATCAAGCACTTGGGCGATGACAAAGTCATCTATATATGTGTATATTGACTTAGGATCCAAGTAAGAATACTTGATCATAGGTCATACTCATTGTTAAGCAGAAGTGGGGTTGCCACTTTTACATAAGCATTAATGTATCCATATCCTTAGGAGATGCTTATACTCAAGATTTAGAGTAAATCTCCCCCTTGATATGGCATCCCCCCTAAGAGGGATAAACTAACCTTGGGTTTTGTCATACAAGACTTCAAGTAGGTGAAGTAGTGGTGGATGCTTAATGTTGATGAAGATCATCTTGAGTTGGGAGCAATCCTTGTTGTTTCTTACTCTTGTCACCTACATGGGTTAGTCCCAAATCAAATGGTACATATGCAAGAATATCTATGGACACGGAGTGAAACACACATGGGATGATGTCCAAAGATGCATTAATTACCTTGTTCCTTGCTTACCTTTGAGGGAATGTATGACTCCTTGAGCTAATGCATATGATTGAGGTTGATTGCATATAGTTATTTCCCAAATGAATAAGAGTGAATTTCATTGGCGGAGTCACTCCTCAAGAACTTTCTAGTTCTTCCTCTTGGGGATCCACATCAAATTGATGGGAATTCTTGGAGTTGTGGTAGCACTAGTTGAGGTAGAGCTAGTAGTGTCCTTGGGAATCCACTTGACCTTGGCTTGGGGTTATTCTTCAAATAGGTCAATGTCATCTTGAAGCTTTCCATTACCCCTACGGTCTTGTGGTAGAAGGCCATCTTGTGAGCGTGTTCCTTTGGGAGGAGTAGAATCATACTTCTCCTCTTAGGTAACGAACTTAGGAATGGGGTATGGACCTTCTTCCCAATCATCTCCGTTGATATTCAAGTATACAACACCTAGTTTCTTCCGATGTTCTCCTTGCTTGCGCATAATTTCCTCAAATTTCTTACTTCGGCAAGACTCTTGAAGACACCTCTCTCTATAATCCCTTTCAACAAATCGTTTTCTTGCTACTAGCACCAACATTATTGGATTTAGCTTTAGCATTGTTATTACTAGATGAAGAAACTTTCTTGACCTTGTTACTATTGTTCCTATGATCTTCTAGAGTAGTCTCATGAGCTAACTTAAGAGTCTTTAATTCTTGGGTTAGTCGTTCAATTTCTTTCTTATCATCATCACTCGATTTCTCTTGACTAGCATGATAATTAGCAAGTTCATTTTCATTGCAATCACTATTTTTATCAAAGAGCAAGTCATCATCTCCTAACAAGTCATCCTCGTCACTATTAAAATCAAGATGCTCGGGGTGTGATACCTTGGGGCCTTTAGCCATGAAGCTATTTACGAACCCATCATTTGGTGAGTCAAATAGGTCATAGGAGTTGGAGCAAACAAGTGCAATGCCGGCAACACCTTCATCTTGACTATAGTCGGAGTTGGAGTGATAGCTTCTCTCGGAGTGGTGGTCACACTCGGAGCCAGAAACCCATTCACTAACATGAGCTTGATGTCTTCTTCTCGAGCTGCTCTTGGTGTATTTGTCATTCTTCTTCGGTTCCTTGCTTCTCCGTGAGTGTCTTCGTTCATAGTGATCTTCCCTACTCCTCTCTCTACGAGGTGACTCATCTCTTGAGCTTCGTCTTCGAGGTGACTCTTTCCTTTGTTTGTAGGGAGCCGAGCACTCATTTGAGTAGTGTCCGGGCTTCCCACAATTGTAGCAGTTTTATTCACGACTCGACGAACGCTTCTCATCATGTCTTGAGTTAGAGCTTCTCTCTTTGCCTCTACTCTTGTAGAACTTGTTGAATTTTCTGACCATGAGGCTTATCTATTCATTAGTGACAGGATTGTCCTTTGAAGTAGCGGGAGTATCACATGAAGCTTTGTAAGCATCGCTTGACTTGTTGTGCAACTCATCTTTGTCCTTGAGTGACATCTCATGAGCAACAATCCTACCAATGACTTAAGTTGACTTGAGATCTTTGTAGTTAGGCATCATTTGGATCAATGTGCACACTATGTCATACTATTCATCAAGATATCTAAGTATCTTCTTGATGATGAATTTGTCGGTCATCTCTTTGCTTCCTAAGCCGGCAATCTCATTGGTCATGAGAGCTAGCCTAGAGTACATTTAAGGGACACCTTCACCATCCTTCATCTTGAACTTGTCAAGCTGACTTTGAACCACATCCAACTTAGATTCTCTGACAGAATGAGTACCTTCATGCATGTCGACCAAAGTATCCCAAATTTCTTTTGCATTCTCAAGACGACTGATTTTGTTGAATTCTTCGGTGCATAAACAGTTGAAGATGATGTCGCAGGCTTTAGCATTGAGTTGCAAGATCTTCATTTCATCAGTTGTCGCATCACGATCAGGTCCATGCCCTTCTCCAAAGAAGTTACCTTGCACACCAACACGAATAACAACCCAAACATGAGGATTAAAACCAAGAATATGCATTTTCATATTATGCTTCCAACTAGCAAAATTAGTGCCATCGAAATGTGAACCTCTACGATGGTAATTTCCCTCACTAGACGCCATACTCTCTTAGGTCGTGAAACCAATGCAATGAAGACCAAACCTCTTATACCACTTGTCGGATCAAAAGTATGTCTAGAGGGGGGTGATTAGACTACTTGACAAGATAAAAAATTTGCCTTTTCCCAATTTTAGTTGAGAGGCAGCTTTGGCAGTTTATATCAAGTCAAGTACACTCTACACATGCAGTTCTAAGAGTATAGTAGCGGAATGTAAACCATGCAAGTGTAAAGTAAAGGAGTAAGGTAGGGAGATCAAACGCATGAGGTTGACACGTCAATTTTTGGCATGGTTCTGATAGGAAGCGCTATCGTACGTCGATGTTAGTGGAGACTTCAACCCACGGAGGGTAATGGCTGCAAGAGTCTAGGGAGGGCTCCACCCACAAGGCAAAGAAGCGACCTTGTCTATTCCACCACGACTTCCACCCACGAAGGACTAGCCTTACTCACAGTAGATCTTCACGAAGTAGGCGATCTCCTTGCCCTTACAAACATCTTGGTTCAACTCCACAACACGAAGTAGGAGGCTCCCAAGCAACACCTAACCAATCTAGGAGGCACCACCCTCCAAAAGGTAATAGATGTGGTAGATCGATGAAGTCCTTGCTCTTGTGCTTCTAAAGATAGTCTCCTCAACAAAAAATCACTCTCACAGAATATGCATGGGTATGAGAGATTGATTTGATGGGAAGCTATTTCAGGAGGCTACAGATCAAGTTTGAAATGGTTGGATTGGAATATCTTGGTCTCAACACATGAGTAGGTGGTTCTCTCTCAGAAAATGGATCTGGCGATGAAGTGTGTGTTCTGAGTGCTTCTCCCACGAGTGAGAGGTGGGTGAAGGGGTATATATATGCAGCACACAAAATTCAACCATTACACCTAAAGTGGCAAACTCAGTGACACCAAAGTTACAAACTCGGTGGTATCAATTAGCACAGAAGGCAGAACTTTTGAATCTTGGTGGGAGCGATATACACAACTCGGTGGGACCGAAAAGGTGGCTAACGGTTAGATGGCCAGACTCGATGGCACCGATAGTCAAACTCAGAAATTCTGATTTTGTGTACCGAGGCAATAGAATGTTGGTCACCCTGAACTCGGTACCATCGATATGGATTCGGTTGCACCGATTTGGTAGGAATGGCTGGGGTTTCTGTCTGAGGTCAAACTCGGTGGGTCCGAAATGTGGAAATTGGTGACAACGAATTTGTGTGTGGAATTGGACAGAATGGTTATGTGGGAAAATGACTAATTATTCTAGTGGCTAACTTTGAGCACTTTGAGGAATCAGTTCATTTTACTACCTCACCCCTTTTTAATAGTATTAGCTTTCCTATGGATTCAAAAGTGATTTCTCACAAATATAAAATGAAGAGTCTTCTAGCTTGAAGCTTGAGCCAATCTTATTTCTTTCTTGCATCAAGGGGCATCTCCACATAAACCTTTAGCCATAGCATCTTTTGATTTTTTTTTGAAATATACTTGGAAAACATATTAGTCCAATGATGCATATGTTGTGATCAATTATCAAAACCACCCTGGGGAGCAATTGTGCTTTCACGTTAGCTCGCAACTTGGTCTGTGTTTTTGTCTTTCATCCTAGTTGTAAGTCCATCCTTGACTCCAAACTATGATCGTAATTTGTTTTATCCCAGTTGCAATCCGACCCTTGACTCACAACTGGACTTATAGTTTGTAGTTGCCCCAGTTGTAAGTCCAGGGCCGGTCCTAACATTTTAGGGCCCCGGTGCAGAACGATAAAATTAGGTTCCCTATATACAAATGAATATACACATGTTCGTGAGATTGGTCTTTTTTGTGACCTGTGTGTATCGTTCACTTCAAAGGCCCATTGTTGATAGCAATTAGGATAATTTATTTAATGAAATCATTTTTTAGACTATTTAACATGTGTATACTCATGTGGATGGGCCCGTGAGCAACGAGGGCCCTATGCGGCCGCACATGCCACACATGCTCAGGGTCGGCCCTGCGATCACACAAGGCTGTTTTCCTACCAGCGCTCGCAGTCTCATAAAAAGTTTGGGTCTTCCTATATTGCATCTAGATGTAAGATAATATCTCATAGCTAAGTTGGCTTTATATTAGCAGAGAGTGACAAAACAAAAAACTCACATAGTGTGCTGAACAGGAATTGAAATTGAGACTTCATACGGGGAAACCAGACCACCTACCACTCCAACAATTAGCTATACTACCTGACATTTAGGAAACTGAAAACATTTAACAACATATACAGCGTACAGATTAGCAGACATGTTTGAAATGGTTGAAACCTTTTTTACAGATTGTTTTATTTTTAAATGACGGATATTTTTGAATATACAAACGATTTTAAAATTTCAAAAAATATTTTTAAAATGTGAACAAACTTTATAATTTCGATTTTGTTTTTGAAAAATAAGAACAAAATACGTTATTCCAAATAATTCCTAATTGCTATCAGCAATGGGCCTTTGAAGTAAACGATACACACAGATCACTAAAAAAGATCAATCTCACGAACTTGTGCATATTTGTTTGCATACAGGGAGTTTAATTTTATCGTTGTGCATCAGGGTCCTAAAATGTCAGGACCGGCCCTGTGTGATCGGTCACAGATGAACAGGACAAAACATGTTAGAAGTACTCCTGCCACTTACCACCAGCGGGCAGCCTGAAACACTTTTATTTGCACTCGAGACATGACGCTCAAAAAACTGTCTCGTCTGTATACGGGGCTAAACACTAAACAGCAGCCGGTTCGATCCCTACAGCTGCCACCTTGCCGTTACACGTCCGCTGTGGCGATAGGTCGAAGCGGCAGACAGGGCAAGTGGTGTGCGAGTGCAGCCACATGTCAATGCACCCGACATGGAAGAGGTGCTTGCACGCCGGCAGCTGCCGCACCATCTCGCCGTCGACGAGATCCTCCAAGCACACGGAGCACGTCTGGGCTCCCGCGCTCCCGCGCTCGAGGTCGCCACCGGCAACGGGGCAAGGGGATGCGTACGCGAACGCGGGCAACGAGTCGATCCGGGCCTTCCCGAGCCCGCCGAGCCGGGATGCCGACCAAGGCACGACCTCGGCGGCGCCCGCGCCGCCCCTCCGCCCGGCGCGCCAGCTCTCGGGCGCGAGGCACTCGAGGCCGGCCAAGGCGGCCAGCGCCAGGCCTGTGAACGCGAACGCCTTCCAGGCGCTGACGGTGGCGACGAGGACGCAGAACACGAGCGCCGACACGAGGGACACCACGACGCCCTGTGAGCAGGAGCCGCCCCCGCCGTTCAGATTTGGCATGCTCACTCACTCACGTTTGCTCGTATGTGTAGCTGCTTCACAGTCTGTCTTGTTGGGTGTGGCAGTGCAGGTGCTCCGTCCGGCCGGGCGGCAGGAAATATATAGCTGGTCCGCGTGTGAGAGCTCGAGAACTAGAGCGCGGCAGCCGCCGCCCGAAATATGATTAACCTCTGGATTTTGGTCAAGTTTCACGCACCCGCCATACCAAAAATTAGCATTTGCCAGTTTTTCTTTTTTATGGTAATGCGGATCTTATTCATATCAGAAAGATTAATCACGTAAAGATCGACATGACAAAATTGAAAAGATAGGAGTAACATCTTTGAGCTTTGACACCAACGTACGTCATATGTCTCTACACCACCACAACCGTCACTAAAGAAAAAACAGCAATGCTACATCCACGTAAACTTACGTGAGCATTTTACGTAAAGGCTGATGTGTAGGTTATTAATTGGATCAGCATTAGTGGTTGGGCCCACCTCGGTTGAAATCAGGGGTTGATTTGTTAGAGATGAAAAGTTTACGTAGCCTTAAGTAGGACGTACGTAGGTCTAGCATGTTTGAAGAAAAAAATAACGAATCACCTTTCCACCTGAGCTTGACGCAGCTTCATCAATAATATACAGCTTTACGAACCTTTAAGGTGGCTCATCAAAAATGAAGCCCTTGCCGTTGAATGAATCCAGATCTGACACCTCACCACGACTAACACATCGAAGGAGAAAACCATACATGTCATCCACGAACCACGAACCCAACACATGATACGTATTTCAGATGTCATTGATGAGCATGATAAACAATACCGCATGGTGGAAATCGATTTACCCAAGCAAGCTGACTTTGAGTTTGGTGTATTTTCACCGGAATACCAAGTAAGCGCTTCGATGAAAGGGCCAAAAAATTCAAATAGGTTCATGACACATGGGGTAGAACAAACGAAAAAAGTAGCGTGCTAAGTGAAATAGGGGCAGCCTACTCCTGGGTGCAATGTAATGTGTAATGTATCAATAGAGGGTTTAATGAATAATAAGCATGCTATTCGTACTCGAGGAGAACAAAAAAAATAAGATAGTCCAACATCAACAACCCACGAGACAACAACATAAAAAAATACCTATTTTGTGTTGAAACTCAAAAACCCATCGAGAACAACCCACGAAGCAACACGAGATACCAACAGCCGCAGCCGCACATGATAGTGTGGATTAATAGAAAAGTGGACAGTGGGACTGGGAGGGAATCTCCTATTTGCCGTATTTTACGGTAATTAGTCAAGCCTCCGCAAAGGAGAGATCCAACGATCGTTCTAACTTGACCCGCCCATTCAAACGGAACATCTCCAGGCAGTTTTGCTGGTTTCTTGGCCAGGAGGTTTCCAATCGGTTTTCTCTGGTTTTGAAAAACTTATAGAAGGTTCCTGAACATGTTTTTTTTTATTTTTTTTTCTATTTTTTGTGTCTGTTACAAAAAATGTTCTCCATTTTCATAAAAAATTCAAAAAATTCAAAAAGTACTTTTACTTTTTTAAAAACGTTCTAAATTTCAAATAGCTGTGTTTTTAAAAAATATTCATAATTTTTAAAAATCTTCGGGATTTTTAGAAATTGTTCTGTTTTTAAGGAAAATGATCAGAATTTTTGGAAAATGTTTGGTACTTTCAAAAAGTGTTTGGTATTTTCAAAAAAAGGAAATATCAAAATTTTGTTCAATTTAGAAACTAATTTTGTGTTCGAAAATTGTTCTTCAATTTTGAAATATGTTCATTCTTTTAAAAATTGTTCCAAATATTAAATATTGTCTATTTCAAACGTTGTTCATAAATTCAAAAATGTTCTAGATTTACAAAAAATATATTGGGTTTTCAAAATTTGCTTTTCAAAATCGAAAAAATGACTTTGCTTTTTTTAAAAATGGTTCTAAAGTTGAAATACTTGTTGTCTTTAAAAACATTCATAACTTCAAAAATTGTTCAGTATTTAAAAAAAAGGTATTTTAAGAAAAGTGTTTGTTATTTCCAAATAAAGTCAGTATTTTCAAAAAAATCAAAATATCAAAAATTAGTTCAATTTATAAACTAAGTTCTTGTTCAATTGTTTTCTTAAATTTCGAAAAGTATTCTTGCTTTTAAAAAAAGGTCCAAATTTCAAAATATTTTCATTTTTCAAATATTGTTCGTAAACTCAAAAAATGTTCTGATTTTTTAGAAAATGTTGTTGAAACTCGAAAAATGTTTTTTCTTCAAATTACAAAGGAAAAGGACAAAAGGAAAGGGGAAACGAACCCAACAAAGGAAAGGAAATAAACAGAAATGGAAAAATAAAATATCTGATTTTCTTAAGACAAAAGAAAACAGGTGACACCCCTGTGAGCATAGGAGGTCCCGACTGGGGGGAGCTCATACATACCGCTCATTACGGTAGGGGCTCCTGCTCCGCACAGATTGGGCGCCCCGACTGGGACATCCCAGTTTTTTTTTTTTTCTGTTACTTTTTTCTTTTTATATATTTTTTATTTTTTGTTCATTTTTTCTTTCTATTTCCCTTTCCATTTATTATTGGAAGCAAAAACATTTTTCGAATTTGAAGTATAATTTTGAAAAAACGTGAACAAATTAGGAAGCGGGAACAATGGTTTAAAGCGCAAATATTTTTTCAATCTTGAAAACAAAATTCTGAAAAGGAGAACCATTTTAATAATCTTGAAAATACGACCAATTTTGAAAAGGAGATCCATTTTTGAATCTTGAAAACAAAATTTGGAAGCACGAAAGAAAATTAAAACCAGAACATTTTTTGAATTTTGAGAATAAATTTGAAACCAAGAACAATTTTAAAAATCATGAACAAATTTGGAAGCACGTACAGTTTTTTAATATTGGGAACAAAATTTTGAAAAGGAGAACCATTTTTAAAAACACCAAACAAATTTGAAAGCGCGAACAAATTTTTAAAGCACGAATAATTTTTGGATTTTGAGAACAAATTTTGAAACCGAGAATGTTTTTGAAAAATCATGAAAAATTTTGGAACCGCGAGCAATTTGTTAAATCAGGAACATTTTTGAATCTTGAGAAAAAAATTGGAAAGCGAGAAACATTTCGGAAAATCCCAAACAAACTTGAAAGTGCGATCAAATTTTTAAAGCACGAACATTTTCTGAATTTTGAGAAAAAAAATTGAAACCGAGAACAATTTTGAAAAATCTTGAACAAATTTTTAAAGCACGAACATTTTTTGAATCTCGAGAAAAAAAATTGAAATGGACAACAATTTTGAAAAATCCTGAACAAATTTGGAAGCACGAACAATTTTTTTAAAGCAGGAACATTATTTGAATTTTGATAACAATTTCGAAAAATCCTGAGCAAATTTGGAAGCGCAAACATTTTTTAAAGCACGCACATTTTTGTATTCTTGAGAACAAAACTTTGAAACGTAAAACAATTTCACAAAAACCCGAAGAAATTTCAAAGCATCAGCAATTTTTTAAACACGGATATTTTTTGAATCTTGAGAACAAATTCTGAAACTCAGAAATTTTTTGAGAATTCCTGAACAAATTTGAAAGCGCGAACAATTTTTGAAAGCATGAAAAAAAAGACTTGAGAAACAAAATTCTGAATCGGACAACAATTTTGGAAAACCCAAACAAATTTGAAAGCGCGAACAATTTCTTAAAGCACGAATATTTTTTGAATCTTAAGAACAAATTTTTAAACCGAGAACAAATTTGAATCTTGAGAACAAATTTTGAAACCAAGAACATTTTTTTGAAAAGCCAAAAACATTTTTGAAAATCCAGAACAATTTTTGAAATGGAAACAGAAAAGAAAAAAGGAATAGAAAAGAATAAAGGAGAATGAAAAAGAAAAGAAAACGGTTCAGGGAACATTCTAAAAAATTTCGAAAACCGTAAACCCTGTCTTGGAACCTCTAGAAGGTTCCCAAAATCGGGGCGCTGCTCCCCACTAAATGGGCCAGCCCATTTGAAATCGACCCACTCTCGTTCTGTGCAAAGCCTCAACATCGTTTCGCACAAAGCGGCGAATATGGTTTTCCCGATTGGGAGTGCTTGATCAGGTGAAGAATTGGGTAATTTGTCTATTTGGGCGAGGTCACACTCAGATCTTTGGGTCGATGGGCTAATAAAAAAACACGCAATCCTATTTTAGCACCATGTCGTGCCATTTCATGAATAACGTGGTAGCAAGCAAAATTGTAAAAATTTAACATGGGTTCCGTCCATATCCTATAGCGCGTTATTTTTGTTCGTTGAGCAAAACAAAACTAACATCTTTTTTTGAACCGGGCTTCTCCTCTTTTCATTATATAGCATAACGGAAATACAAAGTTTTCTCCGAACCAGAAATAGAGAAAGGGAAAGGAAATAAGCGAGTTCGGGGCAATACCAGGAAACCCATCGTCTGCACCTGTCATCAGGAACACAAACTATGAGGCGAAAACCTGAAGTATCACCCTAAATCGCCCAGAACAGAAGATACTACCACCACATAGTATCACAAAAGACCCTACCAGACTAACATAACCAAACAGCAAGTATTTAACAGACCACTCTCGGTCAACAGTGAGAAAAAGGCAAGCAATGGAACATCTTCAGCTTCAACTCTGCTATTCAACCAACACGATCAGCATTACCAGGTCACCATTCCTCCCACATGTCTCCTTCATCAACATGCTCGCTTGATTCTGGCATTGGTGGCCCGCATAGCAGCAACATTTGCGACGCGTTCTCCTTTAGCATCTTTGCGTCCTTCTTGGTTACTTCAGCCATCCCCGACTTCTGCAGACCTGCCCAGTATTGAATAAACGCACAAGCCGTGAAAACAATCTCAAACGAAGTATTGATCCACTTTTTCTCAAAAGTGACACGAACAAAATACAGAACTAAATATGTACATTCGTATTGTTTGGAAACGGAACCACTGCACGTCTATATGTCCGATGTTGATACCATTATTGTCAATCTAATGGGTGCGCTCCACTTTTTGTTACATACATGGATGGTTGGATTTGCCACATCGTAGAAAGATAGGATAAAAAAATCATGTGTATAGCAGCACTCGTTTGGAAATAATCTCCTGATCAATCTTTTTTCTTATATCAATAAATATATTTTCTTTCTAACAAACCCTTCAATGATACTAGGTTTCCGCATTTTAGTTTTATATCACCGTCCAATAACTTATGAAAAAATAAATATAGTCCAAAGATTCAATAAGGGTTGCTGCACTGGGTCAAAATTAGAATTTACTCTTGTTGGACCAAGACAAAGGGGACAAAACTCACCCAAGTCCAAAACCTCTCCATACATGCCATAGCCTACTCGTCACATCTAAATCATGAATTTTTTTTCGAATTTTATAATAATGGTACATACAAGAATACTATGTTCGAAGATATTCAAGCATGAGCATAAAACATAAATAAGTTAACCCTTCAACAATTCCATTGGCATGACGCTCGTAACAAGTCACAACTAACATTTCTCAAGATCGGCGTCGACATGTCGGCAAGGGGTCCTCTCGTGAATGTTAGCAGCGATAACATTCTGCACCCGTCATCTTTTGTCCAACCCCACCGAGCCACCTCGTTGTTGCCATGGCATCCAACACGTCGGGCGGGCCAAGGCCTTGGTGGATTGTACAGCCCGATGGGTCAGCCACCGCATCGGCGACGACACACTCAAGATCCCGTGTGGTCTAGTAGGTGGATGAGGCAGTGCGACATCAGCAAACACACTTGATGGGCGAAGATATCGATAGATGGTAGGGTCGGGTGTATTAGCAAGGGCACCGGTGATGTTGCACTTGATATTTGGTGTGGTCTAGGAGGTAAATATACAACGGCAGTGCTAGGATTTTGGTGTTGTTCGTGAAGAGAAGGGAGCGTGATAAAAGAGAACTAGGAGAAGGAAACATTCTTGCCCTAGGTATTAACTTGGTAGAGGCGATTTAGAACACAAATCCATATGTGCATTCAAGTTACTATAGATTGTTCCCCTTTACTTACCACCTTAATGAATTATTAAAGGCAGTTCCACTTTGAGAGCTGCCTCGGGTGGTTTCCCTATAAAAAGACACTTACGGGGTTTTATGGGGTGAGTTTGAGCTCGCAAATCATGATTGGGTTAAGGGGAGTGAGGGGGGCCGTCCATCTGAAAATCATGGGGGCGTTTTGTTGGTTAGCAAGAAGTCCGTAGAAGCATATAAGACCCCTGAAGTTTTTTTGGGTGAAAACTGCATGAGTGGAGCGTGATACGTCTCCAACGTATCTACAATTTTTAATTGTTCCATGTTGTTATATTATCATTCTTGGATGTTTTATGATCATTTTATAGCAACTTTATATCATTTTTTGGGACTAACTTATTGACATAGTGCCTAGTGCCAGTTGCTGTTTTTTACGGCTTTTTCCTTTGCGGAAATCCATATCATATGAGGTCAAATTTACCATGAAAATTTATAAAGATTTTTTTGGACCAAAAGGAAACTTGGGAGCCAAGAATGGGCAGTAGACGAGGCCCAGGGGCCCCACTAGACATCGGGGCACGCCAGAGGCCGCTGACGCGGCCTGGTTTCTAGTAGGGCCCTCGGGCACCTCCTCCACCACCTCTGATCTCTATAAATACCACAATATTTAGAAAACCCTAGGGGAGTCGGGGAATAATCGTTTCAGCCGCCGCAAGTTCCAGAGCCATGAAATCCAATCTAGAGCTCGTTATAGAGAGGAACACGATCGCGGAGGGGTTCACCATCCTCATTAGTGCCCCTCCGATGATGCTTGAGTAGTTCATATCACACGATCACGTAGGGAGTAGCTTGATGGCTTTCTCTCTCATTTTTTCTCTCAATACAATGGTCTCTTGGAGGTCCATATGATGTAACTCTTTCTTTTGCGGTGTGTTTGTTAGGATTCAATGAACTGTGAGTTTATGATAAGATCTATGAAAACATATTCATGCTTGATTATTATAGCCTCGTACTTCTTTTCCGATATTTGATTTTTGTCTGGCCAACTTGATTTTTTATCTTGCAATGGGAAGAGGTGCTTTGTGATGGATTCGATCTTGCGGGGCCCAATCTCAGTGAGAGAAAGAGACATGACACGCATGTATCATTGCTATCAAGGATAAAACGATGGGGTCTATTCCTACATGAATAGATCTTGTCTACATCATGTCATCGTTCTTAAGGCATTACCCCATTTCTGCATGAACTCAATACACTAGATGCATGCTGGACAGCGGTCGATGTGTGGAGTAATAGAAGTAGATGCAGGCCGAAATCAGTCTACTTGTCTTAAACGTGATGCCTATATACATGATAATTGTCTTGAATATCGTCATAATTATTTGCTCTTGTATCAATTGCCCAACAGTAATTTGTCTACCCATCATTTGCTATTTCTCCAGAGATGTCACTAGTGAAACCTACGACCCCCATGTCTACTTCACATCATCTATTTGGAATCTCTACTTTGCTATTTGCATTTCCATTTTATTTGCCTCTTTTATTTTCAGATCTATATTATCAAAAACCTCAAAAATACCTTGATGCGTTCTATTTGTTATCACTCTTATTTGCATCTATTAATCTATCCTTACTTTACCCATGAGGGATTGACAACCCCTTCACGCGTTGGGTTGCAAGGATTTGCTATTTGTGTGCAGGTGTTGCTTACATAGTCTTGTGAATATTCCCACTCGATTGATACCTTGGTTTCTTAAGTGCGAAAAATACTTGCAATTGTTGTGCTACATCACTGATACGTCTTCAACGTATCTATAATTTTTTATGGTTCCATGCTATTATCTTGTCAAACTTTGGATGTTTTGTATGCCTTTTATATCTTTTTTGGGACTAACCTATTAACTCAGTGCCATGTGCGAGTTCCTGTTTTTTTTCGTGTTTTTGACCCTTTTGAGAGGAGAATATTAAACGGAGTCCAAACGGAATAAAACCTCCAAAAAGATTTTTTCCGGAACAGAAGATACGCAGGGAGCTTGAGAACCAAGGCAGAGGGCGCCAGGGGAGGCCACAAGCCCCCTAGCCGTGGCCTGGGAGGGCCGCGCCTAGCAGGCTTGTGGGCCCCCTGTGGCTCCTCTGCCCTACTTCTTCCGCCTATAAATCCCTGAAAAATCCAAAACCACGAGAGAGAGCCACGAAAATACATTTCCGCCGCCGCAAGCTTCTGTCTCCGCAAGATCCCATCTAGGGCACATTCTGGTGCCCTGTCGGAGGGGGATTCGGATACAGAGGGCTTCTTCATCAACACCATTGCCTCTCCGATGGTGCGTGAGTAGTTCACCACAAACCTTTGGGTCCATAGCTAGTAGCTAGATGGCTTCTTCTCTCTATTGGATCTTCAATACAAAGTTCTCCATGATCTTCATGGAGATCTATCCGATGTAATCTTCTTTTGCGGTGTGTTTGTCGAGATCCGATGAATTGTGGATTTATGATCAGATTATCTATGAATCTTATTTGAGTTTCTTCTGATCTCTTATATGCATGATTTCATATCCTTGTAATTCTCTTCAAGTTGTGGGTTTTGTTTGGCCAACTTGATCTATGATTCTTGCAATGGGAGAAGTGCTTGGTTTTGGGTTCATACCATGCGATGACCTCACCCAGTGACAGAAGGGGTAGCGAGGCACGCATCATGTTGTTGCAATCAAGGGTAAAAGGATGGGGTTTATATCTATTGCATGAATTTATCCCTCTACATCATGTCATCTTGCTTAAGGCATTACTCTGTTTGTCATGAACTCGATACAATAGATGCATGCTGGATAGCGGTTGATGTGTGGAGTGATAGTAGTAGATGCAGAAAGTATCGGCCTACTTGTCTCGGACATGATGCCTATATGTATGATCATTGCCTTAGATATTGTCATGACTTTGCGTAGTTCTATCAATTCCTCGACAGTAATTCGTTCACCCACCGTAATATTTGCTATCTTGAGAGAAGCCTCTAGTGAACACTATGGCCCCCAGGTCTACTTCACATCATATTTTCAGCCCTACACTTTTACTTTGTTGCACTTTCCGCCTTCAGATCTCACCTTGCAATCAATCGTGAAGGGATTGACAACCCATTTGTCGCATTGGGTGCAAGTTTGCTGTTTTTGTGCATGTAGTTTAGAGACTTGGCTTGATACTCCTACTGGATTGATACCTTGGTTCTCAAACTGAGGGAAATACTTACCGCTACTGTTCTGCATCACCCTTTCCTCTTCAAGGGAAAAAACCAACGCAAGCTCAAGAGGTAGGAAGAAGAATTTCTTGCGCCGTTGCCGGGGAGCATCAAGTGAAGCTTATCCAAGTAAGTGTCACAAACTCATCTCTTGCATTTACTTTTTTTTGCCTCTCGTTTTCCTCTCCCCGCTTCTGAAAAAAAATATAAAAATATTTTCCTTTTTCGTTCTCCCTTTTCTTTCGCTTGCTTTCTGTTCACTTGTGTGCTTGTCTGCTTGCTGAAGTCACCATGACTGAAAACACCAAACTTTGTGACTTCTCGAATACTAATAATAATGATTTTATAAGTACTCCGATTGCTCCCGCCACTAGTGCGGAATCATATGAAATTAATGTTGCTTTGTTGAATCTTGTTATGAAAGAGCAATTCTCCGGCCTTCTTAGTGAAGATGCCGCATCCCATCTTAATACCTTCATTGTGTTATGCGATATGCAAAAGAAGAAAGATGTGGATAATGATGTGATTAAATTGAAGCTATTTCCGTTCTCATTGCGAGATCAAGCAAAAACTTGGTTTTCATCTTTGCCCAAAAATAGTATTGATTCTTGGAACAAGTGCAAAGATGCTTATATATCCAAGTATTTTCCGCCGACTAAGATTATCTCTCTCTGTAATGATATCATGAATTTTAAGCAACTAGATCATGAACATGTTGCACAATCTTGGGAGACAATGAAATTGATGATTAGAAATTGTCCCGCTCATGGCTTGAGTCTTTGGATGATTATACAAATCTTCTATGCTGGTTTGAATTTTGCTTCTAGAAATATCTTGGACTCCGCCTCCGGTGGAACCTTCATGGAAATCACATTAGGAGAAGCCACAAAACTCCTAGACAATATCATGACAAACTATTCTCAGTGGCACAGTGAAAGGTCACCTACTAGTAAAAAGGTACACGCTATAGAAGAAATTAACTCGTTGAGTGCTAAGATGGATGAGTTAATGAAATTGTTTGCTAGCAAAGGTGCTCCTTTAGATCCAAATGATATGCCCTTGTCTTCCTTGATTGAGAGTAGCAATGAGAGATTGGATGTTAATTTTGTTGGTAGGAATAATTTTGGCAACAACAATGCTTTTAGAGGAAACTATATTCCTAGGCCTTTTCCTAGTAATCCCTCTAATAACTTTGGCAACTCCTACAACAATGCTCATGGAAATTACAATAAATTACCCTCTGATCTAGAGAGTAATATTAAAAAGTTTATCAACTCGCAAAAGATTTTCAATGCGTCCATAAAAGAAAAACTACTGAAAATTGATGATTTAGCTAGGAGCGTTGATAGAATGTCTCTTGATATTGATGCTTTGAAAGTTAGATGTGCTCCTCCCAAGATCAATATGGATGAAACTTTGAAAGCTATGCATGCTTCCATGAATGAAAGTAAAGAAAGAACCGCCCAAATTCGTGCTAGACATGAATGGCTTAAAAAGGCGTGTTCTCGTGATGAGAATCACGAAGATCTTAAAGTGCTTGGTGTGACTCCCATTGAATCCTTGTTTTCTAGTGTCAAACCTAATGATGATGGGGCTGGATATGAATCCACCTTGGTTGAAAAACGCCCCAATGATTCGGAGTCTATCTATCTTGGTGCTAAAAGCATTGAAAGTGGAGTAGACGATATCAAAACTTTGAGTAGTAATGAAACTACTACTTTGGATTTCAAGGAATTCAATTATGATAGTTTCTCTTTGATTGAATGTATTTCCTTGATGCAATCCATGCTAAACTCTCCACACGCTTATAGACAAAACAAGGCCTTTACCGATCATACCGTCGATGCTATGATGAAATCTCTTGAAGAGCAACTTGAATTGGAAGTTTCTATTCCTAGAAAACTTCATGATGAGTGGGAACCTACTATCAAAATCAAGATCAAAAACTATGAATGCAATGCTTTGTGTGATTTGAGTGCTAGTGTTTCCGCAATTCCAAAGTCTTTATGTGATGTTCTAGGATTTAATGAGATTGATGAGTGCTCTCTTAATTTGCATCTTGCGGATTCTACTGTTAAGAAACCTATGGGAAGGATCAATGATGTTCTTATTATTGCAAATAGGAACTATGTACCCGTAGATTTCATTGTTCTTGATATTGATTGCAATCCTACATGTCCTATCATTCTTGGTAGACCTTTCCTGAGGACTATTGGTGCTCTCATCGATATGAAGGAAGGGAATATTAGATTTCAATTTCCATTAAAGAAGGGCATGGAAATTTCTCCTAGAAATAAAATAAGATTGCCTTATGAATCCATGATGAGGGCTACTTATGGTTTGAGTACCAAAGACGACGATACGTGATTTTATCGCCTTATGCCTAGCTAAGGGCGTTAAACAATAGCGCTTGTTGGGAGGCAACCCAATAAATTTATCTTTGCTTTTTTGCTTTATGTTTTGTTGCGTCTACACCATCATAATTCTGTTATGATTGTGTCTTTTGTGTTTCTTTTTGTGTTTGATCCAAGTAAAACCTTTATGACTAGTTTGGTGATGGTTGTTTGATCATGCTGAAAAAAGACAGAAACGTTTCGCTCACGAAATTATTTTTCATTTTTATCCAAAAAGAGATTTTGAGTTGATTCTTTTTGCTGCTCGTTGATATGCCACTTTCCCAAATTGTAGTAATTTTTCAGAATTTGTGAGATACCAGAAGTATAGAAGTATACATATTCCTACAGACTGGTCTATTTTTGACAGATTTTGTTTTTGTTGTGTTGATTGCTTATTTTGATGAAACTATGGATAGTATCGGGGGGTACTAGCCATGGAAAAGTGAGGATACAGTAATCTAACACCAATATAAATAGGAATAAAGTTAGCTACAGTACCTCAAGAGGTGGTAGTTTGTTTTCTTGTGCTAATGATATCACGAGTTTCTGTTTAAGTTTTGTGTTCTGAAGTTTTCAAGTTTTGGGTGATGTTCTCATGGAGAAAGGGATAAAGAGTGGAAAGAGCTCAAGCTTGGGGATGCCCAAGGCATCCCAAGCCAAATTCAAGGACACCAAAAAGCCTAAGCTTGGGGATGCCCCGGGAAGGCATCCCCTCTTTCGTCTTCAATCCATCGGTAACATTACTTGGAGCTATATTTTTATTCACCACATGATATGTGTTTTGCTTGGAGCGTCGTGTATTATAGGAGTCTTTTCTTTTTGTTGTGTCACAATCATCCTTGTTGCACACCTTCTGAGAGAGACATGCACTCATCGTGAATTTGCTGGAATACTCATTGAGCTTCGCTTATATCTTTTGAGTTAGGCAATTTAGCTCACATGTGCTTCACTTATATCTTTTGAGCTAGATAACTTTGCTCTAAGTGCTTCACTTAGATCTTTTAGAGCACGGCGGTGTCATATTTTAGAGAAATAAGAACTCTCGATCTTCACTTATATCTTTTTGAGAGTGCTCTCTCTGAGTAACTTGGTAGTTGGCTTGTGCTATGAAAGTAGTCCTAAAGATGGTAGGCATCCAAAGAGGATACAATAAAACTTCCATATTCATGTGCATTCATTACAAAGAGAAGTTTGATTCCTCTCAATTAGTTTTGAGACATGGATTTGGTAATATTAATAGTTATGTTAGTAGGGTGTTGTGAATCTAGAAATAGTTGTGTTGAAGTTAGTGATTCCCGTAACATGCACGTATTTGAACCGCTATGTTAGGAAGTCGGAGCATAATTGATTTATTGATTGTCATCCTTTGTGTTGCGGTCGGGATCGCGCGATGGTTAACACCTACCAACCCTTCCCCTAGGAGTATGCGTCTAGCACTTTGTTTTGATTACTAATAAAAACTTTCGCAATAAGTATGTGAGTTCTTCATGACTAATGTGAGTCCATGGTATAGATGCACTTTCACCTTCCACCATTGCTAGCCTCTCTAGTGCCGCGCAACTTTCTCCGGTGCACAAGACCACCATATACCTTCCTCAAAACAGCCACCATACCTACCTATTATGGCATTTTCATAGCCATTCGGAGATATATTGCCATGCAACTCCCACCGTTCCGTCTCATGACATGTGCCGTCACTTTCATATTGCCATTGCATGATCGTAAGATAGCTAGCGAGATATTTCAACGTCATACGCCAAGCTAGATCGTTGCACATCTCGGTACACTGCCGGAGGCATTTCCTATAGAGTCCTCATCGTTCTAAGCATTGAGCTATGAGTAAATTAAAGTGTGATCATCATCATTATTAGAGCATTGTCCCATGTGAGGAAATAAAAAAAAGAGGCCAAAGTTGCCCACACAAAAAGAGATAGAGAGATATGGAAAGAGGCCAAAGATCCCAAACAAAAAAAGAGAGAAAAAGAGAGAAGGGACAATGCTACTACCTTTTTCCACACTTGTGCTTCATAATAGCACCATGTTCTTCATGATTGAGAGTCTCTTGTTTTGTCACCACCATATACTAGTGGGAATCTTCATTATATAACTTGGCTTGTATATTCCAATGATGGGCTTCCTCAAAATTGCCCTAGGTCTTCGTGAGCAAGCAAGTTGGATGCACACCCACTAGTTCTCCTTTTGAGCTTTCACATACTTATAGCTCTAAGTGCATCCATTGCATGGTAATCCCTACTCTTTCACATTGATATCTATTGATGGGCATCTCCATAGCCCTTTGATACGCCAAGTCGATGTGACCATCTCCTCCTTTTTGTCTCACAACCTCCACCACACTCTATTCCACCTATAGTGCTATATCCATGGCTCACGCTCATGTATTGCATGAGAGTTGAAAAAGGTTTGAGAAAGTAAGAGTGCGAAAACAATTACTTGGCCAATACCGGGGTTTTGCATGATTTAAATTAGTTGTGTGGGGATGATGGAGCATAGCCAGACTATATGATTTTACAGGGATAATTTTCTTTGGCCTTGCTGTTTTGGAAGTTCATGATTACCTTGCTAGTTTGCTTGAAGTATTATTGTTTTCATGTCAATTGCAAAAAACTATTGTTTTGAATCTTACGGATCTGAACATTCATGTCACATGAAAGAAGTTACAAAGGACAAATATGCTAGGTAGCATTCCACATCAAAAATTCAGTCTTTATCACTTCCCTACTCGAGGCCGAGCAGGAGTTAAGCTTGGGGATGCTTGATAAGTCTCCAACGTATCTATAATTTTTTATGGTTCCATGCTATTATCTTGTCAAACTTTGGATGTTTTGTATGCCTTTTATATCTTTTTTGGGACTAACCTATTAACTCAGTGCCAAGTGTCAGTTCCTGTTTTTTTCTGTGTTTTTGACCCTTTTCAGAGGAGAATATTAAACGGAGTCCAAACGGAATAAAACCTCCAAAAAGATTTTTTCCAGAACAGAAGATACGCAGGGAGCTTGAGAACCAAGGCAGAGGGCGCCACGGGAGGCCACAAGCCCCCTAGCCGCGGCCTGGGGGGCCAGCGCCTAGCAGGCTTGTGGGCCCCCTGTGGATCCTCTGCCCTACTTCTTCCACCTATAAATCCCCAAAAATCCAAAACCACGGGAGAGAGCCACAAAAATACTTTTCCGCCGCTGCAAGCTTCTGTCTCTGCAAGATCCCATCTGGGGCACGTTCTGGTGCCGTGCCGGAGGGGGGATTCAGATACGGAGGGCGTATTCATCATCACCATTGCCTCTCCGATGATGTGTGAGTAATTCACCATAGACCTTCGGGTCCATAGCTAGTAGCTAGATGGCTTCTTCTCTCTCTTGGATCTTCAATACAAAGTTCTCCATGATTTTCATGGAGATCTATCCGATGTAATCTTCTTTTGCGGTGTGTTTGTTGAGATCCGACGAATTGTGGATTTATGATCAGATTATCTATGAATCTTATTTGAGTTTTTTTTATCTCTTATATGCATGATTTCATATCCTTGTAATTCTCTTCGAGTTGTGGGTTTTGTTTGGCCAACTTGATCTATGATTCTTGCAATGGGAGAAGTGCTTGGTTTTGGGTTCATACCGTGCGGTGACCTGACCCAGTGACAGAAGGGGTAGCGAGGCACGCATCATGTTGTTGCCATCAAGGGTAAAAAGATAGGGTTTATATCTATTGCATGAATTTATCCCTCTACATCATGTCATCTTGCTTAAGGCGTTACTCTGTTTGTCATGAACTCAATACACTAGATGCATGCTGGATAGCGGTCGATGTGTGGAGTAATAGTAGTAGATGCAAAAAGTATCGGTCTACTTGTCTCAGACGTGATGCCTATATGTATGATCATTGCCTTAGATATCGTCATGACTTTGCGCGGTTCTATCAATTGCTCGACTGTAATTCGTTCACCCACCGTAATATTTGCTATCTTGAGAGAAGCCTCTAGTTAACACTATGGCCCTCGGGTCTACTTCACATCATATTTTCAGCCCTACAGTTTTACTTTGTTGCACTTTCCGCCTTCAGATCTCACCTTGCAATTAATCGTGAAGGGATTGACAACCCCTTTGTAGCGTTGGGTGCAAGTTTGCTGTTTTTGCGCACGTACTTTAGAGACTTGGCTTGATACTCCTACTGGATTGATACCTTGGTTCTCAAACTGAGGGAAATACTTACTGCTACTATGCTGCATCACCCTTTCCTCTTCAAGGGAAAAAACCAATGCAAGCTCAAGAGGTAGCAATCACCATTTAAGCTTGGAGGGAAACCAACGCATCAACGAGAGTAAGCAGAGAGCCTCTAATGTCCATTTTTGAACTACTACACGTTGTTTGATCAGGTGTTATTCACTATCCAATTGTGCATGCTTGACTTGCTATTTTGTGATCTTGTACGTTCTTAGTCTCTGATTTAGCATATTTGACGCAGTTATGCAATGCTATCCCCAACAATTATAAATTTGCTGATACTTGTAATGTTGTTTACATATTATAGGTGCTGCGAGAGATGTGTGCCTTTGTGTTTGTTTACTTCGAAACAAGTGGACATCGAGCATGTTATCTCACGTGTGGATTTTTCACTCATTTTTATTTGTGTTTAACTAGATTTTCTTAGATAGTTTGAAGATAAACATTTTAATTTGTCCACTAATGACTAATAAACACAAAGGATTGCATCTCTCATCATTTGTTCGGTGCAAAATCAAGTAAAAAGTGGAATATATTGAACCCGAGGATCAACACAATCCAATTGGGCACGTGCAGTGCTCTCTATAGGAGAAGACAGTGTGGGGGATGAGCGTCGACTAATCGTACTGTGGCTTCTACATGCGCCGACGTCACCATTGCGTTAGACCTGACACCTTCTGTGAAGGGACCCAGGGGAACTAATTTCTCCCATCTGCACTATATAAGGAGTGGAAACCCTTCAAATGCACTAATTTAAATATGCGTCTCCATCACCCTCATACATCTTAGGTTATCCACTCAAACAAGATTTGTTATTGTCCAACAATCCATTGTGCTTGAAGGCCAAAAAAGTCATAAAGAATAAATTATGTAGAAGACATCACCAGACAATTATTCCAGGCTCGTCAATAATACATGGCACCCAGGGACCACTTTGTATGGATGTTGTCCTCTGGACGCGATTTTGGGCTTCCTGTATGATCCAATATAGCTAGATTTGCTGGAATTTAGCCGCTATGGGCCAGCCCAATAACCATTTTTAGAATTAGTAATAAATCCTAGAGGCCCACTTAGCTCATTCATGCAAGTCAAGAGGTGGAACTAAAGTTTAGTCCCACATTGCTAGTTTGGTAGGAGCTGGACCTCCTTATAAGGGAGGATGTTTCACAACATGTATGAGCATGCATGAGAACAAGAGAAACATACATGCGCACTCCTCCTCCTCTACCGCCTGCCTTGCTTTGTGACGACTCGCTGTGGGTTGCGGGAATGAGCCGATGACTAAATTTTTGCTACGCACGACTGGTATATGAACGGTCGCTCGGGAGCTGAAACGTTTTGGTGTAGTGAAGATTAAATACAAAACACTGCACCCTTCGGCTGCTGCTTGTTCGTTTTGTCTCGTCCTTTTGCATACTCTCTTTATGATCGCATGACTTGTGTTATAGTTGCTATGGTAGTCATGATTTATCTACGTACTATTTCTTCTAGTAAAATCACTTGGTAAATCGCTCATATTTCCAACAATCCAATAACCTTATTATAGGCAATTTACCCTCACTCGTTTTGCTGCCTCCATGAGGCCTCCTATGTTTGAGGGTGTGCACTATAAGAGGTGGCGTGTGAGGGCTGTTCTATGGTTTCAAACCATGAGTTGCTATGACGCCACTCTTGTTGAACCTGAAGGAATTCTTGATCCTCAACAGGAACTCGCTTTTCAGAAAATTGATACCTTGTTTAAGGCTGCTCTCTTGAGTGTTCTTGGTGATAACATAGTTTATGCTTATGCGTCAATTGACAATGGAAAAGATATGTGGAGCGCAATCGAGGCCAAGTTTGGAGTCTCGGATGCTGGCACTGAGGTATATATCATGGAACAATTCTATGATTACAGGATGACTAATGAACGCTCCGTGGTTGAGCAAGCTCACAACATAGAGTCATTTGCTAGAGAACTTGAGCACTTCAACTGTATGTTACCAGAAAAAAAATTGTCGGAGGTATTATCACTAAGCGTCCTCCCTCATGGAGGAACTTTTCTACCTCTCTCAAGCATAAGAGGCGGGAGTTTCCTGTTTTGGATCTCATTGGTACTCTTGATGTGTAAGAAAAGGCAAGAGAAAAAGACATGCGTGCTTGAGGTATGGAGGGAGGTTCTAGTGCCAATCTGGAATAGAAGAAAAACTTCTAGACCCACAAGTTCAAGAACAAGGGCAAGTTTGATGATAAGGGAAAGTTTGATGGGAAGAACAAGGCTTAGCAGCACACGAACTTCAAGAAGAAGACTAGCAACAAGAAAGGTGTTTTTCATGTCTTCGGAGATCCTGATCATTGGGCACCTAGCTGCCCTAACCATTATGACAAGCGTCAACATGGGAAAGGCGATAAGATTGCCAATGTTGTCATTGGTGATGCTGATATGCAGGATGTTTGGTATGGTATACTTCGCACTATTCTCTATGTATGTCATTCCTCCGATTGGTTGATTGAAACGGGTGCTAATGTGCATGTATGCGGTGATATTTCCATGTTTTCTTCATATCAGGCTACAGGGAGTACTTCCGCCTCATGGGCAACGGTTCAAGTGCTTCTATTCATGGTGTTGGCACGGTCGATCTGAAGTTTACTTCGGGGAAGATTGTGTGGGTGAAGGACGTGCATTATATCCCCTCCGTCAATAAAAATCGTGTTAGCGGATCTCTTCTGTGTAGAGATGACTACAAGATTGACTTTGAGTCCAATAAATTTGTAATATCCAAGTATGGAACTTTTGTTGATAAAGGTTATGAGTCAGGAGGCTTGTTCAGACTATCCTTGACAGATGTTTGTAATAAAGTTATTAATCATGTTTGCAATAATAGTGAATCAAATGTATGGCATTCACGTCCGTGTCATGTTAATTTTAGTTATATGATGTGTCTATCCAAGTTGAACTTAATCCCCAACTTCACCGTTGTCAAGGGATCTAAGTGTCAAGTTTGTGTGCAAGCTAAGCAACCTCGTAAGTCTCATACCACTTTGGAAACAATAAATCTTGCGCCACTAGAACTCATACATTCAGATCTTTGTGAAATGAATGGTGTTTTGACGAAAGGTGGAAAGAAATATTTTATGATGTTAATCGATGACTCCACTAGATAGTGCCATGTGTATCTTTTAAAATTGAAAGATGAGGTTTTAAATTTCTTCAAGATCTATAAAGGTGAAGTGGAAAACCAACTTGATCAGAAAATCAAGAGGCTTAGGTACGATCGTGGTGGAGAGTATTTTTTCAATGAATTTGATGCTTTTTGTGCGGAATATGGTATAATCCATGAGAGGATGCCTCCCTATACACCTCAGTCAAACAGGGTAGCCGAAAGAAAGAATGATACTCTAACTCAATTGGTTAACGCCATGTTAGACACATCGGGTCTTGCTACCTCTTGAGCTTGCGTTGGTTTTTCCCTTGAAGAGGAAAGGGTGATGCAGCACAGTAGCAGTAAGTATTTCCCTCAGTTTGAGAACCAAGGTATCAATCCAGTAGGAGTATCAAGCCAAGTCTCCAAAGTACCTGCGCAAAAGCAGCAAACTTGCACCCAACGCTACAAAGGGGTTGTCAATCCATTCACGATTGATTGCAAGGTGAGATCTGAAGGTGGAAAGTGCAACAAAGTAAAAGTGTAGAGCTGAAAATATGATGTGAAGTAGACCCGGGGGCCATAGTGTTCACTAGAGGCTTCTCTCATGATAACAAATATTACGGTGGGTGACCGAATTACTGTCGAGTAATTGATAGAACCGCACAAAGTCATGACGATATCTAAGGAAATGATCATGCATATAGGCATCACGTCCGAGACAAGTAGACCGATACTTTGTGCATCTACTACTATTACTCCACACATCGACCGCTATCCAGCATGCATCTAGTGTATTGAGTTCATAACGAACAGAGTAACGCCTTAAGGAAGATGACATGATGTAGAGGGATAAATTCATGCAATAGATATAAACCCCATCTTTTTACCCTTGATGGCAACAACACGATGCGTGCCTCGCTACCCCTTCTGTCACTGGGTGAGGTCACCGCACGGTATGAACCCAAAACCAAGCACTTCTCCATTGCAAAAATTATAGATCAAGTTGGCCAAACGAAACCCACAACTCGAAGAGAATTATAAGGATATGAAATCATGCATATAAGAGATTAGAAGAAACTCAAATAAGATTCATAGATAATCTGGTCATAAATCCACAATTCATCGGATCTCGACAAACACACCCCAAAAGAAGATTACATCGGATAGATCTCCATGAAGATCATGGAGAACTTTGTATTGAAGATCCAAGAGAGAGTAGAAGCCATCTAGCTACTAGCTATCGACCCGAAGTTCTGTGGTGAACTACTCACACATCATCGGAGAGGCAATGGTGTTGATGAAGAAGCCCTCAGTGTCCGAATCCCCCTCCGGCAGGGCACCAGAACGGTCCCCACATGGGATCTTGCGGAGACAGAAGCTTGCAGCGGCGGAAAAGTATTTTCGTGGCTCTCTCTCGTGGTTTCAGATTTTTCGGGGATTTATAGGCGGAAGAAGTAGGGAAAGGAGCCACGGGGGGGGGGGGGGGGGGGGGCACAAGCCTGCTAAGCGCCCCCCAGGCCGCGGCTAGGGGGCTTGTGGCCTCCCCTGGTGCCCTTTGCCTTGGTTGTCAAGCTCCGTGCATATCTTCTGTTCTGGAAAATATCTTTCCGGAGGTTTTATTCCGTTTGGACACCGTTTAATATTCTCTTCTGAAAAAGGTCAAAAACACGGAAAAAACAGGAACTCGCACTTGGCACTGAGTTAATAGGTTAGTCCCAAAAAAGATATAAAAATGCATACAAAGCTTCCAAAGTTGACAAGAAAATAGCATGAAACCATCAAAAATTATAGTTACGTTGGAGACATATCAAGCATCCCCAAGCTTAACTCCTGCTCGTCCTCGAGTAGGAAAATGATAAAGACTAAAATTTTGATGTGGAATGCTACCTAACATATTCCTTTGCAACTTCTTTCAAGTGACATGAATGTTCACATCTGTAAGATTCAAAACAATAGTTTGTTGTTGGCATGAAAACAATAATACTTCAAGCAAACTAGCAAGGTAATCATGAACTTTCGAAATAACAAGGCTAGAGAAAGTTACCCCTACAAAATCATATAGTCTGGCTATGCTCCATCATCCCCACACAACGAATTTAAATCATGCGCAACCCTGGTATTGGCGAAGTAATTGTTTTCGCACTCTTACTTTCTCAAACCTTTTTCAACTCTCATGCAATGTATGAGCGTGAGCCATGGATATAGCACTATAGGTGAAATAGAGTGTGGTGGAGGTTGTGAGGCAAAAAGGAGGAGCTGGTCACATCAACTCGGCCTATCAAAAGGCTATGGAGATGCCCATCAATAGATATCGATGTGAATGAGTAGGGATTACCATGCAACGGATGCACTTAGAGCTATAAGTGTGTGAAAGCTCAAAAGAAGAACTAGTGGGTGTGCATCCAACTTGCTTGCTCACTAAGACCTAGGGCAATTTTGAGGAAGCCCATCATTGGAATATACAAGCCAAGTTATATAATGAAGATTCCCACTAGTATATGGTGGCGACAAAACAAGAGACTCACAATCATGAAGAACATGGTGCTATTGTAGAGCACAAGTGTGGAAAAAGATAGTAGCATTGTCCCTTCTCTCTTTTTCTCTCTTTTTTGGGCTCTTTGGCCTCTCTTTTTTCCTCACATGGGACAATGCTCTAATAATGATGATCATCACACTTTTAATTACTCACAGCTCAATGCTTAGAACAATGATGACTTTTATAGGAAATGCCTCCGGCAGTATACCGGGATGTGCAACGATCTAGCTTAGCTTATGACATTGAAACATCTCGCTAGCTTTCTTACGATCATGCAATGTCAATATGAAAGTGACGACACAAGTCATGAGACGGAACGATGGGAGTTGCATGGCAATATATCTTGGAATGGCTATGAAAATGCCATAATAGGTAGGTACGGTGGCTGCTTTGAGGAAGGTATATGGTGGGTTTGTGCACCGGCAAAAGTTGCGCGGCACTAGTGAGGCTAGCAATGGTGGAAGGTGAAAGTGCATCTATACCATGGACTCACATTAGTCATGAAGAACTCATATACTTATTGCGAAAGTTTTTATTAGTAATCGAAACAAAGTGCTAAACGCATACTCCTAGGGGAAGGGTTGGTAGGTGTTAACCATCGCGCGATCCCGACCGCAACACAAAAGATGACAATCAATAATTCAATTATGCACCGACTTCCTAACATAGAGGTTCACCATACGTGCATGCTACGGGAATCACTAACTTCAACACAAGTATTTCAAGATTCATAACACCCTACTAACATAACTCTAATATTACCGTATCCATGTCTCAAAACTAATTGAGAGGAATCAAACTTCTCTTTACTAATTGCTACAGACAACATCGCCAGAAATTGGCACGTTCACGGAGACTTGTCTTGCGCTAGTTTTTCCCTTGAAGAGGAAAGGGTGATGCAGCATAGAAGCAGTAAGTATTTCCCTCAGTTTGAGAACCAAGGTATCAATCCAGTAGGAGAATCGCGTCAATTCCAGAGTACCTGCGCAAACACAAAAGAGCTTGCACCCAACGCTATAAAGGGGTTGTCAATCCATTCACGATTGATTGCAAAGTGAGATCTGAAGGCAAAAAGTGCAACGAAGTAAAAGTGTAAGGCTGAAAATATGATGTGAAGTAGACCCGGGGGCCATAGTGTTCACTAGAGGCTTCTCTCAAAATAGAAAATATTACGGTGGGTGAACAAATTATTGTCGAGCAATTGATAGAACCGTGCAAAGTCATGATGATATCTAAGGCAATGATCATACATATAGGCATCACGTCCGAGACAAGTAGACCGATACTTTCAGCATCTACTACTATTACTCCACACATCGACCGCTATCCAGCATGCATCTAGTGTATTGAGTTCATGACGAACAGAGTAACGCCTTAACCAAGATGACATGATGTAGAGGGATAAATTCATGCAATAGATATAAACCCCATCTTTTTACCCTTGATGGCAACAATACGATGCGTGCCTTGCTACCCCTTCTGTCACTGGGTGAGGTCACCGCATGGTATGAACCCAAAACCAAGCACTTCTCCCATTGCAAGAATTATAGATTAAGTTGGCCAAACGAAACCCACAACTCGAAGAGAATTACATGGATATGAAATCATGCATATAAGAGATCAGAAGAAACTCAAATAAGATTCATAGATAATCTGATCATAAATCCACAATTCATCGGATCTCGACAAACACACCGTGAAAGAAGATTACATCGGATAGTTCTCCATGAAGATCATGGAGAACTTTGTATTGAAGATCCAAGAGAGAGAAGAAGCCATCTAGGTACTAGCTATGGACCCAAAGGTCTGTGGTGAACTACTCACGCATCATCGGAGAGGCAATGGTGTTGATGAAGCAGCCCCCCGTGTCCGAATCCCCCCTCCGTCAGGGCACCAGAATGGTCCCCAGATGGGACTTGCGGAGACAGAAGCTTGCGGCGGCGGAAAAGTATTTTCGTCGCTCTCTCTCGTGGTTTCAGATTTTTCGGGGATTTATAGGCGGAAGAAGTAGGGCAAAAGAGCCACGGGGGGGGGGGGGGGCACAAGCCTGCTAGAAGCCCCCCCCCCAGGCCGCGGCTAGGGGGCTTGCAGCCTCCCCTGGTGCCCTTTGCCTTGGTTCTCAAGCTCTGTGCGTATCTTGTGTTCCGGAAAATATCTTTTCGGAGGTTTTATTCCGTTAGGACTCCGTTTAATATTCTCCTCTGAAAAAGGTCAAAAACACGGAAAAAACAGGAACTGACACTTGGCACTGAGTTAATAGGTTAGTCCCAAAAAAGATATAAAAATGCATACAAAGCTTCCAAAGTTGACAAGAAAATAGCATGAAACCATAAAAAATTATAGATACGTTGGAGACGTATCAGATCTCTCCAAGGAATGGTGGGGGTAGGTGATATTGACTGCATGTCATGTCCTAAACCGAGTTCCCACAAAGAACAAAGAGATAACTTCATTCGAGGAATGGGAGAAGAAAAGGTTAAAACTCTCTTATCTATGAACTTGGGGCTGCTTGGCACAAGTCAATATACGAATTCCAAGGAAGCAAAATCTTGGACCAAAAGTTGTGGATTGTGTTTTCCTAGGTTATGATTTCCATAGCATTGGTTATAGGTTCTTGTTTATTAAATCTCAGGTATCCGACATGCATGTCGATAAAATTATGGAGTCGAATGATGCGACTTTCTTCGAAGATATCTTTCCCATGAAGGATATGGGTAGCTCATCAAATCAGAAGATGCCTAGTTGAGTCAAGATTTTGCTGCAATTTCTGAACCTACCATTGTAACGCAACATCTTGAAGATCCCGTGGAGAACAATAACGAGACTCCTAAAAGGAGCAAGAAACACAGGACTGCAAAGTCCTTTGGTGATGATTTTCTTGTATATCTCACAGATGACACTCCTAGTTCTATTTCATAGGCTTGTGCATCTGAAGATGCTGGTTACTGGAAGGAAGCGGTGATAGAGGCGAAGTTGTCCCTGTCTTTCGATGAGATCATGGGATTCGTTTTGGTGGAGTAGACTTTGACGATCCGACTATGAACGTGTGAGGACGTCGCGCCTTAGCAATCGCTAAACCAACTCCGAGAGGTTATTGACCACGCCGGAGCACGATCAACCTAACCGCGAAGGTCTGTTTCCTGCACGCAAACGAAGAACAAGCAAGAAACCGAGATGCAATCAAGATATTGCGAATATAAGAGGAAAGCTTTATTGATGAAGGTGGTGTTCTGTGACGCCTTTGTCTGGTCGCAGAACACAAACAAAGAATGCGAAGTTGCAATATGGCGAACTTGTAATCTAAACAAAACCCAAGTCTAAACGGTGTCCTAAGGGCTGTATATATGAGGGAATAGAGAGGCAATTTCGTGACCCTTGGAAGAGGGGTCCGAAAACAGCCCTAAACTCGGTTTCCCCACACATACGGACTCTAAAAATAGCCTATATTATGGTATTTCGAAATTACATGGGTCTAGCCCAAAAATAAGGTGGCGCAACACCTATAATAGCCTATGGATGAAATTTATATAGTGGCGTCTTGAATATTTCGTCCAAAGCCTTCATGCTCTCCTTATGATGGCTTTAGAGTGCGAAAATCACCAATGGAAGCTCCATTGTTCTCTCCTGCGCGTGCACCTTCTTCTCCATTCTTGATCCCGATCCAACAGATATCCTTCTTGTCCATGTTAGGTCCTTCATTCATGAGCACAACAAAAATATCTAACTTAGGCAGCATCAAATGTTCATGAACATTAGAAGTATTCCCTAGAAATGAAAGTACCTGGTAATTCAATTGGTGTGCACGAGCTCTAGTAACTGGTCCAGTATGTATACCAGCTGGGGTTGTGGCTGTAACAATGGTGTTGATGTCCTCATCATCCTCCCCTTCTTGAACTGAAGTCGTCCTCGATGGAAGCTCATCTTCCTCACCCAAATATGGCTTCAAATCTGCAATGTTAAAAGTGGGACTAACCCCAAAATCTGCAGATAGCTCAAGTCTATATGCATTATCATTTATTTTCTCTAACACTTTGAAAAGACCATCAGCACGCGACATTAGTTTTGACTTGCGCAAATCAGGAAACCTATCCTTACGCAAATGCAACCAAACAAGATCTCCAGGTGCAAAGACAACATGTTTTCTACCCTTATCTCCAGCAAGTTAATATTTAGCATTCATGTGCTCAATGTTTTCCTTAGTTAACTCATGCATCTTTAATATCGAATCAACACGTTCTTTAGCATCAAAATTAACCTTCTCCGAAGATGGAAGATGTAACAAATCAATAGGTGCACGAGGTAGGAAACCATACACAACTTCGAAAGGACACATCTTTGTAGTAGAATGCAGCGAACGATTATAAGCAAATTCAATATGATGCAAGCATTCTTCCCACAGTTTTAGATTGTTCTTAAAAACAGCCCTAAGCATAGTAGACAAAGATCTATTGACTACTTCAGTTTATCCATCAGTTTGGGGGGTGACATGTAGTACTAAAAAGCAGTTTTGTCCCCAACTTAGCCCATAAACATCGCCAAAAGTGGCTAAGAAATTTAGTATCAAGATCTGAAACAATCGTATTTGGCACACCATGCAAGCGAATAATTTCACGAAAGAACAAATCAGCCACATTAGCGGCATCATCACTTTTATGACATGGTATAAAGTGTGCCATTTTAGAAAATCTGTCCATGGCAACAAATATGCTATCTCTCCCCTTCTTTGTTCGTGGTAAACCTAAAACAAAGTCCATAGATATATCCTCCCAAGGAACACTAGGTACAGGCAAAGGCATATATAAACCATGAGGATTAAGTCGTGACTTAGCTTTTTGACATGTCGTGCAGCGAGCAACAAAACGCTTAACATCCCGTCGCATCCTTGGCCAAAAGAAATGTGTAGCAAGTACGTCCTCCGTCTTCTTTATGCCAAAGTGTCCCATCAATCCTCCTCCATGCGCCTCCTGTAACAACAAAATACGAACGGAGCTAGCTGGAATGCATAGCTTGTTAGCACGAAACACAAATCCATTATTAATGACGAACTTATTCCATGTTCTCCCTTCTTTACAATTTTCCAACACATCTTTGACATCAGCATCATGCACATATTGATCTTTGATGGTCTCCAAACCAAATATTTTAAAGTCAAGTTGTGAAAGCATAGTATAACGACGAGACAAAGCATCAGCAATAACATTTTCTTTACCCTTCTTGTGTTTAATGACGTATGGGAAAGTCTCAATGAATTCAACCCATTTAGCATGTCTATGGTTCAGTTTTCCTTGACTTTTAGTATGTTTCAAAGATTCATGATCAGAATGTATGACAAATTCTTTGGGCCACAAATAATGTTGCCATGTTTCCAAAGTCTGAACAAGAGCATATAATTCCTTATCATAAGTAGAATAAATCAGACTAGGCCCACTTAATTTTTCAGAAAAGTATGCAACGGGTTTACCATCTTGTAATAACACACCTCCTAATCCAATTCCACTAGCATCACATTCAAGCTCGAAAGTCTTATTAAAATCAGGAAGTTGGAGTAAAGGAGCATGTGTTAACTTATCTCCCGGCGAGTCCAAGGAAACTCCTCACTTGTGTGACTGTTTTGTGTTGCGGCCAACTCTCAATAGCTTCAATCTTGGCTTTATCAACTTCAATCCCCTGTGGAGTAACAACATAGCCAAGAAAAGATACTCGGTGTGTGCAAAATGTGCACTTCCCAAGGTTACCAAATAGACGTGCATCACGTAGAGCGGTAAAAACAGCACGCAAATGATCCAAGTGTTCCTCCAAAGATCTACTATAAATCAGTATATCATCAAAGTAGACTACCACAAATCGTCCAATGAAAGCACGTAAAACCTCATTCATTAATCTCATGAAAGTGCTAGGTGCATTAGTCAATCCAAAAGGCATAACTAACCACTCATACAAGCCAAACTTAGTTTTGAATGCCGTTTTCCATTCATCTCCCAATTTCATGCGAATTTGATGGTATCCACTATGCAAATCAACTTTGGAGAAAATTGTAGAGCCACTTAATTCATCAAGCATATCATCTAGCCTAGGAATAGGATGACGATAACGAATAGTAATATTATTAATGCCTCTACAATCAACACACATACACGATGTACCATCCTTTTTCGGCACTAGAATAATAGGAACAACACAAGGACTAATAGATTCACGTATATAACCTTTGTCGAGCAGCTCTTGTACTTGACGCATAATCTCCTTCGTCTCCTCTGGATTGGTATGGTATGGTGCATGGTTGGGTAGCGATGCACCGGGAATTAAGTCAATCTGATGCTCAATCTCTCTAATAGGTGGTAATCCCGGTGGCACGTCTTGTGGAAAGACGTCAGCGAACTCCTGCAAAATGTTAATGACAGCAGGATGCAAAGAGGGGGGCATGTCCTCGAATGAAAATAATACCCCTTTGCATACGAAATCATAGCAAACAAATGTAGTAATATCCAAATAAGTAATATCAGATTTAGTGGCAAGTAAACAACCACTCTTCAGTTTTATTTCAGAAGCAACACTAGATGATGATTTAGTAGGCTTATTGTGGTGCTCAAATTCCTTTTCTACAATCTGATTTTCACTCTTATGTAGGTCTTGTTTTGCTTTACTAGCTCTAGAAATGTCATCTTTCATAATATGTTCAGGAGACATAGGAAGCATAGTTATATTTTGATCCTTATGAACAAGAGTATACTGATTTGTTCTACCATGGTGTACAGAATTTTTATCGAATTGCCATGGTCTACCAAGTAAAACGAAGCATGCTTGCATGGGTACCACATAACAATCAACAAAATCAGAATATGTAGCAATGCTAAAATGCACACAAACATTACGTGTTACCTTAAACTTGCCACTGTTGTTGAACCACTGGATATAATAAGGATGAGGATGTGGTCTGGTGGTGAGAGACAACTTCTCCACCATCTCCATGCTAGCTAAGTTATTGCAACTCCGTCCATCGATGATTACGCGAACAGAACGTTCCTTTACCACTCCCTTAGTATGGAACAAGTTGTGCCTCTGATTTTGCTCAGCATGTGTTACCTGCACACTTAAAACACGTTGAGCAACTAAGCTTTCATACCTGTCAGCGTAGTCAGCATCCATGTATTGTGTCTCTTGTTCAGTATCATCTACACCCCGTTCTTCACTTGCAATAAGATCCAAAGTCTCCTCGCCATAATCACTAGCAGAGTCATATCCACCATCCTCAGTAATAATAATCACACGCTTGGATGGGCACTCTCTCGCATAATGACCTCCACCCTTGCAACAACGACAATAACCTCATGTGTTTCCTTGTGGATACCATGGATGAAGAAGAGCTCTGTGCAGGCCCGGAAGGTGTGCTATTGGCGAAGATGTTTTGTTTACCTTTTATATCTTTTTTGGGACTAACTTATTAACTCAGTGCCAAGCGCCAGTTCCTGTTTTTCTGTATTTTTGAATCTTTTCAGATCTGATTTTGGAACGGAGTCCAAACAGAATAAAATCCCCGAAATGTTTTTTTCAGAACGGAAGAAGATCACGAGACTTGAGGGCCAAGCAAGTGGGCCCATAGGGAGCCCACAAGCCCTGTTGCCGCGGCCAGGGGGGAGGCCGCGGCAACCAAGCTTGTGGTCTCCCTGGCGATCCCCTGCCCTAGGTCTTTGGCCTATATATTCCCTAAAAATCCAGAAAAAATCAGGGCGTCCACGAAAACACTTTTCTGCCGCCGTTCCGTTTCCGCGAGATCTCATCTGGAGACCCTTCCCGGTGCCTTGCCGGAGGGGACTTTGGAGTTGGAGGGCTTCTTCATCAACATCATCGCCCCTCCAATGACTCGTGAGTAGTTCACTTCAGACCTACGGGTCCATAGTTAGTAGCTAGATGGCTTCTTCTCTCTCTTGGATCTTCAATACAAAGTTCTCCATGATCTTCATGGAGATCTATCCGATGTAATCCTCTTTGGCGGTGTGTTTGTCGAGATCCGATGAATTGTGGATTTGTGATCAGATTGTCTATGATATATATTTGAGTCTTTGCTGATTTCTTATATGCATGATTTGATATCCTTGTAAGTCTCTCCGAGTCTTGGGTTTTGTTTGGCCAACTAGATCTATGATTCTTGCAATGGGAGAAGTGCTTGGTTTTGGGTTCTTACCGTGTGGTGACCTTTCCCAGTGACAGTAGGGGCAGCAAGGCACACATCATGTAGTTGCCATCAAGGGTAACAAGGTGGGCTTTGTCGTAGATATGAGATTGTCCATCTACATCATGTCATCTTGCTTAAGGCGTTACTCTGTTCTTTTGGACTTAATACACTACATGCATGCTGGATAGCGGTCGACGTGTGGAGTAATAGTAGTAGATGCAGAAAGTATCGGACTACTTGTTTTGGACATGATGCCTATAGATATAATCATTGCCATAGATGACGTCACGACTTTGCGTGGTTCTATCAATTGCTCGACAGTAATTCGTTCACCCACCGTCTACTTGCTTTCATGAGAGAAGCCACTAGTGAACACTACGGCCCCCGGGTCTATTCACACCTATCGTATACACCTCCGCTTTTACTTTGCTTTGTTACTTTGTTGCTTTCAGTTCTCACTTGGCAAACAATCTATAAGGTATTGACAACCCCTTCATAGCGTTGGGAGCAAGCTTTTTGTGTTTGTGCAGGCACCTGTGATACTCCTTCACTCAATCGATACCTTGGTTCTCAAAACTGAGGGAAATACTTACCACCGCTGTGCTACATCACCCTTTCCGCTTCGAGGGAACACCAATGCAAGGCTCCAAGGCCACGGGGAAATCCTTTGCATATTTGCCTAGGAAGTCCCTAAAGGCGTAGCCGTAGCAGAAGGATTCATGGTGCCGTTGCTGAGGAGAATCAAGACAAGAATAGTCTCCCGTCAGCACGCTTGTTTCTGGCGCCGTTGGAAGGTCTTTTGTTGCATCAGCAGAAGTATTTCTGGCGCCGTTGCTGGGGAAGGGGAGATCAAGATCTATCCAAGTAGGTCTCACAAACTCATCTCCTGCATTTACTTTTTTGCGAGTTGCCTCTCGTTTTCCTCTCCCCCACTTCACATTTGCCGTTTTCATTTGCCTTTCTCCTTTGCCTTTTTCTTTTGCCTTTTTTCCGTTTTCCTTTGTCGTTTTCCTTTGCCGGTTTTCTTGCTTGCTTGTGTGCTTGCTTGTTTGTTGAAGTCATCATGGCTGAAAACACCAAACTTTGCGACTTCTCGAGCACTAATAATAATGATTTTATTAGTACTCCGATTGCTTCCGCCACTAGTGCGGAATCGTATGTAATCAACGCAGCTCTGCTGAATCTTGTTATGAAAGAGCAATTCTCTGGCCTTCCTAGTGAAGATGCCGCATTCCATCTCAATACCTTCATTGAGCTTTGCGATATGCAAAATAAAAGAGATCTGGATAATGACGTGATTAAGTTGAAGCTTTTTCCTTTCTCGTTGCGAGATCGCGCAAAAACTTGGTTTTCTTCTTTGCCTAAAAATAGTATCGATTCTTGGGATAAGTGCAAAGATGCTTACATATCCAAGTATTTTCCGCCAGCTAAGATCATCTCCTTATGTAACGATATCATGAATTTCAAGCAACTTGATCATGAACACGTTGCACAATCTTGGGAGACGATGAAGCTTATGATTAGAAATTGTCCCGCTCATGGCTTGAGTTTGTGGATGATTATACAAATATTTTACGCTGGTTTGAATTTCGCTTCCCGCAATATCTTGGACTCCGCCTCAGGTGGAACGTTCATGGAAATCACGTTAGGAGACGCTACAAAACTCCTAGACAATATCATGACCAACTACTCTTAGTGGCATACTGAAAGGTCACCTGCTAGCAAAAAGGTACACGCTATAGAAGAAATTAACTCGCTTAGTGCTAAGATGGATGAGTTGATGAATTTGGTTGCTAGTAGAAACGCTCCTTTAGATCCTAATGACATGCCACTATCTTCCTTGATTGAGAGTAGCAACGCTAGTTTGGACGTTAATTTTGTTGGTAGGAACAACTTTGGCAACAACAATGCTTTTAGAGGAAACTGTGTTCCTAGGCCTTTTTCTAGTAACTCCTCTAACAATTATGGCAATTCCTACAACAACACTTATGGAAATCACAACAAATTACCCTCTGATTTAGAGAGTAATATCAGAGAGCTCATCAACTCTCAAAAGATTTTCAATGCGTCCATAAAGGAAAAACTACTCAAAATAGACGATTTGGCTAAGAGCGTTGATAGGATGTCTTGTGATATTGATGCTTTGAAAGTTAGATGTGCTCCTCCCAAGGTCAACTTGGATGAAACTTTGAAAGCTATGCGTGTCTCCATGAATGAGAGCAAAGAAAGAACCGCCAAAATTCGTGCTAGGCATGAATGGTTTAAAAGGGTGCGTTCTAGTGATGCAAATCACGAAGATCTTAAAGTGCTCGGTGTGTCTCCTCTTGAATCTTTTTTTTCGCGTGTCAAACCTATTGATGAAGGGGCTGGATATGAATCCACTTTGGTTGAAAAACGCCCCAATGATTCGGAGTCCACCTATCTTGATGATAAAGGTGTGGGGAGTGGAGTAGAAGAAATCAAAATTTTGGGTAGTAATGAAACTCCAACTTTGGATTTCAAGGAATTCAATTATGATAGTTGTTCCTTGTTTGAATGCATTTCTTTTATGCAATCCATTGCAAACTCTCCACATGCTTATAGCCAAAGCAAAGCCTTTACCGCGCATATCGTAGATGCTATGATGAAATATCTTCAAGAGAAGCTCGAACTAGAAGTCTCTATACCTAGAAAACTTCATGATGAGTGGGAACCTACTATCAAAATCAAGATCAAAAACTATGAGTGCAATGCTTTGTGTGATTTGGGTGCTAGTCTTTCCGCGATTCCAAAATCTTTATGTGATATTCTTAGTTTTCATGAGATTGAAGAGTGTTCTCTTAATTTGCATCTTGCGGACTCTACTGTCAATAAACCCATGGGAAGGATCGATGATGTTCTTATTGTTGCAAATAAGAACTATGTACCCGTGGATTTCATTGTACTTGACATAGATTGCAATCCTTCATGTCCCATTATTCTTGGTAGACCTTTCTTAAGGACTATTGGTGCTATCATCGATATGAAGGAAGGGAATATTAGATTTCAATTTCCCTTAATGAAGGGCATGGAGCACTTTCCAAGAAATAAAATAAGATTGCCTTATGAATCTATGATGAGGGCTACTTATGGTTTGAGCACCAAAGATGACTATACGTGATTCCATCACCTTATGCCTAGCTAAGGGCGTTAAACAATAGCACTTGTTGGGAGGCAACCCAACGAATCTATCCTTTTTCTTTCTGTTTTGTGTTTTCCACACTTTCATAATTCTGTTATGATTGTGTTTTTCGTGTTTCTTTTTGCGTTTGTGCCAAGCAAAACCGTTATGATTAGTCTTGGGGATGATCGTTTGGTCATGCTGGAAAAGACAAAAACTTTCTCCTCACGAAAAGAATTTTCATTTTGTTTATGTGAGAGCTTTTTAGTTGACTTTTTTCCTGCTGATTGCTACACAAATTCTTCAGACCGTCGTAATTTTTCAGAATTTTTGAAGTACCAGAAGTATACGAAGTATACAAATTGCTACAAACTGGTCTGCTGTTAACAGATTCTGTTTTTGTTGTGTTGGTTGCTTATTTTGATGAAACTATGGATAGTATCGGGGGGTATTAGCCATGGAAGATTGAAAATACAGTAACCCAACATCAGCATAAGTAGGATTCAAGTTTGCTACAGTACCTAAGGAAGTGGTGGTTTGCTTTCTTATACTAATGTTATCATGAGTGTCTGTTTAAGTTTGGTGTTGTGAAGTTTTCAAGTTTTGGGTGAAGTTCTTATGGACAAAAGGATAAAGAGTGGCAAGAGCTCAAGCTTGGGGATGCCCAAGGCACCCCAAGAGATTCAAGGATGTCGTAAAAGCCTAAGCTTGGGGATGCCCCGGGAAGGCATCCCCTCTCTCGTCTTCAATCCATCGGTAACGTTACTTGGGGCTATATTTTTATTCACCACATGTTATGTGTTTTGCTTGGAGCGTCTGTATCGTAGGATTCTTTTATTTTTGTTGTGTCACAATCATCCTTGATGCACACCTAGAGAGAGAGACATGCACTCACCGTGATTTTGTCGAGCTTCACTTATATCCTCTGGTAGACAATTCAGCTCACATGTGCTTGACTTATATCTTTTGAGCTAGTTGATTTTGCTCTATGTGCTTCACTTATATATTTTAGAGCACGGTGGTGTGTGGCTTGGTAGTTGATCTATGTTATGAGAGTAGTCTCAAAAGGGGTAGTTATCCAAAGGGATACGAAAACTTCCACCTTCATGTGCATTGAATAGTTAGAGAAGTTTGATTCATCTCAACTAGTTTTGAGTTGTGGTTATGGTAATATTGAAGTTATATTAGTAAGGTGTTGTGAATCTAGAAATACTTGTGTTGAAGTTAGTGATTCCCGTAGCATGCACGTATGGTGAACCACTATGTGATGAAGTCTGAGCATGATTAGTCTATTGATTGTCATCCTTTGTGTGGCGGTCGGGATCGCGTGATGGTTTATACCTACCAACCCTTCCCCTAGGAGTATGCGTTGAATGCTTTGTTTCGATTACTAATAAAACTTTTGCAACAAGTATATGAGTTCTTCATGACTAATGTTGAGTCCATGGTTTAGATGCACTTTCACCTTCCACCATCACTATCTTCTTTAGTGTCGTGCAACTTTCACTGGTGCATAAAACCCACCATTAGCCTCCCTCAAAACAGCCACCATACCTACCTACTATGGCTTTTTCAAAGTCATTCCGAGATATATTGCCATGCAACTACCACCATGACATGTGGCACCACGTCTATATTGCCATTGCATGATCATAATTAGCTAGCATGATGTTTCCATTTATGTCTATGCCATGCTAGATCATTGTCACGGTACACTACCGAAGGCATCCCATATAGAGTCATCGTTGCTCTAAGTTTTGAGTTGTAAGTGTGATGATCATCATTGATGGAGCATTGTCCCATGTGAGGAAATAAAAGAGGCCAAAGATGCCCACCAAATAAAAAAGGAGGCCAATGAGCCCATCAAAAAATAAGAGGCCAAAGAGCCCATCCAAAAAAATGAGAGAAAAAGAGAGAAGGGACAATGCTACCATTTTTCCACACTTGTGCATATTAAGCACCATGATCTTCATGATTGAGAGTCTCTCGTTTTGTCACCACCATATAGCTAGTGGGAAATATTCATTATATAACTTGGCTTGTATATTCCAATGATAGGTTTCCTCAAAATTGCCTTAGGTCTTCGTGAGCAAGCAAGTTGGATGCACACCCACTAGTTTTCTTTAAGAGCTTTCACATACTCTTAGCTCTAGTGCATCATTTGTATGGCAATCCCTACTCATTCACATTGATATCTATTGATGAGCATCTCCACAACTCATTGATATGCCTAGTTAATGTGACCATCTTCTCCTTGTTTGTCTTGCAACCTCCACCACACTCCACACCACTTATAGTGTTAAAACCATGGCTCACGCTCATGTATTGCGTGAGAGTTGAAAAAGTTTGAGAAAGTAAAGGTGTGAAAACAATTACTTGGCCAATACCGGGGTTGTGCATGATTTAAATTCGTTGTGCAATGATGATAGAGCATAGCCAGACTATATGATTTTGTAGGGATAACTTTCTTTTGGCCTTGTTATTTTGAAAGTTCATGATTACTTTGCTAGTTTGCTTGAAGTATTATTGTTTCCACGTCAATAGAAAACTATTGTTTTGAATCTAATGGATCTGAACATTCACGTCACATAAGAGGAGTTACAAAGGACATCTATGCTAGGTAGCATGAAAGCATCAAAAATTCATTCTTTATCACTTCCCTACTCGAGGACGAGAAGGAGTTAAGCTTGGGGATGCTTGATACGTCTCAAACGTATCAATAATTTTTTATGGTTTCACGTTGTTATCTTGTCAACTTTGAATGTTTTGTTTACCTTCTATATCTTTTTTGGGACTAACTTATTAACTCAGTGCCAAGCGCCAGTTCCTGTTTTTTCTGTGTTTTTGACTCTTTTCAGATCTCATTTTGGAACGGAGTCCAAACGGAATAAAATCCCCGAAATGATTTTTTCCAGAACGGAAGAAGATCAGGAGGCCTGAGGGCCAAGCAAGTGGGCCCACAGGGAGCCCACAAGCCATGTTGCCACGGCGAGGGGGGGAGGACGCGACAACCAAGCTTGTGGCCTCCCTAGCGCTCCCCTGCCCTAGGTCTTTGGCCTATATATTCCCTAAAAATCTAGAAAAAATCAGGGCGTCCACGAAAACACTTTTTCGCCGCCGCAAGCTTCCGTTTCCGCGAGATCTCATCTGGAGACCCTTCCCGGTGCCCTGCCGGAGGGGACTTTGGAGTTGGAGGGCTTCTTCATCAACATCATCGCCCCTCCAATGACTCGTGAGTAGTTCACTTCAGACCTACGGGTCCGTAGTTAGTAGCTAGATGGCTTATTCTCTCTCTTGGATCTTCAATACAAAGTTCTCCATGATCTTCATGGAGATCTATCCGATTTAATCCTCTTTGGCGGTGTGTTTGTCAAGATCCGATGAATTGTGGATTTGTGATCAGATTATCTATGATATATATTTGAGTCTTTGCTCATTTCTTATATGCATGATTGATATCCTTGTAAGTCTCTCCAAGTCTTGGGTTTTGTTTGGCCAACTAGATCTATGATACTTGCAATGGGAGAAGTGCTTGATTTTGGGTTCTTACCGTGTGGTGACCTTTCCCAGTGACAGTAGGGGCAGCAAGGCACACATCGTGTAGTTGCCATCAAGGGTAACAAGGTGGGCTTTGTCATAGATATGAGATTGTCCATCTACATCATGTCATCTTGCTTAAGGCGTTACTCTGTTCTTTTGGACTTAATACACTAGATGCATGTTGGATAGCGTTCGACGTGTGGAGTAATAGTAGTAGATGCAGAAAGTATCGGTCTACTTGTTTTGGACGTGGTGCCTATAGATATAATCATTGCCATAGATGTCGTCACGACTTTGCGCGGTTCTATCCTTTGCTCCATAGTAATTCGTCCACCCACCGTCTACTTGCTTTCATGAGAGAAGCCACTAGTGAACACTACGGCCCCCGGGTCTATTCACACCTATCATTTACACCTCCGCTTTTACTTTGCTTTGTTACTTTGTTGCTTTTAGTTCTCACTTGGCAAACAATCTATAAGGGATTGACAACCCCTTCATAGCATTGGGAGCAAGCTTTTTGTGTTTGTGCAAGCACCTGTGATACTCCTTCGCTGGATCGATACCTTGGTTCTCAAAACTGAGGGAAATACTTACCACCGCTGTGCTACATCACCCTTTCCGCTTCAAGGGAACACCAACGCAAGGCTCCAAGGCCACGGGGAAATCCTTTGCATATTTGCCTAGGAAGTCCCTAAAGGCATAGCCGTAGTAGAAGGATTCCTGGTACCGTTGCTGAGGAGAATCAAGACAAGAATAGTCTCTCGTCAACACGCTTGTTTCTGGCACCGTTGGAAGGTCTTTTGTTGCATCAGCAGTACGCATAGCAGTTTTCAAAGCAGGCCAAGTAGTTGGAATATTAGCATCATGTATTCTACAATATTCAGACCACCAAACACAAGCAAAACTAGTGAAAGAACAAACAGCAGCAGCAACACGTCTATCTTCAGGAAATTGCAAGCATGTAAAACGTTGCTCTGTTTCTAACTCCCAAGTAAGATATATATCAGGAACATATCGACCATCAAAAGTAGGAATATTCAATTTAAGTTTAGGGAGATGGTCATGATCCCGTACCTGAGGGTGTGGTGCATCCCTACCATTGCGATTGTATCCATGTGGACGACCAGCGGCTTGTCGTGGTGGTTGTTGTTCCTGGTGCCGAACTGGAGCAACCTCTCCCTCATCATCGTAATCACCATCATAATCATCATCATACTCCTCATTTTGCTCAGCCATAGAAACCTCAGTAGTAGCAGCAGCAGGAGCAGCAGCGGGACCAGCAGCACCAGTAGGAGCAACAACACCAAAATTCTTCACTTGGCCAACAGGCACGCGTCGCGCTCGTAGCCGTTGTTGTGGTTGAAGAGGGACAACAGCTGCAGCTGGTGGTGGTAAACGGGCAAGCACCTCATTGAACTTGGTGTTCATCTTGGTGTCGAATTTCTTCTCCATACCTTCGTGCTTCTCCATGGACTCTCAAAAGGTGGTCACGAAATCCTGTACCTGGTCATACATCATTTGCTGAAATTTATCATGGAGCTCCCGGTTGGTCAGGTTCTCCCAGTCGATCTCCTCGTCGTGTGATCCTGGCATGGTTAGCAGCAATAGGAACACACAAAGATAGGAACCTACAGACTACTAGGTCGTGGTGGTGGTGGTGGTGGTGGTGTGTCACAAATCCGTCAAGCAAATCCCAATTTCTTACCAATTCTTACCCAGCAGCAGGTGGCGGTCGGCAACCGGTGTAGTCAAAACTCTCAAAGCTTGGATAGAGCGATTGCGAGGTGGTGTCAAACACATGATGTAGATGTATGTGGAGCTGGGAAGGCTTATAATATGGTAGCAAGAAGGGTTAGCAATAATTAGTTCAGAGATGCAAAATTGAAAAAGACGCTCAACGACGGTACCTTGCTGGTCCTAGGCTAGACCGTACTAGAGACGCGAGCCTAGAACACCAACAAAGTCACGACGACACATACTAATCAAGGGAAGAGCCACTCTGGATTTTTTTTCTCGTTTTTTTGCGCTCCTTTTTTTGGCGCTTTTCTTTCAGAAAATCACTATAATGGCGAGTGTCTCAAAACTCTTCCCAAGCACCAAAAATAGGATAGGCACGAAATTGTTTTTGACAAAAAAAATAATTTCTGGAGCAATGCGGGGCTGCGACGACCAAAAATTGCGACAAAAATCACTATGATGACGAGTGTCTCAAAACAGTCTAAAAAGCCTAACAAAACGATAGGGAAAAAAAATTTCACCCCTCGAAAATTTGGCCTAAAAAGTGCTCTGGAAAGCGTGCTAGACTCTTTTTATTAAACCTACTCGGGTAAGGAAACGCGAAACCGAAATCAAACAGATCTTGAAATTAACCTAAGACGAAAAGGAGGCAGACTAGGATTGTGGTGGGTATATGGTGGTGGTGTATGGGAGCAAGGCTAATGGTGGCGTGGTGGTGGTATATGGCACCAGGGATGATGGTAGCGTGGAGGTAATATATGGCAGCGATGAAAGACGGTGCGGCGGTGGCGTGACAACCTGTGAAACAGAACTCGAAACTCTAAAAGGACTAGACACTAAGACCAGCAACTCGACATGACGATGTAACCACAAATTCAACTAAGCAAACTACTGAAAAGACTATGCAAAGGCTCAGATTAGTTCGGATATGATGAACTAACCCTTTTTTGGCTTTTTGGTGGACGATAGGTATGAAGAACAGATGCGATCTAACTATGAAAAACTGGTAAAATCTCACCGAGCAACCTCAAAATCTGATACCACTTGATAGAGGAAAAGTTGTTCCTGTCTTTCGATGATATCATGGGATTCGTTTTGGTGGAGTAGACTTTGACGATCTGACTATGAACGTGTGAGGACGTCGCGCCTTAGAAATCGCTAAACCAACTCCGAGAGGTTCTTGACCACGCCGGAGCACGATCAACCTGACCACGAAGGTCTGTTTCCTGCACGCAAACGAAGAACAAGCAAGAAACCGAGATGCAATCAAGATATTGCGAATATAAGAGGAAAGCTTTATTGATGAAGGTGGGGTTCTGTGACGCCTTTGTGTGGTCGTAGAACACAAACGAAGGACGCGAAGTTGCAGCTATGGTGAACTTGTAATCTAAACAAAACCCAAGTGTAAACGGTATCCTAAGGGCTGTATATATGAGGGAATAGAGAGACAATTTCGTGACCCTTGGAGGAGGGGTCCGAAAACAGCCCTAAACTCGGTTCCCCCACACATACGGACTCTAAAAATAGCCTATATTATGGTATTTCGAAATTACGTGGGCCTAGCCCAAAAATAAGGTGGCGCAACACCTATAATAGCCTATGGACGAAATTTATATAGTGGCGTCTTGAATATTTCGTCCAAAGCCTTCATGCTCTCCTTATGGTGGCTTTAGAGTGCGAAAATCACGAGTGGAAGCTCCATTGTTCTCTCACGCGCGTGCACCTTCTTCTCCATGCTTGATCCCGCTCCACCAGATATCCTTCTTGTCCATGCTAGGTCCTTCATTCATGAGCACAACAAAAGTATCTAACTTAGGCAGCATCATATGTTCATGAACATTAGAAGTATTTCCTAGAAACGAAAGTACCTGGTAATTCAATTGGCGTGCACGAGCTCTAGTAACTGGTCCAGTATGTATACCAGCTGGGGTTGTGGGTGTAACAATGGTGTTGATGTCCTCATCAAGCGGTCCGTAGTGAGATGGCTTCCATCCTAGAAAATGAAACTTCGGAGATAACCGATCGTCCTTTTGGGTGCAAACCTATAGGGTGTAAATGGGTGTTCAAGAAGAAGCTTAGGCTTGATGGTACTATTGAGAAGTATAAGGCACGACTCATGGAAAAGGGTTATACCCAAAAGTAAGGTGAAGACTTCTTTGATACTTACTCACCTGTGGCTCGACTGACCACTATTCGAGTACTACTTTCACTTGCTGCCTCACATGGTCTTCTAGTTCATCAAATGGATCTTAAGACTGCTTTCCTAAATGGAGAGTTGGACGAGGAAATTTATATGGAACAACCAGATGGGTTTATAGTGGTTGGTCTGGAAGGAAAAGTGTGCAAATTGTTGAAGTCTGTGTATGGAATTAAGCAAGCACCTAAGCAGTGGCATGAGAAGTTTGAAATAACTTTAACAACTACATGCTTTGTTGTAAACAAAGCTGACAAATGCATGTACTATATCTATGGTGGGGGCGAGGGAGTTATCCTTTGCTTGTATGTTGATGACATATTGATTTTTGGAACAAATCTGAATGTTATTAAGGAGGTCAAGGATTTCCTATCTTTTTGTTTCAAGATGAAGGATTTATTAGTAGTTGATGTTATTCTCAATATCAAGCTGCTGAGAAGTGATGATGGTGGGATTACATTGCTTCAATCGCACTATGTGGAAAAGATCTTGAGTCGCTTCGGTTATAGGGACTGCAAGCCCTCTCCAACACCTTATGATGCTAGCATGTTGCTCAAAAAGAATCGAAGAATTGCTAGAGATCAACTGAAATACTCTCGCATAATTGGCTTGCTTTCGTATTTAGCAAGCGCTACGTGACCTGACATCTCTTTTGCTGCTAGCAAGCTGAGTCGGTTTGTCTCAAAACCAGGAGATGATCATTGGAAAGCTCTAGAAAGAGTTATGTGCTATTTGAGGGGCACTATGAGTTATGGAATTAACTACACTGGATACCCAAAGGTACTTGAAGGGTATGGTGACTCAAACTAGATCTCCGATGCTGATGGGATAAAGGCCTCGAGTGGATATGTATTCACTCATGGTGGTGGCACTGTTTCTTCGAAGTCTTGCAAGCAAACCATTTTAACGAGGTCAACAATGAAAGCAGAACTCACAGCACTAGATACAACTACGATCGAAGCAGATTGGCTTCGTCGGCTCTTGAATGACTTATGGGTTGTTGATAAACATGTATCGGGTATTCTTATGAACCGCGACAATCAAACTGTGATCGCCAAAGTGAGTAGTTCAAAGGATAACATGAGGTCATCAAGACATGTTCAAAGAAGGTTAAAATCTATCAGGAAAATGAGAAACTCCGGAGTTATTGCATTGGATTATGTCCAAACATCTAAAAATTTGCAAGATCCTTTTACTAAGGGTGTATCACGTAATGTGATAGATAATGCATCGAAGGAGATGGGTATGAGACCCACAATATGAGTTGTTTACAGTGGTGGCCTATTATATCTGATCGGAGATCCCATGAATAGATGCGGAAGACAAGTTGTTGGTCAACTTAGAGGAGAGTATCCTTACCATTGATAATACCACTCCATGAAGATGTTATACTTTCCTAAAGTGCATGGCAGGTTGATATATATCTTAATGTGTTCTAAGTGGCTTATTGAAGCAGATATGTTGTCCTGCAAAACATTTTTTGAGAAACACACTTATATGAGTATGATTATTAACGTCACAATCTATGAGAGTAGGGTACTCTCTAGTAAACTCATGAATGGCCTCGGAGTATGACGCATAAGCTCCACCCGCGGGGAAGTCTCACGTTATCCTAGTATCTGCCAAGGCTCTATGTGAAGCTAGATTCATAGAAAACATGCAGTTCAAGGCATAGTCCACTGTTCAAGTTGCTTACTAGTGTAGCATAGAGTTCTAGGTGGAAGTTCAACTTACGAGTCTCCACTGCAGTACCGGTATATAAACAGTGTTTGGAACCAACGGCAAATTTGGTGTGCCTCTGGGGTCTAGTGGGGGATTGCTGGAATTTAGCCTCTACGGACCAGCCCAATAACCATTTTCAAAATTCCTAATAAATCCTAGAGGCCCACTTAGCCCATTCGTGCAAGGCAAGAGGTGAAACTAAAGTTTAGTCCCACATCGCTAGTTTGGTAGGAGTTGGACCTCCTTATAAGGGAGGATGTTTCCCCACATGTATGAGCATGAGAACAAGAGAGACATACACGCGTGCTGCTCCTTCTTTGCTGCCCGCCTTGCCTCGCCTCGCCTCTTCACGATGCAGGTTGCGGGGATGAGCCAAGTCGATGACTACTATTGTAGTGGAGATTAAATACAAAATGTTGTACGCTTCGACTACTGGTTGTTTGTTTCATGTCCCTCTTTTGCTTCGCCTCCCGTCGCTGCATGTTCGCCTCCTTCTCCTGTGCCTATAAAAGAGAGGTCGCTCCTCTCCAGGGAAAACACGAGAACATCATCTTCCTCGGGCCATCGAGTTCCAGTCTTTGAGCGGCTGCTAGGTTCTTCCCCATCCCGGCTTGTGGCATGCACCGTAGGACAGGATAGTAGGCCTCCGAAACCCAGCCTCTTTGAATCCTGTACAGGAGAAGGGTGATAAGGTTTTTGCAGAGCGCTCTGCACGACTAGTGGCTTCTTCATCACGGACACCACGGACGCCGCCAACGAATTCTTCCCCGACATCAACAATCTCTTCGACAACATGGCCGGTGAAGACGTAAACGCCAATCCCACGGTTGCTGCTCCTACAACTCAATACGTGTTTGTATTCTTCTTGTTTGAGTTCCTGACGCAACTTCTTGGTCTAGTTTTTGTTCTAGATATGTTCTGTTCATACTCACCACTTCTGATGCTACTTGCATACTCTTTGTATGATCGCATGTTGTGTGTTATAATTGCTATGGTAGTCATGATTTATCTACTATTTCTGCTAGTAAAGTCACTTGGTAAATTGCTCATATTTCCAATAAGGTTTACATGTCTTAGATCGCTGGTCCTCATAGTTAGCAGCCTCCTCAAAAAATTACCGGTAAGATGCGTCATCGCCATAGTTATCGTGTAATATGGACTAGGAAAATTCACCGTCACGGTGAATTAGGGAACAAAAAGCCCACACACTAAATCACTATCTCGGTCGTTGACTCCACACTACCAGGGAAAAACTTATAGGTAGACGCTTACTACTAGCGCGGGTTTATACCCCTCGCTACTGCTATTTAGTAGTAGCGCGGGTTTATACCCCTCGTTACTACTAAGTTAATAGTAGTAGCGCGGGTTTATACCCCTCGCTACTACTAAGTGGTCTCTACCGTGCTCCCCCGGGACATGCCGTAGTAATAGCGAGGGGTATAAACACACGCTACTACTAAGTTGATAGTAGTAGCGCGGGTTTATACTCCTCGCTACTACTAAGTACAAGGTAGGTGAAGTCCTCATATTCTCGATTGAATACCTCCTCTCTCCCTCACTCTTCCCACTCTCTCCATAGACTCTCCCATGGTGCTCCTGCCCAAGCACACCTCCTCCTCCATAGCGCCGAACGAGGCCACCTCCTCGTGTCGATGGCGTCCAGGAGCTCGCCCATCTTCCCCCTCGCCTTCATGCCACCACGGCGGAGCACCTCACCACCAGTGACCAGCCTCGATGCGCCATCCATCTCCTTCATCTCTCCATTGTTTCCTTTTTTCCCTCTCCCTCTTCCTCCGGTTTTACTCACCTCTTATGCCCATGCCTGCGCAGTTCGTTGACATGGCCAACTAGGAGCTCGCTGCCTTGGTCGCGAAGAGGATCCTCACACTGTCGTCTTGCTTTGCCCTGGATCCGGTCCCTCTCCAACAGTCGTCGCCGGATCCGGTCTGCCGTTGCACATCCGCACCTCCGGCGACCCCTCTCGTCGCTGGATCGAACCATTGACACCATTGACAGCATGCACGGGATCGAGATTTTTTTGTTTTATGAAACTAATAGTAGTAGTGTGGGTTATAAAAGTTAGTTGTAGCGTCGTAGCAGTAGCGTAGCCATCCGCCTTACTGCTACGGGGTAAACCTGCGCTACTGCTAGGATTTTTCCTAATAGTTACATGACTAGTTGCCAAGCTGCCCTCGCAGCCCCTACGACGTGGCCACCTCCTAGTTGTCCCGGGGATGCCACCCCGACGTCGGAACTCTGCCAACATGTGCATCATCCAGGGCTGCCGCAAAAGCTTCAAATGCGAGTACTCATCTTGCGCAAGTAGATGAGCCCACTGTCACAGGGCAGGTCTTTCCCATTGGCTTCCTTTGAAAACTGTAATGTGTATGGGGAGGGAAGGAGATGGTGTTGGCGCCTGGTGTTTCGCCCGTCCGCTTCACCCTAGGAGCGAGATGGGCGCAAGTAGCATCCTCTTACTCCAAACTAAGGTCTAGGGAGTTAGGTATGTTCTCTTCCGATAGGTTAAGGAACTACATGGTAAAATAATCCTTTCTGCAAAGAAAGTATATGACGTGGATAACTGAGAGGCTGAAAATTAGATAGTGGGAGGCACCTAGGAATAAAGGATTTAACCCATGCATCTGTGGCATTAGAACATCTCCAATAGCAAACCAATATTTCGATTACCTAAATCCATTATTTTGGCGAAGACAGGGAAGATTTAGGTAGCCAAACAAATTATACTTTTGCCACATACCCAAAATTGGATACCCGTATTTTCATGACCAGATGAAACATAAAGATTTTAATGACTAGGAGGTCGGGATGCGAATCCGACTGTAGAGAGACCGAAATCGAGTGATGCAGCTCGAGCTCAGGATGCCGATGATGGAGGGGCAGTGCATTGCAGCGGGGCTTGGCAGGGAGATCGGGGTTATGGTGGCGTGGTGCCTCCGGACGTCAGTGCGGTGCTTGAGGACGATGTTCTGAGTTTGGCACATCGGTAGAGAGCTTGGTGCGGGCGATAGGTGAAAATCCAACGGTGTGGAGCACGGATTGGCAGCGCGGAATTGCTGGACTATGGAATTAGGCGGATGCGCGAGCTTGACGGCGGTCATTGGGGTCATGGATCTCCTTCCCCAAACGAGGGATTGATGGACATGATAGCGTCGGGGCTCATGGCGATCGTGAGAAGTGGTGGCGACGGTGGGCGTGGCCCGGAATCGGACGCCGCGCGGTCGAGAAGCAGTGGTGAAAGTTCACTCAACGGCGTTTGGGCTTGGGTCACATTTTTTAGTGTGAACTGCAGGACCAAAATACAGGGTAGCAAAATTTTGATGGTTATAATGTTATTCATTGAACGTTCATTCGGAGAGGACGGCAACACAAGTGTTTCTCATGCCAATTATAATGTGCAGAGCATGGCAATTTCTTAAAGTGAACACGCCAATTTTTACCGCAAATCCTTGTTTTGCGAGAAATTGACATGTGTTTAAGAAGAAATTGTCACCCTCCTACAACATTCATTGCCATATAAAATATTCGCAAATGTCATGCCTCCTAGAAAACGTTTGATGTCTATTACGGTCCAATAACTTTTCGTCCCCATACTTTTAGGTCTGCGTTGAACCTTTTTGATCAAAAATTTAGTTTTGATATCTTCAACCGTTTTTTAGCTCTTTTGTTGATTGTTTTCTGAGGTAGCAAACCGCTTATTCCAAACGGTTTTTAGCTCTGTTGTTGAAGATGCTCTTAGGTGCTACTAGTAACTAAGAACCCTGTCGCGTGTGGTTGGATGTCGTGCGTCTGTATCAACTGATGCATCTGGAAAATATATCCGGTGCATTCACATTTGTGATATAATCGGTGCACCGTATGTCGTAGAACATTTTTAGAAAATATTAAATAAAAATCTAGCACATTAACACAATATCATTGTATTTTGTCACAAAATTTCATATCAAAATATGAAACATTTCTCGAGATACAAAAATAACAAATTTAATATCAGTGTGATAATGGCCAAACCTAAAGCGTAACTTATGTTATGTACTATTCAGTGTTAGATTTGTCATTTGTAAGCTATATTTCAAATTTTGACTTGAAATTTTACGACAAGATGCTTTGATGTTTTGAATGTGCTAATTATTTCTAAGAAAAACTAAATAATTTAAAATATGCAACATGAGTTCCGTGCAGCGGTAGCACCACAAGCACCGGTGCATCAATTCCTAAAAAATCACCGGTGCACCGCATATTCTCCCGATGCATCTGTCATGGTGGTCAGCGATGGTTGGTTAATGAAACATATATAGTTCAACTTTCCCGCAAAAAGAAGGTATATATCTAACTAAGAAAACAACATATCACCTCGTCCTGAACATCGAAGTGCCATCTGTGCTGCAATTCCATCAAAGAGAACATCGATCCAAAGTCCAAACCAACCTGACAACCTCTCCCCAGTCCCCTTCCTCTCCTACCCGTGAAATTTGATGCAGCAGAAGAGGAGGTCCTTCGGATCTCCTCAGCGACCGAGTGACTACCACACTCCAATCCACAATAGTTGAATAGCTAATATAGCGGAGGCCCATCAAAAGAACTAAAATCAGATCGGACATCCCCGCATTAGAGCATCAGCACACATTGCTCCCCCCCCCCCCCCCCCCCCCCCCCAAATCACTTTTTTCAGCCGGTTGGGGTCGGCAAGGGGAGGGAGTTTTCCCCCCATCCAATAATATTAGACAAGAGAGATGAGAGGGAAGAAAGAAATGAAGTGGACCAAAGGCATGCACATGGATGGGCCTTTTACATGCAAAAGAAAGAAAGAGGAGAGAGGGAGTGAGAGGCTGACAATGGTCTTAGTTGCATACAAATAATAGCGTCCTGCACTACCAGGCACTCCCCGGTGCACTGGGTATGCCTGTGATCCTAACCGACGAAAAACGGGCTCCTCGAGACGCGACTGGGGCATTTTTTTTTCCTCGAGCGACAAAAAATGGCTTGGGAGGCGCCTGGAGATGCTCTTATTGGCGAGGCTGCAAACTGGAGGTAGAACATCGTTGGAATCCGTCGCCTGCATTCCAACCTCACAACGCACGGAAGTAACCCATTTTCAATTTTTTTTTGTGAGAACCCATTATCAGATTGAATGCATGTTCTATTAAACGACCGGTTGAATTCATCATAGAATCCCCAATAAATCCGACTAATCCCCAACGTCTGAAAAAAAAGTACGAGTAGATCTGTAGTAGCCAGACTTTAGAACTGATGTACATGTAGAAATCAATTAGATGCATGTAGTACGTACTTGAATTATACAGGTTTTTATTTACATGATTGCTTTGTTCCATAGCAAAAGGGTTCAAAGTTTTTATTTACATGATTGCTTTGTTCCATAGCAAAAGGGAGCAGCTGAGCCCGGGCTCAGAAGAGGATTTTCGAATATCGTATACGATTTCTTGCAATTGTAACTAGTGAGCATAATGGATATATGTAAGGACTAGTAGTAAAGAAAATTTTCCAAAAACTCTTGGTGGGCGCCATGGCCCTCATGCTAGATCCGTCTAAGTCCTTCCCTTGCTGATGCAAAAGAGCATCCCTGCCCTTGCCGGTGCAAGGGCTGGCATGATCACCGGCAAGGGAAAGGTAGTAGCCAACGACTGAGACGGATCTGTCTTCGGAGTCGGGCATCATATGATCTGCGGTGACTCGAAACTTGTTGGGACGGAAGAGGGGTTGCAAGGGGTGCCTGAGGCTCTGGGATTCTGGCTCTTATATACACGGGGCAGGGTGCTCCGGGCGAACTAACAGCTGGGTGTTGCTCACTCCTTTTTGTTTTCATGGTCTTGAATAGCACCCAAAAACTATCGGCCATGCAGTTTACTTTGGTTCTGTTTTATTAGCCTTTAATGGCTGGTTAATACGTGAGCTGTAATATATTTAGCTCACGCACAGGTGGAACATTTCCCTTCTCCTTCTACTGCTGGTTCTGCAAGAATGAACAGCTGTGGAGGATGCAATGCAATCGACATGAAAAGCAAAGTTCCAAATGACATGACAGTGACAGACTGTTGCTAGCCTTGCTGCTGCTGCACCACATTATAAGCATCCTGAAGTTTCCAAGAATTCATAAGAATAGTGTGTTAACCTTTTTACATCTAAAATGTAACAATTAACATCGTGTATATATGTATAAATACCCACTGATAAAAAAAATAGGTATTCTTAATCCGTCATATTTTTTTGCAAATAACCCTTAACATTTTTTATACTAAACCAGCAGTTTCTTTTCTCGGTCATGCAGTTTTCTTTGGTTCTACTACCTCCGTCCCATAATCTAAGTGTAAAAAATGTTCTTATATTATGAACGGAGCGAATAGTTTATTAGGCTTTAATGGCCGGTTCATGCAGCTGGAATATATGAGACCCGTTTCGGGCTGGCCCATTCAGGGAAATATATGTCAAGAAAAACAAATTGTTTTTGAGGGGAGTCAAACTCCAGACCTCTTGATAGTTTGGGGAGTTTCTCACCAGTTGAGCTAATAATCATTGGTGGCCAAATCCAATCTACATTCTCAAAATACTAAGTAAATCAGAAGATATGTTTTTATCAAAAGCTTAGACATTTGCTCAAAAAGATGTTTACACATTTTAAGAAAGAATGTGAATAATATTTAAAAATCGTGAACAAAGTATGAAATTGATAAAGCCTTTTAGAACATGAACATTTTTTGTAAAGTAAAAAAAATGAAAAAAGTGTACACAGTTTTGAAATTCTTAAAAATTCTTAATTTTTCATATACGATGAATATTTCTTAATATGCTATAAGATTCCCGTAATATACATAAAACAATATTTAAATAGACATTAAACATTTCTGTAATATATGCGGAGCAATATTTAAATACACATTGAACATTTTTTTCCATATACGCTGAACAATATTTAAATACACATTGAACTCTTTTGTGACAAACGCTACACTGAACATTTTTAACTATGCATGAACACTTAAAAATATATTATACGTTTTCTTCATATGCGGTGATTTTTTCGGAATGTATGATAAACATTTTATTAATACACGCGTAAACTCTTTGTATAAATAAACAATAAGATTAGAAAAACACAAAAAATAAAGAAAATGGAATGAGAAGCCATAGGAAGAACCTTTTGAAAGGGGGTTGTACCAGCCAGCCGAGCTAGCAGGTAAGATTAACTTTTTCAAAATTTTAAGGCAAGATTATTTTAAGGTATTCAAAAGAATATTTCAAAATTTTGAGCGTGTGCCTATTAGATCAACCCAAGCGTTCACGGATTTTGAAAATGTTCATCTTTTAGTTCGTAAAATTTTATACAAATTAATCTACCTAGTAGTCAACTTCTTCTAAAATTTGTGAATCATTTTGGAACAAAATTTCTACCTGTTTAGAAAAATCGCAAATGTTATAAACAAATTGGGCAAAAATAGCGAATTTAAAAAAAATCAAAACAAGTTCAATTACCTGAAAAAATTCAAAACATTTAGAGAAAGATCATAGCACAAAATACGACAAAAATCCAATTTTATTACTCTTTGCGTCACAGTGTGGCTCATTAGCACAGAGGCGAGCGACTTAAGAAACAAGATGGGCCTGCCCAATTATGAGATAAACGCATATGCTGCAGTATCCGGTTTGTCATGAATCTATTTTCACTGGTTTTTGTTTCTTATTTCAAAATTGTTTGTGTTTTAAAATTTTCGAGAATTTAAAAATTATTCATATTTTCCAAAACTGATAAAGAAAATAAAAATGTTCATTTAAAAAAAATAGATACAATATCCATTAGTTTTAGATAATTATTCATCTTTTTGAAAAATGTTTGCGTTTTTTTAATTTTCAAAAAATATTTCATGTTCTATATAATTTTTTGCTACATTACCTCCTATTCTTGAAAAAATGTTTGTTTTTCAAAGAATGTTCACGTTCAAAAAATATTCACAATTCTAAAAGAAGTTTGAAATTTCTAAATTTCACAACTTTTGCAAAATATTCGCATTTTAAAAATATTCACTTTTCAGAAATAATGATTCACTTTTGTTTTCAGGATCTGGCACCGCTAGGAGCCTCTCTAATATGTTATGTTGTGTAATAAGTAAATAATCACAAGTGCTTGTGATTATTTGGTAATATTAGTCCATGAAGACGACCTCCGCCCGCCACCGACGACCACCGGGCCGTCGTCCCTTCTGGGGCCGAGCAGAGTGAAGGCTGCTACTATAGAAATTGATGGCAGAGCGATGCGGGTAAGAATCTGGATTGCAGCATCATCATTTTCTTTTTCTAAAACATTACATGTGTTGCAAAACTTATTTCCGCAACAACGCCTGTGTTGCAAAAAAGTGAAGACTACAAAAAAAAATCTGCAACATGACATTTTCTTGCAAAAAAAAATCTACTATTGCAATAAAAATTCTAAAACAAACACTCGGTTGCAAAAAAAAAAATCTGCAACAAGACCTTTGTAACAGAAAAGGAATTCTACATATGTTTCCGCAACACGAGCTTTTGTTGTGAAAAATATTATATAACAAACTATGTTTCAAAAAATATTCCACATGTATTTCCGCAACAGGATCTTTGTTGCAAAAAATATATTCTACAAGTGTTTCCCGTACAGGTCTTTCCTGGGCGCAGGTGTGTCGAGGCCGGGACAAACTAGTTGTTTCTGCAACAAAGCCGTTGTTGCGGTATTTATGGCAACAGATCTATCAGAAGGCTGCCTCCGCATCCAACGGCCAACAAGGTGGCAGATGTATAGCATACGTCGACCGATGAATGCGTAGCAGTCCACTTCTAATAAATATAATAGTTATTTTTTGTTTGTCATAGTGTTTTGTAGATACCCCCTTGACATTTTTTGTACTAAACCCACGGTCCTATTTTCTCGATCATGTTGTTTTCTTTGTATCTGGTTTATTAGTCTTTAATGGCGCGTTCATACATGAGCTGGAATATATTTGGCTCACGCACAGGTGGAACGTTTCCCTTCTCCTTCTACTACTGGTTCTGCCAGAATGAATGGCCGTGGAGGATGCAATGCAATCGACATGGAATGGGAAGTTCCAAATGACATGACAGTGACAGACTGTATCTGTATGGCTAGCTTGTTGCTGCTACAACAGCATCCCGTTGTTTCCAAGAATTTGTAAGAATAATGCATTAACCTTTTTTACATCAAAAACTGAGAATTGGAATTGTCTATCTATATCTATATAGTATTAACAGAGAGAACAATTATTCTTGATGTGTCATACTTTTTTGCAGACATTCCCTTGACATCTTTTAATTTGGTACTAAACCCGCGGTCCTACTTTCTTAGTCATGCAGTTTTCCTTGGTTCTGGTTTTTCGAAATAGGTTTTTGCCCCGCTATATAGATATAGCAACCATTCGCTACATCAAAGATCTCAATGTGGGTTATTAACCTTTAATAGCTGGTTCATACATGGGCTAAAATATATTTGGCTCACACACAGGTGGAGCGTTTCCCTTTCCCTTCTCCTTCTACTACTAGTTTTGCAAGAATGTACGGCCGTGGAAGATAATGCAATCAGCATGAAATGGAAAGTTCCAAATGACATGACAATGACAGACTGTTGCTAGCTTGCTGCTGCTGCACCATGTTGTAGGTATCCCGAGGTTTCCAAGAATTCGTAAGGATAGTGCATTAACCTTTTTTACATGTAAAATATGAGAATTGGCATCGTCTATCTATAACCATGTACCTACTAACAGAAAAGAAGTATTTTGCTTTTTTGCAGATACCCCCTTGACTTTTTTGTTATTAAATCTGTGGTCCTATTTTGAAGTAAAAATAGGTTTGAGCCAAGAAGATGTTGATTATGTTGAGGATAAAACCCACAACCTCCACCTTTTTGTCCACAAGGGCGCAATGAGTTGCGCTAGCACTTGCTTTCATTACAATAGAGGTTCACTTTTAATAAAATTACTTCGCTTAAAAAGCCCCTGGGAAGCACATGCCCGAGAAATTATTGCATGCATATTCTAGAAAAACGTTACTTATACTTTTTAGTATTACGGATGGTTGAAACACAGTTGAACTAATCAAACTAGATTTAGTTTTTATGTTGATTCATTGGAGCACATCCGTTTTGACTAATTTTAATTAGCTTACTCGAGTGCCAGCTCATGATTTTTCTGATTGTAGTATTACTCTTGATGTATTCATTTTATCGGGGATGATGCATGCATCCGATGAAGGTGAGACGATGGTAATGCTCATATAATTAAAGATGCGAGTATGTGTATGGAGGGGCCATAGCCGACGAGGAGGATCGACAACTCTGGTGGAAATTGGACTATGGTGCATGGATGTGGGTACTATGTGTGCACAAAGTGTAGATGATAAAAGGGTGACATCTATGTGTATTACAAGTCCACACAATTACATATCGATGCAATAACGGGGTCATGAATCTGATCATCATCCATCAACTCTAACACACCACCTTGCAATTAATTAATCACATCCATCATGAATAGGTTGACAACATGATCATCATCAAGGTGGCAAAGAGAAGTGACAAGAGGATGTGTGTTATGTGTGTGTGATAATTCATTTCTCGAGTTGCAACACACGAGCATTTTTTTTCTACTTATATATTAAAAGTCAGATTTGTTAATTCTCATCAAGCTGAAAATTAGTTATCTCTTATCTAACACCAACACTATCCAGTGAAAGCTTTAAGATTCACATTTTTTGTGTGCATTGGCTCGTACGACACACTTGTTTCTACGCTGGTCGTTTCTCAATAGCCCGTTTTCCTTTGTTGTCGGGTCGTCGTCGTTTTGGGGTATCATTTTCATTTTTTGGCTGCCATTTTTTCGTGCATGTTAGCCTGCAGTGTTAAATTTTGGCAAAGCCTAATCAATGCCCATCACTTCGGAAAAAGGTATGCTCCTACATGGCGCACGCCTATCAATCGCCGGGCTAGTAATGGGCTGGCCCAATGACGTTTGGATTTGTATCAGGTTTTGGGAGAGTTCCTATAGGACATGCGTGTGCCTCAAGATGAGACCTCCTATTTGCCGCCTGTGAGCGGCAAATTGTTGAACCTTTGCCGAAGGCAGCCACAAATTGGCCGACCCATTTGGAGGTATTGAACTGCAGGCGCGCAAAAAAATGAGGAAAATAAATTGGAAAAAGAGCTAGGCGCGTGAATCAAACTCTATAGCTGCTTCTCATTTGTGAGTGGAACTAGCCAACCAAACTAGTGTTCAACTGATAGATTTACACCCCATAGCCTGAAGTGTCCGACTTAATTTGAACATATTCAAAATACACATTGAGCATTTTCTTAATATATAATGAGAATTTTAAATTATACACAATGAAAAAGGATGAAAATTTTCATAATATATGATGAACATTTTAAATTATACACGATGAACATTTTCTAATATACGATAAGAATCTTAGAAAAAAATAAAAAAATTATGCATTGAATAATTTTCCAATATGAATTGAAAATTTGTAATATAAGTTGAATTTTTTTCAAATACACATTGAACATTTATAATATATGTTGATTTTTTAATACACATTGAACACTTGTAATATACGTTGAACAATTTTTGAATACTTACTGAACATTTGTGTAGTATACCACCAAACAAATTTAAACAAACATTGGAAAATATTTTATGTTCATTGAACAATTTCTACTATACGAGGAACATTTCATAATATATGATGAACTTTTGTAAATACCGTGAACATTTCCTAAATATACATTGAACATTTTGGTAACACACAATGAAATTTGTATAATATAAAGAAAAATAAATAGTAAAAAGGAAAAACTATATCATAAAAATTAAAAGTAAAAGAATAGAAATATAATTAAAGAGAAAAGGAAAATGAAAAGGAAAAACATAACCAGAAAATTAAAACCGAAGAAAAAAGACAATAACAAACGAAAGAGTTGAAGCAGCAACCCATAGCATGCGCTTACGTGCACTGGGCGAGCCCACCCGTATAGCATGCGCTGCGGGCGTATCCCCGGTAATTTACCGCTGTGTGCGGAAAATAGGAATTGCCCCAAAAGAAGCCCTGCTTTCACACAAGGGCGACCTACTGGGCCAGCCAATTTGTAGTTCAACTTAAAAAACGAAACATAGAAACAGTGTAGCATCTGGTTTACTGTATCACTCACTTTCTTTAGTTCTGTCTTATTTTCGAATATTTTGGAAATATGAATATATATATGCTGAAAAAAATTAAATATGCATTGAACATTTTGTAGTGTATGTTGAACAATTTTCGAATATGCATTGAAACTTTGTAATGTACATCAAACTATTTTTGAATATGCATTAAGCATTTGTGTAATGTACGTTGAATAATTTTTGAATACACACTGAACATTTGTGTAATATACGCTGAACGAAATTCAAATACATAGTGAACATTTGTAGTATTCCTCGAACAAATACTTTATATACGATGAACATTTCTATAATGCATGATGAACTTTTGATAATATACCATGAACATTTTCTTTATATATGGTGAACATTTTTTTAATACATACCAAGCTTTCATATAATACCCAAAACGAAGAGTGGGAAAAAACAAAGAAAATAAAATATAAAAGAAAAAAGAAAATAAACGGAAACACAAATAGGTAAAAACAAATACAAAAAGGAAGGGAAAAAGAGAGAGAAAAGAGATGAAATTGTGAAACCAAACCGTGGGCTGGCCAAAACTGTGAAACCAAACTTGGGGAGGGGTGCCTTCAGCCGAGGTACATTCATCAAAAAATACTACGCCTACATAACCTTTTACGTGATGTTACATAATCATCACAGTACTTGCCGCACGCGGGTGCAAGTAGGGTTGGCCCGGTTTGGGAAGCTTGTTAAAACTTCCAATCAGTTTTGTGAAGCTTTTATTACTGAAAAGAAAGTTTTGTCAAGCTTTTAGAAGCTTACTGTAGAATATTCTTTGTTTTTTGTTTGCTTTAAAGAAATCACTATATTTTTTTTTCTTCTATCATTGTAGATTTGAATAAAAAAATCCATGAACTTTTTCAAAAATCGCAAAAAATCAAATTTATGAACCATTTTCATTTTTGTGGATTGTTTTTCATTTTTATTCTAATTCTTTAACTTTTCCGAATTTGTGGTTTTTTAACAATATAAACTATTTTTTGAGGTGGTGACATTTTTCAATTCACAAAAAATCAAATTCAGATTTGTTTTTGAATTTGTATAAAATTCATGAACTTTATAAAAATCCATGAATATTTTCTGTGTTTACAAGTTTCTAGAAATTATAACTGACCAAAACTATTTTTTTTTCTAAAACAGTAAACCATGAGTAAAGACGATCGAAAAAAATGCTACTCAATTTTTTTCTATGTGATGTGTCTTGCATCTTTTAGTGAACGCGGGTTATATGTCGGTGTTTAACACGTAATTTGTCCGGCTCAGTTGCACGCCCATTCCTGACATGTAATTTGTCCTGAATTTAGTTGCATGTCCATCCACAACATGTAACTTGCCGCACCATCAATCTAGTTGCATGTCCACCTTTAACGTGTAATTTGTCCCGCTCAATCTCCCTTAAATGGACGACCTTAATGTTTATCAATATTTGGAAAATAGAGGATATCATTAAGAATACAAAACAACCACGTTAAAACATTGACCTTTTTTGCTTTTTTATTTTAAAATCTATTGATTTTCTTGATAACTATAGAAATTTTTGTATATCTATTTTTCCTATATATATATATATATACCTAGTTTCGTGTTGTCTGTGTGCTCCACTTCGTAATGTTGTGCATATATACATGAATTTTATAACGCAACTTGAAGCAAATGACTTATGTTGTTGAATGAAGTGTGATGTCCTATCCCAGTGTGCATGCCTGACTTGCCATTTTGTATACGTGCTTATGCAATGCTATCACGAACAATTACGTTATGTGTTAGTACTTATAATATTGTTTCATATAACATGATAGAGATGCTACAAAACTGGTGTGCATGTGTCTATTACCTCATAACAAGTGGAGATCCAACATGTTATATTTCACTCGATTTGAGGAGATGACATGAAGGTGATAACATTTACTTCCATAGCTTAAAGTAAAATCTATTTGTACCTTTTCTTTTTAACATTCATCACTCTGATTTTCCCTCTCACCTCTAATACAAGATAAGTTACGCTCAACATTCAAAATCACACATACTACCACACTTTTGTAATTACGTCGATGCAGTTTACTCTAACTTGGCAGCAATTTTCCTACATAGTCTAATGTGGCAGCAATTTACCTACACACAACATTGTAAGAGCATAGAAAACAAAGAAATTTAATAAGAAACAAACAATTTTGTGTTTGTAAATAAATAAATATTTAGAAACTTTTGGAAATTAGAGTATAAAAACAACCACGTCGAAACATTGACCTTTTTTGTATTTGCTGTTAAAAATATTCTACCGATTTTCACGATTTCTATAAGATATTTTTTCCTTCGTTCTAGTTTTCTGAATTTGGACATTTTTTATTAAGTTTATTTTGCTTCTCAAACTTCTGCAAAACTAATATTGTTTCTAACTTTTCAAAAATTGTCCTTTTTGGCATGCATATATTAATTTTGCATGGATTTCATATTTTCAGCTCTACCAAAATGAGTCATTACATACTTGACATATCATTTGTTGCTCCCATTGTTAATTTTTGTAGCCAAATATAGCATGTTAACATCAAAGCTTCTATTTTTTTACTCGAATGTTAGACATTGCTAACTACCTCTATGAGAGTCTATTTAAAACAATATTATTTATCATATTTAGTATTAAGATTAACAATAAATCCTCAATATGTTTGTAAACTATACCCACAACAATGATGATAATAAATTTCCTAAATCTACACGATCTGCATCTTTGTAATATATAACCACAATAATTGATGGAAACAAAATTCTGAAATCCACTCGATCTGCATATTTGTAATACATAGCACGGTAACTAGTTGCAATGAAATTCTCGAATTTGCTCGATCTACATATTTTTACTATGTAGCACAATAACTAATAGCAATGAGATTCCAATATCTGTTCCATCTACATTTATGTAGTCCATAGCACAATAAATGACAAAAGATATCTTAACTATGCTCGGTCGATATAGTTGTAAGATATACCCACAATAATTCAAAGGCTAAATCTAGTTTCACAGTTTAGACTCGACGTCAATTGGTGTAGTTGCCTATGAGGCAAAAAATAATATTCACAGTGTAATCTGTGAGGCATCTCGATGTTGGAAGTTGTAGGTTGATTGGTTCATGGAAATCCACAAAAAATATGACAACATTACTTCCATGATTGAAAGGGAAAATAACTATTTTCAATACTTTAACTCACTTGGAGTCTAATTTGGCCTTTCGCCTCTAAAAGTATAAAATTATAACCAATGCCCAAAATCACAAAAATTAATTATAGTCTCATGCCAAAGTGGTTTTTGATGATGTTAGAGTGGTTTTATTACATATGGTAGTCTAACCGGCACATAGGAAAAACTAAACATGTAAGTAGATATTTTCAAATATAAAATATCGAAGACTATGAATTTTGAGGATATCATGCCAAATAAAACCAATAGTGTTGATTTTTATCAATTTATATAATATTTTATATATTTTAATATTTTGATTACTTTTCATCTTACTCACAAATTTATAGTGTCATTTCTAAACTTTTGGATTTTATTTTCTAAATTCCCTAGAATTTACTATTTACTTGTCGACTATGTTTTTTATTTGCGAGATACTTGTTGACTATGTTTCCCAGCCTTACACATCTATGAAAGATGCCATCATGTCACTAAAAGGATAAAACCATGAAGGGGGGTTATTTGCCAGTGTACCATTGAGACGTGTGTTCAATACTTCAACAATAATTCATGGGTGGAAACATATTTAATTCAAACGTAAGCTACTCTATGGTTCGTTTTCAAGTTTATGGATTGTTGTATCCATAACCGATGTATACTCCTCCATGGAAATATCTATGCAAGAAAGAAGAAATTGCCTGTCTAATGTTTGAAAGGCAAACACTGGTTGAAAAGGGTGAATTTTCGTTATCATACTGTGATTTGTGTTGAAGTTATAAAGTGCTTGTAAAAGAGTAGGGGCAGTTGGAGCCGGTATTTTGCGAGATGCAACTTTTCATGTTTTTTATTATTGCTTGTTAGTTCCAATCCTATCGGCGTATTACATCTACGGTTTATCCCTCATACCGTTGGGAAGAGAGGCATTTAATATGTCGCCATATGTTTCGTCCGGGATGGTGTCAAGTGGTCAAAAAAGAGGAGAAGGGCTGAGTAAGCTGTCAGTGTTTGTCACGATGCGCAATAAGAAACCCCGGGTATGTTACATTTGATGTATACATGTGCTTCATGTTTGTCGCTTGTGGTATACCTTGTAGAAACACTCATTGACCAATATCTCTTTAGATATACTATATGTTTGCTTTTCTTCTTTTCTCTTATCAGATCATATAGCACATTATCTGATTGTGGCTGCAACTATTTTCTCTTCCATAGTTTTTTTATTTATTCTATGCAGTTTTGCATATTATGCATATTATACATGTTACATACAGTCGTCCCTTATATTTTTTTTCTTTGAACCAGAAGTAGGAGAGAAGGGAAACGTGCGACATGTGAGCCAAATTAATTCCATCTCAGGTATGAGCATGACAATGAAGGCTAGTAAAACAGAACCAAAGAAGTAACAGTCTTGGCTAAACTTAGCTCAAAAGTTTTGGCTGATTGCTATTTGAGGAGTGAAAAGAAGAAGGAAATAACAAAGGAGTAGGTGAGGGGCACCCCGCCCCTTGTGTTATGTAACTACCAGTACCCACTCACAAACCTCAGTTCGGTTCCATCATAATATATTCCCCATCGCCGCAGATCCGACGGTGCCCGTCTCTGAAACAAAATAAATTTGGCATACTTCAAATTTTATTAAAACATATTTCATGCATCACAACCTATGCTTCATTAATCTCATCACTACACAAAGTGCTTCATTCGTGCGTATGCGATCATTCTGAGCGCATGTTGAAATACATGGCAGGAGAGTCAAGACCGTATGTTTGATTCATCACCTCTAAACTAGGTAAATTACACACAACATTCAAAATCACAAATATTACAACTCTTTCGTGATAATGTGGCAACAATTCTCCTACACATAGCACTCCAATACCATAGGACAAATAAACATAATAAAAAATTGAACAGTTTAGAGTTTGTAGAACATTAAAATATTTAGTTTTTATTGAAAATAGAGGATATCACTAAGAATAAAAAAACAACCACGTTGAAACGTTGAACTTGCATTTTATATTAGAAATATTCTATGGGTTTTCATGATTTATGTAGATTATATTTTCCTTCATTCTAGTTTTCTAAGTTTTTTTCTCGCAAACTTCTACAAAATTAATATGGTTTCAATATTATATTGTTTCTAACTTTACAAAAAGAAAAAAGTTCAGTTTTTTTATTTTGGCATGCACACGTTATTATTGCAATTATTTAAATTTTTTCAGCCGAACTAAAATTATTACATACTTGACATATCTTTTGTTGTCCCCACCATTAATTTATCTAGCAACATATATTCTATTGACATCAATTCTTCGATTCTTCTTACTCGATGGCGAGCTACGTATATGTGAGTCTATTTAAAACATTATCGTTTATCATATCTAGTACTTAAGATTAACAATAAATCCTAAATATGTTTCATCTACATATTTGTAATCTATATGAATGACTCGCCAAAACACGAAAGACAGTTAAAATGGATTCATATTTGAAGAGTACCTAACGAGCACAATAATGATGATATAAAATTTCCTAAATCTACTCAATCTGCATCATTGTAATCTAACCACAATAATTGGTCGCAATAAAATTATGAAATCTGCATGATCTACATATTTGTAATACACAACACAATAACTAACATCAGTAAATTTCGAAATCTGCCCGATTTACATACTTGTAATATGTAGCACAATAATTAATAACAATAATATTCCAATATTTGCTTGATCTATATTTATGTAGTTTATAGCACAATAAATCATGAAAAATTTCCTGAATCTGCTTGATCAATATAGTTGTAATTTATACCCACAATAACTGAAGAAATTAATCTATCGTCGGAGTCTAGACTCAGCATGGTCGATGGATGAAGCTTCCTATGAGGCAAAAAAGCATAGTGTAATCCCAGAGACATCTCGATGTTGAAAGTCGTAGGTTGATTGGTCCAGTAAATATATGACAACATTTACTTCCATGGGTAGAAAGAAAAATAACCATTTTCACTTCTTTAACTTCGATCGGAAACTAATTTGGCATCTCGCCTCTAAAACCAGACTAGTTAAGTACATTATCACGTCAAAGTCGATTTCGGTGATGTTGGAGTGGTTTTCGTACATATGGTAGTCTAACATGCACATACGGAACAAAGAAACATTTAATTTAGATATTTTAAAACGTCAAAATATAAGACTACGAAGTTCGAGGATGTCACGCAAAATAAAAACAATGATGTTGATTTTTATCAACTACTACAATATTTTCATTCCACTGATTATCCTGATTTGTGTAGAATATATTTTCCATTTTTCGTATGTTTACTATTTTGATTACTTTTCATCTTCCTCGCAAATTTATAAACTATCAATATTTTTTCTAAATTTATGAATTTTATTTTCCAAATTCCTTAGAATATACTATTTGTGTGTTGACTATGTTGCCCAGCCATACACGTTTACGAAAGATGTAACCATGTCACTAAAAAGAACAATACTATTTTGGATTAGTACTCTTTGAGATTTTCTAGTATGTATAATTGGGGCATGAAAGGGAGGTTATTTGCCGGTTTATACCACTGAGACATGAGTTCAATACTAAGACAATAATTCAGGGATCAAAACATATTTTTTTATTTCGCGGTTTATGTGTTGCTGTATCCATGTTGATGTATAATCCTTCATGGATATATCCATGCAATAAAGAAGAAATTTCATGTCTAATGTTAAAAAGGCAAACACGGGATGAAAAGGGTGATTTTTCATTGTCATACTATATTTTGTGTTAAATTTATAAAGTGATCGTAAAAGACTGAGAAGCTGGCAATTGGGCAATGCATTGAAGACAACTTTTTGATTTATTGTGGAAGGTACAATTGTTCATATATATTTTTATTGTTTATTAGCTCCAATCCTATTGGCACATTACATCTAAGGTTTCTTCTTCACTATTGATGTGAAGAGAGGCATTGAATGTGCCGTCAGCTGTTTCGTCCGGGATGGTGTGAAGTCGTCAAAAAAGAGAGGAGAAAGGCCGGGTAAGATGTCCATGTTTCTTGCGATGCGCCATAAAAAACCGCACGTATGCTACATTTGACGTATAAGTGGGCTTCATGTTTGTCGCTTGTGTTTGCCATGTAGAAACACTCATTGGCCAATATCTCTTTAGATATGATGTGTTTGGTTTTCCACTTTTCTCTTATTAGATCACATAGCACATTATCTGATTGGCAACCCTTTGATTTAGGATACAGTTTGTCTTTTTTTTGCTGGTTCCAATGCCATAGATGCATTACATACATGGTGTTTTCCATAGTTTTTAATTTATTTTATTACGTAGTTTTGCATATTATACAGTGTTACAAACGTCCCTTACATTTGTTTCCATTTTTTTGTTTCTTTAATGTTATTTTACATATTAGAAATGCATTAGATATACATTCATGATTTTCAATTTTCATGATTTTGCTGGTTCCAATGACATCGTTCCCTTTCTTTCAGTTTCTTTGAAACCTTCCGGATGCTTAAACCGTCATGCAGGAGCTGTTGGCCCAGACCCGACGTAGAATACTTTCCGATGACGGTGACGACTGACGACAAAGACGAACCCGCTGGCTAAACTATTAGCTACGCATGAGCACCCGATTATTTGGATAGCTAGCAGGCTCGTGTCGAGCCTGTGCACGAGCCTATGTTTTTCTTTATTGATTCTCAACTCTTGGTTCAGATTATAAGGGGTATACTCTGTATATATAGCAGCTAGAACCGCATAAGCTATCCTACTTGGATACTAATCCAATCCTAACACTACTAGGTGATGTATACAAACCAGAAGCTCCAACTGTGCGTGTATCAACCGAACTCGCACCGTTGTCGTGGTTATTCCTAACAGGAGCATGCAACAGTCTGTCATAATGATTGCTCACCCTCCAGACATCCACGGCCATCCATATCCATGTAATGTAAAACCAATAGTAGGAGAAGGGAAACGTGCCAACCTGTGTGTGAGCCAAATTAATTCCAGCTCAGGTATGAGCAAGACAATGAAGGCTAGTAAAACGGGACCAAAGCAGCTGCGGTCTCGGCCATCCTTGGCTCAAAAGTTTTGGCTGGTTGCTATTTGAGGAGTGAAATGAAGAAGGAAATAATAAAGGAGTAGGTGAGGGGCACCCAGCCGCTTGTGCTATTTAACTGCCAGCACCCCAGAACCTCAGGCACCCACTCGCAAACCTCAGTTCAGTTCCGTCACAATATGTTCCCGGTCTCTGGCGCTGGCGTCAAGCGGTCGGCGCCTAGCGATCAGCACGAGCGGCCGAGCAGGCGGAGCAAGGGTGCGTCGTCGCATCAGGCGAACAAGAGCACCGGCAAGGCAAAGGTAGTGGCCAACGCTCAAGACCACGGCAGCGACGGCGCTAACGAGCGGAGGCGGCGCAGGCATCTCACCATCGACATCAATAAGGTGCCCCATCACGACGACGGCGACCTCGACAACCCTGTTCCCGCCACGGCCAGCGGTGTTAGGTGCTCGCTGCCGCAGCAGCATCTGCACCGGGCGCTCTCGCTCGACAGCAAGATGCGGGAGCTGGAGATGAAGAAGCGGGAGATCGAGATCGAAGACGCGATTCTGGAGCTGGAGCTGGAGCGCGTGGAGTGGGCCGCCGAGAACCTGAGGGAGGACATGGAGCTGAAGACCATGCGGCTGGAGAACGAGGGGATGCGGCTGGAGAACAACCGGCTCCAGGTGGAGATCAAGCGCAAGGAACTGGAGCTCCGCGTCGTCAGATCCAAGAGGGTCTAGGGCGCGTGCGTGCATGCGTGCATGCATGCATGTGTGCTGGCGATGGGAGATCAGAGGAGGAGATAAACAGATCAGGTCATGTAACGTAGAGCGGGTTTCATCACAAAAGAGAATATATGAATCAATGTGCACCCTATTTTAGTTTTTGACGTTCACTCATGTGTGTCTCTCTATTTTTTTTCTTCCGAAAAGGTGAAGCCCCTCCATACTTTGCGGACATGGACAGAATCATGGCACTCTTGCCATTGTTGGCAAATCCATGCTTCTTCCCCATTTTTCAAACCGTCCTCCATGCTTAATCTCCTCTCTTCATTGCTTGACCATATGAATGAGGCGATTAATGCATCTCCATACTTGCGGTCGCCAAAGGCATAGTCTGATCTTGTCTTGATATGTGTTGTTATGTTACTCATAGTATGAATAACTAGCTAAGTTACTCAATTTTCCATTATGGATAGTCTCATGACATAGGGCATCGTTTGGATTGAAGCCCAATCATTGAAGCCACGCCAAAACATTGGTCCATGCATTTAGTTATGTGTCCACGCATGGGCGGGCGAAACGTTTGCCAAAGGCAAACGCAGCATCAACCTATCCATGGTATGAGGGGCATTGAATGCGACGTCATCCCTTTCATGCGAGATAGTGTGAAGTGGTCTGAGAAGAAGAGGGCAAAGTAACATGTCCGTCGTAAACCGCATGCACGTCACACACCTGACGGATAGGTGCACGTCATGTTTATCCCTTGTGTTCACTATGTATAAACATTCTTCATCCAATATCTATATGGATATTTTGTATTTGTTTCTCCTCTTTCTTGTCGGGTCATAAAGCACGTAACAATTGCATCTCGTTCTTCTTGACCACCTGATTATGCCGGGTGTTTCTATTAGCTCTATATATGCATTACTACGCTAGTGAAGTTCGAAGTGCCCATGTCACCAGAACATTTCTCTTTGGTGGCAAACGGCATAGTAGTTCCATAAAACGGGATTCTGGCCACGCTAGAACTCTTGCCATGCTAGAACGCTTCATTGTGATCTCAAAAAATTCATGGCGGAGTAACATGTTTATACTTGTCGCGATGCACAGTAAAAAAATACACATCTAACGCATATGAACATGTCATGTTTTTCTCTTGTGTTAGAAAGACTCTTTGACCAATATCCGTATAGATATTCAGTTAATGTCATTATTGTGTTTCATGAAGATCTTTTTACATATTATCATAATTAATTGCTCATGATAAAAAAAATCCTTTCATATATATATTAGTAACTCATTTATATCAATTTTTTAATTTTTTTAACTAGATGATACCCGACATCTTGCTACGAGAATTGATTGCAAGATATTTCACGAGAATTGTTTGCAATGTATTTCATGAGAATTGATTGAAATATATTTCACGAGAATGGATTCTATGATGAAAAATGAATTAATAATATATTGTATATATTTGATCGTATCATATGTGCCTTCAGTATTGAAAGGGGGTTACAAAAAATACCTCGAACAGTCAGGGGGAGAAACTGTGTGCGCACGACGCATGTATGCATGAAATTAATTAATTGCTAGAGCTAAATGCGGGTGAGGGGGCAATCATAGTGAGTTGGCGTAACCGCATGTGCTCTAAAGTAACTCAGTGGGTGCTACTTATTTATATATAGAAGATTTTTAGTTCTTTACTATTTTTTAGATGGAACAAATATGCATTGTATTAATACGAATGCCTTTAACAGCTATTTCCTTGAAGGCAAAAGGTTGTGTGGTCCGTTTTTCGTCATCCCATATTCACTAGCCTTCCTCGATGATTACCTTTCTGCATATACCACGATATTCTGTCCGTCCAATTTTTTTCCTAATTTATCTTATATGGTGAAAAAGCATGTTACACAAACATACATTGCCTAATTATCAAGGCATCCCATTCTTCATGGCCTCTCTGTTTACGTCATATGATGTATGATGAGTGCATTTTGCACTCAAAATTTCTCGGAGTTTAATCCTGATGTTCTTGAGTATGGCTCTTAATATCCCAATGATTGTTAAAATTTAGTGTTGATTTCACTTTGTTTTCTTTTGTATGGTTACTAGGTAGATTATTCACTCCCAGGGTGAATGGAGTCAAATAGAGGATATCCTACGGAAGTTATGAGCATAGGATGGAAAGCCAATGAAGCATTTTATAATTGGAGCTCCAACAACACCCTCAAAAAGAATATCCGACACACCGTGGATGTGGGGATCGTCAATACGAATACAACGATCTGGAGATCACGTCAACCAAACTTCAAATGAAGAAATGGTGATCATTCAGCAGAACCATTGATTTGGCCCGAACACGAGCTCACAAGTTGTTCAATCACAATCTTCCATACGAAGTGAGAGTCATGGAAACCGCTGAACTTGACCACTTGAACACTAATTCTACCTAAAAATTGGATTCCTTCTTTTCCTATGAAGATAAGGCTGATTTTGGGTGGGTTTTTACTCACCTATGCGGCATTAGATCAAGTGGAGTGAAGATCCATGGAGAAGAAGAGCCGACCCTAACAAATAAAAGGGGTAGCCTAATTCTCCCCATCAACCATAGTTGGATCTATTCATATATCCAAGACCCATTCCAACCATAGAGGAAGGGCAGAGAGAAGTAGGAACTAGAAGCCACCGCCATTTTGCCCTATTTGTTTTTAAATCATTTGAACATTTCTTCAAAATTATGCATAATTATTAAAAAAGAGAACAATTTTTAAACTACATATTTTTTTTAAAAAGCAAACAATTTATGAATTTCCAATTATGTTTTAAAAATATGAACATTGTTAGGAATAAACAACTTTTTAAATTCTTAAAAATTTGTTTTAAAATCATGAACAAGTTTTTAAAAGGAATAGCAATGTTTGAGGATATAAAATATAGAAAATTTGAACCTTTCTAAAACTTCTAAACAATATTTTAAAAAACATGAAGATTTTTTAAAAATGTGAACAATTTATTAATTTTTGAATATTTTTTGAAATTGTAAACAAATTTTGGGATTCCCATTTTTTGGAAAATGCGGACATGTTTTGAATTATGAATACATTTTGAAATCCCAAACAGTTTTGAAAAAAGGAAATGTATTTTTTCAGATTTTGAACATTTTTTGAAATTTATGACTTTTTGAAAAAAGAAAAAATGGAACATAAGTAAAACACTTTAGAGAAAGTAGAAAAGGAAACCATTCGGGAACCTTATAGAAGGTTTGCAAAACCAGGTTGGAACCTTCTAGAATGTTCTCAATGTTGGAAATATGTCCTAGAGGCAATAATAAATTGGTTATTATTATATTTCCTTGTTCATGATAATTGCCTATTGATCATGCTATAATTGTATTAACCAAAAACCTTAATACATGTGTGAATACATAGACCACACTAGTTGACTAGCTCGTTGATCAATGGATGGTCATGGTTTCCTGACCATGGACACTGGATGTCGTTGATAACGGGATCACATCATTAGGAGAATGATGTGATGGACAAGACCCAATCCTAAGCATAGCACAAGATCGTGTAGTTCGTCTGCTAGAACTTTTCTAATGTCAAGTATCATTTCCAGGGGCGGATCTACGTGCCGGGCAGCCCGGGCTACAGCCCCGGTCGTAGCCCTCCTAGTATACGTATATGTTTTGTATATTTATATGAAATTCCTGCCTATATAGATAAAAGCCCGTGTCATGGGGCCAGATTAACCGGGGCTAATCCTAAAGCCCACCAAGCTAGCGTTGCAATCATGAAAAAACTAAACGGGACTGACTCCTAGCACGTACGATCAACGATCCGTTTCGCCGGGGAGTCAGATCGCTGCTTTCTCGGCAGCGAATTAACCGCCGCCACCGATCTAAATCTCGTCACCGCCTAGCGGCCGCCGGCATGCCGCTCTCTCGAGTTGATCGTGCCGCCGCCGCCGACGGAGACTCGCCTACGCTGCTCGCCCCGTCTTGAACTCGCCTGGTTCCTGACTTGAACTCGCCGATACGCTGTCGCCTGCCAGTACGTACACGCATCCAGGGGGTCAGCACAACTGAACTGAACAAGGTATGAACTGTAAAGAATGGAAGTTCAATTCTGGTATATATTTGATTGCATGATTAGGTAGACTGGTAGAGAACTAATTTTAGCCTGTTCGATTACAGAAAAATGAAGGGGACAAAGAGGGCAAATCCTTTTTCATCAAGACCTGTATCATCTTATTTCTGGTCTGTTTCACAAGTTGCCAATTCGAGTCAATCTTCTCATGCTCAAGAATCCGGTACGAATGTTGGTGGCAGTGGGACGGTTCCTCAACATACAGTCCCTCCCCAACAGCAGCAACTCAGTCCTCACATTGTTGCTAATCCAGAACCAGAAGATGATAACACTAGCACTAGCAGCCAAGAGGAGAGTGATGAGCTTAATCCAGATGACATTATTGTGGATCCTGGGCTTCAGAAACCGATTGAGGAGCTAGATGTAAATGTCAGAGATGCTTCTAGGAGAGAGTATTTGGTAATGGGTCCATGTCAACCAATTGGTCATAAATATCCTGCAAAATTAATTGGAAGCCAGATGCGGAGATTTCAGGATAAATGGTTCAAAAGGTATGATTGGTTGGAATATAGTGTAGCTAAAGACGCTACATTTTGTTTCTATTGTTTTCTCTTTAAGCAACCACGGGCAGACAATTTTGGTACATAATCATTTACAAGGGTTGGTTTTGATTTTTGGAAGAATGGGATTGAAGCTTGTGATCTTCATGTTGGTAAGGATATTAATAGTGTCATAATAAAGCTAGGAAATATTGTCATAGAAAAGATAAACTATTGCAAAGTCAGCATGATGAACTTCTGAACAAACTTGAGACCGGTGATATCTTCACTGGAAGAGGAAAGAACCAGGAAACTAATCTTGCAAGGCCAGGAGATACTCGTTGGGGATCTCACCATAAAACCTTATGTCGTCTTGTTCACATGTGGAAATATGTCCTACATGTGTTAGAGAATTTAAGTGATGATGCCACTAATGCAACACAAAAGACCACAGCTTCAGGTTTGTTGGAAAAAATGGAAAGCTTTGAGTTTGTATTTATTGTGCATCTTATGATCAGAATTCTTGGAAAGACTAATGATCTATCAACATGCTTGCAAAGGAAAGATCAAAATATTGTGCGTGCTGTAGGCCTGATTGGTACTACATTGAAGGAAGTTGAGAAAATAAGGAACTCCGGATGGGATGAGATTTTGGAAGATACAAAGGGCTTTTGTTTTGCGCATAATATTGTTGTGCCAAATATGGAAGATAAAATACCAGCTAGAGGCCATTCAAGGGGTTGTGGCAGCCATATGGTAACTTATTATGACCATTTCCATCATGAAATATTCAGTGTGGTACTTGATCAAATTATTGTTGAGCTCAATAATCGTTTTGCTGAAAGGTCTACTCAGCTATTGAGGTGCATAGCTTGTCTTGATCCAAAGAACTCTTTTCATAATTTTGATATTGATAAGTTAACTGAACTTGCAAGAATGTATGCCGATGACTTCTCTCAATATGAGTGTATAGTCCTTGGGGATTAGCTTGGCACATTTATTGTTGATGTGAGAGATGATCCGGACTTTGCAAATTGTCTTGATCTTGGGAAGCTTGCTGTTAAGATGGTTCAAACAGACAGACACAAGACATTTCCATTGGTATGTTGTCTTATTGAGTTAGCCTTAATTTTGCCGGTTGCAACGGCGACAATAGAAAGAGCATTCTCGGCAATGAAGATTATAAAGACTGATTTGAGGAACAAGATGAATGATGATTGGATGAATCATAGTATGTCATGCCATATCGAGCGAGACATATTCGCAAGCATCGAAGATGATAAGATTTTGGAGTTTTTCCAAAGTATGAGGTCACGCAAGAAACAACTACCACGTGTAGCTACTAGTATGTTAGCTCTTACCAATACAACTATGTATCATATATTTATCTGTATTATTTCTTGATTATTTTTTCTTATCTGTGTAGGTTCTAGTTCTTCTCCTATTATTGATGAAGAAATGGTAGGCTAGGATGGGAGCAAAAGCTTATTTATTTAGGTATCAACACTGCGTATTGATTATGCTATTATGCCACCGCATTTTTTATGCTTTTCTTATTGTCATTTGGTTAAGCATTGAACTAATGTATCACGTCAAAACTCCATATATGCATTAGTGTGTTTTTGCTAATATACTATGTTATTGAGAAGGAATTAGAAGGTAATTTTTTTCATAGTTTTGGGGTGTCGGGACCCCGATCCTAAGTCATAGGAATCCAGCCTGTAACACATGGCATCTCTTTGCGGTCTCACGCACGGTTAACTCCACGGCTGCAGCCTTACCTTAGCCGGGACCGTTTGCGTATTTTGACTCACATATGCAATAGTGTCGCTAGCATTCCAATGTCAAAGAACCCGGATCGACAAGTCTAGTCACAAACCAAAGTGGCAGTACCGCACAAGGACATGCATACATGACCCAACAAAGCAGGTGTCGGTCACCAGCGAGTGTAGACGAGTCGTAGCAAGCTACAAGGACTCCATTACATCGCGTGACATTTCCCCAAAGGGGACAGACACAGCAGCTAAGAAGGACACATGCCGGTCAACCAATGTGTCTGGAGCAGTAGCGAACTACCAAGGCTCGTTGGATCACAAAGGGGCATTTCCTTGTAAGGAGTGCTACTAAAGTTCACGACTAGGTAATCGAACCCCATACATATCAAGTACGACACACGTACGCATGACATACCGATATGTATAGATACATCAATGGCATTGTTGGGGAACGTCGCATGGGAAACAAAAAATTTCCTACGCGCACGAAGACCTATCATGGTGATGTCCATCTACGAGAGGGGATGAGTGATCTACGTACCCTTGTAGACCGTACAGCAGAAGCGTTAGAGAACGCGGTTGATGTAGTGGAACGTCCTCACGTCCCTCGATCCGCCCCGCGAACAATCCCGCGATCAGTCCCGTGACGGTGCTCCAGAGGTTGGTGATGACCTTGTCTCAGCAGGGCTCCGCCCGAGCTCTGCAGAAACGCGATCTAGAGGAAAAACCGTGGAGGTATGTGGTCGGCCTGCCGTGGAAAAGTCGTCTCAAATCAGCCCTAAAACCTCCGTATATATAGGTGGGAGGGAGGGGGCCTAGCCTTGGGGTCCAAGGACCCTCAAGGGGGTCGGCCGAGCCAAGGGGGAGGACTCTCCCCCCCCCCAAACCGAGTTGGACTAGGTTTGGTGGGAGGGAGTCCTCCTCCCTTCCCACCTCCTCCTTTTTTTTCCTTTTCTCTTGATTTTTCTTCTCTTGGCGCATAGACCACTTGTGGGCTGTCCCACCAGACCACTAAGGGCTGGTGTGTCTCCCCCAAGGCCTATGGGCTTCCCCGGGGTGGGTTGCCCCCCCCGGTGAACTTCCGGAACCTATTCGTCATTCCCGGTACATTCCCGGTAACTCCGAAAACCTTCCGGTAATCAAATGAGGTCATCCTATATATCAATCTTCGTTTCCGGACCATTCCGGAAACCCTCGTGACGTCTGTGATCTCATCCGGGACTCCGAACAACATTCGGTAACCAACCATATAACTCAAATACGCACAAAACAACGTCGAACCTTAAGTGTGCAGACCCTGCGGGTTCGAGAACTATGTAGACATGACCCGAGAGACTCCTCGGTCAATATCCAATAGCGGGACCTGGATGCCCATATTGGATCCTACATATTCTACGAAGATCTTATCGTTTGAACCTCAGTGCCAAGGATTCGTATAATCCCGTATGTCATTCCCTTTGTCCTTCGATATGTTACTTGCCCGAGATTCGATCGTCAGTATCCGCATACCTATTTCAATCTCGTTTACCAGCAAGTCTCTTTACTCGTTCCGTAATACAAGATCCCGCAACTTACACTAAGTTACATTGCTTGCAAGGCTTGTGTGTGATGTTGTATTACCGAGTGGGCCCCGAGATACCTCTCCGTCACACGGAGTGACAAATCCTAGTCTTGATCCATACTAACTCAACTAACACCTTCGGAGATACCTGTAGAGCATCTTTATAGTCACCCAGTTACGTTGCGACGTTTGATACACACAAAGCATTCCTCCGGTGTCAGTGAGTTATATGATCTCATGGTCATAGGAATAAATACTTGACACGCAGAAAACAGTAGCAACAAAATGACACGATCAACATGCTACGTCTATTAGTTTGGGTCTAGTCCATCACGTGATTCTCCCAATGACGTGATCCAGTTATCAAGCAACAACACCTTGTTCATAATCAGAAGACACTGACTATCATTGATCAATTGGCTAGCCAACTAGAGGCATGCTAGGGACGGTGTTTTGTCTATGTATCCACACATGTAAATGAGTCTTCATTCAATACAATTATAGCATGGATAATAAACTATCATCTTGATACAGGAATTATAATAATAACTATATTTATTATTGCCTCTAGGGCATAATTCCAACAGTCTCCCACTTGCACTAGAGTCAATAATCTAGCCCTCACATCACCATGTGAATTACATTGTAATAAATCTAACACCCATACAGTTCTGGTGTCGATCATGTTTTGGCCGTGGAAGAGGTTTAGTCAGCGGGTCTGCTATATTCAGATCCGTGTGCACCTTGCATATATTTACGTCCTCTTCCTCGACGTAGTCGCGGATGAGGTTGAAGCGTCATTTGATGTGTCTGGTCTTCTTGTGAAACCGTGGTTCCTTTGCTAAGGCAATGGCACCAGTGTTGTCACAGAACAAGGTTATTGGATCCAGTGCACTTGGCACCACTCCAAGATCCGTCATGAACTGCTTCATCCAGACACTCTCCTTAGCCGCCTCCGAGGCAGCCATGTACTCCGCTTCACATGTAGAATCTGCTACGACGCTTTGCTTGGAACTGCACCAGCTTACTGCACCCCTATTAAGAATAAATACGTATCCGGTTTGCGACTTAGAGTCGTCCGGATCTGTGTCAAAGCTTGCATCGACGTAACCTTTTACGGCGAGCTCTTCGTCACCTCCATACACGAGAAACATCTCCTTAGTCCTTTTCAGGTACTTCAGGATATTCTTGACCGCTGTCCAGTGATCAACTCCTGGATTACTCTGGAACCTACCTGCCATACTTATGGCCAAGCTAACATCCGGTCTAGTGCACAGCATCGCATACATGATAGAACCTATGGCTGAAGCATAGGGGACGGAGCGCATATGCTCTCTATCTTCATCAGTTGCTGGGCACTGAGTCTTACTCAATCTTGTACCTTGTAAAACTGGCAAGAACCCTTTCTTGGACTGTTCCATTTTGAACCTTTTCAAAACTTTATCAAGGTATGTGCTTTGTGAAAGTCCTATCAGGCGTTTTGATCTATCCCTATAGATCTTAATGCCTAGAATGTAAGCAGCTTCTCCTAGGTCCTTCATAGAGAAACTTTTATTCAAGTAACCTTTTATGCTCTCCAAAAGCTCTACGTTGTTTCCAATCAGTAATATGTCATCCACATATAATATTAGAAACGCCACAGAGCTCCCACTCACTTTCTTGTAAATACAAGATTCTCCAACCACTTGTATAAACCCAAATACTTTGATCACCTCATCAAAGCGTTTGTTCCAACTCCGAGATGCTTGCACCAGTCCATAAATGGATCGCTGGAGCTTGCACACCTTGTCAGCATTTTTAGGATCGACAAAACCTTCGGGTTGCATCATATACAACTCTTCCTTAAGGAAACCGTTAAGGAACGCCGTTTTGACATCCATCTGCCAGATTTCATAATCAAAAATGCAGCTATTGCTAACATGATTCTGACGGACTTAAGCATCGCTACGGGTGAGAAAGTCTCATCGTAGTCAACTCCTGGAACTTGTGAAAAACCGTTTGCCACAAGTCGAGCTTTATAAACGGTCACATTACCGTCAGCGTCCGTCTTCTTCTTAAAGATCCATTTGTTCTGAATAGCCTTGCGGCCCTCAGGTAGTATCTCCAAAGTCCACACTTTGTTCTCATACATGGATCCTATCTCGGATTTCATGGCTTCTAGCCATTTGTTGGAATCTGGGCCCACCATTGCTTGTTCATAATTTCCAGGTTCATTGTTGTCTAACAACATGATTGATAAGACGGGATTACCGTACCACTCTGGAGCAGCGCGTGATCTCGTCGACCTGCGTGGTTCAACAGAAACTTGAACTGGAGTTTCATGATCATCATCATTAACTTCCTCCTCAACCGGCGTCGCAACGACAGAGGTTTCCCCTTGCCCTGCGCCACCATCCAGAGGGATGAGAGGTTCGACAACCTCGTCAAGCTCTATCTTCCCCCCACTCAATTCTCTCGAGAGAAACTCCTTCTCGAGAAAAGCTCCGTTTTTAGCAACAAACACCTTGCCCTCGGATTTGAGATAGAAGGTGTACCCAACTGTCTCTTTTGGGTAACCTATGAAGACACACTTTTCCGCTTTGGGTTCCAGCTTTTCAGGCTGAAGCTTTTTGACATAAGCATCACATCCCCAAACTTTAAGAAACGACAACTATGGCCTTTTGCCATACCACAGTTCGTATGGTGTCGTCTCAACGGATTTTGATGGTGCCCTATTTAAAGTGAATGCAGCTGTTTCTAATGCATAACCCCAAAATGATAACGGCAAATCAGTAAGAGACATCATAGATCGCACCATCTCTAACAAAGTACGATTACGATGTTCGGACACACCATTACGCTGTGGTGTTCCAGGCGGTGTTAACTGCGAAACAATTCCACATTGTCTTAAGTGAGCACCAAACTCGAAACTCAGATATTCACCCCCACGATCAGACCGTAGGAACTTGATCTTCTTGTTACGATGATTTTCCACTTCACTCTGAAATTGCTTGAACTTTTCAAATGTTTCAGACTTGTGCTTCATCAAGTAGACATAACCATATCTACTTAAATCGTCAGTGAAGGTGAGAAAATAACGATATCCGCCGCGTGCCTCTACGCTCATTGGACCACACACATCGGTATGTATGATTTCCAACAAGTCACTTGCACGCTCCATTGTTCCGGAGAACGGAGTCTTAGTCATCTTGCCCATGAGGCATGGTTCACACGTGTCAAGTGAATCAAAGTCAAGTGACTCCAAAAGTCCATCAGCATGGAGTTTCTTCATGCGCTTTACACCAATATGACCCAAACGACAGTGCCACAAAAATATGGCGCTATCATTGTTTACTATAACTCTTTTGGTCTCAATGTTATGTATATGCGTATCGCTATCAAGATTCAATATGAACAATCCTCTGACATTCGGTGCATGACCATAAAAGATGTTACTCATAGAAATAGAACAACCATTATTCTCAGACTTAAAAGAGTAACCGTCTCGCAATAAACAAGATCCAGATATAATGTTCATGCTCAACACAGGCACTAAATAACAATGATTTAAGTTCATCACTAATCCCGATGGTAGCTGAAGTGACACTGTGCCGACGGCGATTACATCAACCTTGGAACCATTTCCTACGCGCATCGTCACTTCGTCTTTCGCCAGCCTTCGTCTATTCCGCAGTTCCTGTTTCGAGTTGCAAATGTGAGCAACAGAACCGGTATCGAATACCCAGGCACTACTACGAGATCCGGTTAAGTACACATCAATAACATGTATATCAAATATACCTGATTTTTCTTTGCCCGCCTTCTTATCTGCCAGATACTTGGGGCAATTGCGCTTCCAGTGACCCATACCCTTGCAATAGAAGCACTCTGTTTCAGGCTTAGGTCCAGCCTTGGGTTTCTTCGGCGGATTGGCAACATGCTTGCCGCTCTTCTTCGAATTGCCCTTCTTGCCTTTGCCGTTTCTCTTGAAACTAGTGGTCTTGCTCACCATCAACACTTGATGCTCTTTACGGAGTTCAGACTCTGCGACTTTCAGCATCGCAAACAACTCGCCGGGAGACTTGTTCATCCCTTGCATGTTGTAGTTCAACACAAAGCCTTTATAGCTTGGCGGCAGTGATTGAAGGATTCTGTCAGTGATAGCTTCTTGCGGGAGTTCAATCCCCAGCTCAGCTAGACGGTTTGAGTACCCAGACATTTTGAGCACATGTTCACTGACATACGAGTTTTCCTCCATCTTGCAAGCATAGAATTTATCGGAGGTCTCATACCTCTCGATCCGGGCGTTCTTCTGAAAGATAAACTCCAACTCCTGGAACATCTCAAATGCTCCATGACGCTCAAAGCGACGTTGAAGTCCCGGTTCTAAGCCATACAAGACTGCACATTGAACTATTGAGTAGTCCTCCTTACGTGCTAACCAAGCGTTCTTAACATCCTGATCAGCCGTAGCGGGTGGTTCATCTCCTAGCGCAGCATTAAGGACATAATCCTTCTTCCCAGCTTGTAAGATTAGCTTAAGATTACGAGCCCAGTCTACAAAGTTGCTTCCATCATCTTTCAACTTAGCTTTCTCTAGGAACGTATTAAAATTCAGGATGACTGTCGCGTGAGCCATGATCTACAACACAAATATATTCAAAGTGGACTTAGACTATGTTCAAGATAATTAGAGTTCAACTTAATCAAATTATATGCTAAACTCCCACTCAAAAAGTACATCTCTCTAGTCATTTGAGTGGTTCATGATCCACTTACACTATCCCAAGTCCGATCATCACGTGAGTTGAGTATAGTTTCAGTGGTAAGCATCCCTATGCTAATCATATCAACTATATGATTCATGATCGACCTTTCGGTCTCATGTGTTCTGAGGCCATGTCTGCACATTCTAGGCTCGTCAAGCTTAACCCGAGTGTTCCGCGTGCGCAACTGTTTTGCACCCGTTGTATGTGAACGTTGAGTCTATCACACCCGATCATCACGTGGTGTCTCGAAACGACGAACTGTAGCAACGGTGCACAGTCGGGGAGAACACAATTTCGTCTTGAAATTTTAGTGAGAGATCACCTCATAATGCTACCGTCGTTCTAAGCAAAATAAGGTGCATAAAAGGATTAACATCACATGCAATTCATAAGTGACATGATATGGCCATCATCACGTGCTTCTTGATCTCCATCACCAAAGCACCGGCATGATCTTCTTGTCACCGGCGCCACACCATGATCATCCATCAACGTGTTGCCATCGGGGTTGTCGTGCTACTTATGCTATTACTACTAAAGCTACATCCTAGCAAAATAGTAAACGCATCTGCAAGCACAAACGTTAGTATAAAGACAACCCTATGGCTCCTGCCGGTTGCCGTACCATCGACGTGCAAGTCGATATTTCTATTACAACATGATCATCTCATACATCCAATATATCACATCACATAGTTGGCCATATCACATCACAATCATACCCTGCAAAAACAAGTTAGACGTCCTCTAATTTTGTTGTTGCATGTTTTACGTGGTGACCAAGGGTATCTAGTAGGATCGCATCTTACTTACGCAAACACCACAACGGAGATATATGAGTTGCTATTTAACCTCATCCAAGGACCTCCTCGGTCAAATCCGATTCAACTAAAGTTGGAGAAACCGTCACTTGCCAGTCATCTTTGAGCAAAGGGGGTTACTCGTAACGATGAAACCAGTCTCTCGTAAGCATACGAGTAATGTCGGTCCAAGCCGCTTCAATCCAACAATACCGCGGAATCAAGAAAAGACTAAGGAGGGCAGAAAAACGCACATCACCGCCCACAAAAACTTTTGTGTTCTACTCGAGAAGACATCTACGCATGAACCTAGCTCATGATGCCACCGTTGGGGAACGTCGCATGGGAAACAAAAAATTTCCTACGCGCATGAAGACCTATCATGGTGATGTCCATCTACGAGAGGGGATGAGTGATCTACGTACCCTTGTAGACCGTACAGCAGAAGCATTAGAGAACGCGGTTGATGTAGTGGAACGTCCTCACGTCCCTCGATCCGCCCCGCGAACAATCCCGCGATCAGTCCCACGATCTAGTACCGAACGGACGGCACCTCCGCGTTCAGCACACGTACAACTCGACGATGATCTCGGCCTTCTTGATACAGCAAGAGAGACGGAGAGGTAGAAGAGTTCTCCGGAGGTTGGTGATGACCTTGTCTCAGCAGGGCTCCGCCCGAGCTCCGCAGAAACGCGATCTAGAGGAAAAACCGTGGAGGTATGTGGTCGGGCTGCCGTGGAAAAGTCGTCTCAAATCAGCCCTAAAACCTCCGTATATATAGGTGGGAGGGAGGGGGCCTAGCCTTGGGGTCCAAGGACCCTCAAGGGGGTCGGCCGAGCCAAGGGGGAGGACTCTCCCCCCCCCCCCCAAACCGAGTTGGACTAGGTTTGGTGGGAGGGAGTCCTCCTCCCTTCCCACCTCCTCCTTTTTTTTCCTTTTCTCTTGATTTTTCTTCTCTTGGCGCATAGACCACTTGTGGGCTGTCCCACCAGCCCACTAAGGGCTGGTGTGTCTCCCCCAAGGCCTATGGGCTTCCCCGGGGTGGGTTGCCCCCCCGGTGAACTTCCGGAACCCATTCGTCATTCCCGGTACATTCCCGGTAACTCCGAAAACCTTCCGGTAATCAAATGAGGTCATCCTATATATCAATCTTCATTTCCGGACCATTCCGGAAACCCTCGTGACGTTCGTGATCTCATCCGGGACTCCGAACAACATTCGGTAACCAACCATATAACTCAAATACGCACAAAACAACGTCGAACCTTAAGTGTGCAGACCCTGCGGGTTCGAGAACTATGTAGACATGACCCGAGAGACTCCTCGGTCAATATCCAATAGCGGGACCTGGATGCCCATATTGGATCCTACATATTCTACGAAGATCTTATCGTTTGAACCTCAGTGCCAAGGATTCGTATAATCCCGTATGTCATTCCCTTTGTCCTTCGGTATGTTACTTGCCCGAGATTCGATCGTCAGTATACGCATACCTATTTCAATCTCGTTTACCAGCAAGTCTCTTTACTCGTTCCGTAATACAAGATCCCGCAACTTACACTAAGTTACATTGCTTGCAAGGCTTGTGTGTGATGTTGTATTACCGAGTGGGCCCCGAGATACCTCTCCGTCACACGGAGTGACAAATCCTAGTCTTGATCCATACTCACTCAACTAACACCTTCGGAGATACCTGTAGAGCATCTTTATAGTCACCCAGTTACGTTGCGACGTTTGATACACACAAAGCATTCCTCCGGTGTCAGTGAGTTATATGATCTCATGGTCATAGGAATAAATACTTGACACGCAGAAAACAGTAGCAACAAAATGACACGATCAACATGCTACGTCTATTAGTTTGGGTCTAGTCCATCACGTGATTCTCCCAATGACGTGATCCAGTTATCAAGCAACAACACCTTGTTCATAATCAGAAGACACTGACTATCATTGATCAATTGGCTAGCCAACTAGAGGCATGCTAGGGACGGTGTTTTGTCTATGTATCCACACATGTAAATGAGTCTTCATTCAATACAATTATAGCATGGATAATAAACTATCATCTTGATACAGGAATTATAATAATAACTATATTTATTATTGCCTCTAGGGCATAATTCCAACAGGCATCACAACATAACCATAAACATACAAGCTTTATTTAAGAGGCTCGGAAGAGCCGCACACATAATATTACACATTAAGTGTCTCACGACCCATAATAGGAGTCATTCAGTTACAAGCCAGCGGAAGAGTTTAAAACTGTCTGAGTACAGACAGGTGCAACTAGAAGGCACATGGCCTGACTATACTACAGATCCAACGTAGGGCCAGATCGTAGCTGGGACACCAGCTACTCGTCGTCGTCGATGTCTACGAAGAACCCTCCATTAGGGTCATTAGCAACCTCTGCAACAATTATTAAGCAAACATGAGTACGAAGGTACTCAGCAAGACTTTAGGATAACTATCTACTCATGCAAAGTATCAATAAGGTATTGTGGGGTTTCATGCGGAAAGCCAGCATTTGACTCGTGGCTAGACAACTTGCATTGTTAAATAATTTTGACAACTTGATTTCTCGCACACGAGTCCACTAACACCACAACAATACACCATCGTGGAATCATTCCGTCTCCATACGGAAATGTCGTCCACGACGCTCACGCTTATCTTGACAATTTTATGAGTAGCCATTTAAGTTATCTATGAACAACATATGTCTCCAAGTAGTCCATAACCGCGGACGCGACTATTCGAATAGATCATAACCCTACAGGGGTGTACTTCGTCACACACGCTCTCGCCACTTATCGCCATGTGCACGTCATGCACCTCGGCAACCTTCAAGCGGAAGCCCAGCGAGGGAGTCGGCCACGACCGTTAACCACACTAGTACCTAGTCCAGGTTTATCACCTATTTGAGAGTAACCCGTACGGAAGTCCGACCGAGGTTTCCGCCATGCCCTCAAACGATGTGCGCAGGGTTCCCAAGCCCACCATCCGGGTGCCACTTGGTACACCGTGCCACTGCCTACCGCATCACGGCCCACCTCTCAGGTCACCACCATGCACGGCCTCCAGCATTACTATAAACATCAGAAACTACTTGCAACTCCTGGACCGAGTACTAAGCGATTAATAGGCCGAGCAGGGTCATATTTCAGGGCCCAGCATGTGGTAGTATCTAGTCTTGGATTACATACACGGAACTCAGTTCCTAAGGACGGTTCCAATGAAACAACCCGCCATGTACTCCTACACAGCCTTTCACCGGTACCTTTACCAAATCAGATTCAACACACAACCTTTGCTTACCGAACGCATTCTCACAATTCTGTTCATCTCCCAAATGACAGACCATACACAACTCTAAGCATAGCATGCATAGCAGGATAAGGCACATCATGGCTCAAGCAACTACCAGGTATGCTAGGTTGCAAGGTTCGGCTATTTACTGTGACAAGGATAGGTCATGCAAAGGAAGTGGGTTCAACTAACGTGGCAAAAGAAGTTGAAGCATTTGATCCTAATGCAATAAACAAGTGCAGGAGCAAGAACATGGGATTTATCGGGATGATCAAAATGGTTGCTTGCCTTGTTGCTCAGAGGAGGGACAGTATCCGTCACACGGATATTCGATGGAATCCGGGGGAGCGGAGCCTACCGAAGGAAATGACAACAATCAATATCAAGCATATGCAATCAAGATGATGCATGAGCATGGCATGAGAATGCAAGGTGATATACTATTATAATCAACATGTATTAGGTTTGAAGTTGATTTGATTTAAATTCAAATATCACCTCAAATGAGGTATTATCGGATACCGATTTAATTGATTCGACCTCATGCTCAGATCAACTTGATGTTAACATGCATGGGATGTCATGTTAAGTTGCTGGTTTGTTATTAGAACAATGTTTGATCATGTCAAACAAAAAGAAATTTAAATACTTTCCATATTCCATTTATAAAGTATTTATAAGAATTGACTTATTCATTAATCTACATGTTTGGGTTTTGTAACTTTTTCAAACATGATTGAAAATAGCATATTCAGATTCCTTGAATTTTTCTGATACTTTTTCATATATAAATTATTTTCATTGGAGTTACAGATTAATTTCTATGAATTTTTGAAGTTTTAAACATTTCTGGAATTATTTCTATACTGGAAAATACTTTTACTGCATCAGCATGACATCAGCAGGTCCAACTGGCCGTTGAAAGTCAAACCTGACCACTGGGACCCACTGGTCAGTGTCTCTGGTCAATTTTAGATTAGGATTAATCTTATTTAGTTAATTAAACTCACTGGACCCACATGTCAGTGTCTTATTAATTTATCTGATTTATTTTTATTATCTCTAAACTATCCAGAGGCTGGCCCCACCCGTCAGTGGCTCAGGCCAGCTGAGATCCACCGGCGGAGAGGTCATCCTCGCCGGCGGGGAGCCTCCGGCGAGCACCAGAACGTCGGGGGGGCTCGGAAACGGCGCACACAGGGCCAAACGCTGCGCGGAGAGCACCAGAAGAACGACACTTCTCCGGCGGTTCCATTTCTGCACTTAGCCGGGGCTGATCTAGCCGGAGATGACGCCGGCGACGAGCTTGGCGGCGGCCAAGGTTCGGGCGTCATCGAGGTCATCGATACAGAGGGAGTTGCGCACGGGACTTAGCTCCTACGGCATCTACGCGATGGCCTGAAGCTGCTGGTGCCCTCAGAAGGACGAGCTGATCATCGGAGGGTTACCGGCGACGAGCTGCAGCGGCGGATCTTGTCGGGCTCCGGTGGAACTAGGCCTAGAGGAGGGGATCGACGGGGAGATCTTAGGGGAAAGACGCGCAAGCTCACGAGGAGTGCAGTGGTGGCGCTAGTTTGCTCGGGGACGACCTGGAGAGGAAGAACGCCGGCGACGATCTTCGGTGACCCGAGGAAGAAGACGACTGCTTCTCGCTGTTTCACTGCATTTGGGCGTCGGGCTCGTGGCTAGGGAGCTTCAGGGAGTTGCGGCGGAGCTAATGCGCGGCTCAGAAGGAAGGAGGGGAGGCTAGAACGACGACGAGCTCGAGCTCTGCTCGGGCTCCAATGGCGGCAGAAGGAAACGGGACAGAGGGGGAGAATGGGCACGGGGATGGATAGGGACGAGCTCGGGGAGGTTATCCCCGTGCTTGCCAGCGCGAAGCGGCGGCCAGGCAGGCGCACAGGTGCGTGGCCGCGCCGGAGTACGCGGCGGCCACCTCCTGCTGTCCACTGGCGGGGGAGGAAGACGACAGGATGGAGATGGGCCGGGCCAGGTTAGGCGACTGGTAACTTCTTTCCCATTTCTTTCTGTTTTATTTCTATTTTAATTGCTGACACTGATCTACTATTTATTTCAGCTCCCAAATAAATTGTAAAAACTATGTTAAGCACCCTAGAATATTTGTTGGAATATTTTCAACCATTCCTAAAGTTTTCAACATTTTTGAAAGTTTAAAGTTTCTGATTTCAAATTTAAAACTTGAAACCAATAGCTTTTTGCATTTATTTAAAATGCTTAAAATGTCAAGAAAATGGTTTTCTTCATTGCTCATTTACTTTCATGAATTATCAGAAAGTTTGAACTTTTCTTGAGGCCATTTTGGGTTCATTGATTTTAACTAGTTTGAATTTTCCCTCATTTTGAGAAGTGGCTAGGGTTTTAGCATTTTCCTTCATCATTTGCTTTGTTCTTGTTGAAAAATTCCTAGATGCATTGCAAAGAAAAACATGAGCACAAACTAACTTGCTTAAGGGTTCAGGGATGTGACATGGGGCAATAGAAATTAGCCGCGGTCTTCCCAAATCCTGGGTCCGCCACTCATCATTTCCTTACACCATGAGATTGTACAACTCCCGGATACCGTAGGAATGCTTTGGTGTATCAAACGTCACAACGTAACTGGGTGACTATAAAGGTGCACTACAGGTATCTCGGTAAGTGTCTGTTGGGTTGGTACGAATCAAAACTGGGATTTGTCACTGCGTGTAACGGAGAGGTATCTGTGGGCCCACTCGGTAATACATCATCATAATGAGCTCAATGTGACTAAGGAGTTAGTCACGGGATCATGTGTTACGAAACGAGTAAATAGACTTGCATGTAACGAGATTGAACAAGGTATAGGGATATCGACGATCGAATCTCGGGCAAGTATCATACCGATAGACAAAGGGAATTGTATACGGGATTAATTGAATCCCCGACATCGTGGTTCATCCAATGAGATAATCATGGAACATGTGGGAGCCAATATGGGTATCCAGATCCCGCTATTGGTTATTGGTCGGAGAGGTGTCTCGGTCATGTCTGCATAGTTCCCGAACTCGTATGGTCTATGATACGTCTCAAACGTATCTATAATTTTTGATGGTTTCATGATGTTATCTTGTCAACTTTGGATGTTTTATATACCTTTTATATCTTTTTTGGGACTAACTTATTAATTCAGTGCCAAGTGCCAGTTCCTGTTTTTTCTGTGCTTTTCACTCTTTTCAGATCTGATTTTGGAACGGAGTCCAAACGGAATAAAATCTCCGAAATGAATTTTCCCAGAACAGAAGAAGATCGGGGACTTGAGGGCCAAGGCAGGAGTCCCATAGGGAGCCCACAAGCCCTGTAGCCGCGGCCAGGGGGCCCGCGGCTACCAGGCTTGTGGCCCCCCTGGAGCTCCCCTGCCCTAGCTCTTTGCCCTATATATTCCCTAAAATCCTAGAAAAATAAGGGCGTCCACGAAACCACTTTTCCGCCACGGCAAGCTTCCGTTTCCGCGAGATCTCATCTGGAGACCCTTCCTGATGCCCTGCCGGAGGGGACTTTGGAGCTGGAGGGCTTCTACATCAACATCATTGCCTCTCCAATGACTCGTGAGTAGTCTACTTCAGACCTACGGGTCCGTAGTTAGTAGCTAGATGGCTTCTTCTCTCTCTTGGATCTTCAATACAAATTTCTCCATGATCTTCATGGAGATCTATCCGATGTAATCCTCTTTGGCGGTGTGTTTGTCGAGATCCGATGAATTGTGGATTTGTGATCAGATTATCTATGAATTATATTTGAGTCTTTGCTGATTTCTTATATGCATGATTTGATATCCTTGTAAGTCTCTCCGAGTCTTGGGTTTTGTTTGGCCAACTAGATCTATGATTCTTGCGATGGGCGAAGTGCTTGGTTTTGGGTTCATACCATGCGTGACCTTTCCCAGTGACAGAAGGGGCAGCAAGCCACGCGTCGTGTTGTTGCCATCAAGGGTAACAAGATGGGCTTTCATCATAGATTTGAGATTGTCCATCTACATCATGTCATCTTGCTTAAGGCGTTACTCTATTCTTATGAACTCAATACACTAGATGCATGCTGGATAGCGGTCGACGTGTGGAGTAATAGTAGTAGATGCAGAAAGTATCGGTCTACTTGTTTTGGACGTGATGCCTATATGTATGATCATTGCCATAGATAATATCATGACTTTGTGCGGTTCTATCAATTGCTCGACAGTAATTCGTTCACCCACCGTCTACTTGCTTTCATGAGAGAAGCCACTAGTGAACACTACGGCCCCTGGGTCTACTCACAATTATCATCTCCGCTTTTACTTTTACTTTGCTTTGTTTACTTTTTGCTTTCAATTCTCACTTTGCAAACAATCTATAAGGGATTGACAACCCCTTCATAGCGTTGGGTGCAAGCTCTTTGTGTTTGTGCAGGTACTTGTGACTTGACGCGATCCTCCTACTGGATTGATACCTTGGTTCTCAAACCGAGGGAAATACTTACCATCGTTGTGCTACATCACCCTTTCCTCTTCAAGGGAACACCAACGCAAGGCTCCAAGGCCGTGGGGGAATCCTTTGCATACTTGCCAAGGAAATCCCTATAGGCGTAGCCAGCAGCAGAAGGATTTCTGGCGCCGTTGCCAGGGAGAGATCAAGCCAAGATCTATCCAAGTAAGTGTCACAAACTCATCTCTTGCATTTACCTTTTTTGCCAGTTGCCTCTCGTTTTCCTCTCCCCCACTTCACATTTGCCGTTTTCATTTGCTTTTCTCCTTTGTCATTTTCATTTGCCTTTTTGCAGTTCTCTTTTGCCCGTTTCACTCGCTTACTTCTTGCTTGTTTGTGTGTGGGATAGTCCATCAATGGCTAGACCCACCACTCCAAACGATACCCCTGAGAACGAAGTTCTCAATTTCAAGCAGAATGAGGAAGAAAATTTAGAGGACGCTTGGTACAGGATTTGCAATGCTCAAAGTAGATCTACTCGTAAGCAATCGACTATTGTTCTTCTTCGCAGTTTTTATGTTGGAACCTCTCCTTGGAATAGGTATATTTTTGATACCATCGTAGGCGGGAATTTTTTGGGGAGCCATACTGTTGACTCCTATGGAGCTATCATGAATTTGGTAGGCTCACCCCCGCTCATGGTTAATGGAACTACCTTGACCTTGGAACACGTGATGCAAAGGCTTGACGCCATTGAAAACAAAATTGCCACAATTGAACTTATTGAGGATTTGGATAGAAAGATCCACAATCAAATTACTCAGTACGGATCCAAAGTGGGAATGGTTTTGAAAAAATTAAGGGAGAAGGAACCTATAGTTAATGATTCCTCTAGAATTGGCAAACTAGAAGATGTCATAACCAACTTGGGTTCCGCTTTTGCCGCTGTGCAAAATACTCCAAATCTCACTCTCAAAAAGACCGTCAAGTCTGTTTTTGTTCCTAAAGCTAGTGGTGAGTCATCCAAAAAAGATGAAGATCTTAAGATGATAAATGATCACACTACTTATGGTTTGAGCACCAAAGATGACTATACGTGATTCCATCACCTTATGCCTAGCTAAGGGCGTTAAACAATAGCGCTTGTTGGGAGGCAACCCAACGAATCTATCATTTTTATTTCTGTTTTGTGTTTTCCACACTTTCATAATTCTGTTAGGATTGTGTTTTTTGTGTTTCTTTTGCGTTTGTGCCAAGTGAAACCGTTATGATTAGTCTTGGGGATGATTGTTTGATCATGCTGGAAAAGACAGAAACTTTCTGCTCACGAAAAGAATTTTCATTTTTTTTCTGTGAGAGCTTCTGAGTTGATTCTTTTTGCTACTGATTTCTACACAAATTCTCCAGACTGTCGTAATGTTTCAGAATTTTTGAAGTACCAGAAGTATACGAAGTATACAGATTGCTACAGATTGGTCTGATGTTAACAGATTCTGTTTTTGTTGAGTTGGTTGCTTATTTTGATGAAACTATGGATAGTATCGGGGGGTATTAGCCATGGAAGATTGAAAATACAGTAACCCAAAATCAACATAAGTAGAATTTAAGTTTGCTACAGTACCTAAGGAAGTGGTGATTTGCTTTCTTATACTAATGATATCACGAGTTTCTGTTTAAGTTTCGTGTTGTGGAGTTTTCAAGTTTTAGGTGAAGTTCTTATGGACAAAGAGATAAAGAGTGGAAAGAGACCAAGCTTGGGGATTCCCAAGGCACCCCAAGTTGATTCAAGGATGCCGAAAAAGCCTAAGCTTGGGGATGCCCCGGGAAGGCATCCCCTCTTTCGTCTTCAATCCATCGGTAACGTTACTTGGGGCTATATTTTTATTCACCACATGTTATGTGTTTTGCTTGGAGCGTCTTGTATCGTAGGAGTCTTTATTTTTGTTGTGTCACAATCTTCCTTGCTGCACACCTAGAGAGAGAGACATGCACTCACCGTGATTTTGTCGAGCTTCACTTATATCCTTTGGTTAGGCAATTCAGCTCACATGTGTTTCACTTATATCTTTTGAGCTAGTTGATTTTGCTCCATGTGTTTCACTTCTATCTTTTGGAGCACGGTAGTGCGTGGCATGGTAGTTGATCTATGCTATGAAAGTAGTCTCAAAAGGGGTAGTTATCCAAAGGGATATGAAAACTTCCACCTTCATGTGCATTGAGTAGTTAGAGAAGTTTGATTCATCTCAATTAGTTTTGAGTTGTGGTTGTGGTAATATTGAAGTTATACTAGTAAGGTGTTGTGGATCTAGAAATACCTGTGTTGAAGTTAGTGATTCCCGTAGCATGCACGTATGGTGAACCGCTATGTGATGAAGTCTGAGCATGATTAGTTTATTGATTGTCATCCTTTGTGTAGCGGTCGGGATCGCGCGATGGTTTATACCTACCAACCCTTCCCCTAGGAGTATGCGTTAAATGCTTTGTTTTGATTACTACTAAAACGTTTGCAACAAGTATATGAGTTCTTCATGACTAATGTTGAGTCCATGGTTTAGATGCACTTTCACCTTCCACCATCACTATCTTCTTTAGTGCCGTGCAACTTTCGCCGGTGCATAAAACCACCATTAGCCTCCCTCAAAACAGCCACCATACCTACCTACTATGGCATTTTCAAAGTCATTCCGAGATATATTTCCATGCAACTACCACCATGACATGTGCCACCACTTCTACATTGCCATTGCATGATCATAAGATAGCTACCATGATGTTTCCATTGATGTCTAGCCATGCTAGATCATTGTCACGGTACACTACCGAAGGCATTTCTTGTAGAGTCATTATTGCTCTAAGTTTTGAGTTGTAAGTGTGATGATCATCATTGATGGAGCATTGTCCCATGTGAGGAAATAAAAGAGGCCAGCGAAGCCCATTTACAAAAAGAGGCCAAAGATGCCCACAAAAATAAAAAAATAAAAAAAGGCCAAAGATCCCACCAAAAAAATGAGAGAGAAGGGACAATGCTACTATCTTTCCACACTTGTGCTTATTAAGCACCATGATCTTCATGATTGAGAGTCTCTCATTTTGTCACCACCATATAGCTAGTGGGAAATTTTCATTATATAACTTGGCTTGTATACTCCAATGATAGACTTCCGCAAAATTGTCTTAGGTCTTCGTGAGCAAGCAAGTTGGATGCACACCCACCAGTTTTCTTTAAGAGCTTTCACATACTCTTAGATCTAGTGCATCATTTGTATGGCAATCCCTACTCATTCACATTTATATCTATTGATGAGCATCTCCATAGCTCGTTGATATGCCTAGTCAATGTGACCATCTTCTCCTTGTTTGCCTTGCAACCTCCACCACACTCCATTCCACTTATAGTGCTAAAACCATGGCTCACGCTCATGTATTGCGTGAGAGTTGAAAAAGTTTGACAAAGTAAAGGTGTGAAAACAATTACTTGGCCAATACTGAGGTTGTGCATGATTTAAATTCGTTGTGCAAAGATGATAGAGCATAGCCAGACTATATGATTTTGTTGGGTAACTTTCTTTTGGCCTTGCTATTTTGAAAGTTCATGATTACCTTGCTAGTTTGCTTGAAGTATTACTGTCTCCGCGTCAATAGCAAACTATTGTTTTGAATCTAACGGATCTGAACATTCATGTCACATAAGAGGAGTTACAACGGACATCTATGCTAGGTAGCATGAAAGCATCAAAAAATCATTCTTTATCACTTCCCTACTCGAGGACGAGCAGGAGTTAAGCTTGGGGATGCTTGATACGTCTCAAACGTATCTATAATTTTTGATGGTTTCATGCTGTTATCTTGTCAACTTTGGATGTTTTATATATATTTTATATCTTTTTTGGGACTAACTTATTAATTCAGTGCCAAGTGCCAGTTCCTGTTTTTTCTGTGTTTTTGACTCTTTTCAGATCTGATTTTGGAACAGAGTCCAAACGGAATAAAATATTCGAAATGAATTTTTCCAAAACAGAAGAAGACCGGGGGACTTGAGGGCCAAAACAGGAGACCCACAGGGAGCCCACAAGCCCTGTAGCCGCGGCCAGGGGGACCCGCGGCTACCAGGCTTGTGGCCTCCGTGGAGCTCCCCTACCCTAGCTCTTTGGACTATATATTCCCTAAAATCCCAGAAAAAATAAGGGCGTCCACGAAACCACTTTTCCTCCACCGCAAGCTTCCGTTTCCGCGAGATCTCATCTGGAGACCCTTCCCGGAGGGGACTTTGGAGCTGGAGGGCTTCTACATCAACATCATTGCCTCTCTAATGACTCGTGAGTAGTCTACTTCAGACCTACGGGTCCGTAGTTAGTAGCTAGATGGCTTCTTCTCTCTCTTGGATCTTCAATACAAAGTTCTCCATGATCTTCATGGAGATCTATCCGATGTAATCCTCTTTGGCGGTGTGTTTGTCGAGATCCTATTAATTGTGTATTTGTGATCAGATTATCTATGAATTATACTCCCTCCGTCCGAAAATACTTGTCCTAGAAATGCATGTATCTAGACTTATTTTAGTTATAGATACATCCATTTTATTCATTTCTAGGACAAGTATTTCCGGACGGAGGGAGTATTTGAGTCTTTGCTGATTTCTTATATGCACTAGTTAGTATGCACGTGCAACGCACGACTAACCGAATAATTTGCAGATTGCTTTTTATATTAAAATTTTAGTATATATATATATATATGCCAAAATATTGAAACACACACAATATACACATTACTTGCACTCCATTGAAAAATTAAAAACAAATGTATCCATTGGAATAATGGAAAAAATGTTTGAAGTAACATAAGACAAGGAAAAACATTGGGCTCACTTGAAGGTTGCAGCAAGCTGGAATGAATCCTAACTTCTTCACTTGATGCATCATATCTAACTTCGATGTCTGAAAAATTAGCAAGCATATTGTCAGCAGATGCCAAATATAATTGAAGCATAAACAGTAACACTCTAAGTGCACTGTAAAAATTTACCTGTCCTGTTGACACAATGACAGGATCTCTCATCAGGTCAAGAGATATTGGGCAACGGAAATCTTCAAGCATAGCTACAGTGTCAGACTTCTTAACTTTGTCAGGTGAGTCTTTTGCTTCATCACTTGTTTGGCCATCACCATTGGTCGGTTTTGCAAAAAACAGAAAGTGTAGTGTTTTCAAGTTCTTCAATTAGCTCAGATGTTTTTTTTAATGTCAGATTTAGATATCCCGCTTATTTCTGAAATTAGTAAAGCAACATGTTGCAACTCCAGGTGATCACTGCTGACGTTTTCCAACGGCAATGTCTCTGGCTGGCTGTTTGGTTCTTCAGATTGTGACCCAACATTATCAACATGATGAGCTAAGATATCATGAATTTTTGAAAACATATTTAGATCAAGGGCTCCCTTCTTCTCCATTTCTCTTTTAAGGTGACCCCGCACTAAATCAACCTACAGATTAATCAAATTCAAGCCGGTATGATTAATTAACAAAGGATCAATCTTAGTAATGTACCAATCAATCGGGTTAACTATACCTCCTCTTGAACTTCATCAGATATTTGAAAGCAATTATGTGGTAGATTTGTTAGAGCTGCTTGCAACTGCCAAGTCACATACTTGAACTGAAGAGCAATATTCTTGTCGTTGACATCCTACAATGAAAACAATGAAGCATAAGAATTAAAGATACTACCATGTTATTACATGCAAAAGGACTATATAAAAGGGCATGAAGCATGTCAAACTGTACAGATTCGATACAAATGCATCTGTGGTCATATCAAAAGGTTGTTTTCAACTGAGCCAACAGACTTGCACATACCAAGCCATTAGAAATTGTATCTAAGTTGCCGATAACACATAAAATGTCAATGTGATAAGAATACAATATTGGAAAGAATAGTGAGCTAGATTTCATATTCACATGTTGTATGACAATTTAATTATTTAGACATGACAATTTTACATTATCATGAACTAACGCGAGAACAGGGTTTTTCCTACATCCAATCTTGTCAGTTAGTATAATCATTGCTAGATTTCTAGGAGATATCGGATAAAAAGAAACACGTGCTACTTATATCCTTCAAACAAGATCAGTTTGGCCCCACCCATATAACCAGCATGTGGAGAGAACAATCCTGCAGGCAAGACAAGCTAAAAGTATGATACTATTGTGCCTCCTAAAAGTTAAAAAAAAGAATGATAACATCAGTTTCATCTATCACTCCACATCGTTATCCATTTGTCTAACGCGGACACGCGATGGAGTCGTCAATGGCTTACAGCCGAAGGAAACGACGTACTGAATGACCATAATGCTTCTTCCGCGAAATTCCACGCATTATTTAGACATTTGGGTCGGAGTCAAGCACGACGAACGTGACATCCACGGCGATAATTAACACTGCTAGAACTATTTCCCTTCCGCACGAAGCATCTGCCTCGTTTTATGCCGCCGCTGCCCCCGTGCTAACTGGCCAGTATCAATTTTCACAGCATCCTGTAGTTGCAGTTTCAGAGATGGAAGGCCCTGACCAGGTAATCAAATGGATCATTTCTCCGTTTCATTTTGCTATGGATAGGCACTCTTCATCGTCGATTTGATTGATATTTCGCTCCTGGATCACTGTTGGGTAACGTAGCATAAATTCAAAATTTTCCTACGCTTATTCAGATCTTCCTATGGAGAGACCAACAACGAGAGAGGGGTAAGAGCATCTTCGTACCTTTGAAGATCGCTAAGCGGAAGCGTTGCTAGAACGCGGTTGATGGAGTCGTACTCGCAGCGATTCCGATCTAGTGCCGAACAACGTCACCTCCGCGTTCAACACACGTGCAGCCCGGTGACGTCTCCCGCACCTTGATCCAGCAAGGAGGAGGGAGAGGTTGGGTAAGAAGACCAGCAACACGACGGCGTGGTGTTGGTGGAGAGACGAGGTCTTCCGGCACGGCTTCGCCAAGCGCCGGCAAAGAGGAGGAGGAAGAAGGGCAGGGCTGCGCCGAGGGAGAGGGAAAACCGTGTGCTCCAAAGGCCAAAAGTGCCCACTATATATAGGGGAAGGGGAGAGGGGGTGCCACCCCTAGGGTTCCCACCCTAGGGGGTGCGGCAGCCCTCCCAGATGGGGGGAGTGGCGGCCAGGGCAAGGAGGAGGGGTGGCGCACCCCTCTGGTGGGCCTAAGGCCCACCTTAGTTAAGGTTCCCCCCCTTCCCCTTTTTTCTGGTGCACATGGGCTGGGTGGGGGCGCACCAGCCCACTTAGGGGCTGGTTCCCTTCCCCACTTAGCCCATCTAGCATCCCGGGGTCGTCACCCCCCTTCGGTGGTCCCGGTGGTCCCGGTACGTTACCGGTGATGCCCGAAACACTTCCGGTGTCCGAAACCATCCGTCCTATATATCAATCTTTACCTCCAGACCATTCCAGAGCTCCTCGTGACGTCCGGGATCTCATCCGGGACTCCGAACAACTATCGGTAACCTCATACAACAATTCCCTATAACCCTAGTGTGACATCCTCGACTTTTGCTACAGTAGTAATTGTAATTAAGCTAGAGTAATCAACCGTTAACGATGCCACGTCATCGAATTCCCATCTCAGACCCGCGTTGATTCGCGTCTGTCCGGATTAAAAGATTTGGAAACAAAAGAAAAGTACCTTATAAGTTCATTACGAATATTAAAAGAATAGGTATATGAAAGATAGGATTAAAAGTACGTATAATAATTTGTAAAAGAAAATATAATAAGAGAAAGTGTTTCAAAAGAAAAATTCAAATAGTAAATATAATGATAAAAGAAAGAAAGAAAACTGAAAGAAAGAAATAATAAAAAGAAAAGGGAAAAGAGAAAACAAAATAAAACAAATCAAAAAAAAAAAAAAAGAGAAAGCCCCCCCTCCCAGCCGGCCCAAACTGGGCCAAGTGGCCCAGCCGGCCCCCCCCAAACCCTAACGCCCTCCTGGGCGCCACCCACCCCTCGCTGCTCCCTCCCCTCCCCCCAGTGCGCCGCCGCCAGCCCCTCCCCCTCGTGCGGGGGCCCCACCCCACCCCCACCACGAGAGGACCCCCACCTCCCTCTCGTGACCCTCTCCTCCCCACGATCCCTCTCCTCCCCACGACCTCCTCCCAGTCCCGTAACTCCCTCCCCTCCTGTCGCCCTTCTCCCCCATCTCGCCTCCCTCCACCTCGCCCCTCTCCCTGCCCAGCCGGCGGCCACCCTCCTCCCGCCGGCAGCCCCCCAGCGGCCACCCTCCTCCCGCCGGCGGCCTCCTTTCCCCCCCCCCCCCCACGACCACCTCCTCCACCGAGCCGCCCCACCCCACGGCCTCCTCCCTCCCCCGGCGGCCCCTCCCCTCGCCCCGCCGGCCGAGCCCCTCCTTCCCGCCGGCGAGCCACCCCCTCCACCCCGCCGGCAGGGGGCCCCGGTTGCCTCGGCCTCCACCTCGCCGGCCTACCGTCCCGGCCCCCCGTCGGCCTTCTCCCGCTCGGTCCGGGAGGGACCGGGCAGGGAGACGCCTCTTCCTCGCCGGATCCGGCCGGCTCCCCCTCGTCGGCACGTCACCACCACCGTCACCGTCACCGCCTCCACGCCGTCTCCTCCGCCCCGTCCCGCGAACTCCGGCTTCATCGGGCCGTCGCGTCACCGTCGGTGAGCCCCTCCTCGGGCTCCTCCCACCTTGTCGTTCTCCTCGACGTCACGGTTCCGTTCCGGCAAACGGGGCCTCGATCCGTCGACGGTGGACTCCGGTAGGAGGATTTGAGTATTTGGTTCTTCTAGGTGGTGTTAGAGAAAGTTGTTCTCTGTCTCTGTTAACACACAGAGAGAGATGAGTGTTATGAGAAAAAAGAAATAAAAACAAAGGTTGTATTCCGTATGTATGTATGAGATGGGATGTATGTATTTGTGTATTTGGATATTTAGAGAAATACGGTATTTGCACGGATAGGTATCTAATAAAAATAAATGAGGAAATAACCTTAGGCCACTTACCGGTGGGGCCAATGCACCGCTGTCAATGACAGGGAGGCCCCACGCGATGATTAAAAATAATGTTTTTCTTAAATAAATAAATAAATAGATATATTAGTTAAAATAATTAATTAACATAATTAGAGTATGACATGTGGGTCCCTCGTTGAATTAATCTGATTAATAAATAATTAATCTTAAATAAAACTTGTGCCTATGACGTTCGGGACCCGCTGGTCAGTTGACCGGTCAAATGTGATGTCAGCCTGACATCGCGATGATGTCATAATAGGATTTTACTAAATCTTTTAAATCTGTTTTTAATTCCTAAATAATTAATAAAACTTCGAAAATTAATATTAAATAATCCGTAAGTCAGATCAAAATAATTTCAACATGAAAGTTGATCAGCAGAGCGAGACGAACCCGGATACACGGTCCGTTCGTCTGTCACGCGTCCCTAGCATAACAAACATGGGACTTTTCCATCGTTTCCAGTATAACCGGTAGTAGCCCGAGACCCGGAAAATATCGTCAGATATTCTTCCGACCCGTCTATGACGGATGTTCCTGCGTTAACTCATGTCTAGCCCGCATATTTCCATGTCATGCTTTGTGTTGCATCGGTGCTATTATTTATTGTTTCTTCCCCCTCTTCTTACCGGTAGACCCCGAGACTGACGCTGCTGCCGGGTACATCTACGACCCTGCCGATCAGTCCTTTGCCGCAGAGCAGCAAGGCAAGCAAATTCCCCTTGATCATTCCTATATCGCCTATGTCTTTCTTCCTACTGCTTGCATTAGTATTTTGCTACTGTTGTAGTTAGCTCCTATATCTGATGCATAGCCTGTTTTTGATAAACTGCTACTTTCAGTCCTGTACCTTTAACCTGCTTAGTATAGGTGGAGCAGTCATCCCCTCTGACCCCGTAGTTCAGTTGCCCCGCTTGCTTTTCAATCTCGATCTCCGATCGACGAGCCAGACCCAACACAGCACGTTCACCCCCCCCTTCGTTGTACGACGCTACAGGGATACTATCGGGTACCGAGGGTGACACCTCGCTAAGTACTCCTGATGATATCTCTGTAGTATAGCTAGTCGGTCGTGGTTATCGAGGGTGATTCCTCTTTCACCATTCCCGATGACGTCTCTGTCGTGCCACCCCGCGAGTGTGGGACCTCCGAGGGTGATTCCTCTAAGCCCACCTTGACGGGTACATCGTTCGGAATCCAACGAGGGTGATACCTCGGATTCCCCCGATGTTACAACCACACAGTTACTCGACCATGTTACTGGGATCTTCGGTGATTAGTTGTAAGACGGGTGGATTCCCGCGAGACTGTGTTGTTGGCCTAATTAAAATGCTAATGGATTTGGGTATTTGATCTGGGTTGGTCGGAGACCTTTTCGCACTAACCGGCTACGCGGGAAGAATTATGGGTACTCGGCGTCGCGGTATCAGCCGAAGCTTTTCAGATGCCAGCAGTGTAGCGGCGCGCGCCCGAGTGGTCCCGAGATGCATCGCGCTTGTGATTAAGGGATGCTAGGACTGACGTCGGCCGCCCACGCCACGTGCAGGAGCGTGAAGGGGAACTGGGCCCATGAACCCTTTGTGCTTAGGATTTAGACCGGCGGGCTGGCCTCTCTGATTTGTCTTAGGTGGGGCTGCGACGTGTCGATATTCCGAGGCCGGGCAGGACCCAGAAAAGTATGTCCGGCCAGAGTGTTATCGAGCGTGACGGGACATGTGGTGCACCCCTGCAGGGATGAAAATTAACTATTCGGATAGCCGTGTCCACGGTTACAGGACGACTTGGAGTTGTGCCCCGATCTTATACAACTATAATTGTTACTTAACTGGAATTAGTTTGCCTCGGGATTGCTTCCTCGCAGGGAGTCGAGGGAGGATCTTTAGGCGTGACCTCACTTTAATATTGCTGCAACAATATGACTATTAATGTGATACCCCCCTGTTCTACTCTCGTCTATTGCTGCAAGACCCTGAAGATGCTAGTCTTCGATAGGACTAGGCTTTCTCTCTCTTTTCTCGCATTGCTGCAGTCAGTCCACATATAACCCCCTTCTTTGATACTGATGCATTATTAGAATAGTTCTGATGTAAGACTTGCGAGTACTTTGGATGAGTACTCACCGCTGCTTTGCTCCCCCCTTGTTCCCTTGGTCCGTTTGCTGCGACCAGATGATGAAGCCCAGGAGATGGAGGTCCCCGCCACCGACGACTGCTACCCCGACGGTGCCTACTACTACGTGGAGGCCGCTGATGATCAGGAGTAGTTAGGAGGTTCCCAGGCAGGAGGCCTCGCCTCGTTCGATCGTTGTATCTTTTGTGCTAGCCTTCTCTAAGGCACCCCATGTTTTATGTCTGTACTCAGATATTTGTTGCTTCCGCTGACTCGTGTGCTTATCGAGCTTTCATATTCTAGCCCTCGAGGCCCCTGGCTTGTAATATGAAGCTGATGTTATTTTATTTGTGTCTAGAGTTGTGTTGTGATATCTCCCCGTGAGTCCTTGGGTTTGATCGTACGCATTTGCGTGTATGATTAGCGTACGATTAAGCCGAGGGCGTCACAAGTTGGTATCAGAGCCAACTGCCTGTAGGTAGCCCCCTTGCCAACTCCTTGGCCGAAGTTGAGTCTAGTGTTTGAAAAACTTTACTAACACTGATGTTGTGGGTTATGGGCCCACATCTCAATTGGGTGGTATTAGTATCTTTTACTCCTTTTCTATACTCTGGGCTCTACTTTCTCTTCTCTTTCGGGTCAAAGATTTTACTAACTCTAACATTAGGTTCTCGAATCACATCAATCCGGAGCGCTGGACTATCTACTCTTTTTCTCCTGAATATGTATTACACACACTGTCATTGACATTCGTCAATCTTATTTTCAGATGCGTCCCGCAAGACAGCACGTGCGCCTGACACAGGCCACCGAGACGACTGGGTTCCCGGCCATTTTGGTCGACCTCCTGACCAGGCTGGGATATCGCTGGTACCCCGAGTACACCGTGTTCGAGGATTTCCGCGAGTACAACTAGTGCCAGTACCAGGCTGAGGTTCGCATCTTCGACCAGAGGGGCGGCGAGACCCTCGAGCGCCACGTGTTCTGTGGTATTGGAGTGTCGGTCGAGATGGTCGTCCATGATGCGGCCTACATCGCCATCACCCGTCTCCGTGGAGCGTACCCTCACCTGGAGGAGAGCCCTTTCAGATACATCCCGCATGCTCCCGCTGGGGATGAGACTGGGTCTGATCTCACTGCCTACGCTTCTGACGTTCGGGAGCGCAGCGACCGTTCCTACGTCGCTGTCTGCGCCCCCTACGTGACGCGTCGCTACGACGCGCGGATTCTGGTGCAGTACACTGAGGCAATGGATCGTGCTTTCCGAGCTCTGACTGTGGAGTTGTATGCTACGCGCGCTCGTCTTTACGACGCGTTGACAGAGTTGCAGCCATCACACTGTCCGAGGGTTCCCCCTTTGCGCATCCGCGAGCCGAGCAGGACAGAGCTACCATCAGCTCTCGAGTGGACAGATGTTGGGGGTAGAACCCCTGCACTTGGACCTCAGCTCCTCGACTGGATGCGGTACCGTCACCAGAGTCACAACGGGACACAGGGTCCTGTCCCTACCTTCTATCACCGCCAGCTACCAGGATTCGTTCGTCCTCTCCGACGTTGATGTAGCCTTATCGCTACATCTCGTTGTGGTACTCTTCCACCGCGTGCCTGCGCGCCGCCTAGTGAGTCCAGGGTATTGTCAAATGCGTCCGGGCTATCGCCAAATTTCGAGTTTTTAATCGTTAGTCTGTAATCGAACTTATGTATGGGTCTGTATGTCGAACTCAACTACTATGGAGTATCTATCGCATTTCCCTTTCATTATGCTTGATTACTTCATGAATGCGTGCGATGCCTTTCAATTACTTTAAGCTAAACTACCCCTGCTAAATATTTAACAGGATGGTTAGACCAGCCGGCCGCCCGCGTGGCCGTGCCAACGATGCACCACCCCCGCCTCCTGAGTATATGGCGGGGATGATCCAACAGTTTGAGCTGAACCGCCAGTTTATGCAAGGGCTCATGGATCAGTTCCAAAGGCCGAACATGAACCAACCACAAGGCGTGACACTGCAAGACTTCTGCCGCCTCAACCCTGCGATCTACCGCAGCTCAACTCAGCCTCTAGATGCTGATGACTGGCTCCGTGACATTTCTTATGAGCTAGAGTCTGCCAATGTGCCCCTGGCGAGCTATGTCAACTTTGCTGCCTACTTTCTGAAGGGTCCCGCTGCTCAATGGTGGGACAGCCACAGGCGCTCTCAGCCCGATGGAACTATCATCACTTGGGCAGAGTTCAAGGCTGCTTTCCGTGCTCGATACATTCCCCAGGGAATCATGGACCGGAAGAAGCGTGAGTTCCGCAACTTGGTCCAGGGCAACAAGACTGTGGATGCTTATCAGCGGGAATTTCTGGAATTATCTCGCTATGCTGAAGAAGACATTGCGACTGATGCACGCAGGCAGGAGAAGTTCCGTGAAGGCCTCCACCCTGATATCAAGCTGACACTCCTCGTTCAGGACTATGCTGATTTCGCCACCCTCGTGAACAAGGCTATTCAGGTTGAGACTGGTCTGCAGGAATACAAAGATAGCAGCAAGCGCAACCGTGACATGGGCTCATCTTCGGGCTCATCTGCACAGAAGCGGAAGATCTGGATTCCCAACAACATGTACCATGCACCTGCTCCTACTCCGAGGCCGTCCTATGCTGCACCTCGCCTGCCTCCTCCACCACCTAGGCAGCCGAGGCTTCCAGCTCCACCGCCTCGAGTTCCTCCTTCCCGTCCCGAGGACGGGCTGTGCTTCAAGTGTGGCCGTCCAGGTCATCGTGCTAGAGACTGCAGGTAGAATCAGAATCAGCTGGCACTTCCCGCAACTGGCCGTGGAAACAACCAGAACCGCAACTTCAACACTAAGCCTGCTTATGTTCGTGGTCAGGCCAACAACATTGATATGGGTCAAGCTCAAGACCAGCCTGCTACCGTGATGGGTACACTTCTCGTTAACTCAGTACCTGCTTCTGTATTGTTTGATACAGGAGCATCGCATTCCTTTATGTCGGAAAATTTTGCATACATGCATGACATTAGGAGCGAAGAGATGAACCTCCCGATAGTGGTAAACACCCCTGGGGGCGAATGCCGAACCTCTGTGGTTTGCCCCCATGTTCCAGTTGAAATTGAAGGATTAGAATTCCTTGCCAACCCCATCCTACTAAAGTCATCCAACATTGATCTCATATTGGAGATGGACTGGTTGAAAGCTCATACGGCATCGATCGTTTGTGCCACCAAAACCGTCCACCTCCTACACCCTTCAGATGAACTAGTAAGCTACCAGGCTCATCTCGTCCGTAATGCTGAGGCACGGCTGTATGCCTTGAATGCATTAAATGCGTCGCCTCTTGAAGGGATTGAAAACATTCCAGTGGTCCGAGAGTTCCAAGATGTCTTTCCAGAAGAACTTCCGGGGATTCCCCCTGCTCGAGCTGTCGAGTTTGTCATTGACTTGGCACCCGGTACCACTCCTATTGCCAAGCGCCCTTATAAAATGCCACCACATGAACTCCTTGAACTTAAGCAAGAAATTGACAACTCGCTCCGTCTGGGTTTCATCCGTCCGAGTTCCTCTGCTTGGGGAGCACCTTCTCTCTTTGTTAAGAAGAAGGATGGGACAAATCGATTGGTTCAAGACTATCGTCCTATCAACCAGGCCACTATTCAGAACAAATATCCTCTCCCGCGGATAAATGATTTGTATGATCAACTTGCTGGTTCCACCGTTTTCTCTAAGCTCGACTTGAGATTGGGATACCACCAGATCCGTGTTCGCAAGGAGGATATTCCAAAGACCGCCTTTGTTACTCGATATGGATCATACGAGTACACCGTCATGTCCTTCGGCTTAACCAATGCACCGGCAACTTTCTCTCGATTGATGAATTATATATTCATGGACTACCTCGACAAATTTGTCGTGGTATATCTGGATGATATTCTGGTGTTTTCAAAGAACAAAGAAGAGCATGCTGAACATCTTCGTCTTGTACTGGATAAGCTTCGGGAGCATAAACTCTATGCGAAGTATTCCAAATGTGAGTTCTGGCTAGACGAAGTGACTTACCTTGGTCATGTGATTTCCAAGGATGGTATTGCGGTCAACCCCGAACGAATTCAAGCTATTCTTGATTGGACTCCCCCGAAGAATGTCAAGCAAGTCAGAAGTTTTCTCGGACTCGCCAGCTATTGCCGTCGATTCGTCGAGAACTTCTCCAAGATTGCGAAGCCCTTAACCAACCTGCTTCACAAAGGTGTTAAGTATGAATGGGCTGATAAATGTCAGGAAAGTTTCCAAGCGCTCAAGGACAAACTGACGTCCGCTCCAGTACTTGCTCCTCCAGATACGAAAAGGGATTTCGTCATATACTGTGATGCTTCTCGTCAAGGAATAGGTTGTGTCCTAATGCAGGATCGCAAGGTGATCGCTTATGCTTCACGTCAACTACGTGCTCATGAAGAGAACTACCCAGTTCATGATCTCGAGCTTGCCGCAGTCATTCATGCATTGAAGGAATGGCGACAATACCTTGTCGGTAATCGCTGTGAAATCTACACCGACCATCAAAGTTTGAAGTACTTGTTCACTCAACCGGAGCTGAACCTGCGTCAACAAAGATGGATGGAGCGTATAGCAGATTTTGACTGTAGTATATCATATACCCCTGGCAAGGCTAATGTAATGGCTGATGCCTTAAGTCGCAAGTCATACTGCAACCACCTCCAGGTTCATCAGGTTCACGATCGTCTGCAAGAGGAATTCCGTAAGCTGAACCTACACATTGTTCCTCAGGGTTACCTTGTTCCGCCTCCTGAAGAGTATCAAAAGATGAACCTCCGTGTTGTTAATCAGGGTTCCCTCAGTAACCTAGTGGTTGAACCAGATCTTGTGAGCTCCATAAAGAATATACAAGACTTTGACGATGATGTCGACAGGATTAAGAGCTATATTGCGAAGGGCAGACCCTCCTTTTTCACTGTTGATGAAGGTGGCGCCTTGTATTTCAAGGGTCGCCTATTCGTTCCAAATAAGAAGGAAAATCTCAGGATGACTGGGAAGGTGATGGAAGAAGCTCATGACACACCATTGTCTATTCACCCGGGTAGTACCAAGATGTACCAAGACATCCGGCAAAGATTCTGGTGGCCCAATATGAAACAAGACATTGCACGCTATGTGGCAGAATGTGATATATGTCGGCGTATCAAAGCAGAACACCAAAAGCCTGCTGGAACTCTGCAACCTATCTCTATTCCCGAGTGGAAATGGGATCACGTTGAAATGGACTTCGTCACTGGTTTTCCCAGGTCTCAGAAAGGTAATGATGCTATTCTTGTCGTCATTGATCGACTGTCCAAAGTTGCACATTTCCTGGCCGTCAAAGAAACGATTAATGCTAGTCAGCTGGCAGATCTTTATATGTCAAGAGTTGTTTCACTTCACGGTATTCCGTTGGTAATCAGTTCGGACCGTGGCAGCTTGTTTACTTCAAAATTCTGGGAAAGTTTTCAGAAGGCTATGGGGACTCATCTGTCCTTCAGCACTGCATTTCATCCTCAATCCCAGGGACAAGTTGAACGAGTCAATCAAATTCTCGAGGACATGCTTCGAGCTTGTGTCATTTCTTTCGGTAAGAAATGGGAGGAATCTCTCCCGTATGCCGAGTTCTCGTACAACAATAGCTATCAAGCTAGTCTGAAGATGGCCCCTTTCGAAGTATTGTATGGGCGAAGGTGTCGGACTCCTCTGAATTGGTCAGAAACTGGGGAAAGATCACTCTTCGGTCCGGATATTATTCAACATGCCGAAGATCAAGTCCGCATTATTCATGAGAATCTGAAGGCTGCTCAGTCTCGTCAGAAGAGTCAGTATGACCGTCATCATCAAGATATGGTCTATCAACCTGGCGAAAAGGCTTATCTTCGTGTCACACCAATGAGAGGTGCACACCGTTTCGGAATCAAGGGCAAGTTAGCTCCTCGTTATATTGGTCCTTTCACTGTTCTCGAAAGGCGTGGAAGAGTGGCTTATCAATTGGAACTGCCGGCGAACCTTTCTCAGGTTCACGATGTCTTCCATGTTTCTCAACTCCGTCGCTGCTTCAAGGATCCTATTCGAGCAGTGGATCACGATATGCTTGAGCTACAACAAGACCTCTCTTATAAAGAGCATCCGGTCCGCATTCTCGACCAAGCTGAACGTAAAACTCGTCGCAAGGTCACCAAGTTCCTTAAGGTGCAGTGGTCAAATCACTCTGAAGATGAAGCCACTTGGGAACGCGAGGATCATCTTCGTGATGAATACCCCGGGCTCTTTCCATCTACCTCTTAATTCTCGGGACGAGAATTCTTGTTAGTAGGGGAGAATTGTGACATCCTCGACTTTTGCTACAGTAGTAATTGTAATTAAGCTAGAGTGATCAACCGTTAACGATGCCACGTCATCGAATTCCCATCTCAGACCCGCGTTGATTCGCGTCTGTCCGGATTAAAAGATTTGGAAACAAAAGAAAAGTACCTTATAAGTTCATTACGAATATTAAAAGAATAGGTATATGAAAGATAGGATTAAAAGTACGTATAATAATTTGTAAAAGAAAATATAATAAGAGAAAGTGTTTCAAAAGAAAAATTCAAATAGTAAATATAATGATAAAAGAAAGAAAGAAAACTGAAAGAAAGAAATAATAAAAAGAAAAGGGAAAAGAGAAAACAAAATAAAACAAATCAAAAAAAAAAAGAGAAAGCCCCCCCTCCCAGCCGCCCCCCCCCCCAAACCCTAACGCCCTCCTGGGCGCCACCCACCCCTCACTGCTCCCTCCCCTCCCCCCAGTGCGCCGCCGCCAGCCCCTCCCCCTCGTGCGGGGGCCCCACCCCACCCCCACCACGAGAGGACCCCCACCTCCCTCTCGTGACCCTCTCCTCCCCACGATCCCTCTCCTCCCCACGACCTCCTCCCAGTCCCGTAACTCCCTCCCCTCCTGTCGCCCCTCTCCCCCATCTCGCCTCCCTCCACCTCGCCCCTCTCCCTGCCCAGCCAGCGGCCACCCTCCTCCCGCCGGCAGCCCCCCGGCGGCTACCCTCCTCCCGCCGGCGGCCTCCTTTCCCCCCCCCCCCCATGGCCACCTCCTCCACCGAGCCGCCCCACCCCACGGCCTCCTCCCTCCCCCCGCGGCCCCTCCCCTCGCCCCGCCGGCCGAGCCCCTCCTTCCCGCCGGCGAGCCACCCCCTCCACCCCGCCGGCAGGGGGCCCCGGTTGCCTCGGCCTCCACCTCGCCGGCCTACCGTCCCGGCCCCCCCGTCGGCCTTCTCCCGCTCGGTCCGGGAGGGACCGGGCAGGGAGACGCCTCTTCCTCGCCGGATCCGGCCGGCTCCCCCTCGTCGGCACGTCACCACCACCGTCACCGTCACCGCCTCCACGCCGTCTCCTCCGCCCCGTCCCGCGAACTCCGGCTTCATCGGGCCGTCGCGTCACCGTCGGTGAGCCCCTCCTCGGGCTCCTCCCACCTTGTCGTTCTCCTCGACGTCACGGTTCCGTTCCGGCAAACGGGGCCTCGATCCGTCGACGGTGGACTCCGGTAGGAGGATTTGAGTATTTGGTTCTTCTAGGTGGTGTTAGAGAAAGTTGTTCTCTGTCTCTGTTAACACACAGAGAGAGATGAGTGTTATGAGAAAAAAGAAATAAAAACAAAGGTTGTATTCCGTATGTATGTATGAGATGGGATGTATGTATTTGTGTATTTGGATATTTAGAGAAATACGGTATTTGCACGGATAGGTATCTAATAAAAATAAATGAGGAAATAACCTTAGGCCACTTACCGGTGGGGCCAATGCACCGCTGTCAATGACAGGGAGGCCCCACGCGATGATTAAAAATAATGTTTTTCTTAAATAAATAAATAAATAGATATATTAGTTAAAATAATTAATTAACATAATTAGAGTATGACATGTGGGTCCCTCGTTGAATTAATCTGATTAATAAATAATTAATCTTAAATAAAACTTGTGCCTATGACGTTCGGGACCCGCTGGTCAGTTGACCGGTCAAATGTGATGTCAGCCTGACATCGCGATGATGTCATAATAGGATTTTACTAAATCTTTTAAATCTGTTTTTAATTCCTAAATAATTAATAAAACTTCGAAAATTAATATTAAATAATCCGTAAGTCAGATCAAAATAATTTCAACATGAAAGTTGATCAGCAGAGCGAGACGAACCCGGATACACGGTCCGTTCGTCTGTCACGCGTCCCTAGCATAACAAACATGGGACTTTTCCATCGTTTCCAGTATAACCGGTAGTAGCCCGAGACCCGGAAAATATCGTCAGATATTCTTCCGACCCGTCTATGACGGATGTTCCTGCGTTAACTCATGTCTAGCCCGCATATTTCCATGTCATGCTTTGTGTTGCATCGGTGCTATTATTTATTGTTTCTTCCCCCTCTTCTTACCGGTAGACCCCGAGACTGACGCTGCTGCCGGGTACATCTACGACCCTGCCGATCAGTCCTTTGCCGCAGAGCAGCAAGGCAAGCAAATTCCCCTTGATCATTCCTATATCGCCTATGTCTTTCTTCCTACTGCTTGCATTAGTATTTTGCTACTGTTGTAGTTAGCTCCTATATCTGATGCATAGCCTGTTTTTGATAAACTGCTACTTTCAGTCCTGTACCTTTAACCTGCTTAGTATAGGTGGAGCAGTCATCCCCTCTGACCCCGTAGTTCAGTTGCCCCGCTTGCTTTTCAATCTCGATCTCCGATCGACGAGCCAGACCCGACACAGCACGTTCACCCCCCCCCCCTTCGTTGTACGACGCTACAGGGATACTATCGGGTACCGAGGGTGACACCTCGCTAAGTACTCCTGATGATATCTCTGTAGTATAGCTAGTCGGTCGTGGTTATCGAGGGTGATTCCTCTTTCACCATTCCCGATGACGTCTCTGTCGTGCCACCCCGCGAGTGTGGGACCTCCGAGGGTGATTCCTCTAAGCCCACCTTGACGGGTACATCGTTCGGAATCCAACGAGGGTGATACCTCGGATTCCCCCGATGTTACAACCACACAGTTACTCGACCATGTTACTGGGATCTTCGGTGATTAGTTGTAAGACGGGTGGATTCCCGCGAGACTGTGTTGTTGGCCTAATTAAAATGCTAATGGATTTGGGTATTTGATCTGGGTTGGTCGGAGACCTTTTCGCACTAACCGGCTACGCGGGAAGAATTATGGGTACTCGGCGTCGCGGTATCAGCCGAAGCTTTTCAGATGCCAGCAGTGTAGCGGCGCGCGCCCGAGTGGTCCCGAGATGCATCGCGCTTGTGATTAAGGGATGCTAGGACTGACGTCGGCCGCCCACGCCACGTGCAGGAGCGTGAAGGGGAACTGGGCCCATGAACCCTTTGTGCTTAGGATTTAGACCGGCGGGCTGGCCTCTCTGATTTGTCTTAGGTGGGGCTGCGACGTGTCGATATTCCGAGGCCGGGCAGGACCCAGAAAAGTATGTCCGGCCAGAGTGTTATCGAGCGTGACGGGACATGTGGTGCACCCCTGCAGGGATGAAAATTAACTATTCGGATAGCCGTGTCCACGGTTACAGGACGACTTGGAGTTGTGCCCCGATCTTATACAACTATAATTGTTACTTAACTGGAATTAGTTTGCCTCGGGATTGCTTCCTCGCAGGGAGTCGAGGGAGGATCTTTAGGCGTGACCTCACTTTAATATTGCTGCAACAATATGACTATTAATGTGATACCCCCCTGTTCTACTCTCGTCTATTGCTGCAAGACCCTGAAGATGCTAGTCTTCGATAGGACTAGGCTTTCTCTCTCTTTTCTCGCATTGCTGCAGTCAGTCCACATATAACCCCCTTCTTTGATACTGATGCATTATTAGAATAGTTCTGATGTAAGACTTGCGAGTACTTTGGATGAGTACTCACCGCTGCTTTGCTCCCCCCTTGTTCCCTTGGTCCGTTTGCTGCGACCAGATGATGAAGCCCAGGAGATGGAGGTCCCCGCCACCGACGACTGCTACCCCGACGGTGCCTACTACTACGTGGAGGCCGCTGATGATCAGGAGTAGTTAGGAGGTTCCCAGGCAGGAGGCCTCGCCTCGTTCGATCGTTGTATCTTTTGTGCTAGCCTTCTCTAAGGCACCCCATGTTTTATGTCTGTACTCAGATATTTGTTGCTTCCGCTGACTCGTGTGCTTATCAAGCTTTCATATTCTAGCCCTCGAGGCCCCTGGCTTGTAATATGAAGCTGATGTTATTTTATTTGTGTCTAGAGTTGTGTTGTGATATCTCCCCGTGAGTCCTTGGGTTTGATCGTACGCATTTGCGTGTATGATTAGCGTACGATTAAGCCGAGGGCGTCACACCTAGCGTCATCGAACCTTAAGTGTGTAGACCCTACGGGTTCGGGAGACAGGTAGACATGACCGAGACACCTCTCTGGCCAATAACCATCAGCGGGGTCTGGATACCCATGGTGTCTCCCACTAGCTCCACGATGATCTCATCGGATGAACCACGATGTCAAGGATTCAATCAATCCCGTATACGATTCCCTTTGTTTGTCGGTATAGAACTTGCCCGAGATTCGATCGTCGGTATACCTATACCTTGTTCAATCTCGTTACCGGTAAGTCTCTTTACTCGTTCCGTAGCACGTCATCGTGTGACTAACTCCTTAGTCACATTGAGCTCATGATGATGTTCTACCGAGTGGGCCCAGAGATACCTCTCCGTCACACGGAGTGACAAATCCCGATCTCGATTCGTGCCAACCCAACAGACACTTTCGGAGGTACCCGTAGTGCACCTTTATAGTCACCCAGTTACGTTGTGACGTTTGATACACCCAAAGCACTCCTACGGTATCCGGGAGTTGCACAATCTCACGGTCGAAGGAAAAGATACTTGACATTAGAAAAGCATTAGCATACGAACAATACGATCTAGTGCTATGCTTAGGATTGGGTCTTGTCCACCACATCATTCTCCCAATGATGTGATCCCGTTATCAATGACATCCAATGTCCATGATCAGGAAACCATGATCATCTATTGACTAACGAGCTAGCCAACTAGAGGCTTGCTAGGGACACATTGGGATCTATTCATTCACACATGTATTACTGTTTCCTGTTAATACAATTATAGCATGAACGATAGACGATTATCATGAACAAGGAAATATGATAACATCCATTTTATTATTGCCTCTAGGGCATATTTCCAACAGTCTCCCACTTGCACTAGAGTCAATAATCTAGTTACATTGTGATGTATCGAACACCCATAGCATTATGGTGCTGATCATGTTTTGCTCGTGGAAGAGGTTTAGTCAACGGGTCTGCAATATTCAGATCCGTGTGTACTTTACAAATATCTATCACTCCACTCTGGACATGGTCCTGGATGGAGTTGTAGCGGCGCTTGATGTGCTTCGTCTTCCGGTGAAACCTGGGCTCCTTGGCTATGCCAATGGCTCCAGTGTTATCACAGAAGAGTGTCATAGGACCCGACGCGCTTGGAACCACTCCAAGGTCGGTGATGAGCTCCTTCATCCAAATTCCTTCATGAGCCGCTTCTGAAGCAGCTATGTACTCCGCTTCACATGTAGATGCTGCCACGACTTCTTGCTTGCTGCTGCACCAGCTCACTGCCCCACCATTCAACACATATACGTATCCGGTTTGTGACTTAGAGTCATCCGGATTTGTGTCGAAGCTAGCGTCGATGTAACCCTTTACGACGAGCTCTTCGTCACCTCCATAAACGAGAAACATTTCCTTAGTCCTTTTCAGGTACTTAAGGATATTCTTGACCGCTGTCCAGTGTTCCGCACCAGGATTACTTTGGTACCTCCCTACCAAGCTTATCGCAAGGTTTATGTCAGGTCTGGTACACAGCATGGCATACATTAGAGAGCCCACGGCTGAAGCGTAGGGGACAGAACTCATCTTCTCTCTATCTACTACCGTGGTCGGCGACTGAGTCTTACTCAATCTCATACCTTGCAAAACTGGCAAGAACCCTTTCTTTGAGTTTTCCATATTGAACTTCTTCAGTATCTTGTCAAGGTATGTACTTTGCGAAAGACCTATGAGGCGTCTCGATCTATCTCTATAGATCTTGATGCCTAATATGTATGCAGCTTCTCCAAGGTCCTTCATTGAAAAACTCTTGTTCAAATAGGCCTTTATGCTCTCCAACATCTCTATATCATTCCCCATCAATAATATGTCATCCACATATAGTACGAGGAAAGCTACAGAGCTCCCACTCACTTTCTTGTACAAACAGGCTTCTCCGTAAACCTGTATGAACCCAAACGCTTTGATCACCTCATTAAAGCGAATGTTCCAACTCCGAGATGCTTGCACCAGCCCATAGATGGAGCGCTGGAGCTTGCATACTTTGTTAGCACCTTTAGGATCGACAAAACCTTCTGGTTGCATCATATACAACTCTTCGTTAAGATTCCCGTTAAGGAACGTTGTTTTGACGTCCATTTGCCAAATTTCATAATCATAAAAGGCGGCAATTGCTAACATGATTCGGACTGATTTCAGCATCGCTACGGGAGAGAAAGTCTCTTCGTAGTCAATTCCTTGAATTTGTCGAAAACCCTTTGCGACAAGTCGAGCTTTGTAAACGGTTACATTACCGTTTGCATCAGTCTTCTTCTTGAAGATCCATTTATTTTCTATGGCTCGCCGGTCATGGGGCAAGTCCACCAAAGTCCATACTTTGTTCTCATACATGGATCCTATCTCGGATTTCATGGCTTCAAGCCATTTGTTGGAATCTGGGCCCGCCATTGCTTCTTCATAGTTCGAAGGTTCACCGTTGTCTAACAACATGATTTCCATCACAGGGTTGTCGTACCACTCTGGTGCGGAGCATACCCTTGTGGACCTTCGCGGTTCAGTAGTAACTTGATCCGAAGCTTCATGATCATCATCATTAACTTCCTCTTCAGTCGGTGTAGGCACCACAGGAACAACTTCTTGCATTGCGCTACTTTCCTGTTCGAGAGGGGGTGTAATTACCTCATCAAGTTCTACCTTCCTCCCACTTACTTCTTTCGAGAGAAACTCTTTCTCTAGAAAGGATCCGTTCTTGGCAACAAAGGTTTTACCTTCGGATCTAAGATAGAAGGTATACCCAATAGTTTCCTTAGGGTATCCTATGAATACGCATTTTTCCGCTTTGGGTTCGAGCTTTTCTGGTTGAAGTTTCTTCACATAAGCATCGCAGCCCCAAACTTTAAGAAACGACAACTTAGGTTTCTTGCCAAACCACAGTTCATACGGTGTCGTCTCAACGGATTTAGACGGTGCCCTATTTAAAGTGAATGCTGCAGTTTCTAATGCGTATCCCCAAAATGATAGCGGTAAGTCGGTGAGAGACATCATAGATCTTACCATATCTAATAAAGTGCGATTACGACGTTCAGACACTCTGTTGTGCTGCGGTGTGCCAGGCGGCGTCAGTTGTGAAACGATTCCACACTTCCTTAGGTGTGTGCCAAACTCGTCACTCAAATATTCTCCTCCACGATCGGATCGTAGACATTTAATTTTTCTGTCACGTTGATTCTCAACCTCACTCTGAAATTCCTTGAACTTTTCAAACGTCTCAGATTTGTGCTTCATCAAGTAGATATACCCATACCTACTCAAATCATCGGTGAGAGTGAGAACATAACGATAACCACCGCGAGCTTCAACGTTCATTGGACCACACACATCAGTATGTATTATTTCCAATAAGTCGGTTGCTCTCTCCATTATTCCTGAGAATGGAGTCTTAGTCATCTTGCCCATGAGGCACGGTTCGCATGTGTCAAATGATTCAAAGTCAAGAGACTCTAATAGTCCATCAGTATGGAGCTTCTTCATGCGTTTAACGCCGATATGACCAAGGCGGCAGTGCCACAAGTATGTGGGACTATCATTATCAACTTTGCATCTTTTGGTACTCACACTATGAATATGTGTAACGTCACGATCGAGATTCATCAAGAATAAACCATTCACCAGCGGAGCATGACCATAAAACATATCACTCATATAAATAGAACAACCATTATTCTCTGACTTAAATGAGTAGCCGTCTCGCATTAAGCAAGACCCTGATACAATGTTCATGCTTAAAGCTGGTACTAAATAACAATTATTAAGGTTTAAAACCAATCCCGACGGTAGATGTAGAGGTAGCGTGCCGACGGCGATCACATCGACCTTTGAACCATTCCCGACGCGCATCGTCACCTCATCCTTGGCCAGTCTCCGCTTATTCCGCAGTTCCTGCTTTGAGTTGCAAATGTGAGCAACAGCACCGGTATCAAATACCCAGGAGCTACTACGAGCGCTGGTAAGGTAGACATCAATAACATGTATATCACATATACCTTTAACGTTGCCGGCCTTCTTGTCCGCTAAGTATTTGGGGCAGTTCCGCTTCCAGTGACCTTTTCCCTTGCAGTAGAAGCACTCAGTCTCAGGCTTGGGTCCGTTCTTTTTCTTCTTCCCGGCATCTGGCTTACCGGGCGTGGCAACAGCTTTGCCGTCTTTCTTGAAGTTCTTCTTACCCCTGCCTTTCTTGAAACTAGTGGTCTGTTGACCATCAACACTTGATGCTCCTTCTTGATTTCTACTTCTGCAGACTTGAGCATCGAGTACAACTCGGGAATGGTTTTCTCCATCCCTTGCATGTTGTAGTTAAGCACAAAGCCTTTGTAGCTTGGTGGGAGAGACTGGAGGATTCTGTCAATGATAGCATCATCCGGAAGTTTGACTCCAAGTGAAGTCACACGACCGTGTAACCCAGACATTTTGAGTATGTGCTCACTGACAGAACTGTTCTCCTCCATCTTACAGCTGAAGAACTTGTCGGAGACTTCATATCTCTCGACACGGGCATGAGCTTGAAAAACTAGCTTCAGCTCTTGGAACATCTCATATGCCCCGTGTTGCTCAAAACGTCTTTGGAGCCCCGTTTCTAAACTGTATAACATGCCACACCTGACCAGAGAGTAGTCATCACTCCGCACTTGCCAGACGTTTAGAATGTCCTGGGCTGCTGCGGGAGCGGGAGGGTCACCTAGCGGCGCACTAAGTACATAAGCCTTTTTACTTGCTTCAAGGATGAGCTTCAGGTTGCGAACCCAGTCCGCATAGTTGCTACCATCATCTTTCAGCTTGTTTTTCTCTAGGAATGCGTTGAAGTTGAGGTTGACGTTGGACATCTACAATATTTATAAAGACAACTTTTAGACTAAGTTCATGAAAATTAAGTTCATTTAATCAAATTAAGTATGAACTCCCACTTAAATCGACATCCCTCTAGTCATCTAAGTGATACATGATCCATGTTGACTAACCCGTGTCCGATCATCACGTGAGACGGACTAGTCACCATGGTGAGCAACTTCATGCTGATCGTATTCAACCATACGACTCATGTTTGACCTTTCGGTCTCTTGTATTCGAGGTCATGTCTGTACATGCTAAGCTCATCGAGTCAACCTAGGTGTTTCGCGTGTGTAAATCTGGCTTACACCCGTTGTATGCGAACGTTAGAATCTATCACACCCGATCATCACGTGGTGCTTCGAGACAACGAACCTTCGCAATGGTGCACACTTAGGGGAATACGTTCTCGAAATTTTAAGAGGGATCATCTTATTATGCTACCGTCGTTTTAAGCAATAAGATGTAAAACATGATAAACATCACAATGCAATCATATAGTGACATGATATGGCCATTATCATCTTTGCTCTTTCGATCTCCATCTTCAGGCATCGCATAATCATCATTGTCACCGGCGTGACACCATGATCTCCATCATCATGATCTCCATCATCGTGTCTCCGTGAAGTCGTCACGCCAACTACTACTATCACTACTACTATGGCTAACCGTTAGCAATGAAGTAAAATAGTAAGCACATGGCGTTGCATCTCATACAATAAATTAAGACAACTCCTATGGCTCCTGCCGGTTGTCACTCATCGACATGCAAGTCGTGAAACCTATTACAATAACATGATCATCTCATACATCATACATGCAACATCACAACTTTGGCCATATCACATCACATGTCAAACCCTGCAAAAACAAGTTAGACGTCCTCTAATTGTTGTTGCAAGTTTTACGTGGCTGATTTGGGTTTCTAGCAAGAACGCCTTCTTACCTACGTGACAGCCACAACGATGATATGCCAAAGCTATTTACCCTTCATAGGGACCCTTTTCATCAAATCCAATCTGACTAGATTAGGAGAGACAGACACCCGCTAGCCACCTTTATGCACGATGTGCATGTATGTCGGTGGAACCAGTCTCACGTAAGCGTACGTGTAAGGTCGGTCCGGGCCGCTTCATCCCATAATACCGCCGGAAAAGAATAAGACTAGTAACGGCAAGCAAATTGACAAACCATCGCCCACAACTTTTGTGTTCTACTCGTGCATAGAATCTACGCATAGAAAACCTCGCTCGGATGCCACTGTTGGGTAACATAGCATAAATTCAAAATTTTCCTACGCTTATTCAGATCTTCCTATGGAGAGACGAGCAACGAGAGAGGGGTAAGAGCATCTTCGTACCTTTGAAGATCACTAAGCGGAAGCGTTGCTAGAACGCGGTTGATGGAGTCGTACTCGCAGCGATTCCGATCTAGTGCCGAACAACGGCACCTCCGCGTTCAACACACGTGCAGCCCGGTGACGTCTCCCGCACCTTGATCCAGCAAGGAGGAGGGAGAGGTTGGGGAAGAAGACCAGCAACACGACGGCATGGTGTTGGTGGAGAGACGAGGTCTCCCGGCAGGGCTTCGCCAAGCGCCGACAGAGAGGAGGAGGAAGAAGTGCAGGGCTGCGCCGAGGGAGAGGGAAAACCGTGTGCTCCAAAGGCCAAAAGTGCCCACTATATATAGGGGAAGGGGAGAGGGGGTGCCACCCCTAGGGTTCCCACCCTAGGGGGTACGGCAGCCCTCCCAGATGGGGGGAGTGGCGGCCAGGGCAAGGAGGAGGGGTGGCGCACCCCTCTGGTGGGCCTAAGGCCCACCTTAGTTAGGGTTCCCCCCTTCCCCTTTTTCTGGTGCACATGGGCTGGGTGGGGGCGCACCAGCCCACTTAGGGGCTGGTTCCCTTCCCCACTTAGCCCATCTAGCCTCCCGGGGTCGTAACCCCCCTTCGGTGGTCCCCCGGGACCACCTCCGGTGGTCCCGATGGTCCCGGTACGTTACCGGTGATGCCCGAAACACTTCCGGTGTCCGAAACCATCCGTCCTATATATCAATCTTTACCTCCGGACCATTCCGGAGCTCCTCGTGACGTTCGGGATCTCATCCGGGACTCCGAACAACTATCGGTAACCTCGTACAACAATTCCCTATAACCCTAGCGTCATCGAACCTTAAGTGTGTAGACCCTACGGGTTCGGGAGACAGGTAGACATGACCGAGACACCTCTCTGGCCAATAACCATCAGCGGGGTCTGGATACCCATGGTGTCTCCCACTAGCTCCACGATGATCTCATCGGATGAACCACGATGTCAAGGATTCAATCAATCCCGTATACGATTCCCTTTGTTTGTCGGTATAGAACTTGCCCGAGATTCGATCGTCGGTATACCTATACCTTGTTCAATCTCGTTACCGGTAAGTCTCTTTACTCGTTCCGTAGCACGTCATCGTGTGACTAACTCCTTAGTCACATTGAGCTCATGATGATGTTCTACCGAGTGGGCCCAGAGATACCTCTCCGTCACACGGAGTGACAAATCCCGATCTCGATTCGTGCCAACCCAACAGACACTTTCGGAGGTACCCGTAGTGCACCTTTATAGTCACCCAGTTACGTTGTGACGTTTGATACACCCAAAGCACTCCTACGGTATCCGGGAGTTGCACAATCTCACGGTCGAAGGAAAAGATACTTGACATTAGAAAAGCATTAGCATACGAACAATACGATCTAGTGCTATGCTTAGGATTGGGTCTTGTCCACCACATCATTCTCCCAATGATGTGATCCCGTTATCAATGACATCCAATGTCCATGATCAGGAAACCATGATCATCTATTGACTAACAAGCTAGCCAACTAGAGGCTTGCTAGGGACACATTGCGATCTATTCATTCACACATGTATTACTGTTTCCTGTTAATACAATTATAGCATGAACGATAGACGATTATCATGAACAAGGAAATATGATAACAACCATTTTATTATTGCCTCTAGGGCATATTTCCAACAATCACAACATCTTAATGATGTGTTTTTTTTGCGCATGCGTAGGAGAATCCTTGCGCCATATGCCTCGGCGGCATGGCCGCCGGCGGTGGGCAGCCCACCTTCACGGAGGAGTGCTCCCACACCTTCCACTTCAACTGCATCTCCGCCAGCATCGCGCACGGCCACCTTGTCTGCCCGCTCTGCAACGCGCGCTGGCGTGAGATGCCGTTCCTGCGGCCCACCGCATCGGTGCCCATGCATGCCGTGCAGTCTCCCAATGAGCCGATAGCATCGCCACCCATGCATTCCCGGATGCCTCCATTCCTAGCGCAGGTTCCGCCGCCAACGAACGTGTTGTTGGGGAACGTCGCATGGGAAACAAAAAAGTTCCTACGCGCACGAAGACCTATCATGGTGATGTCCATCTACGAGAGGGGATGAGTGATCTACGTACCCTTGTAGATCGTACAGCAGAAGCGTTAGTGAACGCGGTTGATGTAGTGGAACGTCCTCACGCCCCTCGATCCGCCCCGCGAACAATCCCGCGATCAGTCCCACGATCTAGTACCGAACGGACGACACCTCCGCGTTCAGCACACGTACAGCTCGACGATGATCTCGGCCTTCTTGATCCAGCAAGAGAGACGGAGAGGTAGAAGAGTTCTCCGGCAGCATGACGGCGCTCCGGAGGTTGGTGATGACCTTGTCTCAGCAGGGCTCCGCCCGAGCTCCGCAGAAACGCGATCTAGAGGGAAAACCGTGGAGGTATGTGGTCGGGCTGCCGTGGGAAAGTCGTCTCAAATCAGACCCAATACCTCCGTATATATAGGTGGGAGGGAGGGGACCTTGCCTTGGGGCTCAAGGAGCCCCAAGGGGGTCGGCCGAGCCAAGGGGGGAAGGCTCCCCCCCCCAAACCGAGTTGGACTTGGTTTGGTGGGTGGGAGTCCTTCCCTTCCTTCCCACCTCCCTTTTTTTTTCTTTCTCTTTGATTTTTATCTCTATGGCGCGTAGGGCCCTTTGGGCTGTCCCACCAGCCCACTAAGGGCTGGTGCGCCACCCTTATGGCCTATGGGCTTCCCCGGGGTGGGTTGCCCCCCCCGGTGAACTTCCGGAACCCATTCGTCATTCCCGGTAACTCCGAAAACCTTCCGGTAATCAAATGAGGTCATCCTATATATCAATCTTCGTTTCCGGACCATTCCGGAAACCCTCGTGACGTCCGTGATCTCATCCGAGACTCCAAACAACAATCGGTAACCAACCATACAACTCAAATACGCATAAAACAACGTCGAACCTTAAGTGTGCAGACCCTGCGGGTTCGAGAACTATGTAGACATGATCCGAGAGACTCCTCGGTCAATATCCAATAGCGGGACCTGGATGCCCATATTGGATCCTACATATTCTACGAAGATCTTATCGTTTGAACCTCAGTGCCAAGGATTCATATAATCCCGTATGTCATTCCCTTTGTCCTTCGGTATGTTACTTGCCCGAGATTCGATCGTCAGTATCCGTATACCTATTTCAATCCCGTTTACCGGCAAGCCTCTTTACTCGTTCCGTAATACAAGATCCCGCAACTTACACTAAGTTACTTTGCTTGCAAGGCTTGTGTGTGATGTTGTATTACCGAGTGGGCCCCGAGATACCTCTCCGTCACACGGAGTGACAAATCCCAGTCTTGATCCATATTAACTCAACTAACACCTTCGGAGATACATGTAGAGCATCTTTACAGTCACCCAGTTACGTTGCGACGTTTGATACACACAAAGCATTCCTCCGGTGTCAGTGAGTTATATGATCTCATGGTCATAGGAATAAATACTTGACACGCAGAAAACAGTAGCAACAAAATGACACGATCAACATGCTACGTCTATTAGTTTGGGTCTAGTCCATCACGTGATTCTCCTAATGACGTGATCCAGTTATCAAGCAACAACACCTTGTTCATAATCAGAAGACACCAACTATCTTTGATCAACTGGCTAGCCAACTAGAGGCTTGCTAGGGACGGTGTTTTGTCTATGTATCCACACATGTAAATGAGTCTTCATTCAATACAATTATAGCATGGATAATAAACGATTATCTTGATACAGGAATTATAATAATAACTATATTTATTATTGCCTCTAGGGCATAATTCCAACAGTCTCCCACTTGCACTAGAGTCAATAATCTAGCCCTCACATCATCATGTGAATTACATTGTAATAAATCTAACACCCATAGAGTTCTAGTGTTGATCATGCTTTGGCCGTGGAAGAGGTTTAGTCAGCGGGTCTGCTACATTCAGATCCGTGTGCACTTTGCATATATTTACGTCCTCTCCCTCGACGTAGTCGCGGATGAGGTTGAAGCGTCGTTTGATGTGTCTGGTCTTCTTGTGAAACCGTGGTTCCTTTGCTAAGGCAATGGCACCCGTGTTATCACAGAACAAGGTTATTGGATTCAGTGCGCTTGGCACCACTCCAAGATCCGTCATGAACTGCTTCATCCAGACACCCTCCTTAGCCGCCTCCGAGGCAGCCATGTACTCCGCTTCACATGTAGAATCTGCTACGACGCTTTGCTTGGAACTGCACCAGCTTACCGCACCCCCATTAAGAATAAATACGTATCCGGTTTGCGACTTAGAGTCTTCCGGATCTGTGTCAAAGCTTGCATCGACGTAACCTTTTACGGCGAGCTCTTCGTCACCTCCATACACGAGAAACATCTCCTTAGTCCTTTTCAGGTACTTCAGGATATTCTTGACCGATGTCCAGTGATCCACTCCTGGATTACTCTGGAACCTACCTGCCATACTTATGGCCAGGCTAACATCCGGTCTAGTGCACAGCATCGCATACATGATAGAACCTATGGCTGAAGCATAGGGGACGGAGCGCATATGCTCTCTATCTTCATCAGTTGCTGGGCACTGAGTCTTACTCAATCTCGTACCTTGTAGAACTGGCAAGAACCCTTTCTTGGACTGTTCCATTTTGAACCTCTTCAAAACTTTATCAAGGTATGTGCTTTGTGAAAGTCCTATCAGGCGTTTTGATCTATCCCTATAGATCTTAATGCCTAGAATGTAAGCAGCTTCTCCTAGGTCCTTCATAGAGAAACTTTTATTCAAGTAACTTTTTATGCTCTCCAAAAACTCTACGTTGTTTCCAATCAGTAATATGTCATCCACATATAATATTAGAAACGCCACAGAGCTTCCACTTACTTTCTTGTAAATACAAGATTCTCCAACCACTTGTATAAACCCAAATGCTTTGATCACCTCATCAAAGCATTTGTTCCAACTCCGAGATGCTTGCACCAGTCCATAAATGGATCGCTGGAGTTTGCACACCTTGTTAGCATTCTTAGGATCGACAAAACCTTCAGGTTGCATCATATACAACTCTTCCTTAAGGAAACCGTTAAGGAACGCCGTTTTGACATCCATTTGCCAGATTTCATAATCGAAAAATGCAGCTATTGCTAACATGATTCTGACGGACTTAAGCATCGCTACGGGTGAGAATGTCTCATCGTAGTCAACTCCTTGAACTTGTGAAAAACCCTTTGCCACAAGTCGAGCTTTATAAACGGTCACATTGCCGTCAGCGTCCGTCTTCCTCTTAAAGATCCATTTGTTCTGAATAGCCTTGCGGCCCTCAGGTAGTACTTCCAAAGTCCACACTTTGTTCTCATACATGGATCCTATCTCGGATTTCATGGCCTCTAGCCATTTGTTGGAATCTGGGCCCACCATTGCTTCTACATAATTCGCAGGTTCATTGTTGTCTAACAACATGATTGATAAGACGGGATTACCGTACCACTCTCGAGCAGCACGTGGTCTCGTCGACCTGCGTGGTTCGACAGAAACTTGAACTGGAGTTTCATGATCAACATCATTAACTTCCTCCTCAACCGGCGTCGCAATGACAGAGGTTTCCCCTTGCCCTGCGCCACCATCCAGAGGGATGAGAGGTTCAACAACCTCGTCAAGTTCTATCTTCCTCCCACTCAATTCTCTCGAGAGAAACTCCTTCTCGAGAAAAGCTCCGTTTTTAGCAACAAACACTTTGCCCTCGGACTTGAGATAGAAGGTGTACCCAACTGTCTCTTTTGGGTAACCTATGAAGACGCACTTTTCCGCTTTGGGTTCCAGCTTTTCAGGCTGAAGCTTTTTGACATAAGCATCACATCCCCAAACTTTAAGAAACGACAATTTTGGCCTTTTGCCATACCGCAGTTCGTATGGTGTCGTCTCAACGGATTTTGATGGTGCCCTATTTAAAGTGAATGCAGTTGTTTCTAATGCATAACCCCAAAATGATAACGGCAAATCAGTAAGAGACAGCATAGATCGCACCATCTCTAATAGAGTACGATTACGACGTTCGGACACACCATTACGCTGTGGTGTTCCAGGCGGTGTTAACTGTGAAACAATTCCACATTGTCTTAAGTGAGTACCAAACTCGAAACTCAGATATTCACCCCCACGATCAGACCGTAGGAACTTGATCTTCTTGTTACGATGATTTTCCACTTCACTCTGAAATTGCTTGAACTTTCCAAATGTTTTAGACTTGTGCTTCATCAAGTAGACATAACCATATCTACTTAAATCGTCAGTGAAGGTGAGAAAATAACGATATCCGCCACGTGCCTCCACGCTCATCGGACCACACACATCGGTATGTATGATTTCCAACAAGTCACTTGCACGCTCCATTGTTCCGGAGAACGGAGTCTTAGTCATCTTGCCCATGAGGCATGGTTCGCACGTGTCAAGTGAATCAAAGTCAAGTGACTCCAAAAGTCCATCAGCATGGAGTTTCTTCCTGCGCTTTACACCAATATGACCTAAGCTGCAGTGCCACAAAAATATGGCACTATCATTGTTAACTCTAACTCTTTTGGTCTCAATGTTATGTATATGCGTATCGCTATCAAGATTCAATATGAACAATCCTCTCACATTCGGTGCATGACCATAAAAGATGTTACTCATAGAAATAGAACAACCATTATTCTCTGACTTAAAAGAGTAACCGTCTTGCAATAGACAAGATCCAGATATAATGTTCATGCTCAACGCAGGCACTAAATAACAATGATTTAAGTTCATCACTAATCCTGACGGTAACTGAAGTGACACTGTGCCGACGGCGATTGCATCAACCTTGGAACCATTTCCTACGCGCATCGTCACTTCATCTTTCGCCGGCCTTCGTCTATTCCGCAGTTCCTGTTTCGAGTTGCAAATATGAGCAACAGAACCGGTATCGAATACCCAGGCACTACTACGAGAGCCGGTTAAGTACACATCAATAACATGTATATCAAATATACATGATTTTTCTTTGCCCGCCTTCTTATCTGCCAGATACTTGGGGCAATTGCGCTTCCAGTGACCCATACCCTTGCAATAGTAACACTCCGTTTCAGGCTTAGGTCCAGCTTTGGGTTTCTTCGTCGGATTGGCAACAGGCTTGCCGCTCTTCTTCGAATTGCCCTTCTTGCCTTTGCCGTTTCTCTTGAAACTAGTGGTCTTATTCACCATCAACACTTGATGCTCTTTACGGAGTTCAGACTCTGCGACTTTCAGCATCGCAAACAACTCGCCGGGAGACTTGTTCATCCCTTGCATCTTGTAGTGCAACACAAAGCCTTTATAGCTTGGCGGCAGTGATTGAAGGATTCTGTCAGTGATAGCTTCTTGCGGGAGTTCAATCCCCAGCTCAGCTAGACGGTTTGAGTACCCAGACATTTTGAGCACATGTTCACTGACAGATGAGTTTTCCTCCATCTTGCAAGCATAGAATTTATCGGAGGTCTGATACCTCTCGATCTGGGCGTTCTTCTGAAAGATAAACTTCAACTCCTGGAACATCTCAAATGCTCCATGACACTCAAAGCAACGTTGAAGTCCCAGTTCTAAGCCATACAAGACTGCACATTGAACTATTGAGTAGTCCTCCTTACGTGCTAACCAAGCGTTCTTAACATCCTGATCAGCCGTAGCGGGTGGTTCATCTCCTAACGCAGCATTAAGGACATAATCCTTCTTCCCAGCTTGTAAGATTAGCTTAAGATTACGAGCCCAGTCTACAAAGTTGCTTCCATCATCTTTCAACTTAGCTTTCTCTAGGAACGTATTAAAATTCAGGATGACTGTCGCGTGAGCCATGATCTACAACACAAATATATTCAAAGTGGACTTAGACTATGTTCAAGATAATTAGAGTTTAACTTAATCAAATTATTCGCTAAACTCCCACTCAAAAAGTACATCTCTCTAGTCATTTGAGTGGTTCATGATCCACTTACACTAGCTCAAGTCCGATCATCACGTGAGTTGAGTATAGTTTCAGTGGTAAGCATCCCTATGCTAATCATATCATCTATATGATTCATGATCGACCTTTCGGTCTCATGTGTTCCGAGGTCATGTCTGCACATGCTAGGCTCGTCAAGCTTAACCCGAGTGTTCCGCGTGCGCAACTGTTTTGCACCCGTTGTATGTGAACGTTGAGTCTATCACACCCGATCATCACGTGGTGTCTCGAAACGACGAACTGTAGCAACGGTGCACAGTCGGGGAGAACACAATTTCGTCTTGAAATTTTAGTGAGAGATCACCTCATAATGCTACCGTCGTTCTAAGCAAAATAAGGTGCATAAAAGGATTAACATCACATGCAATTCATAAGTGACATGATATGGCCATCATCACGTGCTTCTTGATCTCCATCGCCAAAGCACCGGCACGATCTTCTTGTCACCGGCGCCACACCATGATCTCCATCAACGTGTTGCCATCAAGGTTGTCGTGCTACTCATGCTATTACTACTAAAGCTACATCCTAGCAAAATAGTAAACGCATCTGCAAGCACACACGTTAGTATAAAGACAACCCTATGGCTCCTGCCGGTTGCCGTACCATCGACGTGCAAGTCGATATTTCTATTACAACATGATCGTCTCATACATCCAATATATCACATCACATCATTGGCCATATCACATCACAACCATACCCTGCAAAAACAAGTTAGACGTCCTCTAATTATGTTGTTGCATGTTTTACGTGGTGACCATGGGTATCTAGTAGGATCGCATCTTACTTACGCAAACACCACAACGGAGATATATGAGTTGCTATTTAACCTCATCCAAGGACCTCCTCGGTCAAATCCGATTCAACTAAAGTTGGAGAAACCGACACTTGCCAGTCATCTTTGAGCAACGGGGTTACTCGTAACGATGAAACCAGTCTCTCGTAAGCGTACGAGTAATGTCGGTCCAAGCCGCTTCAATCCAACAATACCGCGGAATCAAGAAAAGACTAAGGAGGGCAGCAAAACGCACATCACCGCCCACAAAAACTTTTGTGTTCTACTCGAGAAGGCATCTACGCATGAACCTAGCTCATGATGCCACTGTTGGGGAACATCGCATGGGAAACAAAAATTTTCCTACGCGCACGAAGACCTATCATGGTGATGTCCATCTACGAGAGGGGATGAGTGATCTACGTACCCTTGTAGATCGTACAGCAGAAGCGTTAGTGAACGCGGTTGATGTAGTGGAACGTCCTCACGTCCCTCGATCCGCCCCGCGAACAATCCCGCGATCAGTCCCGCGATCTAGTACTGAACGGACGGCACCTCCGCGTTCAGCACACGTACAGCTCGACGATGATCTCGGCCTTCTTGATCCAGCAAGAGAGACGGAGAGGTAGAAGAGTTCTCCGGCAGCGTGACGGCGCTCCGGAGGTTGGTGATGACCTTGTCTCAGCAGGGCTCCGCCCGAGCTCCGTAGAAATGCGATCTAGAGGAAAAACCGTGGAGGTATGTGGTCGGGCTGCCGTGGGAAAGTCGTCTCAAATCAGCCCCAATACCTCCGTATATATAGGTGGGAGGGAGGGGACCTTGCCTTGGGGCTCAAGGAGCCCCGAGGGGGTCGGCCGAGTCCAAGGGGGGAAGGCTCCCCCCCCCCAAACCGAGTTGGACTTGGTTTGATGGGTGGGAGTCCTTCCCTTCCTCCCCACCTCCCCTTTTTTTTTCTCTTTGATTTTCTTCTCTAGGCGCATAGGGCCCTCTTGGTCTGTCCCACCAGCCCACTAAGGGCTGGTGTGCCACCCTCAAGGCCTATGGGCTTCCCCGTGGTGGGTTGCCCCCCCCCCCCCGGTGAACTCCCGGAACCCATTCGTCATTCCCGGTACATTCCCGGTAACTCCGAAAACCTTCCCGTAATCAAATGAGGTCATCCTATATATCAATCTTCGTTTCTGGACCATTCCGGAAACCCTCGTGACGTCCGTGATCTCATCCGGGACTCCGAACAACATTCGGTAACCAACCATATAACTCAAATACGCATAAAACAACGTCGAACCTTAAGTGTGCAGACCCTGCGGGTTCGAGAACTATGTAGACATGACCCGAGAGACTCCTCGGTCAATATCCAATAGTGGGACCTGGATGCCCATATTGGATCCTACATATTCTACGAAGATCTTATCGTTTGAACCTCAGTGCCAAGGATTCATATAATCCCGTATGTCATTCCCTTTGTCCTTCGGTATGTTACTTGCCCGAGATTCGATCGTCAGTATCCGTATACCTATTTCAATCTCGTTTACCGGCAAGTCTCTTTACTCGTTCCGTAATACAAGATCCCGCAACTTACACTAAGTTACTTTGCTTGCAAGGCTTGTGTGTGATGTTGTATTACCGAGTGGGCCCCGAGATACCTCTCCGTCACACGGAGTGACAAATCCCAGTCTTGATCCATACTAACTCAACTAACACCTTCGGAGATACCTGTAGAGCATCTTTATAGTCACCCAGTTACGTTGCGACGTTTGATACACACAAAGCATTCCTCCGGTGTCAGTGAGTTATATGATCTCATGGTCATAGGAATAAATACTTGACACGCAGAAAACAGTAGCAACAAAATGACACGATCAACATGCTACGTCTATTAGTTTGGGTCTAGTCCATCACGTGATTCTCCTAATGACGTGATCCAGTTATCAAGCAACAACACCTTGTTCATAATCAGAAGACACCGACTATCTTTGATCAACTGGCTAGCCAACTAGAGGCTTGCTAGGGACGGTGTTTTGTCTATGTATCCACACATGTAAATGAGTCTTCATTCAATACAATTATAGCATGGATAATAAACGATTATCTTGATACAGGAATTATAATAATAACTATATTTATTATTGCCTCTAGGGCATAATTCCAACACGTGCATATCTTGCAACATCATCAACCACCGCCGCCCGTGCATACCATGCAGCATCATCAGACGCCGCCTGTACCTACGGTCACCTTCGACGACGACGAGCAGGTGGAGCCGGCCTCCGGGGAGCGACCTAGCAGCACACCGGCGGCTGCGTCAACTGGAGCAGTGGTCGTCAATACGCACGCCGAGTACCCGGCCATCGCCAGGGCCTCGTCTAGCGACAGATTCGTCGTGCTCGTGCACGTCAAGGTTCCTGGGATGGCCGACACCGTGGCGGCCGGCAGCGACAAGCCGCAGCCGCATGCGCCGCTGGACCTCATTACGGTGCTCGACGTCAGCGGCAACATGAGCAGGGACACCTTGCGCGCGAGGCGGAGGCAGTCGGCCCGCAGCGGCGCCCGGAGCAGGTCGGCCACCCAGGCCGTCGCCTCGGGCCCGGCCGTGCCGTCCTCCCCCGCCGCCTCGGTGACCTCGGCAACGAGGTGCGTGAGCAAGGACACCTTGCGCGCGAGGTGGAGGCAGTCGGTCCGCAGCAGCTCCACGACGGCGGCCAGGTCGGCGGCGCCCACGGGCACGATCTCCCGCACGATCTCTGCGGTCGCCCCGGCCGTCGCCGTCATCGTGCCGCCCCAGGCCAGGACTCCGCGCGGAGTATGGGAAGGGGGAGCGGCGGGGAAGCGGAGGGGGGAGGGGGCATGCCAATCTCCAATGTCAACGTCGCGTAGTAATGTAGGAGCGGTGGTGGAGGTGGAGCACGGTCGGTCATGGGAATTTGCTAAGTGCACACATAGATGTATTAGGTAAATGTTGGTTGTTGGATTAGGATTTGTGGGACTAATTGTGTGGTGCTGATTGCTTCGTGTATTTTGTTGTACTAATTGCTGGGTGCACGTAAGAAAGTTCTCGTTTGCTTGTTTAATAGTAGTATAGATGATTTGATATCCTTGTAAGTCTCTCCGAGTCTTGGGTTTTGTTTGGCCAACTAGATCTATGATTCTTGCAATGGGAGAAGTGCTTGGTTTTGGGTTCATACCGTGCAGTGACCTTTCCCAGTGACAGAAGGGGCAGCAAGGCATGCATCGTGTTGTTGCCATCAAGGGTAACAAGATGGGCTTTCATCATAGATTTGAGATTGTCCATCTACATCATGTCATCTTGCTTAAGGTGTTACTCTGTTCTTATGAACTCAATACACTAGATGCATGCTGGATAGCGGTCGACGTGTGGAGTGATAGTAGTAGATGCACAAAGTATCGGTCTACTTGTTTTGGACGTGATGCCTATATGTATGATCATTTCCATAGATAACGTCATGATTTTGCGCGGTTCTATCAATTGCTCGACAGTAATTCGTTCACCCACCGTCTACTTGCTTTCATGACACAAGCCACTAGTGAACACTACGGCCCCCGGGTCTACTCACAATTATCATCTCCGCTTTTACTTTTACTTTGCTTTGTTTACTTTTTTCTTTCAGTTCTCACTTTGCAAACAATCTATAAGGAATTGACAACCCCTTCATAGCGTTGGGTGCAAGCTCTTTGTGTTTGCGCAGGTACTTGTGACTTGACGCGATCCTCCTACTGGATTGATACCTTGGTTCTCTAACTGAGGGAAATACTTACCGCCGCGGTGCTACATCACCCTTTCCTCTTCAAGGGAACACCAACGCAAGGCTCCAAGGCCGCGGGGGAATCCTTTGCAAACTTGCCAAGGAAATCCCTATAGGCGTAGCCAGCAGCAGTCTACACACTTAAGGTTCGGTGATGTTAGAGTTGTAATGGGAATTGTATGTGATTACCGAAAGTTGTTCGGAGTCCCGGATGAGATCCCGGACGTCACGAGGAGTTCCGAAATGGTCTGGAGGTAAAGATTTATATACGGTAAGTCCTATTTTGGGCACCGAAAAATGTTCGGGAATTTTCGGTATTGTACCGGGAAGGTTCTGGATTGGATCCCACCTGCATGGGGGGGGCACATGAACGTGGGTAGTGGGGGCAAGGCCCCACATCCCTGGTCAAGGCACAACAAGATCCCCCCTTAGAAGGAATAAGATCATATCCCAAAGGGATAAGATCAAGATCCCTAAAAAGGGGGGATAACAATCGGTGGGGAAGGGAAAGAATGGGATTTCTTTCCTCCCACCTTTGCCAACACCCCAATGGACTTGGAGGGCAATAAACCAGCCCCTCCACCCCTATATATAGTGGGGAGGCACATGGGAGCTCACCCTTTTCCCTTGGCGCAACCCTCACCCCTCCTACACCTCCTCCTCCTCCATAGTGCTTAGCGAAGCTCTGCTAGAGAACCACGAGCTCCACCGCCACCACGCCGTCATGCTGCCGGAGCTCTCCCTCAACTTCTCCTCCCCCTTGCTGAATCAAGAAGGAGGAGACGTCCCCGAGTTGTACGTGTGTTGAACGCGGAGGCGCCGTCCGTTCGGAGCTTGGATCGGATCATCCGCGATTTGAATCTCCGCGAGTACAACTCCATCAACTGCATTCTTTACAACGCTTTCGCTGAGCAATCTTCAAGGGTATGAAGATGCACTCTCTCTTTCTCTCTCGTTGCTAGCGTCTCCTAGATTGATCTTGGTGACACGTAGGAAAATTTTGAATTACTACTACCCTCCCCAACACTCAAAACTGAAACAAGAAACGCTCTTCCTGAGGCTAAATGGGCGAACCCACATTCTCGTTGGATATGTCGATGTTGTGCGAATCAACAATAGTTTGATGCAGTACGCATCATATAGAGATTACGTTAAGTGTTTCAGAATGGTTCTCGGCATCGTCGTCCTCCTCTTTCTTCGTTAGGCCCGCGACAACTCTTTTATCTCCCTCTCTCACCCTTCGATAGCGCACCTTCATGCGCTCTGCCTCCCACGGCAAAAACGTCACCCTTTTTCTATTAAACTCTCTAACACCTCTTTATTAGATAGCAATCAACACAACATTGCTTACAAGCAAGTGAATGATGGCATTCATTGCCTCATCAAATAAATAATTAATGGGAGTAAATTTACATATTAGCTTTTTAAAAGGAGAATATATTAATATTGCAAATATACCAATTATATTCACACTCTACACCAAATAAGGTATCACAAAGACGTTCACAATGCACACAGACCAAAAAGAAAACAAAAAAGAAAGCGGGAAAAAGGCCTCGACAGACTGATCAACTTCTCTCGGCAATAATACTCAAACCACCACCAAAGATAACACCCGGAAAAGATAAAAGGTCTCCAAAAGCGGCGCCTGCAAGAAGGCAAACAGTGCACAAGCGTCGTCGTCATCCGATCCAAGATATTATGTTTTCGCCCTTGAGAATACCGAGCTCTTAAAACAATACCTTCAACAAGGTATTACCACGCACAACTAATGAATATCAGGCCTTAGGTTTTCACCCTCAAAGTCACGACTCTGCACCCGAGGAGCCCCACCAAAAATGAATCCTCCAATGTTGTCGCCGCCACTTTGTCACTACTCTTTCTAACAGTTATCAAACACCTGTCCGAATCCTTCACCTGCAAGACCCCCTCTGCCTTACTGATTCTCCGATCTGAACCATCATTACTTTCTCTATCGTTGTCCGTGCCATGGAAATCGAGATACCAACATGTCCCATGGTTTGAACAAACAACAAAGCTTCATGTCGCGCCTTCATGGAGCTCAATAGGCTGTTATGGACTGATACGTCCATTTTGCATCATGCTTTCATGTTGATATTTATTGCTTTTTGGGCTGTTATTTCACTTGACGATACAATACTTATGCCTTTTCTCTCTTATTTTGCAAGGTTTACATGAAGAGGGAGAATGCCGGCAGCTGGAATTCTGGCCTGAAAATGGAGCAAAGTTGAGATACCTATTTTGCGCAACTCCAAACACCGTAAAAATCAACGAGGATTTTTTTCGGGATTTATAAAAAATACTGGGCGGAAGAAGCGCCAGAGGGGTGCTAGTAGGTGGCCACAAGCGAGCTAGGCGCGACCACCCCCCTGACCGCGCCTAGGGGGCTTGTGGGCACCCAACTGGCCCTGTGGCCCCCTTCTTCTGCTATATGAAGGGTTTCGTCTGGAAAAAAATCAGGAGGAGGCTTTTTCGAGGATTCACCGCCGCCACAAGGCGGAACTTGAGCAGAACCAATCTAGAGCTCCGGCAGGACGATCTTGGCGGGGAAACTTCCCTCCCGGAGGGGGAAATCATCGCCATCGTCATCACCAACACTCCTCTCATCGGAGGGGACTCATCACCATCAACATCTTCATCAGCACCATCTCATCTCCAAACCCTAGTTCATCTCTTATAACCAATCTCCGTCTCGCTACTCCGATCGGTACTTGTAAGGTTTCTAGTAGTGTTAATTACTCTTTGTAGTTGATGCTAGCTGGATTACTTGGTGGAAGAGTTTATGTTCAGATCCTTGATGCTACTCATTACCTCTCTGGTCATAAATATGATTATGCTTTGTGAGTAGTTACTTTTGTTCCCGAGGACATGGGATAAGTCATGCTAATAGTAGTCATGTGAATTTGGTATTCGTTCGATATTTTGATGTGTTGTATGTTGTTTTTCCTCTAGTGGTGTTATGTGAACGTCGACTACATAACACTTCACCATTATTTGGGCCTAGAGGAAGGCATTGGGAAGTAGTAAATAGATGATGGGTTGCTAGAGTGACAGAAGCTTAAACCCTAGTTTATGCGTTGCTTCGTAAGGAGCTGATTTGGATCCACTAGTTTAATGCTATGGTTAGACTTTGTCTTAATTTTTCTTTAGTAGTTGCAGATGCTTGTGAGAGGGGTTAATCATAAGTGGGATGGTTGTCCAAGTAAGGGCAGTACCCAAGCGCCGGTCCACCCACATATCAAACTATCAAAGTAACGAACGCGAATCATATGAACATGATGAAAACTAGCATGACAGAAATTCCCATGTGTCCTCGGGAGTGTTTTTCCTCCTATAAGACTTTGTCCAGGCTTGTCCCTTGCTACAAAAGGGATTGGGCCACTTTGCTGCACCGTTGCTACTTTTGTTACTTGTTGCTCGCTACGAATCATCTTCTCACACAACCACTTGTTACCGACAATTTTGGTGTGTGCAGATATTACCTTGCTGAAAACCACTTGTCAGATCCTTGTGCTCCTCATTAGGTTCGGCACTCTTACTTATCGAAAGGACTACGATAGATCCCCTATACTTGTGGGTCATCATGGACGCACACGACCGGATTCAAACCGATCCTGAAATCCTTGGGCAAGATCTCCGGCAGTAGTTCCGGAACATGTCGATGGCCAGATCGAGGAGGACCAATCACATAGGTTGTTGTAGTGACGCGATAAGAGCACAAAGACCGCCACCACATCACTTCCTCCATCATGTCGACGCCAACACCGCTCGGTGGAGGACACCAACCCGTGTTGCCCACATCCTGCGTCTTTAGGTCCCGGATATGTCGAGGTCGGCACCAGCCGCCCCGTCATTACGACGCGTCGGACTACCCTGCCACCTACACCACACAGCCGCCATCACACCCCATGCACTGCCGCGCCCAAGGCACGACCATCTGAGTTGTGGCCGCAACGCTTAGAGGGAGCGTCCCGCTCCCCGCCCGCTCGCCACATCCCTGGAGTAGGGAGAAGGGCCCCGCAGTCTCTGATGCCAGCTGGACTTCGCCCTCCGGCACCCTCCGGCAAGGACGATGGGAGGAGAAGGTAGGGAGGAAGTGCGGGCGACGGCGGCTAGGATTTCGCCCGGCCACCCGCGGGTGCGACCTGGGCGATCTCGTCACGTGGTTTCTCATGGCCGAACGAAATTACATAGTAGTGAGTTCATCAACAACAATATTTGCTTCTTTATGACAATGTTCATGCCGCACATGGTTGAACACTCGTGCCATATGAAAGCACTCACCCACAAACATCCAAAATAGCACCCGACAATCATGAAATATTAGCACCATCTTGCATTCTGAGATTACATCAGTACAGTTAAAGTTGATGATATCAGGTTTTTGCCCCACAATTTATGTTCCTGATGACAGGCATGAAACGGTGGGTTTTCTGATATTGTTACGAACTCGCTTTTTTCCCTTTTCCTCTCTTTCTGGTTCTGGCTTTAAAAATGTTGTATTTCCATTATGAAAGTAATGGAAAGGGGAGAAAGCCCGGTTCGAAAAAAGTTAAAGTTGATGATCAACTTTGTGTAGCCAACAGATATGGCGAGGGACAACAATTAGTACAGCTGCCCTCTAGGACAAGTTCATTTAGGGTCCTTTGTTTTTGTATGAATGGGATCCTATTCCTTTGGAGGAATTCTTCGTATACATCATATTTCATACGAAAATAAACATTAGTCTCGACTCAGTGGAAAAAAATCCTTGGACTTGTACCAAAAACATCTCCTTTTCTATTTCTATTCTTAGATATACATGTCATCTCATTTTCTATGACTTTTCCATTCCTATCGACGCCCCTATGTCTCACTTATAGGGAGACAAAGGGAACCCTTGCGTCAAGACAGCGCAAGATAGGACCACCCATATGCGTTGGAGGACACAAGTCTCATTTTTTTCTTCTGTTTTTTACACTTTTTATTTTTTAAAATTTCTTTACACTTCCTAATATTCTAAATTTGTTTACACTTTCAAATATTCTAAACATACACTTTACAAAAATATAAATAAACTTAATTGAAACACGAACATTTATTTTAAGTTGTGAACAAACTTTAAAAATGAGAACCTTTTTAAAATTCATGGACTCTTTTTGAAACACAAACATCTTCATGAAAATTGTGAACAAATTTTGGGAACGAGAATATGTTTTGAAATCCCTGAATATTTTTTGAAACACAACCATTTTATGAAATCATGAAAAAAAATCAGAACATGAGAACAACTTTTAAACACACATATTTTTGTGAAATTAGGAACAAATTTAGAAAACAAGAACATTTTTTAAATCTTGGATATTTTTAAAAAATCGTGAACAACTTTTGAATATGAGAGCAAATTTTGAAGCACAAACATTTTCTGAAGATATGAACTCATTTTGAAAGCAAGAACATTATTTGCAATTCCTGCACATTTTTTGAAACACGAACAGTTTTTTCAAATCATGAGCAAAATATGAACACGAGAACATTTTTTAAAATTCAGAACAAATATTCGAAAATGTTAAACAAAACAAATAAGAAAAAGTAAAAATAAAAAATGAAAATAGAAACTAACAGAAAAATAAAAATACAAATACAAAAAAACAAAAAAACAAAAGGAAAAGGAAAATAGAAAAAATGCTCCAGATGGGTCGGTTCATACTCACTACAGATGAGCTGGCCGAATTGCTGGCTTGAAAGCCTTGTCTATGCGATTGCTCGATAGTTTCATGCAAAATCAAATAGGATTTCCCTTACTTTCGCTTTGCTTCCACTCAGGTTCGGCAACATTGGGCCGGGAACAGTTCAATCAATGCGCAACATCAAGAACCCTCAGTATTAGAGCAACTATAGCAGATCCTGCATCCCGTCCCGACTCGTAAAATAATCGTCAAAATGCGGGTCGGGGCGAAAAAGCCAGCCCGATCAGACCCCGCAGCCCTGGCCCGCAATTTTTTTTAGGGGGGCGCGGCAAATTCCCGACCCCAACCCGGGAAAACGCGGGTCTCCCCTCGCGGTTGCGGTGCCCTGCATATATGCGGAAGCGGTTGGTGGGGGACATTTCATCCCGCGCTTTCTCCCACCAACCACCTCTCCTCTCCCCCTCGCACCAGCGCCGGCCGCCGCCCAAGATTCCGGCGACAGCAGCCGGCAGGAGCACGTCGGAAGGCCGCCACGCGCACGAGGCCTCCCCTCCCTTCCCCCCTTCGTCGGAGGGCCGCCAGATTTGCATATCTCCGGCACTTCATCGCCGGATTTGTCTTTTTCCGGCCGCCGGTTGCTGCCCGAGGCGATGGAGTGGTCGGGGAGCCTCTCCCGTAGCCCAGGCAAGGTCGCATCACCGCATGCAGGCACGGGTTCGTCCGCCCGCCGTCGCCGAAGGTTTGCGGGCATGGACTCGTCCGGCCGTCCACCGGGCTCGGCGCTCGCGCAACGTCTTTGTGGCCTGTCGATGCCGCTCATACAGTGCGACGACTGCCGGCGCCAAGTGTTGCGGCTCACTTCGGGCACACCGACGCATCCCGGATGGGTGTTCTACAAATGCGAAAACGACGGGGTACGTGCACTTGCGGTAGCACGTTTCATAGCTCATTCTTTAGTTCAATTGCGGTAGCTCACTTCGAGCTTCCTCATTCTTTTGTGTAGGACGATGGATGCTCATTTTGATTTTGGGAAGGCCAATACATTGATTTGTTGATAGAAATAAACTTAATAGATGATAGTGCACTCCTTAGTACAATCGAAGGCAATGATGCGGCTGCGTGTGCAACTAGAGGGGAAGCAATGTCTACTTCTTTGGAACCAAAGATGAAGGATGAAGAAAGCAAGATCAAGAATTCGCAAAATCAGCAATGAGTGCATGAAGAAGATATTGATTCATCTAGTGGGAGCAGTTATGAAAGTTGGAAATCTTCTGAAATGCATACTTATGGTTTTTGTTTTCTTTGGTTTTGCTATTCTAGCCAAGAATTGGTGATATCTTTTGTATCTATAATGTTGTTGTAAAAGCAAAGAAAAGCATTGTGCTAGATCAATTTATGTTGGAAATCTAAGTTTTACGGGCCAGAAGGAGCTGCGCCAGATCAGAACTCGCAAAAGTCGACCCGTAAAAAAGCATATTCCGCGAATATACTTTCTACGGGTCCATTATGCAGGGTCTGCATCTGTGTCAGCCCGCGTCGGCCCGCAAAAACGGTTTTACGCAAACTGCAAACGTGTTTTGCGGGCCGGCGGGATGCGGGGTGTGCTAGAGTTGCTCTTATTCATCCACAATGACTATTTTTCACGTGTCTGACGCTACAGAAACAGGCTAACCCAAATAGTGGGCTCCTAACAAGAATAAGAAAAGAAAAAAAGAACGCCAAGGGGGGATTCTAACTATGATCTTCTCTTTGGCAACAAGGGTTGCTAGCGAGTGGGCTAGGATCACATTGGTGATGAAATAGTAGGTTGGACTAACTTAAATACTCTACATTTTCACTCTACATTTTCTTATATATCAAAAACATTTTTTATACATGTTCAACATTGTCCGAGCGCTTATTCAACATGTTTAAATACTTGTTCCACATTTTAATACTTATTCAACATTTTTAAATAGATGTTCAACATTTTTTAAGTAGTTGTTCTACATTTTTTAATACTCACTCAACATTTTGAAATACTTATTCAATATTTTTAATACTTATTCAATATTTGATGGGGTTATAGTCCTAGGGTAGGGTCATAGGCCTGCCCTATGGGTCCTACCCAAGGACTACCCTTCGTAAAAGGGTAAGGCCCTTAGTCAGTTCCGACTAAATTAAGGACTTCCCATCATCCAGTCGGTGACGATTCCTCCATCATCCAGTCGGAGATGAGCATTCGGAGCGTATCAAACTTACCGACTGGATTCCACTCTGTACATCGTAACCCCCCGGAGGGCAACGGTCATACGTTTCCATGTACCTTTATTAGCATTTAAGACATACGTTACCTGTAACATAGGCATTTATTCGCCACTACTCCATCCCTGTGCACGGAACCGTTATGAAGGGTAGCGCACTCTATATAAGCCGCCCTTCCCCACTGGTGCAGGGGTTAGCAATTCACTGTATTCCATATTCCACTCGACAACAAGCTCCCAAGAGCACTGAGACGTAGGGAATTTATCTCCATTGTAGAGGGGCCTGAACTCATACAACCTCGTCGTAGCTAAGGCTCTGCCCATCCTTTCGTACCCTACACATCTACTGTCAGACTTATACCCACGACAGTTGGCGCCCACCTTGGGGCAGGCGTCTAAGCGACTTTTCGGCGAGTTTGCGACTACATCTTTTCTTCATGTCGTCCGGTGGTGATTTGAGCATGTGTCCCGAGATCCTCTTCGGCGCTCTCTCCTTCATCGTCGACGATTCGGCATGGCTTCGGGATGTCCCTCTTGACGTTGAGGCGCTCCCCAGTCGCGGGGCTACACACTTCTGTGCCGGCGCCCGCGGCATCCTTCTTCTCCAGCAGTCGGCTCCGGTGTCGACCTTCGCCCCTGTCGCGCGCCGCAACAAGCGGTCTCGTCGTCCGCGGCCCCAACGTTGGGTGCAACACGCCCAGGCGCGCCAGAGCGCGTCTTCACAAGTGGCGGTCCTCGAGTCGGTTATAGTTGCGCCGCCGTCCCAGTGCTCGGACTCAGTTCCGACTGAGTTCCCTTCCGAGTACGTGGGTCGCGGGCCTGCAGCCGAAGTGCACATGGCCAACTCCCATGAAAGCCCCCGCTAAACCGGCCGGAACGAGCACGAGGTCGGCGAAACCTCCGGCGCTCGCCGTCAGCCCCGCCGTTCTGCCAGTCGGCGCATTCGTCAGAGCAACGTGGAGGTGTTCCGCACACCTGTCCTCAACCTGGCTGCCGCCGCCAAGATAGCTGATTCCCTCCAGCCGAGTGATTCAGAGGCTGGCAGAGGGATCGAGCAGATCCGTGCCCTGCTGCACACGGCGCAGCAGCAAAATTCGGCGGTCTCCCAGTCGCACAACAGGATCCACAATAGTTCTGTTCGCGCGAACACACATCGGTCAGTTCACAGCCCCGGTTCTCATCAGCGACACAGGGGAGGCAGCCGTTCCATGAATCCCGAAGATCGTCGCCGCTCAGGCACCCCTCCGCGGGGTGGGCCCTACGGGTCCCGGCATCATGATGATCGGTGTTCAGTCGGCGACACTTATGATCCAAGGCCCGACGCGAGAGGGCACATCGCTCAGAGGAGGGTCGACAGGGGCCGAGCCCACCGCGATGGTTACGATATGGACCGTCCGAGTGGAAGCAGGACCATCGTCTCTGGTCCCGAGTGTTTCAATCGAGCCATCCGTTCGGCTGACATCCCTCCCAACTTCCGATTGGCGACGGGGATCAGCAAGTTTACAGGAGAATCCAAGCCAGAAACGTGGTTGGACGACTACCGAGTGGCAGTCCAGATCGGAGGAGGGGACGACCACGTCGCCATGAAACACCTCCCTTTGATGCTCGATGGCTCGACACGAGCATGGCTGAACCAGTTGGCTCCCTCGAGCATCTACAGCTGGGCAGATCTGGCCCGAGTCTTCATCAGGACCTTCAAAGGGACGTGCAAACGCCCTGCTGGTCTCGTGGAGCTCCAGCACTGTGTCCAAAAGCAGAATGAGCCCTACGCGATTTCATTCAGCGTTGGACGACCCTCTACCACACAGTGGAGAACGTCACAGAGCACCAAGCAGTCTGCGCCTTCAAGGCAGGCGTGCGGTACAGAGATTTGTACCTGAAGTTCGGTCGAACAGGCGACATCTTCATGAGTAAGATGATGGAGATAGCGGCACGCTATGCAAATGGCGAAGAAGAAGACCGCATTCAGAGCGGCAAGCATAAAGCAATCGCCGATGGAGATGGGAACAACACTCGAAAGCAGAAGCAGAAAGCTCCGTCCACTCCGCAGGCAGAGGCCGCAGCCATTACCAATGCCAAGTTCAAGGGCAAGGGGAAGGCTCAGTTCACCCCCAAGAAGAAGCAGTTCGGAAACCCCATCCTGGACCAGCCATGTCCAATTCACACGAAGATGGATGAAGAGGGCAACGCCATATATCCGAAACATACCACTCGGCAATGTCGCCTCCTGATCCAGGGGTTCGGCGAAGGACAACCGAGTGAAAAGGGCAATGAACAGGATGAGGAAGACAAGGAGGATCTGTTCCCCCAAGTCCATGCGACACTGATGATTTTTGCTGACGTTGAGAGCAAGAGTCGACTGAAGCTGGTGAACAGAGAGGTGAACATGGCTACGCCGACCAACCCCACGTTCCTCAAATGGTCTCAGACTACGATCACCTTTGACCAGTCGGATCATCCAGCACACGTACCCACCCCAGGGAGGCAGGCTCTGGTCGTCGACCCGGTGGTGGAAGGAGTCCGACTGCGCAAAGTCCTCATGGACGGCGGCAACGGCTTGAACATGACACTCTCAAGGGGATGGGCATTCCGATGTCTAAACTTAGCGAGAGCAGCATGCAATTCCATGGAGTCGTCCCCGGACGAAAGGCCAAGTCACTCGGTCAAATCGCGTTGGACGTCGTTTTCGGCTCCGACAAGAACTTCTGCAAGGAAAAGCTGACGTTCGAGGTGGTAGATTTCCAGAGTGCGTACCACGCAATTCTAGGCCGCCCGGCGTATGCGCGTTTCATGGCCCGTCCATGTTACGTGTACCTGAAGCTGAAGATGCCAGGCCCAAAAGGTGTGATCACTATCACCGGCAATCGGCAGCGGGCCGAGGAGTGTCTGCAGCAGGGATTGAGGATTGCCGATCAGCAGATGGTTGTCCTCGAGCTTGATGAGTATAAGAAAACAGTCGACCCCGCTCACTTGATGCGTTCGAAGAAGCCAGCTTCGGAGTCTGCATTCCAGTCGGCGGGAGAGACGAAGAAGGTCGGCATCCACCCGACGGACGACACCGTTGCCCCGACGAACATCTCCACCACCCTCGATCCTAAATAGGAAGCCGAGCTCATGCAATTCCTCCGTGAGAACTGGGACATTTTTGCATGGAAGCCCGCTGACATGCCAGGTGTACCCACGGAGTTGGCTGAGCACCGACTGCATGTGGATCCTGCGGCTCGGCCTGTCCGAGAACGCCTGCGTCGGTCCGCCGCGCACAAGAGGAAGGCAATCGGAGAAGAGGTGGCAAAGCTTTTGGCAGCCAACTTCATTCGCGAGGTACACCACTCCGAGTGGCTCGCCAATGTCGTCATGGTGCCCAAGAAGGACAAGTCTCTCCGAATGTGCATCGACTTCAAGCATCTCAATAAGGTCTGCCCGAAAGACCATTTTCCGCTCCCCCGCATCGATCAAATTGTCGATTCGACTGCGGGCTGTGAGCGTTTGTCATTCCTTGATGCCTACTCGGGCTATCATCAGATCCGTCTGTATGGCCCCGATGAATTAAAAACAGCCTTCATCACCCCATTCGGGTGCTTCTGCTACATCACTATGCCATTTGGTTTGAAGAATGCAGGAGCAACCTTTATGCTCATGATCCAAAAATGCCTCCTCAACCAGATCGGTCGGAATGTGGAGGCGTATATGGATGATATCGTAGTCAAGTCACGCAAAGGTTCCGACCTGCTGACTGACTTGGCAGAAACATTCGCCAACCTTCGTAGGTACGATATCAAGCTCAACCCAGCCAAGTCTTCATTCGGTGTTCCCAGCGGAAAGTTACTCGGTTTCTTCGTTTTCGAATGAGGGATCGATGTCAACCTCGAAAAGATCGGGACCATCGTCCGAATGGAGCGTACGGTCAGAATACACGATGTTCAAAGGCTCACAGGTTGCCTAGCGGCTTTGAGCAGGTTTATCAGTCGACTCGGCGAGAAGGCACTTCCTCTGTACCGACTCATGAAGAAATCAGATACATTCGAGTGGACAGACGAAGCCCAAATCGCATTCGACGACCTCAAAGTCCTACTTTCCACCCAGCCAGTTCTTACTGCTCCGCTCAGTAAAGAACCCCTTCTTCTGTACATCGCGGCTACAAATCAAGTCGTCAGCACTGTTCTCACAGTCGAACGAGAAGAAGAAGGCAAATCATACAAGGTTCAGCGGCCAGTGTATTATGTCTCCGAAGTCCTGACTCCTTCCAAGCAGAGGTATCCCCATTATCAAAAACTTATCTACGGGATTTACATGACTTCGAAGAAGGTGGCTCATTATTTTCAAGACCACTCGGTGTCCGTCGTTTCTGATGCTCCGTTGTCAGAAATCCTACACAATCGAGACGCATCGGGCCGAGTGGCGAAGTGGGCAATGGAGATGTTATACTGCGACATCAAGTTCGAGGCCAAGAAAGCTATAAAGTATCAAGCTCTGGCTGACTTCATAGCAGAATGGGTAGAACAACAGCAACCGACCCACATCTACTTGGCTCATTGGACAATGTTCTTCGATGGGTCCAAGATGTTGAATGGCTCCGGCGCTGGCGTTGTGATCATATCACCAAAAGGTGACAAACTCAAGTATGTGTTGCAGATACACTTTGATTCCTCCAACAATGAGGCAGAGTATGAGGCTCTCCTTTATGGATTGCGCATGGCCATCGCACTTGGCGTCCGTCGCTTGATGGTCTATGGCGATTCAGATTTGGTGGTTAATCAAGTGATGAAGGAGTGGGACGTGAGGAACCCCACCATGACCACATACTGCAATGCAGTGAGGAAGCTCGAGAAAAAGTTTGAAGGTCTCGAACTCCACCATGTTCCGTGACTGAAAAACCAAGCAGCTGATGAGTTAGCAAAACTCGGATCCACTCGGAGACCAGTCCCGAGTGATGTCTGCCTCGAGCACCTCCACCCTCCCTCAGTTAAAGAAGATCCTTTCACAGAGGAACCAGTACAACCAAAGAGCTCGACAGATCCGACTGAAGTCGAAGTCCCTGCTGTGGTTGATTTGATCATGGAGATTCTTGCTATCATCCCCGATTGGACTGTGCCATTTATTGCATACATCCTGAGGCAAGAATTACCAGAAGACGAAGTCCAAGCCAGACAGATCGTCCGCAGGTCAAAATCATTCACTGTCATTGATGGCCAGTTGTACAAAGAAAGTGTTTCAGGCGTCCTTCAACGATGCATCTCCCCTGAGGAGGGACAGTTAATCCTGGAAGAAATTCACTCGGGAACCTGCGGTCATCACGCCTCCTCAAGGGCAATCGTCACCAAAGCATTCAGAGCTGGCTTCTTCTGGCTGCAGGCGAATGAAATGGCGAAGGATATGGTCGACCGATGCGAAGGCTGTCAGTTCTACTCTAACAAGTCCCACAAGCCAACATCTGCGTTGAAGACAATCCCTCTTGTTTGGCCGTTTGCAGTATGGGGATTAGATACAGTCGGTCCGTTCAGGACAAGCCAAGGGGGATTCACACATCTGTTGGTGGCAATCGACAAGTTCACAAAGTGGATTGAAGCCAAGCCCATCAAGAAGCTCGACGCCCTTACGGCCATCAAGTTTGTCAGTGACATCGTCTCCAGATTCGAGGTACCTCACAGCATAATCACTGACAATGGAACAAACTTTGATTCGGACAGATTCAAAAGTTTGTGTACAAGCCAAGGTATCCGAGTGGATTTTGCATCTATGGCGCATCCCCAAACAAACGGGCAAGCGGAGCGGGCGAATGGACTTATTCTGCAAGGTTTGAAGCCTCGACTCCTGCGAGAAGTGGGGCATGCCGCCGGCGCATGGGTCACCGGGATGCCTTCGGTGCTTTTGGGTCTCCGCACAACCCCAAATAGATCTACAGGGTGATCCCCGTTCTTCCTTGTTTACGGAGCAGAGGCAGTCCTTCCGAGTGACTTGCTTCACAATGCTCCACGAGTTGAACTCTTCTCCGAAGCTGAAGCAAAGCAAGCAAGGCAAGACGGAGTGGATCTTCTAGAGGAGGAGCGCGAGATGGCACTGACTCGCTCAACCATTTATCAACAAGATCTGCGGCGTTTTCACGCGCGACACGTCAGGAGTCGTACTTTCCAAGCAGGCGACTTGGTGCTCCGAGTGGATCAGCAGAGACCTCACAAATTGGCTCCCGCTTGGGAAGGACCCTTCATCATCTCCAAGGTGCTGAACAACGGAGCATATCGACTCTACAACCTCGATAGGGAAACGGACGAGCCGCGAGCATGGAACGGAGATCTCCTGAAGTGCTTCTACACGTGACCGTCGACTGAAGCAATGTAAAGAACAAGTATCGTTGAAGTAATACAAAGCAGATTGAGTTTTTGCAGATTCAAAATTCTTCCGCGGTCGCAGACTCCGGTTTAAAAAAAGGACTTAGCTGCGATCCAGAATCGCCTAAGTAATAACTTTATCCGAGTGTGCACTAAACGTCGCACTCGGGGACTTAGCTGCGATCCAGAATCGCCTAAGTATAAATTTTCCCCAAGTGTGCACTAAACGTCGCACTCGGGGACTTAGCTGCGATCCAGAATCGCCTAAGTATAAATTTTCTCCAAGTGTGCACTAAACGTCGCACTCGGGGACTTAGCTGCGATCAAGAATCGCCTAAGTACAAATTTTCTCCGAGTGTGCACTAAACGTCGCACTCGGGGACTTAGCTGCGATCCAGAATCGCCTAAGTAATAACTTTCTCTGGGTGTGCACTAAACGTCGCACTCGGGGACTTAGCTGCGATCAAGAATCTCCTAAGTACAAGTTTTCTCCGAGTGTGCACTAAACGTCGCACTCGGGGACTTAGCCGCGTCCAAGAATCGCCTAAGTACAAATTTTCTCCGAGTGTAAACTAAACGTCGCACTCGGGGACTTAGCTGCGATCCAGAATCGCCTAAGTAATAACTTTCTCCGAGCGTGCACTAAACGTCGCACTCGGGGACTTAGCTACGATCAAGAATCGCCTAAGTACAAATTTTCTCCGAGTGTGCACTAAACGTCGCACTCGGGGACTTAGCTGCGATCCAGAATCGCCTAAGTAATAACTTTCTCCGAGTGTGCACTAAACGTCGCACTCGGGGACTTAGCTGCGATCAAGAATTGCCTAAGTACAAGTTTTCTCCGAGTGTGCACTAAACGTCGCACTCGGGGACTTAGCTGCGATCAAGAATCGCCTAAGTACAAACTATCTCCGAGTGTGCACTAAACGTCGCACTCGGGGACTTAGCTGCGATCAAAAATCGCGTAAGCACAAACTTTTCTCCGACTGTGCACTAAACGTCGCACTCGGAGACTTGTCCGCGATCACAAATCGCCTAAGTACACAATTGCCTTCGAGTGTATCCTACAGATCCACTCGGGGACTCAGCACACCCTCAGTGAGGCTCATGTAGATGTCAAGACACCTGACAATTACATGAGTAGCAGAACCTCATTGAGACTCATGTAGATGTCAAGACAACTGACAATTACATGAGTAACAACTCGCTCCGAGTACGACCTTGCAGTCGCACTCCAAGACATAGCCGCGATCACGAATCGCCTAAGTACACAATTGCCTTCGAGTGTATCTTACAAATCCACTCGGAGACTCAGCAGACCCTCAGTGAGGCTCATGCAGATGTCAAGACAACTGACAATTACATGCTCCGCATGTTTGCCATTGTCTTCACCAAGAAACGCCAAACAAAAGCCACGAGCCAAAATCGTGTCAACAACTCTTTGGCAAAGGAAGAGCAAAAGATTCGATTCAAATTCAAAGTTCGTCTAAAGATAGTTGGTTCGGTGTCGATCAAGCTTATACACACCGAACCACGAATGTGACGGCCAACAACAGTGGCCAAAGTTTCATACAACCAACACTCGGCATACCGAGGTAAAAGTTTTTCTCAAGCATCGTCAGGACTGGCACTGGGACTGGCAGGCTCCACGAAAGTGTCGAGGTCGATCCCGTCGGTGATGCGAGTGGCGCTCTCAAGGAAGGTCTCCATGAAATCTTCGAATCGAAGCTTTTTGGTGTTGGCGACTTGCAACGCCTTCAGCTTCTCTTCGCGAGCCTCCTTGCATTGCACTCGGACCAACGACAGCGCCACGTCCGCACCACAGCGAGCCGCTGACTTCTTCCACGCCTGCACTCGGGTCGGGACCTCCTCCAACCGAGTCATCAACCCTTCCATCTCTTGCCGAGACTCCTCTTCGGGCCACAACTCCTTGTCGATTCGGCCGACGACCTCTCTCAGTCGACCGATGAAAGGTCCCACTTTGCCTAGGGAATGTGCGCTCGGAGCATGTCTCGATTGGCGTCCTCGCCGAGTGGAATGTTCGGAAGAACCGACCGCTCAACGTCAGCTGCTTCAGCCTCAGCGTCCATGAAAAAATCTGCAAAGACAAGACAAGCAAACAGTAAGCGCAGAATGAAATACATAGTCAATAAGCACTCGGAAAAACAAAACTTACCACTGAGAAGCGCAATCATCTTCCTTGCCCAGTCACTAATGTAATTCTCCTGTGCTATGCACCGCCTGTTCATCACCTGCATCTGTCCCATCAGCTCGGTTCTTTGTTTCCCCATTTTCTCCATTTCGGCCACCAATGCCTTGTTTGCCTCACGGGACTCCTCCAAGGACTTCTCTCGTTCAACCAGAACACCCTTCAGACCAGCCAAGGCAAGCATTGCTGCATCCAGTTCCGCAGCAAACTGAATCTTTTCAGCCCTCAAAGCGTCGTACGTCGATCCCATCTCGCAAGTCTTCTGAAAGTCAACGCGAAGAGACGGTCAGACACATTCAACAAGGACAACAATAAAAATTCCAAGTTCTTCAGACCCCTGCCGACGCAAGCAGTCGACAGCGGTCTCGGGGACTACACCCAGTGGGTTCACTCAGAGTGACCCCACTGGCATGAACCTCAAACAGGTCCGCCCTATTGAGATACATAACAAAAAACAAGCCTATGAGGTTACTACTACTCGACCTGAGTAAAATTACTCCCGGGGACTCATCCAGTAGGTGCACTCGGAGTGCCCCCACCGGTAACATTCGAACAGATTAGCTTTGATCTGATCAAGTTAAGGAAAATGTATATAAAGACAACTGCCGGTGCAAGCACTCGACAGAAGTCTCGGGGACTACACCCACTGGGTTCACTAAGAGTGAACCCACTGCAAAATAATCCTATTGTATCCGAGTACATTGCTTAAACACCCAGTGGGTTACAAGAGGAAAGTAAATACTTACTAGCCCACTTACTCGGATATCGTCCCGGAGTTCCAAGCTTCGCGTGTACACAGACGCGATGGAGTCGTACGCTCTCTTGGCATCACCCGCCATCAACTCCGCCTGCACCATGGCCTCCTTGGCAGCTCCCACCTGATCTTCCGGGAGGCGCCGGGCGTCGTACTGGACAGTCGACGGACCTGGCACCACAAGAGACTCCTTGGGCATCCCAAGTCCTGCTCCAGTCGGTTCAGCAGCGATAAGTGTCGTTTCAGTCGACGACATCGTCTCAGTCGATGGCGCGTCCATGGCGGGAGTAGTAACCGGTGGAACAACCTCAAGGACAGGCACCGTAGCTTGCTCGGACCTCTCCTGGTCGTCCTCCTCCACGGGAATCACCTCTGAAGGAAACCCGACTGAACGACGTGAGATCACAAGAAAAAGGCAAGACCAGAGACAGAATTCGTGAAATAATAATGTAAGCTCTCGGAGTCGCCACGACGTACCTTGCTGGGATGTGACGACGTTGTCCGTATCCATGGGATCGTCCCCCTGGCGTGGTAGAGAAGTGGCAGAGGTGGCAGCTCTGTCGAGTAAAATTCACTCGACCAATAAGCGCGAGTCCAATCAAATACTGGAAGAAGATAGAAGAATACACTTACGCTGAGGCAACGGGAACGGCGATCCTCATCCGCGGCAAAGCCTTCCGAGGCTTGGATCCACTCGGTTTGTCCACCTTAGAGGGCTGGCCCGCGGGCTCAGCAGCAGAGTCCCTGGTCCTCTTTGTGCTCCGAGCGCTCGGAACCACATGAGCAGCTGGCGGGGCACTCGAGGCCGCTGGGGGAGCCGACGGAGCCACAGGTTCGTGACGGCGTTTAGTTCGAGGCTCTGGGGGTGGGGGTGGCGAGCTCTGTTCCCCATCTTCCCCTTCTTCTTCTCCGGACTCCTCCTCCGTCTCTCCACTGTCGGATACGTACTCGACGCTCTCCACGCTACCCTCCTGGCTACCTTCCTCTTCCTCAGCCTGATTCCCGTTCGAGACAGGAGAAAACCAGTTGGTCCACGCCTGCATGAGACACAGTCGACAACATCAGACGTCAGACAGTAATACAAGAAAAAGCAATAAACCTAAGACAATTGGGTGCACTCGACAAGTTATACTCACCTCATTCGGAGGAGGGTTGTCCGCACGGAAGGGCTTCACTCGCCGGGCTCCTGTGGGATTATCGCAGGCGCCTGTGATGTTGAGGACCCACGACGCCACCAGCTCCCCGGTCACGCACTCGGGGTTAGTCCGAGTGGAGTCCTGAGGCCCCGTGTAGTGCCACATGGCATGGTGTCGAGCTTGCAAATGCTGGATACGCCAACCCAGAAAAACCTCCAGCAAATCTATGCCAGTGACTCCCTTTCGGACGACCTCTACAAGCGCATCGACCAGAGGCTGGATCTGGATCTTCTCCATCTTCGTGAGCACGAGCTGCCTAGGCGGAGCCGGTCGGTCTAAGCTAAAAGGTGGTAGTCCAGTGGCGGCATTCGGGCCAGCAACGTCCTGGCAGTAAAACCAAGTCGACTGCCAGTTCCTAACGGATTTAGACAACTGAAGAGCGGGATAGCTACTTTTACTTTTCTTTTGGAAGCCTAAGCCTCCGCAGAGCTGGAGGGGGTGAGTTTTGTCATCCGACTGGCTCAGCCTTTTGATGGTTTGAGATCTAGCAGAGAAGATGTGCTTAAAAAGCCCCCAATGGGGAGGACAGCCGATGAAACACTCGCACAGCACGACGAAGACGGAGAGATGAGCTATTGCGTTGGGAGGAAAATGGTGGAGCTGCGCCCCGAAGTGGTTCATTATACCTCTCAAGAAGGGATGAGGAGGCAGAGAGAAGCCTCGGTGCACGTGACTGAGCAGCAAGACGCGCTCCCCCTCCTGGGGCGCCGGCTCGGTCTCGCCCTCCGCCGGCAACCTCCACGTCTTGTGCTCGATCATGCCGTGCTCCACCAGCTCCAGCATGTCCTCCTCCGTCACCGTGGAGGGGAGGAAATCCCCCTGGATCCAACCCGCCGGCAGTGCTCGCTGCCGCCGCTGAGCAGGAGCCGCCGCCTTCCCCTTCTTCTTCCGTGCCTCGAGCTTGCTCGTCTGCCCCTTTGTCATGGTGGAGGCTGCAGACCCGCGGGGGAGAAGGAGAAGGAAGGAGCTTGAGATGCGCAGGAGGTGACGAGAGAAGCGGGGCAAGTGCGAGCTATCACGCGAGTGCAACGAAAAACCCTCGTCGTAGGGGTTTAAATAAGGTTCCGACTGGGTCACTAGCAGGTGGCCCCGAAATCTTATCCCCCGACCGGTTGCTGCGATATTAGTGGAGGAGATAAAGGCGCGGAAATCGAGGCGGCAGATATTACTCGATTAGATGTCGTCATCCCCGCCGAGCGCGCGGCAACCGAAATTTGAGGATCCCGGAAAATCCGTCGCTGTCAGTTGACTGATCGCGTCAAAAGATACCACGGAAGCACTCGGTCCCTGACGGTTCGTTTCACAAATACATCCACTCGGATCACTTGTCAAGAAGATAAAATGGATCGAGGCAGACAACGCCAAAGTCGCATCCATACCAGTCGGATCCGTACTCCAAGCATCGCTTCGTCGTTCCAACCCCAATCCATTCGGGGACTAATGATGGGGTTATAGTCCTAGGGTAGGGTCATAGGCCTGCCCTATGGGTCCTACCCAAGGACTACCCTTCGTAAAAGGGTAAGGCCCTTAGTCAGTTCCGACTAAATTAAGGACTTCCCATCATCCAGTCGGTGACGATTCCTCCATCATCCAGTCGGAGATGAGCATTCAGAGCGTATCAAACTTACCGACTGGATTCCACTCTGTACATCGTAACCCCGTGGAGGGCAACGGTCATACGTTTCCATGTACCTTTATTAGCATTTAAGACATACGTTATCTGTAACATAGGCATTTATTCGCCACTACTCCACCCCTGTGCACGGAACCGTTATGAAGGGTAGCGCACTCTATATAAGCTGCCCTTCCCCACTGGTGCAGGGGTTAGCAATTCACTGTATTCCATATTCCACTCGACAACAAGCTCCCAAGAGCACTGAGACGTAGGGATTTTATCTACACTGTAGAGGGGCCTGAACTCATACAACATCGTCGTAGCTAAGGCTCTGCCCATCCATTCGTACCCTACACATCTACTGTCACACTTATACCCACGATAATATTTTTAAATACTCAATATTATTTAAATACTTATCCGACATTTTTGTATACATGATCTATATTTTTCAAATACTTATTCAAAATTTTAAAAATACTTGCTCAACATTTTTAAAATACGTGTTCAACATTTGTTTCAAATGCTTGATTATATTTTTATATACAAGAATAACGTTTTCTAAGATACTTCTTCAATATTTTTCAAATACCTATTCAACAGTTTTGAAGTACTTGTTTAACATTTTTTAAATAAATTTTTAACATTTTTCAAATGTTTCATTAGAGGTTTTTTTTACAATATAGACATTTAGAATATTTAAAATATAAACAAATGTAGAAAAGCAAATGAAATGAAACAGAAAACGTAAAAAATACGAAAAAAAGGTTGTTGCCTCCTGTGCTTGTAGGCCAGGCCCCCCCTTCAGCGAGAGGTTACTTATGAACCCGTACCAGTATTATTCATCCACAATGACTATTTTTCGCCTTAAGCGATGCCAAAGCGTTCGATCGTGTCAGACGCTACAGCAACGGGCTAACCCAAATAGTGGGCTCCTAACAAGAATAAGAAAAGAAAAAAGAACGCCGAGTGGGGATTCTAACTATGATCTTCTCGCTGGCAATAAGGGTTGCGCGAGTGGGCTAGGATCACATTGGACCAACTTAAGTCGAGTCGAGCTGAGTTTTCATTGTTTCTTCTTTGTTTTTTTTCTTCTAGATTTTCTGTTTTTTTTTTAAATTTTCACTGTTTTTTTCTTCATTTTTTGGTTTTTTACTACTTTCTCGGTTTTCACTGGGATTTCTCTGTTTGTTTGGTCTTTTTTTTCTTCTCCATTATTTGTTTGGTTTTCTTTTTTTTCTACCCCATTTTTTGTTTGTGTTTTTTATTCTTATGTTTGTTTTCGTTTACACTCTACATTTTCGTATATATCAAAATCATTTTTGTAATAAGTGATCAACATTTTTTGTATACATGTTCAACATTGTCTGAGCACTTATTCAACATGTTTAAATATTTTTTCAACATTTTAATACTTATTCAACATTTTAAAATAGATTCTCACATTTTTTAGATTGTTGTTCTGCATTTTTTAATAATCACTCAAAATTTATGAAATACTTATTAAATATTTGAATACTTATTCAATATTTTTAAACACTTTTTCAATATTATTCAAATACTTATCTGACATTTTTATATACATGATCTACATTTTTAAAATACTTGTTAAACATTTTAAAAATACTTGTTCAACGTTTGTTTCAATTACTTGATTAACACTTTTATATACAAGAATAATGTTTTTTAAGATACTTCTTCAATATTTTTCAAATACATATTTAACATTTTTTAAATACTTGTTTAACATTTTTCAAATGTTTCATTAGTGATTTTTTATAATGAGTTATTTATAATATTTGAAATATAAACAAATGTAAAAAAGCAAATAAAACGAAACAGAAAACGTAAAAAATACGAAAAAAGAGGTTGTTGCTTCCCAAGTGTGGGCCGGGTCCACCAAACCAAAGAGGCCTTACTTTTGCTTCGTGAACATTGGGGGACGGGAACGGTCCAATAAGAGCCCAACGTCGAGAGCCCACTCAGTATTATTTCTCTCTCTTTTCCGGCTCCGGTGGGCTCCGTGTCCACCGTCAGCTCACATTACCCTAAACCCCCCAAACCTCTGCCGCCGCGGAGAGAAATCCATGGCGGTTGACAAGCCCGGCGGCAGCGGCAGCGGCGGCGGCGGGGCCTCCTCCTCGCCCGCCTCCACCACGGACCGCTTCCTCAAGATCGTGCTCAGCTGGGACTACCTCCGCATCGTCGCCGCCTCCAAGGTACACTCGAATCCCTCCGCACCAACTAACAGTACCCGACGGAATCCCTGAACCTTGACCTTCTCCGGGCTGGGCCGGGCAGGGCGCGGACAAGGCCAAGGGGCTGCGGGAGGTGAAGAACAGCTACGCCTCGGTGGACGAGTACCTAGGCGTCTTCGAGCCGCTGCTCTTCGAGGAGGTCAAGGCGCAGATCCTCCAGGGCCGCAGGAACGATGGCGAAGGGGAGGAGGATGGTGGGCTTTGCTACACTTGCCGCTTCTCGATTTTCGCCTCTTGGTTTATTAATCAGTTCTTGATTTTGTGGTTTGTGGTCTGTTTGAGTAGAGATCAAGCTGGACTGGCAGAGAGGGGCGGTGAGAACATGTGCAGAGTCCGAGGGTTTCCACAAGTTGTCCATGCTGGTGTCCGATGGCCTCCGCGACATTGTGTCACTGTCAGAGAATGACCTCCTCCTGCTCTCCAAAGAGAAAGTAAGTTCCATGCTAGCAGGAAGCAGACAACATCCCAGCCAATTTAGTGGATGTTACAGCGTGCTGACTGCCGAACACTCAATCTGTTTGTTGTTAAAATCTCATGTTTGAAAACAATAAACATTTGTGACCAATGTACATACCAGATTAAGTATGGATGTTTTCAGATAATTTCTTAGGGAAAATTGATCGGTCCATCAGATCTATGTAGCATACGTCTTGATTGCATTTCCCCCACATTTACTGTGCACCATACATGGTTAACCATATTGATGGGTTAGGATATGCCTGCATTTTGCAGTTTGAGGAGGGAGTGAATCCTACCGCATATGCATTTGCCGTGGTGGAACAGCGAGGCGGTAAAGATACCCTCTCCCTTAGAACATTTGTGGCGGGGGAAATACGAAATCTAAATGTTGCACAGCCTGTGAAGTCTTTAAGGCTACAGCGCTTTGCTTCCATTTTGTCAAAACCAGATAGCTTTCTGTGGATTTTAAAGGTGAGTTTCGGTTGTTACTAAAGAATGCCTGAGTTTTCATGCTTGTCTCAGTTATTAAGGGCATGTACTTCTAGATATGAACTTGATATTTCCTTTTTGGTCAATATACTCAGATGTGCAGCTTATCTACCATACTGCGGGAGTACTCTGGAATGCACTCTGTAGCTTCACATCCTTTTAAGGATTTGATTCTTTCAGCTTCTGAGAACAACAGAGATGGAGATGATCAAAATCGTGCTTGGAATGTACCCCAGCCACTTATGGATTACCTGAAAGCAAATCTTAATGGTTCACAGCTAGATGCAGTTAATGTGAGCGTACTTTGTACTATTTGATGTTGTTGTCATATCTACTTCCGAGGGAAATGTATGTGCCTAACAGACTAGTATTGTCTCCTGCAGGCAGGTCTTTCGCGCAGATCCTTTGTCCTTATTCAGGTTAGTCTGCTACCTTTTCCTTTTGCTCTAACTTGCAGTGTATTGTTGTTTACCTTGTCAAGAAAAATGTAAAGTGAGATCAATTTTGGACGTATGCATTTTCTGGAGAATGTATAAGCAGATCTGTGAACATTGCACTCCTTAGAAGCATGAACCACTGACTGTGGAGTTCTACTCTTATTTGTAGGGCCCACCAGGAACTGGAAAAACACAAACGATCCTTGGACTTCTCAGTGCTGTTCTCCATTCCGCTCCTGCGAGAATGCAGACTAGGTAATAATCTTCTGTTTCTTTTCTGTAATATTGAGTGAAATGCATATTGGTAATTTTATTTTGGAGATGAGAAAAAAAATCCTCGTCTTTTTTTAATAAGAAATGACATAATAAAAAGTTACAACAGAAACATATACACTGTAATCTGCAGAAGCTTATTCCTCTTTTGTCGTAATGTTTCTTCCAGATAAAAATGAGTGCATGTATCTCACATGCTTCATGATCCTTTTGCAGAGGAGGGTTTGATGTTCAAAAGCATGGGCCAGAGCTGGACATAGAGAGCAAGTAAGTGCTTCCTGGTTAGTTTCTGACATTCTTTGGTTTTGGAACGCTGAAGGAAAGCATAAAATGCTGAGTGATTAGCATGCAGCAGTTATAAGATTAAGGATATTGCCTGAAATGATAAGATTGCTATGGTTTACATTTGCACTATCATTTATAGTGATCCTTCAGCATCTAGCTTCAGCCTTCATGTGCTGTGTGGGAATTTTTTATATGTGTTTTCTGTTGCAAAATTCTGCAAGATTCTACTACAAGTATTTTCAAGCACTTAGCACCATCTTACTGTGGAGTTTACATGATAGGCATGCAAACTGGATGAAAGCATCTCCTTGGCTAATTGGTGCAAATCCTCGAGATATGATTATGCCTGTTGATGGTGATGATGGTTTTTATCCTACTGGGAATGATCTGGTACTCTTCTATACTCGGTAGTTAGCTATATTTGACATTATGTCTGGATGTGGATGGTTCACCCTTACAAGGTTAAAACAATTCTGGACAGAAACCTGAAGTTGTAAGTTCCAACCGCAAGTATCGGGCCCACGTGTTGGTCTGTGCTCCGTCCAACTCAGCACTTGATGAGATTGTGTTGCGTGTTCTCCAAACAGGTTAGTTATTTTTGGCTCTATGTCATATGATGCTGAAAAATGTTAATCAAAATGAAAGTATTATTTTTTCGGGAAAACGCAAAGGCTTGCGTTTCTTTTCATTGAAAAGGGAGAGAATATGTACAGTACATGCCTTCGAGAAGGAGGCTACAGGGGTTCAAAAGAAAGAAAAGAAAAGGAAAAGGAAAGAAAGGCCTGCACAAGACTAGTGCACGTCCCAGGTAGGCGGCACAATCGTCCCAAGGCCGGTGGCCCCAGCCCGAATCCAAAGGGAGGCTTCCTCTCTGATCTTTGCCGAAAGCACGGCAGTGGAGGGCCGTTCGCCGTCAAACACACATGAGTTGCGGTGCTTCCAAAGCATCCATGCTGTGAGGAGGGTTGCCGTGGCGAGGCCCTTGCGCATAGCCTTAGGCGTGTCCAGCTTGGTTTGCATCCACCAGTCGTTTAGGGAGGCCTCTTGGTCTGGCGGCCGGCATGTCAAACGCAGCCAGGAGAGCGTGTCATGCCACACCTGCCGCGAGAAGGGGCAGGTGACTAGCAAGTGGCGCATCGTTTCATGCTCTTGGTCGCAAAGGACACAGCGTGGATGGTGTTGAAGGCCGCGGCGGCGCAGGCGGTCCGCTGTCCAGCACCTGTCTAGATTGGCAAGCCATTGGAAGAACTTGACGCGGGGTGGCGCCCAGCTTTTCCAGGTCAGCTTCCATGCATCGCAGCTAGTGGAGCCCTGGAAGGTGACGAGGTACGCACTGCGCGCAGAGTAGCAGCCATTTGAAGTCCACCTCCAGATTAGCTGGTCCGGTCCCTCGGTGAGAACAAAGCCTTCGGTTTCGCGCCACAGCAGCAAGTATTGGTCTATTTCATGGATGCCTAGGTGGCCGTGGATGTCTCTAGCCCAGGTGTGGTTGAGGAGGCCTTCTGCAATGGTGCGCTGCTTGCGCCGTCGCTTGGGGATGCAAGCGTATAGCCTTGGCGCGACCTCGCTGACGGAGCGGCCACCGATCCAGCGATCCTCCCAGAATCTCCCCGTTCTGCCATCCCCCACGGCCAGTGTGGTGGAGGCGAAGAACAGGGCCTGCTCGTCCTTGGAGAATTGGAGATCGAGGCCGCGCCAAGCCCGGCCCTCGTCGATACGGCTGAACCAGAGCCACCGCAGTCGTAGGGCGAGCCCCGCGCGCTCCATGTCCTGGACGCCTAGGCCGCCGAGGGAAAGCGGCCGGCAGATGCGTCGCCAGTTGACGTGGCAGCTGCCACCGTTTGCGGCGGCGCGGCCCTCCCAGAGGAATCCTCTCTCAATTTTTTCAATGAGCTTGGTGGTCTTCTTCGGAGGGGCGAAGACGAGGAGCTGGTGGATGGGGATAGCGCAGAGAACTGACTTGACGAGGGCGAGGCGGCCCGATTTGTTCATGAGCCGAGATTTCCAGCCAGGGAGCATGCCCCCCACCTTGTCGACCAATGGCTGCAGCTGGGCGCTGGAGGGTTGCCTGATGGTGAGGGGGATCCCGAGATATGTGAGCGGTAGGGTCGCGATCTTGCACCCAAGGAGCTCCGTGGTCAGGTCTGTATCTCTCGGATCGCAGTTGAGCATGGTGGCAGAGCTTTTGTTGTAGTTGACGCGCAGCCCCGAGGCTCGACCGAACAGCTCCAGGATCGCCTTGATCGCAGCAATGTCACTCTGGGATGGGTGGCAGAAGAGTACCACGTCGTCAGCGTAGAGTGAGACCTTCGGGACGGGGCGGTGCGGGTGCAGCTGCTCCAAGATGCCCAGCGACACGGCCCGCTTAATGAGACGCCCCAGTGTGTCCACGACAAGGACGAACAGTTGAGGTGACAGCGGGTCACCCTGCCGCAGCCCTCGGCGATGCCAAATGGGGGGGCCTGGCTCGCCGTTGATCAGTACTCGCGTGCGTGCAGACGACAGCAGGAGGGCCAGCCTGTCGAGGAATCGGCCTCCAAAGCCGTACTGACGGAGTACCTCGAACAGGAAGGGCCACGAGACGGTGTCGAAGGCGCGCGCGAGGTCGAGCTTGAGCAAGACCCGGGGCGCGCGCAATCGGTGTAGGAGACGCGTCGACTGCCGGACGAGGACAAAGTTGTCGGAAGGGAGCGGCCGGCGATGAAGGCGTTCTGATTCCTGCTGACCAACCTGTCCAGCTTTGGTGCCAAGCGTAGGGACAGCGTTTTGGCGAATATCTTGGCGACCAGGTGGATGAGGCTGATGGGTCTATAGTCGCCAATGGCCTGGGCATCTGGGCGCTTTGGCAAGAGCGCGAGCATGGCCTGGTTGAGGTGGTGGAATCCTCTGCTCCGTAGCTGGAAGAGCTGATGGAAGACGGCGACAATGTCGTGCTTGATGCAAGCCCCAGCAGGCGTGGAGAAATTCCGCGGTGAAGCCGTCGGGCCCCGGTGCTTTGCGCGCGGGCAAGCGCTTGATGGTGTCCCATATCTCCTCCTCCGTGAATGGAGCGTCGAGGTCCTGGAGATCATCGGCAGGGTCGATCAGGTGCTCCAGGTTTAGCGTGCACTCGCGGGCGGTGGCGGTGCCGATGAGGGCGTCAAAGTGCGTGAACGCGGCCTCAGACATCTCGCTTTGTTCGGTGAGGAGCCGGTCTGCAGTGGTAAGGCTGAAGATCGTGTTCTTTTGCCGGCGGTAGGAGCACTGCTGGTGAAAGAACGTTGTGTTGGCGTCCCCATCTCACAGCGAGGCGATGCGCGCCCGCTGCCGTGCGATGGTCCGCTCCAGCGATGCAAAGCCCAGGTAGGCCAGCTTCAGGTCTTTGTGCAGCCACACTTCCAGTGGCGATAGCGGACGCTCCTCTTGGGCCTTGTCGAAGCTAAGAATGAGCACCCTGCATAGCGTGAGCTTGTGCTTTACGCTGCCCACTGACCGCGCAGACCAGCTGGTGAGCGCCTTCGCGGTGGCCTGCAGGCGCAGCAGGAGGCGCCGGAAAGGATCAGCATCGTCCACTGACGCCCAAGCGTGCGCCACAGTCTGCTGGAATTCGTCGAGACGCAGCCAGAACTCCTCGAAACGGAAACGACGGTGGGCGAGAGGTGTGGGGGAGCAGTCCAGCAAGAGGGGGCTGTGGTCGGAAACCACAGATGCGAGGCAGGTGGCCTATGCCGACGGCATCCTCCCAGTCCGACGTGCAGAGCACGCGGTCGAGGTGTACCAGTGTGGGCGGGGATTGAGCGTTAGACCATGTGTAGCGGCGACCGTGGAGGTACACCTCTTTCAGAGCGAGGTCGTTGACGCAGCGCCGGAAGCGGCCCATCATCCGCCTATCTAAGAGCCCGTTATTCTTGTCCTCGTCGTGCAGGATCAGGTTGAAGTCACCGCAGATCATCCACGGGCCCGGGCAGTCATGACGCACCTCCCGGATCTCATGGAGGAACGCGATCTTGTCGTTGTCATCCTGGGGGCCATAGACCACGGAGATCCACCACGGAGTACACTCAGGCGCAGCGACCCTGGCGATAAGGATGTTGGTGGTGAGCATTGGGTCGGAGATGGTCACGACCCGGCTCTTCCACGCCAGGAGGATTCCTCCTCGTGTACCTTCCGCGGGCAGGTATAGGTAGCCGTCGAACTCCGGCCCGAGCACCTCTAGGACAATGGAGGAACTAATAAGTTCCATCTTGGTCTCTTGTAGGTAGACGACCGAGGTGTCGGACATAGCGATAAGGGAGCGGATCGCTAGGCGTCGCGCGCGCGCGTTGAGGCCACAGACGTTCCAAATCACGAACTTTAGGTTGTAAGCCATAAACTAGCATGTTCGACGATGGGAAACAACTACAGGCTAGACCTCCACGAGGCAGCCAGCAGGTACAGGCGTACGTGGGCTCGCGGCCAGGCTCGCCGGTGGCTCGCGGTCGACCAGCTTGGCAATGGCCGCGATCACCTCAGCCGAGATTTCGGTCGCGAAGACCCCGTCGTAGGCCTTCATAGCTTCGGCCGTGATGGCCTGGTCGGCCCCGACGATCCCCAGGGTGCGCAGGACCTGCACGCGAGCACGCCGCTCCGCGGTGGGGGGTGCCGAGGCCGCGTTCTTCGTCGTTGCAGAACGGCCGCGCCGCGGCGCAAAGTTGAGGGATTGGCGGCGCGGGCGTTTCCCGGGTGTAGGCAGGGCGGCCCGAAGCTGTCCGGTGGCCGCCGTGAGGAAGTCTCCCAGCGTCCAGGGAGCTGGGTGCGACTCTGGTCTCCGGCGCGCTCTCCTCATCGTGATCGGTGGCGAGGCAAAACGGTCAGGGGTGGGGCGGGCCGTTTCCGCAGGGAGGGGGCTGGGCGTCCTCATCCCGGAGCAAGGCTCGGCGGTGGCGTCACGGCCCAACCCAACCGAGGGCATTTGCTGTGGGCTCACCTCGGGGCCCGGCCCGTTGTTTGCGCGATTTGAATCCGCGGGGGCGTGGTCGCGGGCTGGCAGGCCAGTAGCGCTGGCAGGCGGGGCCGCGGGACTGTGCGTTGCGCCAGTGGATGACGCCGCCAGAGCGTCGCATGGCCCCGACGTGGGATCTTCCTCGGGTGCAGCGGATGACGCCGCCAAAGTATCGCTTTGTCTCGACAAAGTATCGTCTTTGGGGACCGTGGGCGGTAGGGGCTGCGAGCCAGTGGGCCCACCGTTGTCTGGTTGCGAATCCGGGACCATGTCGCAGCTGCCAATCGTGGGATCTGGTGGCGAGCGGGTCCACGAGACAGGCGTTCCTGGCGAGGTGCAGGTCAGCTCCTGGTCGTGCGAGGGAGGCGACAAACGGTGCACAGGAGTTGCGGGCCCCGAAGCTGGCGTGGTGGGGCGGCTTGTGGACTGGGAGGCGCCAGCTGTCCCGGCCAGAGGCGGTTCGGTCGCAGCTTGGACCGTGGGGGGGTCCGCATCTGCAGGATCAGGCTGTCGGGCTTTCTTTTGCCAGACCCACTTTCCTCTTTCGGCTCGGCGACGAGGACATCGGGCCCCGTCCTGGCCAGGCCATGGTGACATCCTCCTCGAGTTGGTGGCGGGCCCCGATTGGGGTGGCGGTGGCGCCGTACGAGAGCGGGAAACGGCGGTGCGCCAGTCAGTCTCCATGGCGACCCCGTCGGCCAGACGCGAGCCCCCTGCGGCCGACCAGGTCAGGGCGTCGAGGGTGGCGTCGCAGGCCCGGCCGGCGGGCGTGGCTGGCGCGTTAGGGCGGCGACGCTTGCGCCCGCGGCGACGATCTGGGCCGCGGCCATCGGTGCGCCCAGGAGGGGGGGCCCCACCGGCGCCAGCATGGTCGTCCGGCGGGGGGCGCCGGCCTGTCGAGCTCGGCCTGCACCAGCCGGATGGAGATCCGGTACGTGAGAGTGCGCACCGCGGGCGCCTGGGAGGGGACGCGTGCTGGGATGGTCTCCACGATCTCGAGGGTGGCATGGCGGCGGATGGACGCCGGGTCGCGGGCGCGCCCGGAGAGCCGGAAGGTGGCGAGGTCCGTCCAGGAACGCGTCCCTGGATGGAGGCGCTCGACCCAGCAGGAGTCGCCAAGGATGCGCTCCACGGTGTCCAGGTTCCAGGGATGCCGCGGAGCTCGAGCTCCACGCGGTGATCCAGGCTCTCGCAGCCGGCGTGGGCTAGCTTGCTCCAGGGGCGGAGGGACAACGTGAAGGAGGGGCCTTCAATGTGGTGGTCGCCATAGATGCGGTCCTTGGTGGCCTGGGAGGCGCAGATGATGAGGAAGTCTTCCGGGTGGTGGATGTGGACTGAGAAGTTGCCGGGGTGCAGCTCGAGGTTGGCGAAGAGCGTGTCCGCGACCTCGTCGGCTGTAACTGGCGGCTTGGACCCAGTGATGGTGGCCACCATCCCGCGCTGCAGCACCGCCTCTGCCTCCTCGGTCTCGACGGAGCGCGGGATGAAGACGCGCGGCTGCACCACAGGGCCGACGGCGGGTGCCGTGGCGCACGGGGGCTGGCTGGGCCGCGGCGGGGTTTCGCGCTGCTGGGGCGGAGTGGTCACCGGCAGCAGAGCGCGGTCCCTGGCCCGACGCTCCGGCGTGCATTTTCTAGACTCGTGTCCGTTGAGGAGGCAGCGCCGGCACCGGACCTGGTTCGTGCAGTTGCGGACGGTGTGGTTGGGGTCGAGGCAACGGAAGCAGAGGCCGGCGGCCTCCTCCGGCGTGGGGCTGCGACGAAGACGCGGCGCGGGGGCGTCCGCGCGGCGGGGGCGGCGGTGGCGCTTGCTCCTCGGCAGCTCCCAGGCGCCGCCGGCGTCTGCCGCGTCCACGGCCGCATCAGCCACGCGGTGGACCTCCGAGTGGGGCCCCAGGCGGGTCGACGCAGGGGCGCGCGGGGGCTGCGCGGGGGCGGCCGGAGGCTGGCGCGCCGGCGGTGGAGGCGAAGGAGTGCGCACCACGTTGCGGTAGGAGCTGGAGTCCGACGAGGAGCTGTCCGAGTCTCTCCAGCGATCCTCGCGGTGGTGGCGGCTCGGGCCACAGCCAACGTCAGCGGGGGCCATGACTCCGGGGAGGGCGAGGGCCGGGGAGGGAGGGGTAGGCAGGAGGGTCACCGGCGGAGGGCGTCGGCGGCGGCGGGCTTGGCTAGGCTAGGCGGCTGGGGAGCAGGGAGGGGAGCGGGGCGGAGAGGGGGGAGCCATCTCATGATAAGTTGCCCTTCTCAAATGAAAGTATTATTGCATCCATATGTCTGTGATCAAATACTATTGTTTGTAAGCTTGCGCTTATTGCTTTGGTCATGCGCAAATTAAGTAACAAAGTTATTGCATGTTTTCAGGAATACGTGATGAAAATAACAACACCTATAATCCCAAGATTGTGCGTATTGGACTGAAGGCGCATCATTCTGTCAAAGCAGTTTCCATGGATTACCTTGTATGTGATTTGAGTTGCTAAGCATTCTGTCTAACTTGTGTCAATTATAACGAGTTCAAATATTTTCAGATGGACCAAAAACAATCTGGGGTGGCATCAGATGGCGGGAGACCAGGAGCTGGTGAACGTGATCGACTTAGAGCTTCACTTCTTGATGAAGCAGCTATTGTACGAACATCAGTTGTTATCAATATTTGTCGATAATATTTGAAAATTTTATTCTCATTTTCAAGGAAAATTTGTAGGTGTTTTCTACCCTCAGTTTCAGTGGATCGGCCATTTTCACGAGGATGACTCGTGCTTTTGATGTTGTTATAATTGATGAAGCCGCGCAAGCTGTGAGTATATTTTTGTGCATGTTATCTTTTAGTGGAACATTAACAGTATCAGGCTTTGATAACGGCATCATTTATACTTCTATTTGCAAATTATTTCTGAATCTGACATGTGCACTCTGTCTTCAGATAGAACCAGCTACTCTTGTGCCCCTGGTTCATGGATGCAGACAAGTTTTTCTTGTACGCAATCTATTTTTCTCAGATGATTTTACACATCTCTTCTATTCAGCAGTTTACCTTTTCCTTGTCAATGTGTTATAGCTAATCACTATACTAATAGTGTGTTGTAGCTAATCATTATATTACTCGTACTAGTTAAGTACTTTATTTACTCAACAGCAGGATGGTATTATCGATGTCCTTGTGGATTAAACCTAGAATAATTTCACCAGCTTCTCATTTCTTCCTGTACGTGTTTACGCGCACGCCGTACCTAGCCATCTGTTCCTGACCATTTCGCTTCATATCTTCTGTACTCCATTGATATGTTGATACATGAGGTACCTTGAGTATTTTCCTAACAGTGGTTACATTGTATTCTCACCATCACTTCTGATATTCCTACCAGGTTGGTGACCCAGTTCAGTTGCCTGCAACTGTAATTTCAACGACTGCTCGGAAGTTAGGGTAAGACGTCCCCTTATTTTTCTTTAATTGATTCACACTGTTAACATATTGCAATGCTAATACAATGCTAGTTATCCATCAGTTATGGAAGAAGTTTGTTCCAGAGATTTCAAGCTGCTGGTTTTCCCGTGCAAATGCTCAAAATTCAATATCGTATGCATCCAGAGGTAGTATCCCACTTGATTCATGTAAGCTGGAAACTGGATGGCTTTCTGATTTTATTAATACATTCAATAAACAGATTAGTGTATTCCCTTCAAAAGAATTCTATGAAGGCATCCTAGAAGACGGGGAGGGACTCGACAAAAAACGTCCATGGCATTCCTACAGCTGCTTTGGACCATTTTGCTTCTTTGATGTTGATGGGGTTGAATCTCATCTGTCTGGAAGTGGTTCGATGGTGAACGAGGATGAAGTGGAATTCATAACCCTCCTATATCACCAATTGGCCACGCGCTATCCAGAACTCAAATCTAGTTCTCAAGTAGCTGTTATATCACCATACAGGGGTCAGGTGAAACTCTTGACGGACCATTTTCGGTCGACCTTTGGCGACCAATCAAAGGAAGTTATAGATGTGAACACCGTTGATGGATTCCAGGTAACTAGTTTATTAACATGCATTGCAGATCTGCTCTATGTAATCTAGTGGATTGCAGCGATTGTAATATGGCATCTTGTTGCTCACATGTAGGGCCGTGAAAAGGAACTCGTCATTTTTTCATGTGTTCGATGCAATAAGGAGCAAAGTATTGGGTTTGTTTCTGATTTTCGGCGAATGAATGTTGCCATCACCAGAGCTAGATCTGCTGTACTAGTAAGTGATCTTTATCCAAACATCAAATGTTGTCTTTTTTGATGATGCACATTGCATACACACTGGTAGAAAAGACGGGGTTTAATTGTATTGGACACACAAACCGTACATGTTTGTTCATGGATTACGCAGTGTGACAGTATGGAGGTTATAGTGCCTGAGTTCCTTTTTTAGACGAACAAGCTGTGCGATGTATAACTCGAGTTGATGTATTCTACCCATTCTACATCTCACTGGGAATCAGGAGTTGGCTTATTTTGTGTAAACTATCATTCTTTGTTGGTAAATACCGAAATAACAAAGTAGTGTGTGATACAGGTAATAGGTTCCTCTTCAACATTTAAGAAAGATAAACACTGGACCAACCTTGTCGAGAGCGCCAAAGAGCGAAACCGTTATTTCAAGGTGAGATCGCTACTGTCTTTCTTTTGAAGCTTGTGTAGAAAATCAACATTTGGTGAATGTAACTAACCATGATCATCTCGCAGGTGCCAAAGCCATTCACCGCGTTCTTTGCAGAGGATAATTTCAAAACCATGAAGGTGGAAAGACCTGTTCTGGATGCGAGGATATCCGAGGCAATAGAAGCAATCAATGAAGTAGTTGCGAGGCAAGAAGTGATGGACGCCGACGATGCTGGTGACCATCAAGCGGATGGAGATGATTATGACGCCATGGAGGCTGACGATGGAGGGGGTGGTGATGATTGATTGTTGTCCTTGATCTATTGCTGGAGGAGGAACTTTATCAGAGTCCGGGTACATAACATAGAAGAGCGAAGTTTTGCATGTTAGAAATTCTGTTATTCTTAGCAAATTTTAGGGGGTTAGAGGCAGGTGCACGTGGCTTGCCCGCCCGACGAATCATCTACACTGACTCCATGCATACATTATTAAGGAACAAAAAATGTTAACCGCAGAAGTGCAGCAGCTCTGGCTTCTGCTGTGTCTATATGCTTATATAGACACATGTGCTGGAATTTGGTGAAGAATGACAACCGGTCCTTCCCTGGCTACATTTCTTTCTTCGCCAGAGGCTGGCACGTGTCGTGAACCTTGCTGTGGCTCTTATGGCTTAGGTGCTGCCATACTCCCATCTCATCACAAAACCCAAATTTAAAAGGTTTAAAATTTTCCAAAAAGGATATGTGGTTGTTCACAAGATTTGTGTCCACAATCCTTAAAAATTGAGATCCAAATTTGAAATACACATAGCCTTTGCTGTTGTATGAGCCACCCGACATTATAGTCCAACCCTGAAAGTGTATCTATTGCTCTGGCGGGCACTAAGGAAATAAGAGTGTGCAGCAGTATTCAAAATGCCTGAAATAAAATAGTCTTGTAATTGACCAAGTCATGTACAAGGTATCCATTTGATCAATAAGTATAGGAAAACAATCTCACGCACATCCATATGCGATACTCTAACTCGGTTAGAGTTAGATTCTAACCTTGAACTAATAACCAAAGAGGTGTTTGGATGACATGGTTAGATTGCCAATAAAAACACTTTTCCAATCATTTGACTCCTTTAATCAAGATTTGGTATGATGAAGGCGGAGGAAAAAGTAATTTTTTCTAGGTCCCATCAAACTCTAACCCAAATAAGCACGAAACACGGCCATAGGGAAATCTTCCGGCTCTGAAGTGAGAAGGTAGTTGAATCATCCATGTCTTATGATACACCTGGTAACAAGAAACTGATTTCATTAGGATTGTAACCGATTAAAAGTAAAATTTATTTGTTTAGAAGACTACTCATAAATTGTTTATGTTTCTGACAGGAACACAAATTATTATTAACTTTGTATTGGTTGGGATGCCCAGCTTGGACAATAGTGCAACGTTCAAGCGGCACATGAGGGCTTCAATGGCAAGCCATTGTGGTAAACCCTTCCCATAAAAAAATAATTTAATATCATTGTGAATACATGACTCACCTATCTATATCTATACCTAATAATAAAGCGGCTATTGCTTCCGTCGGAAAACCCACCGCAACTTTTTTATAAAAAAGCCCCTGTAATTTTTGTTATTCAACTCGCTCCATCATTTATCTGCAACGCAAAAGGAAAAAACGATTCGCTGCAAAAATTATACCCGTACGCATCGCCTCCTCCTGTCGACCCTGGGCCACCCTGGACTGTGTCCAGGTCGCCGCCACACCACTCGCCGCCGCGGTCGACCTCAACCGCCACCGCTCCCGATCTCAACCCACCCGCCTCCGCGGCCGTACATCTCCCCGCTCACTGCCCCCGTTGCGGCGCTCGAGCGCATCGTGTCGACCCTGGTCCACCCTGGCCTGTGCCCAGGCCGCTGCCACACCACTCGCCGCCGCGGCCGACCTCAACCACCACTGCTGTCGATCTCAACCCACCCGCCTCCGCGGTCGTACCTCTGCCCGCTTGCTGTCCCCGTTTCGGCGCTCGAGCACAGCTTCTGGATCAAATCAACGCGACATCTACAGTGACTGGGGATGATGCGTCTGCTCGATGCAGAAAGGCGGTGGCGCGCGGATAAGGCGCGGCGGAGCGAAGTACTTGCAGGTGGAGGCGGGCCTCCATGGCTCACACGGGGAACTCCGAGGTTATGGCGCGGCAACGGCGACTCCTTATGGCCAGATAGAGGCACCTAACCCTTGCTCCCCTCATCGTATCCCCTCCTCCGACAGGAACTCATCATCTGGTGAGATCCCCTCCCATGCCTCCAACCGTGTGCCAAGCACCGGCAAAAAAATTTGTTTTGTGAGGATTTGTTTGCTGATGAATGAATGTATTGAATGTAAGATTGCATTGTTGTAGAGACAGACAATGGAACACCACCTTCAGTTTGTCATCTGATCCCACATTCTCTATCCCATGAGTGAAATAAGATAACAGTCCATTGATCAGTTCACGTAGCCTCTTTGTTTTGCTTTGCTTGTCCCGCTCAATTTCTCATCATGGTGGAATTAACAATGGACGGATTGATTTCTCAATAAAATAGGATAGGACTGACTACATTAGTTAGTTAGCTTATTATTTTAATAAATCAAAATGATTATAAAAAGATTAAAAGCGTGTGGTATTTTTTTCTCCCGTTGCAACGCACGACCCCTTTCGCTAGTCAGATATTAAACTGATAAGAATATATACTACACTTAATCTTAGCCAAAAGGCCGAGAAAGGTATGCTTTTATAAGTTGTCATCGGCCTCATCTTATAGCTTTCTGAGTTGATCGTGTTGCTCGCACGGATCAAAAACAGGTCATTAGGCCAACTTCACAGCACGATCCCAAACAGACGTCCAATTTCGTTTGGATTTTGTCTGTTTGGGGTAAAAAACCGAACAACGGACGCTGGACAGAGGCCGGACAAATACCTTCCACCCAACGCTGGTACCCCATTTCTAACCCATTTCACCAGATGTTCAGCTCGTCATTTTCTCGAACACGTAGCAGGCCACGCCCAGCCTCGCCGCGCCCACGCCGCACGCACGCACCCCCCGTGCCCGCACTCGCGCTCAGCCGCCCCAGCCGCGCCCACGCCCACGCCGCACTCACGCACCCCCGCCGCGCCCACGATCGCGCTCAGCCACCCTAGCTGCGCCGCGCCTGCGCTCGCGCTCGCCCGCCCCAGCCGCGCCCGCGCCCGCCCGCCCCAGCCGCGCCCGCGCCCGTGCTCGCCCGCCCCAGTCGCGCCCGCGCCCGCGCTCAGCCGCGCCCACGCACGCACCCCAGCCTCGCCCACGCCGCACGCCCGTGCTCAGTCTCGCCCACGCACGCACCCCAGCCTCGCCGCGCCGCGCTCGCGCCCACACCGCACACACGCACCCGGCCGCACGCCTGCTGCCTGCTCTAGCGCGAGCACCGGGCCAAGGTGCACGAGCGGCAGGCGAGGGCGACACGGGCGGGGCGAGGGCAGCACCGGAGGTGGGGGCGAGGGCAGCGCGTGCGGCGGCGGAGGACAGCACGGGCGGGCATGGTGGTCACGGGAGAGAAGATGGGAGAGAGGGTGACATGTGGGCCAGACATGGACACAGGCGGGCGAAGAGGACGCGAAGGCGGACGTTTCTTGTCCGCTTTGACCCCAAACCCAGACCAACTTCGGTCTGAAAATAGGGTAGAAACGGACACGGACATGGCAAAAAATGGGTATGCTCCCGTGCGGTGGGTCGTCTATTTGTCCGTTTTACCTTAAACGGACACCCGGACGATTTAGGGTCGCGCGGTGAAGATGACCTTATATACCTGCCTGCGCTTCCACGTTAATTTCACCATAGCAGCCCAGATGCCTTGTAGGCCCAATGGCTCAGCTTAATTCCCAGTCATGACCTGATAACTTAGCTTAATTCCTACTCATGGCCCAATGCCGTGGCTTCTCTGTTCATATCTCAGCCTGGAAAACAGAATAAAAGCAAAGGTTTTGTCATTTGCGTGTGCAGGGATTTAACTTCAAGATTTTGGCCAGTTATAAAAGAATTTCGAGATTTTTATGGACGTGCCAAAGCTATTAAAATAACATAACCTCAGTTAGCGACCTGATGTATGTTGGCAGCTGCAAGTTCCTACAAAGGATCTAGCTTCTTGTAGCGACATTAATGCCTACTTTCTACACTCATTTCCCCCATGTTTTTAATGGTATTTTAAAAACGGAGCCCTTAGAAATTGATCTATTAATTTAAAAGTAGAGAATTGTGTGTTTAATTAGCAGAAAACTGGACAAAAAATGTTGCATCACACCCACAAAAGAAGGCACCCCGACCGACCTCCCTATCCACACACACCACCACCGCCACCACCATCAAGGAGAAAACCACCGTGGGAGTTACCTGTGTTACCTGCTAAAGAAAAAATTACCTAGTGTCCTCACATATAATCACTCATATTTTTTATCTAAAGATGGCTGCCAACACCATACTTAGCATGAAACTAACGAAGGAAAAAAAATGCACCCGATATCCTATGCATTCGGGTAGCTCAGTGCGGGTACGCCCCTACTTCTTCCTCGGCATGTGGCTCCGGCTTCACCGTAGACGAGCAACAAAGAATCCCTCACCGCAACACACACATGAGACTCCTCTTGGGCCATGACAAATAATCGGGCAGGACTAGGTGTCGAGGGAACGATCTTGACAATAGTATTAGGGATACGAATGAGAGGGCGGAGCCTAGCTACAACGCAAGTGTAACACTCGGATTTATGAGTTCGGACCCCTCTTGGAGGAGGTAACAACTCTACCTCTTGTGCCCAGAGGCTAGTGTTTGCTTTAGGGGTGTGTGAATACAACATAGTGCTGAACCCTTGTGCGAGAGCTCCGGGGTGGCTTATATAGAGTTCGCCTGGACCCGCGGTGTCTCATTACAAGGGCATTTAAAGCTAATAACTATGGAAGTTACTAGTAACGGCGACTCTAACTACAACGTTACAGGTAACGTCGGTCTTCACCACGCTTTATGTGAGATGTTAAGTCCCTTGGTTTCGAAATAAAGTCGCAATGGATTCAGGATTGAAGATTTCCAAATGATCGGATTAGCTTGGGAGCCATGCACCATTCGGTAGCATTCGGTCATCTCTCGGGAGAGATATCCTAATGACTCGGGCATACGCGAGCCAAGGGCTTCAAGTGTGTTGGGAAACGTAGCATGGGAAATAAAAAATTTCCTACGCACACGCAATACCTATCCATGGTGACGATCATCTACGAGAAGGGAGAGTGAATCTACATACCCTTGTAGATCGCTAAGAGGAAGTGTATATAACGCGGTTGATGTAGTGGAACATCTTCATGATTCAAATCGCAGCCCGTCCCGCGATCTCATCATGATCCGTCCTGCGATCCTATCAAGATCCATCCCGATCTAGTGTCGAACGGACGATACCTCCGTGTTCAGCACACGTACAACTCGATGACGAACCCCACCTTCTTGATCCAGCAAGAGGGGCGGGGAGGTAGACGAGTTCTCCAGCACGGCGGCGTGGTGGTGGTGGTGAACTAATCAAGCAGGGCTTCGCCTAAGCACCACCAAACTAGACTAGAGGAGAAACCGACCTAGATGAAGTAGAGGGAGCACGTGGCAATTAGGGTTAGGGCTGCCTCTAATTCCTATAGTATATATAGGAGGGAGGGAGGGGAGGAGGCAGCCTCAAACCCTCAAGGTTTGGGCGAAATTGGAGGTGGAGGAGTCCTACTCCAATCCTACTAGGAGTAGGATTCCTCCTCTCCACTTGGAAACCCTTTCCTCCTCTTCCACCTTTAGGTTTTTTCCTTTTCAAACCTCATGGGCCTTAGTGGGGGCTTAGGCCAGCCCACTAGGGGAGGGTTTGTCTCCTCCCACAACCATGAGGCCCCTTGGGGCATGAAACCCCTCCCGATGGTCCCTAGTACCCTCCCGGCACTCCCGGTACACCACCGAAGTACCTGAAACTTTTCCGGTGACCAAACCAGGACTTCCTATATATCAATATTTACCCCCGGACCATTCCGTAGCTCCTCGTGACGTACGGGATCTCATCCGGGACTCCGAACAACTTTTGGTTACCAACACCTATAACTCAACTATACCGAAACGCCACCGAACCTTAAGTCTGCAGACCCTGCGGGTTCGAGAACTATGTAGACGTGACATGAGACATTCTCCGGTCAATAACCAATAGCGGGGCCTGGATTCCCATATCGGATCCTACATATTCTACGAAGATCTTTATCGGTTGAACCTCTATGTCAAGGATTCAGTTAATCCCGTATGTTGTTCCCTTTGTCCTTCGGTATGTTATTTGCCCGAGATTCGATCGTTGGTATCTCTATACCTAGTTCAATCTCATTACTGGCAAGTCTCTTTACTCGTTTCGTAATACAAGATCCTGTGACTAACTCCTTAGTCACATTGCTTGCAAGGCTTGTTGTGATGTTGTATTACCGAGTGGGCCCCGAGATACCTCTCCGTTACATGGAGTGACAAATCCCAGTCTTGATCCATGCCAACACAAGAGACACCTTCAGAGATACCTGTAGAGCACCTTTATAGTCACCCAGTCACGTTGCGACGTTTGATACACACAAGGTGTTCCTCCGGTGTGAGGGGGTTGCATGATCTCATGGTCATAGGAACAAATACATTGACATGCAGAAAACAGTAGCAATAAACTGACACGATCATATGCTATGTTCATAGTTTGGGTCTTGTCCATCACATCATTCTCCTAATGATGTGATGCCGTTATCAAGTGACAACACTTGTCTATGGCCAGGAAACCTTGACCATCTTTGATCAACGAGCTAGTCAACTAGAGGCTCACTAGGGACAGTGTGTTGTCTATGTATCCACACATGCATTTGAGTTTCCAATCAATACAATTCTAGCATGGATAATAAACGAATATTATGAACAAGGAAATATAATAATAACCAATTCATTATTGCCTCTAGGGCATATTTCCAACAGTCACCCACTAGCACCAGAGTCAATAATCTAGTTCACATCACAATGTGATTGTAATGAATCTAACACCCATACAGTTCTGGGTTTCGATCATGTCTTGCTTGTGAGAGAGGTTTTTAGTCAACGGGTCTGAACCTTTCAGATCCGTGTGTGCTTTACAAATCTCTATGCGATCCTATAGATGCCGCTACCACGCGCCATTTGGAACTATTCCAAATGACTGCTCCACTATACGAATCCAGTTTACTACTTAGAGTTATTCGGATTAGTGTCAAAGCTTGCATCGACGTAACCCCTTATGACGAACTCTTTAATCACCTCCATAATCGAGAAAAATTCCTTAGTCCACTAGTTACTAAGGATAACTTTGACCATTGTTCAGTGATTCAATCATGGCTCACTCTTTGTACCCCTTGACAACCTCATGGCAAGGCACACATCAGGTGTGGTACACAACATGGCATACTTTAGAGCCTACGACTAAGGCATAGGGGACAACATTCGTCCTTTCTCTTTCTTCTGTTGTGATCGTGCTTTGAGTCTGACTCAAATTCACACCTTACAACACAACCAAGAACTATTTATTTGCTGATCTATTTTGAACTCCTTCAAAAACATGTCAAGGCATGCATTTCATTGAAAGTTCTATTAAGCGTTTTGATCTATCTCTATAGATCTTGATGCTCAATGTTCAAGTAGCTCTATCCAGGTTTTCCTTTGAAAAACTCCTTTCAAACAACCGTTTATGCTTTCCAGAAATTCTACATTACTTCCGATCAACAATATGTCAACCACATATACTTATCATAAATTCTATAGTGCTCCCACTCACTTCTTTGGAAATACAAGTTTCTCATAAACCTTGTATAAACCCAAAATCTTTGATCATCTCATCAAAGCGTATATTCCAACTCCGAGATGCTTGCACTAGTCCATAGATGGATCGCTGGAGCTTGCATACTTGTTAACATCCTTAGGATCGACAAAACCTTCTGGTTGTATCACATACAACCTTTCCTCAAGGAAACCGTCGAGGAAACAATGTTTTGACATCTTATTTGCAATATTTCATAAATAATGCAGCAAGTGCTAACTTAAATCAAACAGACTTTTAGCATCTCTACGAGTGAGAAAGTCTCATCATAGTCAACAATTTGAACTTGTCGGAAACATCTTTGCGACATGTCAAGCTTTCTTAATGGTGACTTTTCACCATCATCGTCTGTCTTCCTTTTAAAGATCTATCTGTACTTAATATTCTTACGACCATCAAGTAGTTCTTTCAAAGTCCACACTTTGTTTTCATACATGGATCCTCTCTCGGATTTCATGGTCTCCAGCCATTTGTAGTAATCTGGGCCCACCATCGCTTCTCCATAGCTCGTAGGTTCATTGTTGTTCAATAACATGACCTCCAAGACAGGGTTACCATACCACTCTGGAGCAGTATGTGACCTTGTCGACCTACAAGGTTTGTAGTAACTTGATCTGAAGCTTCATGATCACTATCATCAGCTTCCACTTCAATTGGTGTAGGCGCCACAGGAACAACTTCCTGCGCCTGCTACATACTGGTTGAAGTGACAGTTCAATAACCTCATCAAGTTACACCATCCTCCGACTCAATTATTTTGAGAGAAACTTTTCCTCGAGAAAGGACCCGTTTCTAGAAACAAACACTTTGCTACCGGATCAGAGATAGGAGATATACCAAACTGTTTTGGGTGTGCTATGAAGATGCATTTATCCGCTTTGGGTTCGAGCTTATCACGCTGAAACTTTTTCACATAAGCGTCGCAGCCCCAAAATTTTAAGAAACGACAGCTTAGGTTTCTCCAAACCATAGTTCATACGGTGTCATCTCAACGGAATTACGTGGTTCCCTATTTAAAGTGAATGTGGTTGTCTCTAATGCCTAACCCAAAAACGATAGTGATAATTCGATAAGAGACATCATAGTATGCACCATATCCAATAGGGCACGGCTATGGTGTTCGAACACACCATCACACTATGGTGTTCCAGGCGGCATGAGTTGTAAAACAATTTTGACATTGTCTTAATTGTGTACTGATGACCCACAAGTATATGGAATCTATCGTAGTCCTTTCGATAAGTAAGAGTGTCGAACCCAACGAGGAGCAGAAGGATCTGACAAGTGGTTTTGAGCATGGTATTCTCTGCAAGCATTGAAATTATCGGTAACAGACAGTTGTGTGGTAAGATGATTCGCAACAAGTAGCAAGTAACAAAAGTAACCATGGTGCAGGAAAGTGTCCCAATCCCTTTTGTAGCAAGGGACAAGCCTGGACAAACTCTTATAGGATACAACGCATCAAAATATCGAACGAATACCAAATTCACATGACTACTTATAGCATGATTTATCCCATGTCCTCAGGAACAAAAGTGACTACTCACAAAGCATAATCATATTCATGACCAGAGAGGTAATGAATAGCATCAAGGATCTAAACATATAATATTCCACCAAGTAATCCAACTAGCATCAACTACAAACAGTAATTAACACTACTAGCAACCTTACAAGTACCAATCGGAGTCGCGAGACGGAGATTGGTTACAAGAGATGAACTAGGGTTTGGATATGAGATGGTGCTGATGAAGATGTTGATGGTGATGAGTCCCCTCCGATGAGAGGAGTGTTGGTGATGACGATGGCGACGGTTTTGCCCTCCGGGAGGGAAGTTTCCCCGGCAGGACGACCCTGCCGGAGCTCTAGATTGGTTCTGCTCAAGTTCCGCCTCGTGGCGGCGGCGATTCCTCCCGAAAGCCTCCTCTTGATTTTTTCTGGAACGAAACCCTCCTTATAGCAAAAGAGGGGAGCCAGAGGGCCAACAGGGAGCCCACAAGCCCCCTAGGTGCGACCAGGGGGTAGGCCGCGCCTAGCAGGCTTTTGGCCTCCTGCTGGCTCCCCTCAGGTACTTCTTCGGCCCAGTATTTTTTATAAATTCCAAAATAATTCCTTGTTGATTTTCACGACTTCTGGAGTTGCGCAGAATAGGTATCTCAAACTTGCTCCTTTTTCAAGCCAGAATTCCAGCTGCCGGCATTCTCCCTCTTCATGTAAACCTTGCAAAATAAGAGAGAAAAGGCATAAGTATTGTACCGTGAAGTGTAATAACAGCCCATAAAGCGATAAATACCAACATGAAAGCATGATGCAAAATGGACGTATCATGTAGCAAACTCACAACTCAGATATTCATCTCTATGATCATATCGTAAACATTTTATCCTCTTGTCACGACGATCTTCAACTTCACTCTAAAATTACTTGAACCTTTCACTAATTCAGACATGCGTTTTATCAAGCAAATACACTAGTATCTACTCAAATCATCTGTGAAGTTAGAACATAACGATATGTTGGAAATATGCCCTAGAGGCGATGATAAATAGTTATTATTATATTTCCTGTTTAAAGATAATCGTTTATTATCCATGTTATAATTGTATTGAATGAAAACATAGATACATGTGTGGATACATAGACAAAACAATGTCCCTAGCAAGCCTCTAGTTGGCTAGCCAGTTGATCAATGATAGTCAAGGTTTTGTGACTATGTGCAAGTGTTGTTGATTGATAATTGGATCACATCATTAGGAGAATCATGTGATGGACTAGACCCAAACTATGAACGTAACATATTGATCGTGTCATTTTATTGCTATTGTTTTCTGCGTGTCAAGTATTTATTCCTATGACCATGAGATCATATAACTCACCGGCACCGGAGGAATACCTTGTGTGCATCAAACGTCTCAACGAAACTGGGTGACTATAAAGGTGCTCTACAGGTATCTCCGAAGGTGTCCATTGAGTTAGTATGGATCAAGACTGGGATTTGTCACTCCGTGTGACGGAGAGGTATCTCGGGGCCCACTCGGTAATACAACATCACACACAAGCCTTGCAAGCAATGTGACTAAGTGTAAGTCACGGGATCTTGTATTACGGAACGAGTAAAGAGACTTGCCGGTAACGAGATTGAAATAGGTATGTAGATACCGACGATCGAATCTCGAGCAAGTAACATACCGAAGGACAAAGGGAATGACATACGATATTATATGAATCCTTGACACTGAGGTTCAACCGATAAGATCTTCGGAGAATATGTAGGATCCAATATGGGCATCTAGTTCCTGCTATTGGATATTGACCGAGGAGTGCCTCGAGTCATGTCTACATAGTTCTCGAGCCCGCAGGGTCTGCACACTTCAGGTTCGACGATGTTTTAGTATAGTTGAGTTATATGTGTGGTTACCAAATGTTGTTCGGAGTCCCGGATGAGATCACGGATGTCATGAGGGTTTCTGGAATGGTACGAAAACGAAGATTGATATATAGGATGATTTCATTTGGTCACGGGAAAGTTTCGGGCAATTCCGACAGTGTACCGGGAGTGACGAATGGGTTCCGGGTGTTCACCGGGAGGGGCCCACCCACCCGAGAGTGAGCCCAAGGCCCTAGGGTGGCGCCACAAGTCCTTAGTGGGCTGGTGGAGTCAGCCCAAGGCCCTAAGGTGGCGCCACATAAAGAAAATACCAAAAGAAAAGAAAAAGGAAAGAGGGAGGTGGGAAGGAAGAGGAGGACTCCTCCTTCCCAAACCGAATTGGAGGAGGAGTCCTCCTCCTCCTAGCGACCGACACACCTTGAGGGACTTGTCCCTCCCCCTCCCTCCTATATATAGTGGTGGTTTAGGGTTTTTTGAGACACAACTTTGCCACGTGCAACTCTAGCCTATACCACACAGTTTTACCTCTAGATCGGATTTCTGCGGAGCTCGGGCGGAGCCCTGCACGAGTATATCATCACAACCACCAGAGTGCCGTCATGCTGCCGGAGAACTCATCCACTTCTCCGTCTTGCTTGCTGGATCAAGAAGGCCGAGATCATCGTCGAGTGATAACCCACAAGTACAGGGGATCACAACAGTTTTCGAGGGTATAGTATTCAACCCAAATTTGTTGATTTGACACAAGGGGAAGCCAAAGAATATTCTCGAGTATTAGCACTTGAGTTGTCAATTCAACCACACGTGAAAGACTTAGTATCCGCAACAAAGTATCAGTAGCAAGGTGGTGTGATAGCAAGAGTAGCAACGGCAACAGTAGCAGCAGTAACAACAGTAGCGACAGAGTAACAGTAGCAGCGGTGACAATAGTAGCGAGAGAGTAACAATAGCAATAGTGACAACAGTAGTGACAGAGTAACAGTAGCAAGGATCGATGATTGATAATTACGCCGGATGATATTCATCATGCAACAGTTATAACACTGAGAGATATGTAACTAGCTCCAGTTCGTCAATGTAATGTAGGCATGTATTCCGTATGTAGTCATACGTGCTTAGGGAAAAGAACTTGCATGACATCTATTGTCCATCCCTCCCGTGGCAGCGGGGTCCTAATGGAAGCTACGGGATATTAAGGTTCTCCTTTTAATAGAGAACCGGAACAAAGCATTAGCACTTAGTGAATACATGAACTCCTCATACTATGGTCATCTCCGGGAGTGGTTCCGGCTATTGTCACTCCGGGATTGCCGGGTCATAACACATAGTAGGTGACTACAACTTGCAAGATAGGATCAAGAACACACATATATTGACGAGAACATAATAGGTTCAGATCTGAAATCATGGCACTCGAGCCCTAGTGACAAGCATTAAGCATGGCAAAGTAGTAGCAACATCAATCTCAGAACATAGTGGATACTAGGGATCAATCCCCGTCAAAACTAACTCGATTACATGATAGATCTCATCAAACCCATCACCGTCCAGCAAGCCTAAGATGAGATTACTCACGAACGGTGAAGAGCATCATGGAATTGGCGATGAAGGAAGGTTGGTGATGACGATGGCGACGATCTCCCCTCTCTGGAGCCCAGAACGGACTCCAGATTTGCCCTCCACAGGAAGAACATGAGGTGGCGGCGCCTCTGTATCGTAAAACGCAATGAACTCTTCTCCTTGATTTTTTTCCGAACGAAAGGGACTAAATAGAGCTGGAGTTGGAGGCGGTGGAGCTCTGAGGGCCCCACAAGCCTACTAGGCGCGGCCAGGGGCGGCCCGCGCCGGGTGGACTTGTTAGCTCCTCGCTCCACACCTCCGGTTGATTCTTGCGCTAGTATATTTTATATATTCCACAAAAAATCCTCGTAAATTTCCAGGTCATTCCGAGAACTTTTATTTCTGCGCAAAAACAACACCATGGCAATTCTGCTGAAAATTGCGTTAGTCCGGGTTAGTTCCATTCAAATCATGCAAATTAGAGTCCAGAACAAGGGCAAAAGAGTTTGGAAAAGTAGATACGACGGAGACGTATCAACTCCCCCAAGCTTAAAGCCTTGCTTGTCCTCAAGCAATTCAGTTGACAAACTGAAAGAGACAAAAGAAAAACTTTTACGAACTCTGTTTGATCTTGTTGTTGCAATTTTGTCTAACTCATATTCATATTTTCAGCAAGATCATAAGCTAACCACATAAGCAATGACATTTAGGTCTCAAGAGGAACTCATATCAATGGCATAATCAACTAGCGACCAATAATAATAAGTTCCAAACGTCAACACTTCAATCAAAAGAATCATGAAGCAATATGAACATATGGTATCTCGCTAGCTCTTTCTGAGACCGCAAAACATAAATGCAGAGCACCTTCAAAGACCAAGGGCTGACTGAACATTGTAATTCATGGCAAAGAAGATACAGTCACAATCATAGTCAATAACAATTAAAAGCAAAGCATAGAAATGATAGATGTGCTCTCTAATTGGTGCTTTTATAAGAAGAGGATGACTCAACAGAAACATAAATAGACAGGCCCTTCGCAGAGGGAAGCATTGATTTGGAGAGGTTGCAAAGCTCAAGCTTTGAAGAAAGAGATAAATAATTTTGGGTGACATGCTTTCATTGTCAACGCAATGACCAAGAGTTTTCACCATCTTCCATGCTACACATACTATAGGCGGTTCCCAAACAGAAAAGTAAAGTTTTGACTCCCCCACTACCGATCAATCACACTCTACGACTAGCCGAATACTCGGGTGCCGTCCATACCAACAACAATCCAGGGGGAGTTCTGTTTGCAATTGCCTTTTCGATTTGAGCATGGAACTGGGCATTCCAATTACCAGCCCCTTTCTCGTGAGTGATAGTGAATAAACACATATCAAGGATAACACGCCTAGCATGGAAGATATCGATCGCCCCTTGTCACCACATGAGCGGTTCGGGCATGCAAAACAGATTATTTCTTGAAGGTTTAGAGAGTGGCACATGCAAATTTACTTGCAACGACAGGTAGATACCGCATATAGGTAGGTATGGTGGACTCATATGGAACAACTTTGGGTTTATGGAAGTGGATGCACAAGCAGTATTCCCGCTTAGTACAAGTGAAGGCTAGCAAAAGACTGGAAAGCGACCAACTAGAGAGCGACAACAGTCATCAATATGCATTGAGATTAACCAACATTGAGTGCAAGCATGAGTAGGACATAAATCACCATGAACATGAATATCATAGAGGCTATGTTGATTTGTTTCAACTACATGCGTAAACATGCGCCAAGTCGAGCCACTTGAATCATTCAAAGGAGGATACCATCCTATCATACTACATCATAATCATCTCAAACTTCATGTTGGCATCCAAGACAAACCATTATAAGCTCCTAGCTAATTAAGCATGGCATCAGAAACTATGATCTCTAAGTTGTCATTGCAAATATGTTTCTCTCACAACAAAGCTGAATTAGGAACGATGAGCTAGTCATATTTACAAAAACAAAATAGATCGAGTTCATACCAGCTTTTCCAGGCTCATTCACTTCATCATATATCGTCATTATTGCCTTTCACTTGCACGACCTAATGATGTGAACAATAATAAGAGTGCTCGTGCATTGGACTAAGCTGGAATCTGCAAGCAAACACAAAGGAGAAGACAAAGTAATATGGCTCTTTGACAGATAAATAGATATGCATGCGAGAGCCACTAAACATTGTAACCATGGTCTTCTACCTTGACCCAAAGAAAAAGAAAACTATTTACACGGAAAAGCTCCCAACAAGCAGAAGAAGAATGAGAAATCTTTTTGGGTTTTCTCAAACTAGACAAACACACGAGAAGAAAACGAGAAAAAGAAATAAACTAGCATGGATGATATAGTGGCAAAGTGTGAACACCGACTATCAAAGTGAAAGTGTGAGCATGAATATAAAGTCGGTGAGAAACACGTACTCCCCCAAGCTTAGGATTTTGGCCTAAGTTGGTCTACTCCCATGGTTGGTCCGGGCGATATCCAAAATCATAATGGGGGTTGTACGGGAGCGCGACAGCCACCGCTTGAATAGCTGCCTCACGGAGGCGAGCAACCTTTGCCTCCCTCTCATACTCTTCTGCCTCTCCTCTGGTTATGTAATATCTCCGTTTTACCTGAAAGTCAAAGAAGGCAGGAGCAGGAAAGGTAATATGGAAAACACGGTGTCGGTTAAATATTAACCGGTATAGGAGGGCATTATCCCTCTCAAGGAACTGATAGCGTGTCATAGCGACGCGATCAAGGAAAGCTGTATGGAGTGGGGGATCTCCTTCGCGGATGGGTACTCCAAGAAAATTTGCTATGCGAGTGGCATAGATCCCACCAAAGAAATCCCCTTCATTAGCATTATTATTTAGCCTCCTAAAATCGCAGCAAGAAGAGCAAGAACACGGGTTTGAGCTATAGAATGATTTTTTCTGGAGGTAGGAGAAGTAGATGGGAGCTAGAATAAGTGGAGGGGGGACACGTGGGCCCCACAAGCCTGGTAGGCACGGCCAGGGGGGGTGCCCGCGCCTCCAGGGCTTGTGGCCCACTGGTGCATCCCCCTGACTAGCTCTCCGTCTCAGAATTTTTCAAAAATTCCAGAAAAAGTCATTCTTGATTTTCACGGCATTCAGAGAACTTTTATTTTCAGGACACTTTTCTACGGGACGCAAAAAGCAGAAAACAGGAGAAACTAAAGCTAAATCTATCAATTTTCTTCTAAGCAACCGAAGGTAAAGGTTTGGAACAGAGGGCTGTGACTCTCAGATTCATCCATCTTGGTCATCAAAAGAAATCCGTCAATGAGGTTGATCAAGTCTCCTTGACAAACTTTTTTTCGAATCGCGTAAAAACAGAGAATTTTCAAATAATCACTAAGTTACCTCAATGGGGATGTGCATATCCCCAACAAGCAAATCATACTTCATCTTAACAGTAGGTATAGGGCATTCAAATCTCCCAATAAGAATCGATGAAGTTTTTTCAAAAGCATTGATGCAATGTACTCGATATTGTTTCTTCGGAAAGTGCACCGTATGCTCATTACCATTGACATGGAAAGTGACATTGCCTTTGTTGCAATCAAGAACAGCCCCTGCAGTGTTTAAAAAGGGTCTTCCAAGGATGACCGTCATGGAATCATCCTTGGGAATATCCAGAATAACAAAGTCTGTTAAGATAGTAACGTTAGCAACCACAACAGGCACATCCTCGCAAATGCCGATAGGGAAAGCAGTTGATTTGTCGGCCATTTGCAAGGAGATTTCAGTGGGTGTCAACTTCTCCAATTCAAGTCTACGATAAAGAGAGCGAGGCATAACACTAACACCAACTCCAAGATCGCATAAAGCGGTTCTAACATAGTTTCCTTTAATGGAGCAAGGTATAGTGGGCACTCCGGGATCACCTAGTTTCTTAGGAGTTCCACCCTTGAAGGTATCATTAGCGAGCATGGTGGAAATCTCAACCTCACATATCCTCCTCTTATTATTCACAATATCCTTCATGTACTTAGCATACAGAGACATTTTGAGCATATCTGTCAAGCGCATTTGCAGAAAGACAGGTCTAATCATTTCAACAAAGCGCTCAAAATCCTCATCATCCTTTTTCTTGGATGGTTTGGGAGGAAAGGGCATAGGTTTCTGAACCCATGGTTCCCTTTCTTTACCATGCTTCCTAGCAATGAAATCGTTCTTATCGTATCTCCTATTCTTAGGTTGTGGGTTATCAAGATCAACAGGTTCAATATCCACATCCTTATCATTGCTAAGTTGAGCATCAACATGAACATCACTATTGATAATATCATTAGGCTCATGTTCATCACCAGATTGCGTTTCAGCATCAGAAACAGAGACATCGTTTGGATTCTCAGGTGTAACAACAATAGGGTTGCTAGAGTGCAAGTTCCTATCATCTTTCTTTTTCTTTCTAGGATGACTAGGTGCATCAGTGCTAACTCCTTGAGAATCTTGTTCAATTCTCTTAGGATGACCCTCAGGATACAAAGGTTCCTGGATCATTCTATCGCCTCTAGTGACGACTCTAACAGAATTGTCATTCAACTCATTGAGCAAGACATTCTGAGCCTTAAGTACTTGTTCTACTTGAGTAGTAACCATAGAGGCATGTTTACTCAAAAGCTTAAGATCATTGACATTTCTGTCCACACAAGCACTTAAATGACTAAGCATGCGAGCATTCTGTTCCATTTGTATGCTAACATAATCATTGAAACTTTGTTGTTTGGCAACAAGGTTATCAAATTCATCCAGGCATAAGCTAGCAGGATTATCAAAAGGAATATCACTCTCACTGAATCTACGAAGAGAATTTACCTCTACTACCTGTATCGGGTTATCAAGACCATGGATCTCTTCGATAGGTGGTAGATTTTTGACATCTTCAGATTTAATGCCTTTCTCTTCATAGATTTCTTAGCTTCTTGCATATCTTCAGGACTGAGGAATAGAATACCTCTTTTCTTCGGAGTTGGCTTCGGAGGTGGTTCGGGAATAGTCCAAGCATTCTCATTGCACAAGATATTATTCAATAGGATCTCAGCTTGTTCTACAGTTTGTTCCCTGAAAACAAAACCAACACAACTATCTAGGTGGTCCTTAGAAGCATCGGTTAGTCCATCATAGAAGATATCAAGTATTTTATTCTTCTCAAGAGGGTGATCGGGCAAAGCATTCAGTAGCTGGACGAGCCTCCCCCAAGCTTGTGGGAGACTCTCTTCTTCAACTTGCACAAAGTTATATATTTCCTGCAAGGCAACTTGCATCTTATGGGCAGTAAAACATTTCTCAGAGAAGTAATAGATCATATCCTGGGGACTACGCACACAATCAGGAGCAAGAGAAGTGAACCAAGTCTTAGCATCAACCTTTAGCGAGAAAGGAAACAACTTAAGGATATAGTAGTGGCGGATCTTTTCCTCACTCGTGAATAGGGTGGCTATATCGAGCAGCTTAATAAGATGTGCTACAACCGTTTTAGACTCATAACCATGAAAAGGATCAGATTCGACCAAAGTGATTAACTCAGGGTCGACAGAGAATTCATAATCCTTATCGGTCACAAAGATAGGCGAAGTAGCAAACTTCAGGTCGTATTTCATCCTAGCGTTCAAAGATTTTTCTTTCCACTTGCGCAGTAATTTCTCAAGATCATAGCTATCCTTACAAGCAACAAAGTCCTCAGCTATCTCTCCCTCCATAACATAACCCTCAGGCATATCAGGCAATTCATATCTAGAAGAGCTAGTTCTAACAGGTGAAATAGCAGGTTCTACTTCAATAATCTCAGCAGTTTCAGAAGTATCATCACATCTAGCAGCAACTCTAGCAATTTGTGCATCAAGGGATGCACCTAGTGGCAAAGCAGTATTAAGCAAAGCATCATCACAAGCATCATGGATAGCAGAAGTAGCATCATCAAGCACAGGCGGCATATCAAAATTTCTAGCAGGAGGTGGTGTCGCAAACTTACTCATAACTGAAGGTGAATCAAGTGCAGAGCTAGATGGCAGTTCCTTACCTATCCTCGTAGTTGAGGGTAAGACTTTAGTTTTTGGATCTCTCAGATTCGTCATAGTGATCAACAGACGTAAATCCCAAGTGACTCAGAGAATAGAGCTATCCTTCCTCGGCAACGGTGGCAGAAAATAGTCTTGATAACCCACAAGTATAGGGGATCGCAACAGTTTTTGAGGGTAGAGTATTCAACCCAAATTTGTTGATTCGACACAAGGGGAAGCCAAAGAATATTCCCGAGTATTAGCAGTTGAGTTGTCAATTCAACCACACCTGAAATACTTAGTATCTACAACAAAGTATCAGTAGCAAGGTGGTGTGATAGCAACAGTAGCAACGACAACAGTAGCAGCAGTAACAGCAGTAGCGATCGAGTAATAGTAGCAGCAGTGACAACATTAGCGACAGAGTAACAATAGCAGAAGTGACAACAGTAGTGACAGAGTAACATTAGCAAGGACAAGTGGGAAAAAATCGTAGGCATTGGATCGATGATTGATAATTACGCCGGATGATATTCATCATGCAACAGTTATAACACTGAGAGATATGTAACTAGCTCCAGTTCGTCAATGTAATGTAGGCATGTATTCCGTATGTAGTCATACGTGCTTAGGGAAAAGAACTTGCATGACATCTATTGTCCATCCCTCCCGTGGCAGCGGGGTCCTAATGGAAGCTACGGGATATTAAGGTTCTCCTTTTAATAGAGAACCGGAACAAAGCATTAGCACTTAGTGAATACATGAACTCCTCATACTATGGTCATCTCCGGGAGTGGTTCCGGCTATTGTCACTCCGGGGTTACCGGGTCATAACACATAGTAGGTGACTACAACTTGCAAGATAGGATCAAGAACACACATATATTGACGAGAACATAATAGGTTCAGATCTGAAATCATGGCACTCGGGCCCTAGTGACAAGCATTAAGCATGGCAAAGCAGTAGCAACATCAATCTTAGAACATAGTGGATACTAGGGATCAATCCCCGTCAAAACTAACTCGATTACATGATAGATCTCATCCAACCCATCACCGTCCAGCAAGCCTACGATGAGATTACTCACGAACGGTGAAGAGCATCATGGAATTGGCAATGAAGGAAGGTTGGTGATGATGATGGCAACGATCTCCCCTCTCCGGAGCCCAGAACGGACTCCAGATCTTCCCTCCAGAGGAAGAACAGGAGGTGGCGCTGCCTCCGTATCATAAAACGCGATGAACTCTTCTCCTTGATTTTTTTCCGGACGAAAGGGACTAAATAGAGATGGAGTTGGAGGCAGTGGAGCTGTGAGGGCCCCACAATCCTGCTAGGCGCGACCAGGGGGTCCCGCGCCTGGTGGGCTTGTGGGCTCCTCGCTCCACACCTCCGGTTGATTCTTGCGCCAATATTTTTTATATATTCCACAAAAAATCCTCGTAAATTTCCAGGTCATTCTGAGAAATTTTATTTCTGTGCAAAAACATCACCATGGCAATTCTTCTGAAAACAGCGTTAGTCCGGGTTAGTTCCATTCAAATCATGCAAATTAGAGTCCAAAACAAGGGCAAAAGAGTTTGGAAAAGTAGATACAACGGAGAGGTATCATCGAGCTGTACGTGTGCTGAACGTGGAGGTGCCGTCCGGTCGGCGCTAGATCGGAACGGATCGTGGGACGGATCGCGGAACTGTTCGTGGGATGGTTCGAGGGTAGTGAAGACATTCCACTACATCAACCGCGTTTCTTAACGCTTCCCGCTATGCGATCTACAAGGGTACGTAGATCTAATCTCCACTCGTAGATGGACATCACCACGATAGGTCTTCGTGTGCGTAGGAAAGTTTTTGTTTCCCATGCAACATTCTCCATCAGTGGCATCATGAGCTAGGTTCATGCGTAGATGTTATCTCGAGTAGAACACAAAAGGTTTTGTGGACGGTGATGTACGATTTGCTGCGCTCCTTAGTCTTTTCTCGATTCGGCGGTATTGTTGGATTGAAGCGGCCCGGACCGACATAACTCGTACGCCTACGAGAGACTGTTTTCATCGATTGACATGCAACCTCGTTGCATAAAGATGACTGGCGGGTGCCTGTTTCTTCAACTTTAGTTGAATTGGTTTTGACCGAGGCGGTCCTTGGAGAGGTTAAATAGTAATTTGCACATCTCCGTTGTGGTTTTTGCGTAAGTAAGATGCGATCATACTAGATACCCATAGCAGCCACGTAAAACATGCAACAACAAATTAGAGGACGTCTAACTTGTTTTTGCAGGGTATGCTTGTGATATGATATGGCCAATGACGTGATGTGATATATTGGATGTATGAGATGATCATGTTCTAATAGTTAATTGTCACGCCCAAGATGCGACCATATCCTCAATTTAGCACGAAGGCCTCGTCAGGGATAGAAGCGCATCTCGTCGTGTCGCAAGAATGGATATCGCTACAAGTACATGTACTGAAAAGAAGAGATATATATATATAGAATTGGCTTACACTCGCCACAAGCTACATCAGAGTCACATCAGTACATTATATAATCATCAAGAGTAAGGGCAGGGTCCAAATACGGACGAAAACAAACGAGAAAAATAAGAACGACGTCCATCCTTGCTATCTCAGGCTACCGGCCTGGAACCCATCCTAGATCGATGAAGAAGAAGAAGAAGAAGCAACTCCAAATGAACAATCAACACGCTCGCGTCAAGTAACCTTTACCTGTACCTGCAACTAGTGTTGTAGTAATCTGTGAGCCACAGGGGACTCAGCAATCGCATTTCCAAAGGTATCAAGACTAGCAAAGCTTAATGGGTGAGGCATGGTTTAGTGGAGAGGTTGCAGCAGCGACTAAGCATATATTCGGTGGCTAACTTACGAGTACTAGAATAAAGAGGGGGGTGATCTACGCATAACGAACGTGAACTACTGATGATCAAATGAATGATCCTAAACACCTACCTACGTCAGACATAACCCCACCATGTCCTCGATCGGAGAAGGAACTCACGAAAGAGACAGTCACGGTTACACACACAGTTGGCAAGTTTTAATTAAGTTAACTTCAAGTTATCTAGAACCAGTGTTAAACAAAGTTTCCACATTGCCACATAACCGCGGGCACGGCTTTCCGAAAGATTTAACCCTGCAGGGGTGCTCCAACTAGTCCATCACAAATTACCACAAGCCGCATAGAAATCCTCAATCCCGAAGCTCGCGATCTCGTCGGATTCCCTAGTGGAAAAGCTCAACTGTGAGATTACCCAAAGCATCACCGGAATCCCGATGCACAAGATATCTCGTCAAAGGTAAAACTAATCCAGCAAGGCCGCCCGACGTGTCGACGAACCCGATAGGAGCGGCGTATCTCGTTCTCAGGACACGACGGATGGAACTAGCTATGGGTGCCAAACCTCGAGTTTCCTCGCGGTGGCCCCGCAGGCAGACCGTTCGGGACCAACACCATCAGCACTGGCCCCTCCTGTTTATGTAAAATTACTCCTCAGGTAGCTCTAACTCCCTATGCATTTCAGTATTATCAAATTATTATGGTTGGAAAATGTAAAACCAATGTTGGGCCTTGCCAGACCAGCTTTGATCTAAAACGAATTATCAAGGGGGTCCCCATAACAACCCCGATCGTGTTAGGAGCGCTCATTTATGGAACATAACACCGGTAGCCGAAACTAAGGGGGCAAAGGTGGAACAAAACACCAGGCTAGAAAGGCCGAGCCTTCCACCTTTTACCAAGTATATAGGTGCATTAAAATAAATAGCATTAAATATGGTGATATGACAAGGAACCCATGTCTTCACGTGGAAGCAACTGCACCTGCAACTAGCAACGCTAACAACATGGTTAAGCAAGCGGTAACATAGCCAATCAGTGGTTTGCTAGGTTGAACAGTTGAAGGTTTCATGGCATTGTTGAGAGGCTGATATTTAACATGTGGTAGGAAACGAGACATAAACGATGGAAGCAACAAAACTAGCATGGCAATGATAGTAATGGTATCTAGGGAAATGGTCATCTTGCCTGAGATCCCGCTCGGAAGAAGAATGCCTCCGTGAAGCAGACGAACCGACGTAGTCGAACGGGTCCTCACAATCCGACACGCTTGCGGAACTCTAGCGAGACGAAGGAAGCCGTAAATAAGAATCAACACACGGAATCCACCACACGATGCACAACACATATGATGCAAGAGCAGCTGAATACATGCAAGTCACGGCATCACAATTGACACAATCAAACACTACACATTAAGTGAAGTTCAATATGCAACGAGTTGCATATTGACGAAACTCCACGTTTATTTATTTAGTTCTATCCCGATTAGATACATGGCAATATTAATGTTGTCAAACATGCAAGAGGTGAAGCGGAAATTAAACTACCTATCTAGACATTTTAAATGAGGTCGGAAATGGCATATAGCATCTCCGAGACGACCTCACATGTTAATTTACAATTCTGTCCAGATCTGAATTAACACATTTAATTAGTTGTTAAACAGCAAAACAAATAGGTTCACGTGATTCTATGCGTCATTTCAAGCAATTTACACATAGAGAACATCTCCGCAAGATATGATGGCATGAATGCAATATGCGTGCAACTACGGTCACGAGCACTTCAAAACAGACAACCAGAAAGAGAAAATGAAACTACACGAGATTCTAAGCAAGTTTCATGTAGGACACGATCAAATCGGAGCTACGGATCAACAACTACGAGCAAAACAAGAAATGACTACAATCTGCCAAAATCAGCCACATAGCATTTTCTACACCCCACAACTACGGGCTATACTACTCAAATAAACTCAAGCAAGGCATGACACGAAAGAGGGAAAGAAGCACTACTACGAACAACTAACAACAACTAGCATGGCAGCAAGGAACACTAGGAAAAAAAGTCACAAAATGACATCCCACACACTATTTCAGACTTAGTGAAAATTACACCTCATGAAAGTGCAGTTTTCGATCTGAAGCCATATTGACAGCAGCAAAACCTATAGCTACAGGACTCCAAATGGCATGAAAATTCATAGCATGCTAGTGAAACACAAGGGCTACAACTAAATCCATTGGACCAACCTCAAAATAGCTACAGATCACAAGATACAAGCAAAACAAGACAACAACAAAATATAACAGATTCCAGACTTAGAAATATTTCAGCTCCTCCAAATCAGCACTATTTCTAGCAACTTGAGGGCAATCAAACCACACCTAAACATGCATTTCTATTGCAACCAAAAATACCAGGGGCTAGTCTAAACACCCAAGAACAACTCCCTAGTTGACAACTCCGTCAAACGAAGCACGGAATAAATCCTACGAAATAAACAAAAGGGCATCACGACAGAATATCACGCGAACTAACTTGCTCAAAAGCTAAATCTAATTGCACAGAAAAATCACATGGATTTTTCTACCCCGAAAACATATAAAATATGTGGGGTTGCAACACAAAAATAATGCCACACATAAATGCGAGATAATAACCTATTCACGGATAAATAAACTAGCGGCAATCCCTACACGCAAAAATACCAATGACTGCTCTAAAATACATGAAAAAATGGTTCCTAAAACATGGGCATACGAGCAACCCGGTCTTGCACGAAAAATAAATACGGCGTCTATCCTATCTAGACAGCACGCTAACCTATGCATACGACACGTCAAACAACGTCAAATAAATATGCAAGTTGCACCAACATATTCTACGCGCAAAACTACGCGAAAACCATATGCTACATGCCGTGATCCGATTTACGGATTAACAGATACAGGGATTCTAATATATGGCTATTTATGAAATATTCCTAATTCGAAAAAAAATCCTAATTATCTAATGGGCCGAACAGCACGGGCGCATAATGCTATTAAACGCACATGACGGGATTAGGGGCTGCTCACCCTAGCTGGGTTCGACCCAGGTTGCAGGGGAGGAAGAGGCAGACCGGGGCGCTGGTTTGACCGAAGCTGGGCCGGCTGGGGAGCTGCGGGGCCGGCTCGGGGCGGATGAGACAACGGCCCACGCGGGGGCGAGGCCCAGGCGCAGGAGGCGCTCATCGTTCTCCTCCCGTCGAGCCCTGCTCCCTCTCGAGCGCTGCAGGGGGCGGCGGCGGCAGGCTCGACGAGGTGAGGGAGGTCGAGGAGCCTCGCTCCAGTCGGACGGGGGTGGGCCGAGGGCGGCGGGATCTGGTGAGACTCCAGCACGGGACTTGAGCTGTTGCAGGAACTGGGCAGGGAAGAAGTTGCAGCGCCCAGTTCCGATGACCGGGGCACGACCGGCGGTGGGCGACGGCCGGGGATGGCGCGGCGAGCCCGACAGGGGAGGCGGCGACCGGTGAGGGGCGGCGCGGGCACGGGGAAGCCCGGTAGCACGGGGAGGCAGAATGTGCGGCGGCACGCCGGATGGGCTCGGCAGGCCGCGGCGGCTGGGGGGAGGAGGTGCTGCGGGGGAGAGAGAGAGGGTGCGCGAGAGACTAGGGTTTGCATGCTTTTCGAGGCAAAGGAGGGTGCTGTGTGAAAATAAGCACGGGGGTTCTATTTATAACAAATGAGGGGGCTAGGTTTAGCAAAATTCCGCCCCGGTTTCAACCGGGCGTTCGGATTCGACTAATTCCGTATGCGGGACAGACTAAATGGCCGTGTAGAGTAATTATCCGGAGACGAGAGGGAAAACGGGCGGCACGGCAACGAATTTTAAAACACCAACAAACGTCCGACGGTAGACCGAATACGGTGCCGCTACGGTCGACCGTTCGGGTACCAGACGGTCTCCGATCACAACGAAATTCGACAGGCGGCCTGGCTATAACTAATCTCGACCGCATGCCAAGTTTCACCCCGATCGGAGAATGTTTTACGCACACTTTTGAAAACAAGATTTAAACGATGCCGTGGGTGCGTGCGAGTGCGGTCGGGCTCAGAACGGACAACGACGAGAATCGGTAACTAACAATGGATGCAAGTTTTGAAAAACCACCGGCAATGGAGATGCCGATGCAATGCTGATGATGCGCATGATGCGACAAAAGAAAATAGACACACGACGAAAACGGAAAGAAAAGGGGAATCTTCTAGAACGTCGGCATCGGCCTGTCACAACTCTCCTACACTACAAGAATATCTCGCCCCGAGATACAAGAATGAAAGGGGGAGAGGATGAGAAAGAACAAGAGGTAAAAACTTAGTCGCTTCTTTGACAAACGAGTGAAACCAACGACCCTTGAAGGTTGCCAAGCGACGAGGAATGATATGAGAAAGTAGCAAGAATTCACGGAAAATTTCTGCAGCACTTCGGTAGGAAAATGGGACAAAAAATTCGATAAGATGGAAGAATTAGACAATATTCATAACAAACAACTAAATAGAGCAAGGGAACACCATGATCTTGGTAGAACAACATAATAGACCCAAAAGAGCAACATCACAATGCCTCCGGAACAATAGAATAGGAACTAGCTCATACGAAAGAAGAGAATGAAGAAAAGAATGACAACTATTATCTCAAATGAACTTGGCAAGCACCCTTGCGAGAAGAATTGATGGAGTTGTTGGAAAAACAACAACGAAAAGAACAAGATAGTAGTGGGCTTATGAAAATCATCTCAACATCTATGAGGTGACAACCAACCACTACAAGAACCAAGGATAGATGAAAGCAGAGATATGAAAACTTTTTACACCAAGAGGATACATTGAGAACTTGGATTAGTGACAAGCACCATAATAGCAACAATCCATAGGAAAAGCTTTAGGTGAAATCCAAACCAAGATAGCTCAATGAAGAAATCATGGGTTGCAAATATCTCATGATCATAGAATTGGTGGGTTTAATTATCTCATTCTTGAAAGGAAGTCTCTTCGAGTCTCCTACACTAACAAGAATGCTATAATACCACCTCAAAGGATAAAGGAAGAACAATTGCACATATAAATGCAAGAGAAAGGATACTTGAGGTTCTCCAACAAGAATCTTGAAGGACACTTGAGAATGAATTGAAACCTTGATGAACTACCATGAAGGACCACCATATACAAATGAATGATGCAAAGATATGAAGGTAGAAAAGAATAAGATTATGACCTTGCCAAGATTTAGATGAAGCCTCACAGAGAGATACTTAAAAGAACTTGGAACTCCAAAAAAGAAAGATAAGCACTTGAGAAAAGAATTGAAACCATGAGCCACTCCGGACGAAAAATTCAGATTACTATGAACAAGAATAAGAATTATGTTATGCTTATCCTTCATCAAATTTAATTGATGACAAGCAACGTATTTAGCATACAACTTTTATTCTGAAAAGATTGAGGAGAGATATGAGCACAAACTAGAAGAATTGTTGCAAGAAACACCGATGAGAATTGAAATGAACGAGGCAACCATGAATGAATGGAGATACATGAGAAAGAAGAGATCATGATCCACCTGAGATAAAAACTTAAACAAGACACCGGATAATCGAGAGACGACCGAAGAGACAACAATTGTGAAGAATTGAGGATGAAAGCTGAAAGCTGAGAACGAAGAAGTCTTCTGAAATGATGGCCTTCGGAGGAACGAGAAATAAAAACAACTCAGAAAAGGACCGGATAGCAAGAAAGGGATTACTCACGATAGAAACAATTGAGAGGATAACACGAAGCTGAGATGACAATCTTCACAAGAATGGAGCAAGATTTGAGAGAAACACTCCTTCGAATTGCAAGCTGAGAATGATGACGAGAACAACACCAAGAATTACTGAGACACTCTGGAATAATGAAGAATGAAAGGTTGAGCCAAATATGAGAATTAATTCCAATTGATCTTGGAGAAGGGATATGACTGATGAAATTCATACTTACGTCATAGTAGAAAAGAAATAAAGATCTCCAGAAAAATTACAGAGCTATATAAGATCCTCGGAAAAACCCGTGCGTTATGGGCCCACTCGAAGAACCACCGTTGAAAAGATTTCTAGAAAGATTGATATTTCCCCGGTACAAATAGCACCTCGAAATAATTAAAAGAATTGAAAACCAGAACTTCTAAGATAGCTCCAACGCTCCGGATCGAAAAGAGAGGAATAAATAACAAGATAGGCTCATAAGAATTCCCAACATAGGAAGGAATAACAAGGATGAATAGGATATAATGAACACGGATAGCTGAATTAAATTCACTGGTAAGGATGACAAGAATGAACAAATATGACATGAATCTCCTTAGAATCTTCACAATGAATCACCGCAGAAAAGGGTGGGAGGGTGGGGAAAAAACAAAGACAACTTGAGACAGATGAGACAACTCCGGAAAGAATTCAGAGAATGATCTTGCAACTTTTTTTTGGAGCGGATGGAATTCACTTGAAGAGAAGCACACCGGTTGGAAAAGAATTAACATGACAACTCCGGTAGACAAGAATTGACATAACAATCTGATTTGAGCAAAAGGATTAGTACTCTCATAAAAATATGAGAACACCACTTAGGAAAGATCTGAAATCACCACTGGACATCGAAGCAACTTGAATTACCGTAGTTCAACAAAACAAAGGGTGAGGATTTGTTGGAAGATTGTCCTATAAGAAACTACTTGAATTCCCACCTATGAATTCCCGAAATATCTGGTCATGCAATCTGGTACACGGATACAAGGAGTAATAATCACACAACTCTTATACTAACCCGTCACCTGTATCATTTCCGTCAACACACGACCAGAATCTCGGACCTTCATCTACTACAGACCCTCGTGATCACAACGATACAAAGTATGGCAGTACTCCCGAATAATCTGCACCAGTACGGGGGACATCGGGGTTATCTCGCCACTACTAGTATTGAAGCAATTACGAACATCCTTCGTTCTGAGATATTAAGAAATCTGAATGATAACGATGTGCTCAAGAATCCCCTGGAGCTCAACTCCCCTGAAAATCAAAGCAAATAGGAGGCACCAAGATAGAACTCCGTCACATCGACATCATATAGATTCCAAAAATATCCGCGTGATCCTAAAAAAATTTGAGTGAGAAGAGGAGTAGAATTAAATTATTACGTCAAGATTCCTCACCAGAGCATAGAAGAGGAGAAAAAAGAATCCTACTCTCCGATATATAACTAAGACTCAAAGCAATTTTTCACTAGACTCGACTTGGCCAAGTTCGATCAATCAAGGGGCTCCTAGGTCGGTACTGCTCTGATACCAACTTGTCACGCCCAAGATGCGACCCTATCCTCAATTTAGCACGAAGGCCTCGTCAGGGATAGAAGCGCTTCTCGTCGTGTCGCAAGAATGGATATCGCTACAAGTACATGTACTGAAAAGAAGATATATATATATAGAATTGGCTTACACTCGCCACAAGCTACATCAGAGTCACATCAGTACATTACATAATCATCAAGAGTAAGGGCAGGGGCCGACTACGGACGAAAACAAACGAGAAAAATAAGAACGACGTCCATCCTTGCTATCCCAGGCTGCCGGCCTGGAACCCATCCTAGATCGATGAAGAAGAAGAAGAAGAAGCAACTCCAAATGAACAATCAACGCGCTCGCGTCAAGTAACCTTTACCTGTACCTACAACTAGTGTTGTAGTAATCTATGAGACAGAGGGGACTCAACAATCTCATTTCCAAAGGTATCAAGACTAGCAAAGCTTAATGGATGAGGCATGGTTTAGTGGAGAGGTTGCAGCAGCGACTAAGCATATATTTGGTGGCTAACTTACGAGTACTAGAATAAAGAGGGGGGGGGGTGATCTACGCATAACAGACGTGAACTAATGATGATCAAATGAATGATCCTGAACACCTACCTGCGTCAGACAAACCCCACCGTGTCCTCGATCGGAGAAGGAAGTCACCAAAGAGACAGTCACGGTTACACACACAGTTGGCAAGTTTTAGTTAAGTTAACTTCAAGTTATCTAAAATCAGTGTGAAACAAAGTTTCCACGTTGCCACATAACCGCGGGCACGTCTTCCCGAAAGATTTAACCCTGCAGGGGTGCTCCAACTAGTCCATCACAAATTACCACAAGCCGCATAGAAATCCTCAATCACGAAGCTCGTGATCTCATCGGATTCCCTAGTGGAAAACCTCAACTCTGAGATTACCCAAAGCATCACCGGAATCCCGATGCACAAGATATCTCGTCAAAGGTAAAACTAATCCAGCAAGGCCGCCCGCGTGTCGACGAACCCGATAGGAGCCGCGTATCTCGTTCTCAGGACACGACGGATGGAACTAGCTACGGGTGCCAAACCTCGAGTTTCCTCGCGGTGGCCCCACAGGCAGACTGTTTGGGACCAACACCATCAGCACTGGCCCCTCCTGTTTATGTAAAATTACTCCTCGGGTAGCGCTAACTCCCTATGCATTTCAGTATTATCAAATTATTATGTTGGGCAAATGTAAAACCAATGTTGGGCCTTGCCAGACCAGCTTTGATCTAAAACGAATTATCAAGGGGGTCCCCATAACAACCCCGATCGTGTTAGGAGCGCTCATTTATGGAACATAACACCGGTAGCCGAAACTAAGGGGGCAAAGGTGGAACAAAACACCAGACTAGAAAGGCCGAGCCTTCCACCTTTTACCAAGTATATAGGTGCATTAAAATAAATAACATTAAATATGGTGATATGATAAGGAACCCATGTCTTCACATGGAAGCAACTGCACCTACAACTAGCAACGCTAACAACATGGTTAAGCAAGCGGTAACATAGCCAATCAGTGGTTTCCTAAAACATGGGCATTTTATTTATGGCATACGAGCAACCCGGTCTTGCGCGAAAAATAAATACGGCGTCTATCCTATCTAGACAGCACGCTAACCTATGCATACGACACGTCAAACAACGTCAAATAAATATGCAAGTTGCACCAACGTATTCTACGCGCAAAACTACACGAAAACCATATGCTACATGCCGCGATCCGATTTACGGATTAAAAGATACGTGGATTCTAATATATGGCTATTCCTGAAATATTCCTAATTCGAAAAAAAATTCCTAATTATCTAATGGGCCGAACAGCACGGGCGCATAATGCTATTAAACGCACATGACGGGATTAGGGGCTGCTCACCCTAGCTGGGCTCGGCCCAGGTTACAGGGGAGGAAGAGGCAGGCCGGGGCGCTGGTTTGACCAAAGCTAGGCCGACTGGGGAGCTGCGGGGCCGGCTCGGGGCGGATCAGACAACGGCCCATGCGGGGGCGAGGCCCAGGCGCAGGAGGCGCTCGTCGTTCTCCTCCCGTCGAGCCCTGCTCCCTCCCAAGCGCTGCAGGGGGCGGCGGCGGCAGGCTCGGCGAGGTGAGGGAGGTCGAGGAGCCTCGCTCCAGTTGGACGGGGGTGGGCCGAGGGCGGCGGGATCCGGTGAGACTCCGGCGCGGGACTTGAGCTGTTGCAGGAACTGGACGAGGAAGAAGTTGCAGCGCCCAATTCCGGTGATCGGGGCACGACCGGCGGTGGGCGGCAGCCGGGGATGGCGTGGCGAGCCCGACAGGGGAGGCGGCGACCGGCGAGGGGCGGTGCGGGCACGGGGAGGCAGAACGTGCGGTGGCACGCCGGATGGGCTCGGCCGGGCCCGATCTGGGATCGGCGGTCCGCGGCGGCTGGGGGGAGGAGGTGCTGTTGGGAGAGAGAGAGAGGGTGCGGTAGAGACTAGGGTTTGCATGCTTTTCGAGGCAAAGGAGGTTGCTGTGTGAAAATAAGCACGGGGGGTTCTATTTATAACAAATAAGGGAGCTAGGTTTAGCGAAATTCCGCCCCGGTTTCAACTGCGCGTTCGGGTTCGACTAATTCCGTATGCGGGACGGACTAAATGGCCGTGTAGAGTAATTATCCGGAGACGAGAGGGAAAACGGGTGGCGCGGCAATGAATTTTAAAACACCGACAAACGTCCGACGGTAGACCGAATACGGTGCTGCTACGGTCGACCGTTCGGGTACCAGACGGTCTCCGATCGCGACGAAATTCAACAGGCGGCCTGGCTATAACTAATCTCGACCGCATGCCAAGTTTCACCCCGATCAGAGAATGTTTTACACACACTTTTGAAACCAAGATTTAAACGATGCCGCGGGCGCGTGCGAGTGCGGTCGGGCTCATAACGGACAACGACGAGAATAGGTAACTAACAACGGATGCAAGTTTTGAAAAACCATCGGCAACGGAGATGCCGATGCAATGCTGATGATGAGACAAAAGAAAATAGACACACGACGGAAACGGAAAGAAAAGGGGAATCTTCTGGAACATCGGCATCGGACTGTCACATTAATATCGACTTGCACGTCGATGCTACGGCAACCGACATGAGCCATAGGGTTGTCTTTAAACTAACGTTTGTGTTTGCAGATGCATTTACTATATTGCTAGGTCATAGCTTTAGTAGTAATAGCATAGATAGCATGACAACCTCGATGGCGACACATTGATGGATATCATGATGATGGAGATCATGGTGTGGCGCCGGTGACAAGAAGATCATGCCGGTGCTTGAGTGATGGAGATCAAGAAGCAGATGATGATGGCCATATCATGTCACTTATGAATTGCATGTGATGTTAATCCTTTTATGCACCTTATTTTGCTTAGAACGACGGTAGCATTATAAGGTGATCTCTCACTAAAATTTCAAGACAAAATTGTGTTCTCTTCGACTGTGCACCGTTGCGATAGTTCGTCGTTTCGAGACACCACGCGATGATCGGGTGTGATATGGGTGCAAAACAGTTGCACGCGCGGAACACTCGGGTTAAACTTGACGAGCCTAGCATGTGCAGACATGGCCTCAGAACACATGAGACCGAAAGGTCGAGCAGGAATCGTATAGTTGATATGATTAGCATAGGGATGCTTACCACTGAAACTATTCTCAACTCACGTGATGATCGAACTTGAGTTAGTGAATTTGGATCTTGTACCACTCAAATGACTAGAGAGATGTACTTTTTGAGTGGGAGTTTAGCAAGTAATTTGTTCAGTTAAACTCTAATTATCTTGAACATAGTCTAAGTCCACTTTGAAATATCTGTGTTGTAGATCAATGGCTCAAGCGACAGTCAGCCTGGATTTTAATACATTCCTAGAGAAGCTAAGTTGAAAGATGATGGAAGCAACTTTGTAGACTGGGCTCGTAATCTTAAGTTGCTACTGCAAGCTGGGAAGAAGGATTATGTCCTTAATGCCGCGCTAGGAGATGAACCACCCGCTACGGCTGACCAAGATGTTGAGAACGCTTGGTTAACACGTAAGGAGGACTACTCAGTAGTTCAATGTGCAGTATTGTATGGCTCAGAGCGTCATGGAGCATATGAGATGTTCCAGGAGTTGAAGTTTATCTTTCAGAAGAATGCCCGGATCGAGAGGTATGAGACCTCCGATAAATTCTATGCTTGCAAGATGGAGAAGAATTTGTTTGTCAGTGAACATGTGCTCAAAATGTCTGGGTACTCAAACCGTCTAGCTGAGCTTGGAATTGTACTCCCGCAAGAGGCTATCGCTGATATAATTCTTCAATCACTGCCACCAAGCTACAAGAGCTTTGTGTTGAACTATAACATGCAAGGGATGAACAAGTCAGCCGACGAGTTATTCGTGATGCTGAAAGTCACAGAGTCAGAACTCCGAAAAGAGCATCAAGTGTTGATGGTCAATAAGAGCACTAGTTTCAAGAGAAACGACAAAGGCAAGAAGAGTAACTCCAATAAGAGCGGCAAGCCTGTTTCCAATCCGACGAAGAAACCCAAGGCTGAACCTGAGCCTGAAACAGAGTGTTATTATTGCAAGGGACTAGGTCACTAGAAGCGCAACTGCCCCAAGTATTTGGCTGATAAGAAGGCGGCCAAGGAAAAATCAGGTATATTCGATATACATGTTATTGATGTGTACTTAACCCACTCTCGTAGTAGTGCCTGGGTATTCGATACTGGTTCTGTTGCTCATATTTGCAACTCAAAACAGGAACTGCGGAATAAACGAAGGCTGGCGAAATTTGAAGTGACGATGCGCGTGGGAAATGGTTCCAAGGTTGATGCAATCGCCGTCGGCACAGTTTCACTTCAGTTACCATCAGGATTAGTTATGAACTTAAATAATTGTTATTTAGTGCCTGCGTTAAGCATGAACATTATATCTGGATCTTGTTTATTGCGATACGGTTACTCGTTTAAATCATAGAATAATGGTTGTTCTATTTCTATGAGTAATATCTTTTATGGTCATGCACCCAATGTGAGAGGATTGTTCATATTGAATCTTGATAGCGATGATACACATATACATAACATTGAGACCAAAATAGTTAGAGTTAACAATGACAGCGCCATGTTTTTGTGGCACTGGCGCTTAGGTCATATTGGTGTAAAGCGTATGAAGAAACTCCATTCCGATGGACTTTTGGAGTCACTTGACTTTGATTTACTTGACGCGTGCGAACCATGCCTCATGGGCAAGATGACTAAGACTCCGTTCTTTGGAACAATGGAGCGTGCAAGTGACTTGTTGGAAATCATACATATCGATGTGTGCGGTCCGATGAGTGTGGAGGCGCGCGGCGGATATCGTTATTTTCTCACCTTCACAAACGATTTGAGTAGCTATGGTTATGTCTACTTGATGAAGCACAAGTCTGAAACATTTGAGAAGTTCAAGCAATTTCAGAGTGAAGTTGAAAATCATCATAACAAGAAGATCAAGTTCCTACGTTCTGATCGTGGGGGTGAATATCTGAGTTTCGAGTTTGGTGCTCACTTGAGACAATGTGGAATCGTTTCACATTTAACACCGCCTGGAACACCACAGCGTAATTGTGTGTTTGAACGTCGTAATCGTACTTTGTTAGAAATGGTGCGATCTATGATGTCTCTTACCGATTTGCCGTTATCGTTTTGGGGTTATGCATTAGAGACAACTGCATTCACTTTAAATAGGGCACCATCAAAATCCGTTGAGACGACACCATACGAATTGTGGTATGGCAAAAGACCAAAGTTCTCGATTCTTAAAGTTTGGGGATGTGATGCTTATGTCAAAAAGTTTCAACGTGAAAAGTGGAACCCAAAGCGGAAAAGTGCGTCTTCATAGGTTACCCAAAGGAGATAGTTGGGTACACCTTCTATCTCAAATCCGAGGGCAAAGTGTTTATTGCTAAAAACAGAGCTTTTCTTGAGAAGGAGTTTCTCTCAAAAGAATTGAGTGGGAGGAAGATAGAACTTGATGAGGTTGTCGAACCTCTATTCCCTCTAGATGGTGGCGCAGGGCAAGGGGAAACCCCTCTCGTTGCGATGCCGGTTGAGGAGGAAGTTGATGATGATGATCATGAAACTTCGGATCAAGTTCCTACCGGACCTCGCATTTCGACAAGATCACGCACCGCTCCTGAGTGGTATGGTAATCCTGTATTATCAATTATGTTGTTAGACAACAATGAACCTGTGAATTACGAAGAAGCAATGGTGGGCCCAGATTCCAACAAATGGCTGGGGGCCATGAAGTCCGAGATAGGATCTATGTACAAAAAAAAGTGTGGACTTTGGAAGTACTACCTGAAGGTCGCAAAGCTATTCAGAACAAATGGATCTTTAAGAAGAAGACGTACGTAGAAGGTAATGTGACCGTTTATAAAGCTCGACTTGTGGCAAAGGATTTTTCACAAGTTCAAGGAGTTGACTACGATGAGACGTTCTCACCAGTAGCGATGCTTAAAGTCCGTCCGAATCATGTTAGCAATAGTTGCATTTTTCGATTATGAAATCTGGCAGATGGATGTCAAAACGGCGTTCCTTAACTGTTTTCTTAAGGAAGAGTTGTATATGATGCAACCCGAAGGTTTTGTCGATTAAAAGAATGCTAAGAAAGTGTGCAAGCTCCAGCGATCCATTTATGGACTGGTGCAAGCATCTCGGAGTTGGAGTAAGCGCTTTGATGAGGTGATCAAAGCATTTGGGTTTATACAAGTGGTTGGAGAATCTTGTATTTACAAGAAAGTGAGTGGGAGCTCTGTGGCGTTTCTAATATTATATGTGGATGACATATTGCTGATTGGAAACAACGTGGAGTTTTTGGAGAGCGTAAAGGATTACCTGAATAAAAGTTTCTCTATGAAGGACCTAGGAGAAGCTGCTTACATTCTAGGCATTAAGATCTATAGGTATAGATCGAGACGCCTGATAGGACTTTCAAAAAGCACATACCTTGATAAAGTTTTGAAGAAATTCAAAATGGATCAGTCCAAGAAAGGGTTCTTGCCAGTGTTACAAGGTATAAAATTGAGTAAGACTCAGTGCCCAGCAACTGCGGAAGATAGAGAACAAATGAGTTCCATCCCCTACGCTTCAGCCATAGGTTCTATCATGTATGCAATGCTGTGCACTAGACCAGACGTCAGCTTGGCCATAAGTATGGCAGGCATGTTTCAAAGTAATCCAGGAGTGGATCACTAGACGGTGGTCAAGAATATTCTGAAGTACCTGAAAAGGACTAAGGAAATGTTTCTCGTTTATGGAGGTGACAAAGAGCTCGTCGTAAAGGGTTACGTCGACGCAAGCTTTGACACCGATCTGGATGACTCTAAGTCGCAAACCGGATACGTATTTATTCTTAATGGGGGTGCGGTAAGCTGGTGCAGTTCCAAGCAAAGCGTCGTAGAAGATTCTACATGTAAAGCGAAGTACATGGTTGCCTCGGAGGCAGCAAAGGAGAGTGTCTGGATGAAGCAGTTCATGACGGATCTTGGAGTTGTGCCAAGCGCACTAAATCCAATAACTCTGTTCTGTGACAACAATGATGCCATTGCTCTAGCAAAGGAACCAAGGTTTCACAAGTAGACCAGACACATCAAACGACGCTCCAACCTCATCGGCGACTACGTCGAAGGAGAGGATGTGAATATTTGCAAAGTGCACACGGATCTGAATGTAGCAGACCCGCTAACTAAACCTCTTTCACGGGCAAAACATGATCAACACTAGACCTGTATGGGTGTTAGATTTATTACGATGTAAATCGCATGGAGATGTGAGGACTAGATTATTGATTCTAGTGCAAGTGGGAGATTGTTGGAAATATGCCCTAGAGGCAATAATAAATAGTTATTATTATATTTCCTGTTTAAAGATAATCTTTATTATCCATGCTATAATTGTATTGAATGAAAACATAGATACATGTGTGGATACATAGACAAAACAATGTCCCTTGCAAGCCTCTAGTTGGCTAGCCAGTTGATCAATGATAGTCAAGGTTTTCTAACTATGTGCAAGTGTTGTTGCTTGATAAGTGGATCACATCATTAGGAGAATCATGTGATGGACTAGACCCAAACTATGAATATAGCACATTGATCGTGTCGTTTTATTGCTATTGTTTTCTTAGTGTCAAGTATTTATTCCTATGACCATGAGATCATATAACTCACTGGCACCGGAGGAATACCTTGTGTGCATCAAACGTCCCAACGTAACTGGGCGACTATAAAGGTGCTCTACAGGTATCTCCGAAGGTGTCCGTTGAGTTAGTATGGATCGAGACTGGGATTTGTCACTCCGTGTGACGGAGAGGTATCTCAGGGCCCACTCGGTAATACAACATCACACACAAGCCTTGCAAGCAATGTGACTAAGTGTAAGGCACAAGATCTTGTATTACGGAACGAGTAAAGAGACTTGCCAGTAAAGAGATTGAAATAGGTATGCGGATACCGACGATCGAATCTCGGGCAAGTAACATACCGAAGGACAAAGGGATTGACATACGGGATTATATGAATCCTTGAAACTGAGGTTCAACCGATAAGATCTTCGGAGAATATGTAGGATCCAATATGGGCATCCAGGTCCCTCTATTGGATATTGACTGAGGAGTGCCTCGGGTCTTGTCTACATAGTTCTCGAACCCGAAGGGTCTGCACACTTAAGGTTCAACGATGTTTTAGTATAGTTGACTTATATGTGTGGTTACCGAATGTTGTTCGGAGTCCCGGATGAGATCACAGACGTCACGAGGGTTTCCAAAATGGTCTGGAAACGAAGATTGATATATAGGATTGTTTCATTTGGTCACCGGAAAGTTTCGGGCAATTCCAGAAGTCTACCGGGAGTTACGAATGGGTTCGGGGTGTTCACTGGGAGGGGCCCACCCACCCGGGAGGGAGCCCAAGGCCCTAGTGTGGCGCCACAAGTCCTTAGTGGGGCTGGTGTAGTCAGCCCAAGAGGGCTATGACGCCACATAAAGATAATACCAAAAGAAAAGAAAAAGAAAAAGGAAAGAGGGAGGTGGGAAGGAAGAGGAGGACTCCTCCTTCCCAAACCGAATTGGAGGAGGAGTCCTCCTCCTCCTGGCGGCCGGCTCACCTTGAGGGACTTGTCCCTCAAGGCTAGCCCCTCCCCTTCCCTCCTATATATAGTGGTGGTTTAGGGTTTTTTGAGACACAACTTTGCCACGTGCGACTCTAGCCTATACCTCACAGTTTTACCTCTAGATCGGATTTCTGCGGAGCTCGGGCGGAGACCTGCAGGAGTAGATCATCACCACCACCGGAGCGCCGTCACGCTGCCGGAGAACTCATCTACTTCTCCGTCTTGCTTGCTGGATCAAGAAGTCCGAGATCATCGTCGAGCTGTACGTGTGCTGAACGCGGAGGTGCCGTCCGTTCGGCGCTAGATCGGAACGGATCGTGGGACGGATCGCGGGACGGTTCACGGGACGGTTCGAGGGACGTGAAGAAGTTCCACTACATCAACCACGGTTCTTAATGCTTCATGTTGTGCGATCTACAAGGGTACGTCACCATGGTAGGTCTTCGTGTGCGTAGGAAATTTTTTGTTTCCCATGCAACGTTCTCCATCACAATATCCAGTGCGTGCCTTAGTACTCATTGGACTGCATACATCAAAATGTATTACTTGCAATAAGTTACTTTCTTGTTCCATCTCACTGAAAACGAGGCCTTTAGTCATCTTGCCCGAGTGGCATGATTTGCATGTCTCGAGTGATTCAAAATCAAGTGAGTTTAAACAATCCATCTGCATGGACTTTCTTGATGCGTTTACACCAATAGGCATGGTTCGCATGTCTCAAACGATTCAAAAAATGAGTGAGTCCAAAGATACATCAGTATGGAGCTTCTTCATGCATTATTCACCAATATGACTCAAGCGGTAGTGCCAAAAGTAAGTGGTACTATCATTACTACTTTGTATCTTTTGGCAACAATATTATGAACATGTGTATAACTATGATCGAGATTCAGTAAACCATTCATTTTAGGTGCAAGACCATTGAAGGTGTTATTCAAATAAACAGAGTAACCATTATTCTCTTTAAATGAATAACCATGTTGCGATAAACACAATCTAATCATGTCTATGCTCAATGCAAACACCAAATGACAATTATTTAGGTTTAAGACTAATCCCGATGGTAGAGGGAGCGTGCGATGTTTGATCACATCAACCTTGGAAACACTTCCAACACATATCATCACCTCACCTTTAGCTAGTTTATTCGTAGCTTTTATTTCGAGTTACTAACACTTAGCAACCGAACCGGTATCTAATACCCTTGTGCTACTAGGAGTACTAGTAAAGTACACATCAATATCATGTATATCAAATATACATTTGTCGACTTTGCCAGCCTTCTCATCTACCAAGTATCTAGGGTAGTTCCTCTTCAGTGACTATTTCCCTCATTACAGAAGCACTTAGTCTCGGGGTTGGGTTCAACCTTGGGTCTCTTCACTAGAGCAACAATTGGTTTGCCATTTCATGAAGTGTCACTTCTTGCCCCTGCCCTTCTTGAAACTAGTGGTTTTACTAACCATCAACAATTGATGCTCCTTTTTGATTTCTACTTCCGCGGTGTCAAACATCGCGAATAGCTCAAGGATCATCATATCTATCCCTGATATGTTATAGTTCACCACGAAGCTCTAGTAGCTTGGTGGCAGTGACTTTGGAGAACCATCACTATCTCATCTGGAAGATTAACTCCCACTCGATTCAAGCGATTGTAGCACTCAGACAATCTAAGAACATTCTCAATGATTGAGATTTTCTCCCTTACTTTGTAGACAAAGAATCTTGTCGGAGGTCTCATACCTCTCAACAAGGGCACGAGCATGAAATCCCAATTTCATCTCTTGGAACATCTCATATGTTCTATGACGTTCAAAACGTCTCTGGCGCCTCAATTCTAAGCCGTTAAGCATTACACACTGAACTATCACGTATTCATAAAAACATGTATGTCAGATGTTCGCAACATCCACAGACGACGCTCGAGGTTTAGCACACCGATCTGTGTATTAAGGACATAAACCTTCTGCGCAGCAATGAGGACAATCCTCTGTTTATGGACCTAGTACGCATAATTGCTACTATCAACTAAATTTTCTCTAGGGACATATCTAAAACAGTAGAGCTACAATGCAAGCTACAACATAATTTGCAAAGACCTTTTGACTATGTTCATGATAATGAGTTCAATTAATCATATTACTTAAGAACTCCCACTAAAATAGACATCCCTCTAGTCATTCGAGTGGCACATGATCCAAATCGACTAACTCAAGTCCGATCATCACGTGAGTTGAGATTAGTTTCAATGGTGAACATCTCCATGTTGATCATATCAACTATATGATTCATGCTCGACCTTTCAGTCTCATGTGTTTTGAGGCCACGTCTGTACATGCTAGGCTCGTCAAGTTTAACCAAAGTGTTCTGCGTGTGCAATTGCTTTGCACCCGTTGCATGTGAACGTTGAAGCTATCACACCCGATCATTACGTGGTGTCTCGAAACGACGAACTATCGCAAGGGTGCACAGTCGGGGAGAACACAATTTTATCTTGAAGTTTTAGTGAGGGATCACATTATAATGCTACCTTCGTCCTAAGAAAAATAAGGCGCATAAAAGGATTATCACCACATGCAAATCAAAAGTGACATGATATGGCCATGAACTTATGCTTGTTGATCGCCATCACCAAAGCACCGACATGATCTCTATCGTCACCGACGCCGCACCATGATCTCCATCATCGTGTTGCCATCGAGGTTGTCGCGCTATCTATGCTGTTACTACTAAAGCTACTACCTAGCGATATAGCAAGAGCATCTGCAACCGCAAAATAAATTTAAATACAACCCTATGGCTCCTGCAGGTTGCCGTAGCATCGACGTGCAAGTCGAATTTAACTATTACAACATGATCATCTCATACATCCTATATATCATATCATGTCTTTGGCCATATCACATCACATGCATACCCTGCAAAAACAAGTTAGACGTCCTGTAATTTGTTGTTGCATGTTTTACGTGGCTTCTATGGGTATCTAGTATGATCGCATCTTACTTATGCAAAACCACAACGGTGATATGCAAGTTGCTATTTAACCTTCTCCAAGGACCGCCTCGGTCAAATCCGATTCAACTAAAGTTGAACAAACAGACACCCGCCAGTCATCTTTATGCAACAAGTTGCATGTTAGTCGATGAAACTGGTCTCTCGTAAGCGTACGGGCAAAGTTGGTCCGGGCCACTTCAATCCAACAATACCGCCGAATCAAGAAAAGACTAAGGAGGGCAACAAATTGAATATCAACACCCACAAACTCTTTAGTGTTCTACTCGAGATATCATCTACACATGAAACTAGCTCATGATGCCACTGTTGGGGAACGTAGCATGGGAAACAAAAAAATTCCTATGCACACACCATACCTATCCATGGTGATGATCATCTACGAGAGGGGAGAGTGAATCTACATACCCTTGTAGATCGCTAAGAGGAAGCGTATATAACATAGTTGATGTAGCAGAACATCTTCACGATTCAAATCGCAGCCCGTCGCGATCTCATCATGATCCATCCCGCGATCCCATCACGATACATCCATATCTAGTTCCGAACGGACAACACCTCCGCGTTTAGCACACGTACAGCTCGATGACGATCCCCACCTTCTTGATCCAGCAAGGGGGCGGGGAGGTAGATGAGTTCTCTAGCACGACGATGTGGTGGTGGTGGTGAACTAATCCAGCAGGGCTTCGCCGGCCTAAGCACCACCGAACTTGACTAGAGTAGAAACCGATCTAGATGAAGTAGAGGGAACATGTGGCAATTAGGGTTAGGGCTGCCTCTAATTCCTCTAGTATATATTGGAGGGAGGGAGGGGAGGATTCATCCTAAAAAACTCAAGGTTTGGCCGAAATTGGAGGTGGAGGAGTCCTACTCCAATCCTACTAGGAGTAGGATTCCTCCTCTCCACTTGGAAACCCTTTCCTCCTCTTCCACCTTTGGGTTTTTTCCTTCTCAAACCTCACGGGCCTTTGTGGGGGGCTTAGGCAAGCCTACTAGGGGCTGGTTTGTCTCCTCCCACATCCCATGAGGCCCCTCGGGGTGTGACACCCCTCCCGATGGTCCCCGGTACCCTCCCAGCACTCCCGGTACACTACCGAAGGACCCGAAACTTTTCCAGTGACCAAAACATGACTTCCTATATATCACTCTTTACCTCCGGACCATTTCGGATCTCCTCATGACGTACGGGATCTCATCCGGGACTCCAAACAACTTTCGGTTACCAAGACCTATAACTCAACTATATCGAAATGTCACCGAACGTTAAGTGTGCAGACCCTGCGGGTTCGAGAACTATGTAGACATGACATGAGACATTCTCCAGTCAATAAACAATAACGGGGCCTGGATTCCCATATTGGCTCCTACATATTCAATGAAGATCTCTATCGGTTGAACCTCTATGTCAAGGATTCAGTTAATCCCGTATATTGTTCCCTTTGTCCTTCGGTATGTTACTTGCCCGAGATTCGATCGTAGGTATCCCTATACCTAGTTTAATCTCGTTACTGGCAAGTCTCTTTACTCGTTCAATAATACAAGATCCTATGACTAACTCCTTAGTCACATTGCTTTCAAGGCTTGGTGTGATGTTGTATTACCGAGTGGGCCCCGAGATACCTCTCCGTCACATGGAGTGACAAATCCCAGTCTTGATCCATGCCAACACAACAGACACCTTTGGAGATACCTGTAGAGCACCTTTATAGTCACCCATTTACATTGCAACGTTTGATACACATAAGGTATTCCTCCGGTGTCCGGGAGTTGTATGATCTCATGGTCATAGGAACAAATATATTGACATGCAAAAAACAGTAGCAATAAACTGACACGATCATATGCTACGTTCATAGTTTGGGTCTTGTCCATCACATCATTCTCCTAATGATGTGATTCCATTATCAAGTGACAACACTTGTCTATGGCCAGAAAACCTTGACCATCTTTGATCATCGAGATAGTCACCTAGAGATTCACTAGGGACAGTGTGTTGTCTATGTATCCACACATGTATTTGATTTCCAATCAATACAATTCTAGCATGGATAATAAACGATTATTATGAACAAGGAAATATAATAATAACCAATTCATTATTGCCTCTAGGGCATATTTCCAACAATTGGGTAAGATCTAGGACCGATCCTTCTTGCGTCCCAGAGGAACTCTCTTGATCACGTTCATGCAAATCCGAGTGAGCCGAGCCCTTCAGAGGTATGGTGTGTTTGGCGGACCAAATCATATTGCTTTTGGCAAGTGGATACATGATCCATTCGGATCGAAACACCATGAAATTTCTGCAGATTTGGAATCGTAGGCGACTCACGCACACGCGTGGAAGCGACGACATCGCGGTTAGCGGAGAAAGTGGCGCAGCACCTCGATTACCATGTCGGAATATCCGCCACTCGTCGCAGAGGCGATGTTCGCGGGATTTGGTAGATCTCCCTCTGATCGTTGACTGACGACTGTAGATTTGCGTGGCTGGCGTATAAGTGCAGCATGCGGAGTGAGAAAGAGCCCCAGATCTGGTTCGTCTCCTGTCGCTCCCTCCGCCACTCCGCCCTAACGCCCCGCTGCTTTGCTTTTCACCTCCACTCACTCAGGCCTAGCTCCATTGCGCATGATGACGAGGAGCTCGATTGCAAAGGCCGAGCAAGCGAAGAACGGCTCACGAGGGTCCTTTTCGAGCTTCGGAGCGTCGATGGGGCAGATCCATGGCGACTGTATGGCCTCACCGTCACTAGGAACCACCTACTGGAGCTGGAGAGCCAAGGGCTTGTGGCCACCGGGAGCTGGCTGCTGCCGGAGGAGGGTGAGCTCGAGCTCTTGTCGGGGGGGGGGGGGGAGGGGTCCTCCTAGTGATCCACGTCGAGTGAGGTTTTTTCCTTGCCCACGCATCCTTTATTTCACGCTTTTCTTGATTTCTATGAAGCACAACTCCACCATCTCCCCCAATGCCATTTTGTACTTGGACGCTTTTGTCTCCCTCCGCAAAATTTGCCTTAGGTGTCACCCCCATTGGGGGTTGTTCAAGCACCTTTTTACTTGCCGAGTGATGACAGTGAAGAAGTCCTCTCGGGAAAGGGAGAAAACAAATGTAGTCCAGCTATGCGGGGGTTTAGGTATGTGATAATCCCCAAGTGCAAGGAATCACCATAGCACTTTCCAAAAATAGAAGTGATACGTATGGAGTGTCGAACCCACAAGGAGCTAAAGGTAAGATCAATATTCTCTCAAGTACTATCTGCCACTGATATGTTTCCAACGTATCGATAATTTATGAAGTATTCATGCCATGTTTTCCTATGTTTACAATACTTTTATATGGGTTTGATGCACTTTATATGATTTATTTTGAACTAACCAGGACTGACGCTGTTTTCAGCATAATTACCATGGTGTTGTTTTTTTTGCAGAAAATGAAAGTTCTCGAAATCGTTCGGAACTTTTTTTATAATTTTTTTTGGAGGAAATAAGCAACATTGGAGCGAAGAACCAATGGAGGGGATCCGCCTACGGGCCACAAGACAATAAGGCTCCCCGTAGGCCACGTCCTGATGGCTTGTGGGGCCCACGTGGCTCCATTTGGCGTGATTCCAATGCTAAAAAATCCTATATATACCAGAAACCCCAGAAATAAAGAGAGAACTTCCGCTCCACCACTGCAACTCTTTTTATCGACAAAAAAAACCATCCGGAGCCTTTCCAGTACCCTGTCGGAGAGGGGAACTCATCTCCGGTGGCCATCTTCATCATCCCGGTGGAGGCCATGACGATGAGGGAGTAGTTCACCCTCGGGGCCGAGGTTTTGTTCCAGTAGCTATGTGTTTGATCCCTCTCTCTCTCGTGTTCTTGAGATGTCCCGATCTTGATATATCACAAGCTTTGTTAATCTAGTTGGACCATATGATGTTATTCCCTTGCTATCTTGTTGTGATGAATTGAATCTTTCCCTTTAAGATCTCATTATGTTGGATTGAATATTTTGGTTTCACTACTAGAGAAAAGCTTCTAGACAGACGCTTAATAGTAGCGCGGGTTTATACCCCTCGCTACTGCTATTTACTAGCAGCGCGGGTTTTTACCCATCGCTACTACTAAGTTGATAGTAGTAGCACGGGTTTTTAACCCTCGCTACTACTAAGTGGTGTCAACCGTGCCCTCCGGACATGCAATCGTAGTAGCGCATGGTATAAACAAGCGCTACTACTAAGTTGATAGTAGTAGCGCGGGTTTATAACCCACGCTATTACTAAGTGGCCTTCAGTGTGTCCCCGAGCTCCTCCCTCAAATCCCCCTCTCTCATCTTCTCCCCCAAATCCCTCCTCTCTCATGTCACTCTCCCCCAAATCCTGTCCCCACTCTGCTCAGCTGCACCGAGCCTCCTCCCCGCCCTTGCACTATGCCCGCGGGTCGCCGGAGTCGCCCAACGGTCGAGCTCACGAGCGCCCAGCAGGCCACGCCCGAGTCACCTTTTTCCTCTCGTGGTGGACCGCCCCGCTGAGTGCTCGCCGACACAACCCCGGCCACCCCAAGGACCTGAAGGCCGGAGCCCTCTTCTCCTCTTCTCTGTGGATAGTAGATATAGGTTTTTGTAATCTAAAAATTGTTTGATGCATGTCGCATAATTTATCCACGGATACTTGAGGTGTCATTGGAGTATCTAGGTGACATTAGGTTTGATTGATATGTATTATGGGTGTTATTCTAGTACAAACTCTAGGGATGTTTGTGATACTTATAGTTATAGCTCAAAAGATTGATCAGAACGAATAACTTTGAGGTGGTTCTACTACCTACACCAATTTCATCTTATTGTTCTCCGCTAGATAGGAACTTTGGAGTGATTCTTTGTTGCACGTTGAGGGATGATCATATGATTCTACTATGTTATCATTGTTGAGAGATTGCACTAGCGAAAGTATGAACCCTAGGCCTTATTACCAAGCATTTATACAATGTTTTTCTTGTTGTTTTACACTTTCTACCTTGCTGTTTTTATATTTTTAGATTACAAAAACCTATATCTACTATCCATACTACACTGGTATCACCATCTCTTCACCAAACTAGTGCACCTATGCAATTTGCCATTGTATTAGGTGTGCTGGGGACAAAAGAGATTTTTTGTATTTGATTGCAGGGTTGTTTGAGAGAGACCATCTTCATCCTACACCCCCCATGAATTGATAAACCTTAGTCCATCCACTTGAGGCAAAATTGCTACAGTCCTACAAAACTCTGCGCTTGGAGGCCCAACATAGTCTACAAGAATAAAGTTGTGTAGTAGACATCAAGCTCTTTTCTCACACCGTCACTGAGGAGTTGAGTGCTTGAAGGTATATATTTATATCTTGCAATTAAATATTCTATTTTCTTGTTTTCCACTAGTTTGGTTTTATGAAAGAAAACTACAAAAAATGGAATTTAGGTTGCCTCATTTGCTTCGTCTTTATAAAGTCTTTCCTGAAAATGATGGTCCGGAAAATTGTGCTCAATTGTTAGAGGAATAGTTTATGAAAATGATTAATGTGAAATACTTTAATGATGAGCATGATAGTAATATTTTTAGTATGAATTCTCTAAATATCGATGATGCTAATGATGATTGCACTATTCATGGTAAGAATATTTCCTATAAGCATGTCAATTTTTGTGGAGTGGATAAAATTTGTAAAGACATGCCATATAGGGTTGGTTGATTTTGCAAGAAGCATAAAAACATCAAAATAATTGGTGCCTTAAAGTGATAGATGAATTTTCCACAAGATTATGCTCTATTCATCCCATTACTTGTGAACTTTGCAATAGGGTTCTGAACTTTGCATGCATTTTCATGATCGAGCCATTTCCAAATATTGTGATAATTTATCTCCCGTGAACTCTATAATGAACTTTGTTTATTTGTGGGGAGTGAAGAATTGTCACATAAAAATGATTGGTTTGATATATTTCTTATCACTAATGATAATGAAATTAATCTACAATAAATCTATATGTTTTGCATAGTGAATTGCAACGAGAATGCTTATATTGCCAATTATAGAAAGAATGAGAAACCAATAGAATATAAAAGGAATACTAATGAAAGGGTAAATGTCTCCCAATACCCTCATATTGTTTCTCGTAATGAATTAGGTTGCAAGGAGGAGCTTCCCATCTCTTCAACAATAGGCTTGGATAAATTTTTTAAACCCATACAAAATGCGGTAAAGAAGAAGAAATGGTAAAGGTAAAAATTTATCTTGCTCCAAATAATCTCCAAATAATGTCAAGAATGAATACGAAGGTAGTATGGACGATGACACACTTGATGATTATTTTGTTATACCTACTACTTGTTGTGATGTGGATGAGTGGGAAGACAATGATACCCCTTATAATATTGAAAATCTTTTGGCACCAACATGGAAAATTATGATGAAAATAATTGTTACACTACTAGGGCTATTTATGCTATTGATGATTATTCTAATGATATGCAAAACCACAAGCTTGGGGATGCTACACTTGATGCAAATGACATATTTGAGAACATATTTGGTGTAATTGATGTGTGTCCCAAGCTTGGGGATGCTATGCATGATGAAGATGATCATTTTAGTCCCCCTACTTCGAATGATCAAATTTTTATGATGATTGCTGATACGTCCCAAACGTATCTATAATTTCTGCTTGTTCAATGATCTTTTGGGTGACATTGTTATATGTTTTGCTACACTTTTATATCTTTTTATACATATTTGGACTAACCTACTAACTTAGTGCACCCAGTGCCAGTTTCTGCCTGCTGTTGTCTTTTTTGCAGGATATTTTACCCAAATTTCAAGAGCCCCAAAAATCCCGAGAAAAATATATAAAAATCAGCGTGACGGAAGCTTCCAGACGCCCGAAGGAGAGCTGGAGGGGGGGGGGCACCTGTCACCCAGGCGGCCTGCTCGCGCGGCCTAGGGGAGGCCGCGTCAAGCGGCTGCCTGAGCAACTGGGACCACCCCTGGTGCCTGATAACCCACAAGTATAGGGGATCGCAACAGTTTTTGAGGGTAGAGTATTCAACCCAAATTTGTTGATTCGACACAAGGGGAAGCCAAATAATATTCTCGAGTATTAGCAATTGAGTTGTCAATTCAACCACACCTGAAAGACTTAGTATCTGCAGCAAAGTATCAGTAGCAAAGTAGTGTGATAGCAACAGTAGCAACGGTAACACTAGCAGCAGTGACAGCAGTAGCAGTAACAGTATCAGCAGTGACAACAGTAGCAGCAAAGTAACGTAGCAAGGAGCAATAGGTAAAACTCGTAGGCATTGGATCAGTGATGGATAATTATGCCGGATGACATTCATCATGTAACAGTTATAACCTGGGGAGATATGTAACTAGCTCCAGTTCGTCAATGTAATGTAGGCATGTATTCCGTATATAGTCATACATGCTTAGGGAAAAGAACTTGCATGACATCTATTGTCCATCCCTCCCGTGGCAGTGGGGTCCTAATGGAAACTACGGGATATTAAGGTTCTCCTTTTAATAAAGAACCGGAACAAAGCATTAGCACTTAGTGAAGACATGAACTCCTCATACTATGGTCATCTCTGGGAGTGGTTCCGGCTATTGTCACTCCGGGGTTGCCGGGTCATAACACATAGTAGGTGACTAAAACTTCCAAGATAGGATCGAGAACACACATATATTGACGAGAACATAACAGGTTCAGATCTGAAATCATGGAACTCGGACCCTAGTGACAAGCATTAAGCATGGCAACGTAGTAGCAACATCAATCTCAGAACATAGTGGATACTAGGGATCAGTCCCCATCAAAACTAACTCGATTACATGATAGATCTCATCCAACCCATCACCATCCAGCAATCCTACGATGAGATTACTCACGAACGGTGAAGAGCATCATGGAATTGGCGATGAAGGAAGGTTGGTGATGACGATGGCGACGATCTCCCCTCTCCGGAGCCCAGAACGGACTCCAGATCTGCCCTCCAGAGGAAGAACAGGTGGTGGCGGCGCCTCCGTATCGTAAAACGCGATGAACTCTCCTCCTTGATTTTTTCCGGACGAAAGGGACTAAATAGAGCTGGATTTGGAGGCGGCGGAGCCCCGAGGGCCCCACAAGCCTGCTAGGCGCGGCCAGGGTGCCCCCGCCTCCTGGGTTTGTGGGCTCCTTGCTCGACGCATCCGGTTGATTCTTGCGCTAGTATTTTTTATATATTCAACAAAAAATCCTCGTAAATTTCCAGGTCATTCCGAGAACTTCTATTTCTGCGCAAAAACAACACCATGACAATTCTGCTGAAAATAACGTTAGTCCGGGTTAGTTCCATTCAAATCACGCAAATTAGAGTCCAAAACAAGGGCAAAAGAGTTTGGAAAAGTAGATATGATGGAGACGTATCAACTCCCCAAGCTTAAAACCTTGCTTGTCCTCAAGCAATTCAGTTGACAAACTGAAAGAGACAAAAGAAAAACTTTTACAAACTCTGTTTGATCTTGTTGTTGCAATTATGTCTAACTCATATTCAGATTTTCAGCAAGATCATAAGATAACCACATAAGCAAGGACATTTAGGTCTTAAGAAGTACTCATATCAATGGCATAATCAACTAGCGAGCAATAATAATGAGTTTCAAACGTCAACACTTCAATCAAAACAATCATGAAGCAATGTGAACAGATGGTATCTCGCTAGCTCTTTCTAAGACCGCAAAACATAAATGCAGAGCACCTTCAAAGACCAAGGGCTGACTGAACATTGTAATTCATGGCAAAGAAGATCCAGTCACAGTGATACTCAATAACAATTAAAAGCAAAGCATAGAAATGACGGAGGTGCTCTCTAATTGGTGCTTTTATAAGAAGAGGATTACTCAACAGAAACTTAAATAGATTGGCCCTTCGCAGAGGGAAGCATTGATTTGCAGAGGTGCTAGAGCTCAAGCTTTGAAGACACAGATAAATAATTTTGGGTGGCATGCTTTCATTGTAAACGCGATGACCAAGAGTTTTCACCATCTTCCATGCTACACATGCTATAGGCGGTTCCCAAACAGAAAAGTAAAGTTTTGACTCCTCCACCACCGATCAATCACACTCCACGACTAGCCGAATACTCGGGTGCTGTCCATACCAACAAGAATCTAGGGGGAGTTTTGTTTGCAATTATCTTTTTGATTTGAGCATGGAATTGGGCATTCCAATTACCGGCCCCTTTATCATGCATGATAGTGAATAAACACATATCGAGGATAACACGCCTAGCATGGAAGATACTGATCGCCCCTTGTCACCACATGAGCGGTTCGGGCATGCAAAACAGATTATTTATTGAAGGTTTAGAGAGTGGCACATGCAAATTTACTTGGAATGGCAGGTAGATACCGCATATAGGTAGGCATGGTGGACTCATATGGAACAACTTTGGGTTTATGGAAGTGGATGCACAAGCAGTATTCCCGCTTAGTAAAGGTTTATGGAAGGCTAGCAAAAGACTGGGAAGCGACCAACTAGAGAGCGACAACAGTCATCAATATGCGTTGAGATTAACCAACATTGAGTGCAAGCATGAGTAGGACATAAATCACCATAAACATGAATATCATAGAGGCTATGTTGAGCTTGTTTCAACTACATGCGAAAACATGCACCAAGTCAAGCCACGTGAATCATTCAAAGGAGGATACCATCCTATCATACTACATCATAATCATCTCAAAATTCATGTTGGCATCCAAGACAAACCATTATAAGCTCCTAGCTAATTAAGCATGGCATCAGAAACTATGATCTCTAAGTTGTCATTGCAAACATGTTTCTCTCACAACAAAGATGAATTAGGAACGATGAGCTAGTCATATTTACAAAAACAAAATAGATCAAGTTCATACCAGCTTTTCCAGGCTCAGTCACTTCATCATATATCGTCATTATTGCCTTTCACTTGCACGACCGAATGATGTGAACAATAATAAGAGTGTTCGTGCATTGGACTAAGTTGGAATATGCAAGCAAATACAAATGAGAAGACAAAGTAATATGACTCTTTGACAGATAAACAAATATGCATGCGAGAGCCACTAAACATTGTAACCATGGTATTCTACCTTGATCCAAATAAAAAGAAAACTATTTACACGGGAAAGCTCCCAACAAGCAAAAGAAGAACGAGAAATCTTTTTGGGTTTTCTCAAACTAGACAAACACACGAGAAGAAAGCGAGAAAAAGAAACAAACTAGCATGGATGATACAGTGGAAAGGTGTGAACACCGACTATCAAAGTGAAAGTGTAAGCAAGAATATGAAGTCGGTGAGAAACACGTACTCCCCCAAGCTTAGGCTTTTGGCCTAAGTTGGTCTACTCCCAAGGTGAGAAGTAACCGTCACCGGGTTATAGCTCCTCTGATAAACTGGCGTTTGGTACTCGACTGGTAGCTCGAGCATGGACGCCTGTGGTGGTGATATGCCCCAATATGCGCAGATGTCCGAGAGCATAATAATGTACCTGCCTAGATGAAGATTGAACAAAGAAGGAGCATGCAAAGTAATTGTCTCACGAGTACCCTGACTATATACCAGGTTATAAATCATCCTCTTATTTATATCTTTATCAAGAAAGTCATGGCGAACCATGCTATCATAATCTAGATATCTCTCAAGAAGAAGAATCTCTTCTTCCTCCTGCAGTCTAATAGGTATCTCAAAATGTCTAGCAAGATGGGTAGCATAGATACCTCCATAAACAACGCCTTTAGTACTGTTCGTGTTCAACCGTTGAGCCACTATAGCGCCCGAGCTATAAGTTTTACCATTATAAAGGGCTTCACGCAAAACCGCAAGATCTGGGGAGCTAAGCGCCCCAGCTTTCCCACGGCCAATCAAACATTTTCCCATGAATAATGAGAAGTACCGAAGCACGGGAAAATGTATGCTAGCAACTCTAGCGCAAGACACTCCTCTCTCCTCTCCTACAGCAATAGTATCAATGAAAGCCTCCAAGTCCCGTGGACAAGGTTCATGAATATCCCCAACATAAGGTATTTGCAGACATTGCAAAAATCCTGTGACATGCGCTGGGGGATATCATATAGCTTGAACTCAACCATAGGAGGACTCTTCCTTGGATAGAAGTTAAAGCTTTGCACGAAAATATTAGTGAGGAGGAAGTATTGTGGACACTTATCTTCAATAAATGCGGTAAGGCCTACGTTCTCCACCAAGTAATAAAAATCCTCATAAAGACCGGCGGCACGTAAGAACACATCGCTTGGCCACTCGCACGCTTGAACTTCTGCAACTCGGGGGACCGGATACTTGGGTTTCTTCTTCTCATTTTCATCATCCTTGGGGTCACGACTTGAAGAGCCTCTTAGGAACCTCCTCATCTTTTCCCTTTTCTTTCTCTGAAAATTTCTGAAATTTTTAGTGACTCAAAGGAAAAGTGAACAAGGCTAAACGAAACTCATAGCAACTACTCCTACAAGTGCCTAGAGGCCATATCACGCATCAAAAATACTTGGGACCAGCTAAAATTAGCATGCAAAGCTCAAGAACAGGGTCACCAAGACAACAATAATTGCAACGAATAATGCACTAGAGAAAAAACTAATTGGACCAATGGAGGAGTCACATACCAAGGAACAATTTCACCAAAACAGTTTGGTGAATGGGGCTTTGCACAAGGAGATCAAAAATCGCAGCAAGAAGAGCAAGAACATGAGTTTGAGCTGTAGAATGAATTTTTTTGGAGGTAGGAGAAGGAGATGTGAGCTGGAATAAGTGGAGGGGGGACACGTGGCCCCCACAAGCCTGGTAGGCGCGGCCACGGGGGGTGCCCGCGCCTCCTCGGCTTGTGGACCACTGGTGCATCCCCCTGACTAGCTCTCCGTCTCAGATTTTTTCAAAAATTACAGAAAAAATCATACTTGATTTTCAGGGCAATTGAAGAACTTTTATTTTCGGGACACTTTTCTGCGGGATGCAAGAAGCAGAAAACAGGAAAAACTAAAGCTAAATCTATCATTTTTCTTCTAAACAATGGAAACTAAAAGTTTGGAACAAAGGGTTGTGACTCCTGGATTCATCCATCTCATGGTCATCAAAAGAAATCCGTCAATGAGATTGATCAAGTCTCCTTGACAAACTTTTTCGAATCGCATAAAAACGGAGAATTTTTGAATAGTCACTAGGTTACCTCAATGGGGATGTGCATATCCCCAACAAGCAAATCATACTTCATCTTAACAGTAGGTATAGGGCATTCAAAGCTCCCAATAAGAATCGATGAAGTTTTTTCAATAGCATTGATGCAATGTACTCGATATTGTTTCTTCGGAAAGTGCACCGTATGCTCATTACCATTGACATGGAAAGTGACATTGCCTTCGTTGCAATCAATAATAGCCCCTGCACTGTTTAAAAGGGGTCTTCCAAGGATTAACGCCATGGCATCATCCTCGGGAATATCCAGAATAACAAAGTATATTAAGATAGTAACGTTAGCAACCACAACAGGCACATCCTCGCAAATGCCGATAGGGAAAGAAGTTGATTTGTCGGCCGTTTGCAGGGAGATTTCAGTGGGTGTCAACTTATCTAATTCAAGTCTGCGATAAAGAGAGAGAGAGGCATATCCCTAACACCAGCTCCAAGGTCGCATAAAGCAGTTCTAACGTACTTTCCTTTAATGGAGCAAGGTATAGTGGGCACTCCGGGATCACCTAGTTTCTTAGGAGTTCCACCCTTGAAGGTGTAATTAGCGAGCATGGTGGAAATCTCAACCTCAGGTATCCTCCTCTTATTAGTCACAATATCCTTCATGTACTTAGCATATGGAGACATTTTGAGCATATCTGTCAAACGCATTTGCAGAAAGACAGGTCTAATCATTTCAACAAAGCGCTCAAAATCCTCATCATGCTTTTTCTTGGATGGTTTGGGAGGAAAGGGCATGGGTTTCTGAACCCATGGTTCCCTTTCTTTACCATGCTTCCTAGCAGTGAAGTCATTCTTATCATATCTCCCATTCTTAGGTTGTGGGTTATCAAGATCAACAATAGGTTCAATCTCCACATCGTTATCATTGCTAGGTTGAGCATCAACATGAACATCACTATCGATATTATCATTAGGATCATGTTCATCACAAGATTGTGTTTCAGCATCAGAAACAGAGACATCGTTTGGAATCTCGGGTGTAACAGCAACAGGTTTGCTAGCATGCAAGTTCCTATCATCTTTCTCTTTCTTCCTAGGATGACTAGGTGCATCAGTGCTGAAAAGGATCAAGATGGACCTAGAGGGGGGGGGGTGAATATGTACAGTTCCAAATTTTAATAGTTACTTAGCAATTTTAGGCAATGGTGTGGAATATGAACGTGAGCCTAATAATTGCAAAGACAAAGAGTAAGCTATTTAGAGTAAAGTAAGGCAGCACGGAACCAATAATCAAATGCAAGTACGTAATAAGGATTAACACAAGTAGAAAGTTAGGGTTAGGGATATCCGAAACTCCAAGAGAGACGAGGATGTATCCCGGTGTTCACTTCCTTGGAGGGAAGCTATGTCACCATTAGAGGGGCGGATGTTACCACGAAGGCACACCAACGCCACGAAGGCTCACCCTATTCTCCCTTTGAGACAACACCACGAAGGCGTTTCTCAACCACTAGTGGTAAGCCTTGAGGTGGCTTCCAAACCCTCACAAACTTTTTGGGGGTAATCACAATGGTTTGGTTCCTCTCCAAAGACTCCTACGCCTAGGAGTCTCCAACCTCCAAGAGTAACAAGATCACGGGGATTTCTCAAAAGTTGGTCAAATCACAAATCGCTTTGGTGGAGAGGAGGAGAAGGAGACGATCTATCTTTTGATTGGAACAACACTCAAAGGGACTCAGAAATGCTCTTGGGATCTAAGATTTGGTGTAGGCAAGAGTGAGTGAGGAGGAAGGTGTTCTTGTAAGTGTTCGTGCTGTTTTGAACACCCTCTCATGAAGTGGGAGGGGGGTATATATAGTGGGGAGACTAAAACAACCGTTGGGGTCACTTAAGTCTGAAAGTGGTCGGACATCCGGCAGTTCTCGGATGTCCGGACGCCCACAAGGGGTTGGACGTCCGACAAGGGTCGGTCGTCCGAGGGATGTATATATATCAGGAAGCACTGTGTAGTCGAACAGGGACCGGACATCCGGAGGAAGCCGGATGTCCGAGACTTTGGCTCTGTTCAAGGGCACCGGATTTCTGAAGGAGGTCGGACGTCCGGCCCTCGGACGAAAGGAGGAGGCCGGAAGTCCGAGTTATTTGACTCGGATTTCTCTGGTGCAAGGTTCCGGTTTTCCGAAGTGGTCATGCGTCCGGCCCTCGGACGTCCGGAGGGAGCCGGAAGTCCGAGTTATTTGACTCTGGATTTCTCTGGTATAAGGTTCCGGATTTCCGAAGTGGTCGGGCGTCCGGCCCTCGGACGTCCGGAGGAAGCCGGATGTCCGAGGCATTGGTTCTGTTTTGAGATAAAAGCAGAGCAGTGGAGATGTGGTATGAGCAGAAAAGTAGAGATGTAGTATGAGCAAGTTCATCGCAAAACCTGTGATCCCCTCTTAATAGTGCGGGATCCCTATTCTCAAGAATAGTAAATTTAAAGGATATGATACATCATCTTTTCTCAATCCCGAGCCTTCTTGACATATAAGTCCCGATCTTCTCAGGCCACCTTGGCACATAATTCTCGATCTACTAAGAGTACTTGCCATCCTGAGATACACTCAACAACTAAGATTAGTTTCCTATGTATGTGTTGTCATTAACACCAAAACTCGATTAAGGGCAAGACTGCACTTTCAATCTCCCCCTTTTTGGTAGTTGATGACAACATATACATAGCTCTCAAAAGATTTAACATACATTTAGCTTTGGAGAGGTTTGGTACGGAGCTCCCCCTTAGTAAGTGCACAGTAAAAATAACGGAGCTCCCCCTTAATGTGTGTATCGAAGATATCATGTGACTTAGTAGAGATAATAGATCATCATATGAAGTAATAGAGCACAACATAATAACATACAATGATATCATAGCAATCACGACATCCATAGGTAGCCATACATAGTGCATCATAGTCATTACATTATTCAAATATGCAAACTGAGTTCAAAAACTAAATCTCCAAAGACTAAAACTAGGATACATTACTCCCCCTTTGGCATCAAGTACCGAAAAGGGAGGCACCAAAAGCATCAACCATGCTCAGAGATCATCAGCACCATCATCCTCATCCTCAGGCAAGCCACTGCCACCAGCCTCGTCAAGAAAATCAGCTTACCCAGGACCAGATGGGAAGCTAAAGTCAGAAGGAGGAGCAGCAGGAAGATCCTCATCGTCACTCACGTCAAGAGCACCCAAGTCTCTCAGACGAGCCTTGAGGGCATTCTTGGAGGAGACGAGGCGAGAAACCACATCATGAGTTTGACCGCACTAGAAAGAGAAAGCCTTCATCATGGCAGAATGTGCCTTGCCAATGAATTTGGCAAAGTGATCGAGAGGAGCTGAGCTGGATGAAGGGGTTGCTGACCGGGCAGCAGTGCGGCGAGTGGAGGTGGATGAGGTTTTCTTAGGAGCATAGTCATCTGCCATGTGATTGGGAATGGCCCACTTGTGATGCGTGTGAGTGGGAGCAACAGTGAATTCAGCAACATGGTGAATAAAGGCCTGGATGAAGGGGGCATGAGGGAAGGCTCGCTTGTATTGAAGACTAGCGAGACGAATCTCATACGAGAGAAAGTGAGGCACATTAATCTTGCGCTTGGGGAACTCGTGTAAATGTGACATGATATTAATACAGTAGTCGCTGCAGGTTCCCCTATCACTCATCTTGGGATAGATGGTGCGGATAAGAGACTGAAAAATGATAAAGAAGGGAGAGCGCCAGATGGATACTTGGTTAAGATCCTTCATCCGTTCGTCTGCATCAAGTTCACGAAGTGGTTTGAGGAGAAGGCCACACGCCTCAATGGGCTTATGTGCATGGTTAGGATCATTCTTATGGATTTTGGTGCCGGAGTCGGGTAAACCGAGTGCGGCAACAAACTCAGCATAAGAGGCTGTGAACTCAACATCAGAAGTCATCCAGCTAACAGTGTTGTTTGAGCTAAAGAAACACGTGGCATAAAATTGATGAATAGCGGCACTGTTAAAATCGCACCGAAAAGCAAAGGGGGAGCGAGCCCCGGTGACTCAATGAGCTCAATGGCACCCGTGTATTTCGCCGGGTGAGTGCGAATATGCTCAAGATCAATACAATGATGTACTGAGAGACCCTTAGGAACGATGACAGTAGAAAAGATGTTTGCTTGGACGTGTGTGTGGAAACGTGAGTCCATAGAGTCACGTTCAACAGAAAATTGGTTAACATCTCGGCGGAATGTAAAGTAGGAAGACTTAGGAACCTTGGTGAAGTCCTTGACTTCACGACATAAAGCAGGAGGAGGTTCAAGGGAGATGCGGTGAGCATCACCTTCGGGCTGTTCAGGAGGAGGTGGTGGTATATACGAGGGCCTGCGAGTCCCCGACTTCGGCATAGTCTTCCGAACGGCAACGCATTCAACACGTTCCTCAGCTGAAAGCTCATCCTCGAAGTCAGAGCCATCAGACGAGGAGCGGGGATGTGGAGGAGGATGTCGGGCGAGCCGTTTGAAAGGACGGCGTGGTACATCAGAGTCATCCGACCCCGTGCCAGGAGTGGCACGAGCGGAGGAGCCAACAGAGTTCTTCTGGGCAGTGTGCTTAATCTTGGGTATGATGGAACAAGGCCTACACGATTGGAAACCCAATGGGGAACTGTAATGGTCAAAACACATGAACGAACACATGAACTAGTGAGAAGGGGAACCAATCACGAGAGAAACCGAGAGGATACCTGCAGATCGAGAGAGGATAGGAATGGAAGAAGGATCCCACGGAGGAGAATAGCCAGATCGCGGGGCAGGGCCCTGGTGGCGGCGAGGTCGAGCTCCTCAGGCAGCTGGCGGCGGCTGGGGAGGCGGCTGTGAGAAAGGGGGGCGCGTGGGGGCTAGGGCAAGGCCCAGCCCGCGCCCTCTATTTATAGAGGCTCTCGATGTGTCGGACGTCCGACGGGCGTCGGATGTCCGGAGAGCATCAGCCGTTGGACGACCGACATGTGCCGGACGTCCGGAGTGTGTTTAGCCGTCGGACGTCCGAGACTCGTCGGACGACCGAGAGAGAAGTAGGCAGAGGTAATTTCTGGGATTTGGATGATGAGGTGATTTGACATGGTTTATCACAAGGGACACCCAACAGTGTTGCCTACAAGAATTATATATACAACTTGTGGAAAGTAGTTGATTTATGCATATTATAGGGTTAAAACAAAAATTATGACGTGAGTGTTAGTGTCTCCCCCTAAATGCATGCCGACATCAAGACAAGAACATAATGTGAGTGTGTGCATGTGTACAGGATTTTAAGTTATGTTATCAAGCTCCAAGATACCAAGTTCACGCCTAAGTTGACAGAATCTTGCTACGCAAAGTGGCTTGGTGAAAATGTCAGCGAGCTGCATGTTGGTACCCACATGAGCAATATCAATGTCACCCTTTTGCACATGGTCTCTCAAGAAATGATACCTAATATCAATACGTTTTGTGCGAGGGTGATCAATGGGGTTCTCAGAGATCTTGATGGCACTTTCATTATCACAGAGAACAGGCACGTGTCGATACGTGATGCCATAATCCTTTAGGGTTTGCCTCATCCATAGAAGTTGGGTTGCACAGCTTGCGGCTGCAATATATTCGGCCTCGACCGTGGAGAGAGAAACACAATTCTTCTTTTTCGAGGACCAACTTACCAAGGAACGTCCAAGAAACTGACATGCACCAGAAGTGGATTTCCGTCCCACTTTGTCACCAGCCCATGAAGGAGGCCCAAACAGATCCACATGAAGGAGCTCTAAAGGCCTTGAGGTGGATACAATATTCTTGGGTGGGTGTTTTGATTGATGTTGCTTCCTAGCTATGCATGCACTGCACACACGATCTTTCTTAAAAGATACATTAGTTAGTCCAAGGATGTGATTGCCTTTTAAGAGATTTTGAAGATTTCTCATGCCGACATGGGCGAGCCGTCGATGCCACAGCCATCCCATGTCAGCCTTGTCCATCAGACAAGTTGTATGGAAAGTTCTCTCTTTCGAGAAATCAACCGTGTAAAGGTTGCCATCCAACTCTCCAACAAAGGCCACTTCGAGAGTGTCTCTCTTAAAGACTTTCACATTCGTTAGTCCGAATAGTGTGTCATAACCAACGGAAGCCAATTGGCGAACTGAAAGCAAATGATATTGAAGAGATTGGATAAGCATGGCATTTGCAAGAGACATGTCATTAGTGATTGCCACCTTGCCCAACCCAATTACCTGCCCTTTCGACCCTCCACCGAATACAATGCTCATGTATGGTCGAATGGCTTGCATGAAGTCATAGAGCAAGTTACTATCTCCGGTCATATGATTGGTGCATCCACTGTCGATCACCCATTTGACTCCTCCAGAGAAAACAGACTGTACACGAATTAAGACTTGGTTTGAGGTGCCCATTTCGTCATGGGGCCTCTCACATTAGTTACAAGAGTCTTAGGAACCAAAATAGCATAAAACCGGAATGCATTATGGGGACCAACGAATTTAGCATAAACCTCTCCTTCCTTTGATTTGCAAAGTACATAGGATGGAGGCATGAACTCAGTTGTCTTGTTGAGAGTGGGCAAACCCCTAGTGGCCGACCCACTCACAACCTTACCTTTCTCCTTGTGTCCTTCTCGTACAAATATTTCTTTAAGCAGGGTGGTGCACTTGAGAGGAGATACACTTTTCTTGGCGGTTCTTGGATTGAACCCAAGCCCTTCCTTGGCAAAGACTTCATTGTGTTGACTTTGGATCTCATTGAGAGTCTTTTGTCCTTGTGCACATGTCATGAGACCTCTATCTAGCTGTGCCTTTAGCGAACAGTTTTCCTCAAGAATAGATGCCAGTTCACTACTAGAGTTAGCAGTGCAGGTATCAACATTAATAATTGGTGAGGAGTAAGCCTTAGCTAGAGTGTCAAGATAAGTAACCTTGAGTGCCTCAAAGCTCTTTGTAAGAACAATGAGTTTCTCTTCCTTGTCCTTGAGAGACAAGGATAGGCGCTCACAATCCTTAGAAATAGAAGCATGAAAATTCACAAGTCGGTTTTTATCATTTAATAACTCTTTGCACACAGATTCAGCCTTTTTCAATGAGGCAAGATCGTTAGCATGTTTATCAAGGTTTTCACCAACTTTTGAGCATAATGCATCATTTTGTGCTTCCTCATACATGACTTTCTGCTCAAGGATTTCATTCCTTTCATTCTCCTCAGTGACGAGGGTTTCGAGTTCCTTGATGGTATTGGTGTGCTTACTCACCATTTCCATAAGTATACGAAACATAGTGAGCTTCTTTCCTTTAAGAGAGCACATAAATTTGTTTATTTTGGCAAACATAGGATGATCTAATTCATTGTCCTCATAGTGATCTTCCGCATCAAGGTACTCATCAGATGAGGTAGAAGCTAGACTGAAAGAGTTTAACCGTGGAGTTACCTTAACCTTATCATGGGAGCTTTGGTCTTCCTCTTCTTCTATGGTAGTATTTGCCATCAAACACTTGTGGGTGTTGTCCTTGTAGTCTTTCATATAGTTGTAGTGAAGAACATCGCCACTTTTGTTGACGAGCCTCAAGGTGTTTTGTGTATCCTGAGCTACTCCGGCAACCCCACCAACGTCTTCTGGATCTGATTCTTCTTGTGCAACCATTGCTCTTCCATCTCTCCTCTTAAGCTTGGAGTTCATAGGGTTTGGCAATTTCTTCTTTACAAAGGTCTTCGGAAAACTTGGTTTATCTTCTCTCTTCTCATAAGGGCATTGATTGGAGAAGTGGTTGGTTTCCTCACAGTTATAGCATTTTCTTACTTTCTTCTTTGGGAATCTTCCCTTGAATTTTCCTGCACTGAACTTCTTTACAAAGAGAGCAATGTCCTCATAAGATGGGATTTCATCAGAGTCACCATCATCACCATCTTCTCAATCTTCGTCACCCTCTTCTTCTTCACTTTCTTCTTCGTCACATTCATGCTTGGCTTTCAAAGCAAGATTGATCTTTGATGTTGAAGTGCCATGCATGACAAGGTGCTTTGTTGCATTTTCCTTTGACTCTTCAAATAATTGGAAAGTGGATATGATGTCATCTGGGGTCATTTCTTTGAACCCATGGTGCTGCCTTATGTCCCATACCATTTGATGGTGGTACGGAGCAAGAGCATGAAGTAACTTGTCCACGAGAAATCTCTTGGTCAGGTTGAAACCATCTTGCATCTTGTCACAGTTACATGACTCAATGTCTGCGGCGAGAGTCATGAGCCGTTCTAGCAGTTGCTTGGGAGATTCACCCTTTTCCATACAGAAGTTCTGCAATTGCCCCTTGGCAAATTCATATTGAGCAAGCCAAAGAGTGGAGGTACCGGTCTTGGTCCTTATAATGCTATCCCACAGTTCCTTGGCGCTTGTGATGTGTATGTAAGGTCTCCGTTGCTTGTCATTCATTCCTTTTCTTACGCACATGATCGCAGTGTCGTTGAGATGCTTGTCATAAGATTCTCTGGGAGTGAGGCACCTTGGATCTACAGGATGGTAGCCATGCTCGAGGATGTCCAATATCTCATCATTGGCGTACCTAAGATGATCCTGCATACCAACTCTCCACAAAGCAAAATCGGAATTGTCATCAAGCAAAGGAGGTTTTCCTCCAGGATTGTACTTAGGTTTCTCAACTTGAGATCTAGCATAAAGCCATGGAACACTGGTTTGGTTGTTGCCTGGAGGTTGTTGGCCAAATGAAGAACTGTGCACATTTTGCCCTGAGGCTCTCGGTGACGTGGCTGTCCCCGTGGTTAATGATGCCAGTCTTATTTGCACCAAGGCCTCAAGAGAAGCATCATGCTCCTCTTTTTGCTTGGCAAGGGCCCGTTCCAGGTCCTCAAAGGTGAAGGACCTGACTTCCGTGGAAGTCCCGTCCCTCTCCACTGGAGCTACAGTAATGGGAGTCCCGTGCATCTCGCTCTAGGGCGGCTAAGCCACAAGAATAGAGCACGAGGCTCTGATACCAATTGAAAAGGATCGAGATGGACCTAGAGGGGGGGTGAATAGGTACAGTTCCAAATTTTAATAGTTACTTAGCAATTTTAGGCAATGGTGCGGAATATGAGCGTGAGACTAATAATTGCAAAGACAAAGAGTAAGCTATTTAGAGTAAAGTAAGGCAGCCGGGAACCAATAATCAAATGCAAGTACGTAATAAGGATTAACACAAGTAGAAAGTTAGGGTTAGGGATAACCGAAACTCCAAGAGAGTCGAGGATGTATCCCGGTGTTCACTTCCTTGGAGGGAAGCTACGTCACCGTTAGAGGGACAGATGTTACCACGAAGGCACACCAACGCCACGAAGGCTCACCCTATTATCCCTTTGAGACAACACCACGAAGGCGTTTCTCAACCACTAGTGGTAAGCCTTGAGGTGGCTTCCAAACCCTCACAAACTTTTTGGGGGTAATCACAATGGTTTGATTCCTCTCCGAAGACTCCTACCGCCTAGGAGTCTCCAACCTCCAAGAGTAACAAGATCACGGGGATTGCTCAAAACCTGCTCAAATCACAAATCGCTTTGGTGGAGAGGAGGAGAATGAGACGATCTATCTTTTGATTGGAACAACACTCAAAGGGACTCAGAAATGCTCTTGGGATCTAAGATTTGGTGTAGGCAAGAGTGAGTGAGGAGGAAGGTGTTCTTGTAAGTGTTCTTGCTGTGTTGAACACCCTCTCACGAAGTGGGAGGGGGTATATATAGTGGGGAGACTAAAACAACCGTTGGGGTCACTTAAGTCTGACAGTGGTCGGACATCCGGCAGTTCTCGGATGTCCGGATGCCCACAAGGGGTCGGACGTCCGACAGGGGTCGGTCGTCCGAGGGATGTATATATATCAGGAACCACTGTGTAGTCAAACAGGGGCCGGACGTCCGGAGGAAGCCGGATGTCCGAGACTTTGGGTGTGTTCAAGGGCACCGGATTTCCGAAGGAGGTCGGACGTCCGGCCCTCGGACGACAGGAGGAGGGCGGAAGTCCGAGTTATTTGACTCGGATTTCTCTGGTGCAAGGTTCCGGTTTTCCGAAGTGGTCGGGCGTCCGGCCCTCGGACGTCCTGAGGGAGCCGGAAGTCCGAGTTATTTGACTCTGGATTTCTTTGGTATAAGGTTCCGGATTTTCGAAGTGGTCGGGCGTTCGGCCCTCGGACGTCCGGAGGAAGCCGGATGTCCGAGGCATTGGTTCTGTTCTGAGATAAAGGAGAGCAGTGGAGATGTGGTATGAGCAGAAAAGTAGAGATGTAGTATGAGCAAGTTCATCGCAAAACCTGTGATCCCCTCTTAATAGTGCGGGATCCCTATACTCAAGAATAGTAAATTTAAAGGATAGGCTACATCATCTTTTCTCAATCCCGAGCCTTCTTGACATATAAGTCCCGATCTTCTCTGGCCACCTTGGCACATAATTCTCGATCTACTAAGAGTACTTGCCATCCTGAGATACACTCAACAACTAAGATTAGTTTCCTATGTATGTGTTGTCATTAACACCAAAACTCGATTAAGGGCATGACTGCACTTTCAAGTGCTAACTCCTTGAGAATCTTGTTCAATTCTCTTAGGATGACCCTCAGGATACAAAGGTTCCTAGGTCATTCTACCACGTCTAGTGACGACTCTGACAGAATTGTCATTCAACTCATTGAGCAAGTCATTTTGAGTCTTAAGTACTTGTTCTACTTGAGTAGTAACCATAGAGGCATGTTTACTCAAAAGCTTAAGATCATTGACGTTTCTATCCACACAAGCACTTAAATGACTAAGCATACGAGCATTCTATTCCAATTGTCTGCTAACATAATCATTGAAACTTTTTTTTGGCAACAAAGTTATCAAATTCATCCAGGCATAAGCTAGCAGGTTTATCAAAAGGAATATCACTCTCATTGAATCTATGAAGATAATTTACCTCTACTACTTGTGTCGGGTTATCAAGACCATGGATCTCTTCGATAGGTGGTAGATTTTTGACATCTTCAGATTTAATGCCTTTCTCTTTCATAGATTTCTTAGCTTCTTGCATATCTTCAGGACTGAGGAATAGAATACCTCTTTTCTTCGGAGTTGGCTTCGGAGGTGGTTCGGGAATAGTCCAAGCATTCTCATTGCACAAGATAATATTCAATAGGATCTCAGCTGGTTCCACAGTTCGTTCCCTGAAAACACAACCAACACAACTATCTAGGTGGTCCCTAGAAGCATCTATTAGTCCATTATAGAAGATATCAAGTATTTCATTCTTCTCAAGAGGGTGATCAGGCAAAACATTCAGCAGCTGGACAAGCCTCCCCCAAGCTTGTGGGAGAATCTCTTCTTTAACTTGCACAAAGTTATATATTTCCTGCAAGGCAGCTTGTTTCTTATGGGCAGGGAAATATTTCTCAGAGAAGTAGTAGATCATATCCTGGGGACTACGCACACAACCAAGAGCAAGAGAAGTGAAGAAGTCTTAGCATCACCCTTTAGCGAGAAAGGAAATAGCTTAAGGATAAAGTAGTGGCGAATCTTTTCCTCGCTTGTGAATAGGGTGGCTATATCGTGCAGCTTAGTAAGATGTGCTACAACCGTTTCAGACTCATAACCATGAAAAGGATCAGATTCGACCAGAGTGATTAACTTAGGGTCGACAGAGAATTCATAATCCTTATCGGTCACAAAGATAGGCGAAGTAGCAAACTTCAGGTCGTATTTCATCCTAGCGTTCAAAGATTTTTCTTTCCACTTGCGTAGTAATTTCTCAAGATCATAGCTATCCTTACAAGTAAGAAAGTCCTCAGCTATCTCTCCCTCCATAATATAACCCTCAGGTATATCAGGCAATTCATATCTAGGAGTGCTAGTTCTAATAGGTGAAATAGAAGGTTCTACTTCAATAATCTCAGCAGTTTCAGAAGTATCATCACATTCAGCAGCAACTCTAGCAATTTGTGCATCAGGGAATGCACCTAGTGGCAAAGGAGTATCAAGCAAAGAATCATCACAAGCATCATGGACATCACAAGTAGCATCATCAAGCACATGTGACACATCAAAATTGCTAGCAGGAGGTGGTGTCGCAAACTTACTCATAACTGAAGGTGAATCTAGTGCAGAGCTAGATAGCAGTTCCTTACCTGTCCTCGTAGTTGAGGGCAAGACTTTAGTTTTTGGATCTCTCGGATTCCTCATAGTGATCAACAAACGTAAATCCCAAGTGAATCAGAGAATAGAGCTATGCCTGCCCGGCAACGGTGCCAGAAAATAGTCTTGATAACCCACAAGTATAGGGGATCGCAACAGTTTTCGAGGGTAGAGTATTCAACCCAAATTTGTTGATTCGACACAAGGGGAAGCCAAAGAATATTCTTGAGTATTAGCAGTTGAGTTGTCAATTCAACCACACCTGAAAGACTTAGTATCTGCAGCAAAGTATCAGTAGCAAAGTAGTGTGATAGCAACAGTAGCAACGGTAACAGTAGCAGCAGTGACAGCAGTAGCAGTAACAGTAGCAACAGTGAAAGCAGTAGCAGCAAAGTAACCTAGCAAGGACCAGTAGGAAAAACTCGTAGGCATTGGATCGGTGATGGATAATTATGCCGGATGACATTCATCATGTAACAGTTATAACATGGGGACATATGTAACTAGCTCCAGTTCGTCAATGTACTGTAGGCATGTATTCCGTATATAGTCATATATGCTTAGGGAAAAGAACTTGCATGACATCTATTGTCCATCCCTCCCGTGGCAGCGGGGTCCTAATGGAAACTACGGGATATTAAGGTTCTCCTTTTAATAAAGAACCGGAACAAAGCATTAGCACTTAGTGAACACATGAATTCCTCATACTATGGTCATCTCCGGGAGTGGTTCCGGCTATTGTCACTCCGGGGTTGCTGGGTCATAACACATAGTAGGTGACTACAACTTGCAAGATAGGATCAAGAACACACATATATTGACGAGAACATAATAGGTTCAGATCTGAAATCATGCCACTCGGGCCCTAGTGACAAGCATTAAGCATGGCAAAGTAGTAGCAACATCAATCTCAGAACATAGTGGATACTAGGGATCAATCCCCATCAAAACTAACTCGATTACATGATAGATCTCATCCAACCAATCACCGTCCAGCAAGCCTATGATGAGATTACTCACGAACGGTGAAGAGCATCATGGAATTGGCGATGAAGGAAGGTTGGTGATGACGATGGCGACGATCTCCCCTCTCCGGAGCTCAGAACGGACTCCAGATCTGCCCTCCAGTGGAAGAACAGGTGGTGGCGGTGCCTCTGTATCATAAAACGCGATGAAATCTCCTCCTCGATTTTTTTTCCGGACGAAAGGGACTAAATAGAGCTAGAGTTGGAGGCGGCGGAGCCTCGAGGGCCCCACAAGCCTGCTAGGCGCGTCCAGGGGGGCCCGCGCTTCCTGGGCGTGTGGGCTCCTCGTTCCAAGCCTCCGGTTGATTCTTGCGCCAGTATTTTTTATATATTCCACAAAAAATCCTCATAAATTTCCAGGTCATTCCGAGAACTTTTATTTATGTGCAAAAACAACACCATGGCAATTCTGCTCAAAACAACGTTATTCCGGGTTAGTTCCATTCAAATCATGCAAATTAGAGTCCAAAACAAGGGCAAAAGAGTTTGGAAAAGTAGATACGATGGAGACGTATCAGTGCCCTCCTTTGGCCTATATTTATCCCCCGTCGAGGAAACCCTGATACCAGACCCCTTTTCTCCAGAAGCAATTCCGATCTCTGCCACCATCGCCGACAAGTTTTGGGGGACAAACTTCCTGTGCCGGCACCCTACCAGGACGGGGAAGTGCCCCCGGATTCATCTCCATCGACGTTGCTTCCTCCCTTCATGAAGCGCGAGTAGTTCCTCCGTTGGGCTGAGGCCTTCTACCATAGCTATGTGGTCATCTCTCTCTCCCATGATGTGATCTTGATTGTGATCATAGGCTATGCTAATCTAGGGTGATTCCATGATGTTTCCCCTTCTTCTACGCATTGGATTGATGTACTTACTTGATCTTATCTAGTATAATCCCTGAGACCATGGTGACAACGGTCTATTGGACATGGATTAGAAGAATATTTTCATGAGTGATTTCCTCTTTTGTGAATTGATTGAAGATTGAGAGTCTCTTGGTGCTTGTCTTTGACTATCCTTGAGATATGTTGTGGTGATTGTGGTACTCTCTTTGGATGGCCACGGTGACATTGGGAACTCTGAGGTGTGCTTTGGTAGCCCTACATAATTCTCGTCCTCTCTTGATCACAAAGGAATGACCTCCAAGTACGTCTCCATTGCATGTTTTAGTGGAAATATCATGTGATTAGACTATGTTAATGTTGTTGGGAGTTTCCACTAGTGAAAGTATGAAGCCTAGATCTTGTTTCTCACCATTGTTACACCGTTTATGCTCACTTTTGTTACTTATTACCTTGCTTTGCTACACCTATCACCCATATTTTACCATCACTTCGCTGAACTAGTGCACCTATACAATTTACCATTGTATTAGGTGTGTTGGGGACACAAGAGACTTCTTCTATCTTAATTGCAAGGTTGCTTGAGAGAGACCATCTTCAACCTCTACTTCCGTGAGTTCGATAAACCTTAGGTCACCCACTTGAGGGAAATTGTTGTTCTCCTACAAACCTCTGCGCTTGGAGGCCCAACATAGTCTACAAGAATAGAAGCGTGCGTAGACATCAATTGCATGCCTCCTATTTATGTTGATTTCAATTTTTACGAAAGTGGGTTCCGAAGAGCGTAAACTCTAGGTATTAATGATCACACTATTTTGGAGGACGTTGAATCTTTTCATAATTATAAAAGTGGATTTGGAGAGTGCATGACTTTATTTAGCAATGATTCCACTATATTGGAAGAGGTTTCAATTGATTATGATGAGAACAAAGTTGCTACTTATGATGACTACTGTGATTATACTTACGTTATAAAAATTAGTGATGATTATTATTATAAAACTTGTCATAACTATGTATACCCTTTTTCTGAACATTACTCTTCTAATGTGGAACCAATTCATAGTATTCAAGTTTCATATGATACTCCCGTTATTATGTATTAGAAGCTTGCCTATGGGGAGAGTAATAAAACTTATATACTTGTGCATCATGATAAGAATGCTTTATGTGATAGATATATTGTTGAATTCCTTCATGATGCTACTGAAAATTATTATGAGGGAGGAACAAATGCTTGTAGGTATTGCAATAATATCAATTTTCCTCCCTATGTTTTTAAAGTTTCAAAGTCATGCTTGTTTTTCCTTCCTATGCTAGTTGATTCTTGCTCCCATAAAGTGTTTTCTCACAAAATCCCTATGCATAGGAACTGGGTTAGACTTAAATGTGCTTCATGATGCTCTCTTGCATGTTTCAATTACTAATTTTTATACGAGCATCATTGAAATCAACATGCCTAGCTAAAAGGCATTAAAGAAAAACGCTTGTTGGGAGACAACCCAACACTTTTTACTTTTTGTTTTTGTGTATTCACATGCTTAATCTACTGAGGTAATCAAGTTTTATATCTTTTATTTCAATAAAGTGCCAAGTAAATCCTTTGGGATGGTGTGGATACTTGTTTGTTTGATTCTGTGCAAAAACAGAAACTTTTATGCCTAGTGCATAATTTCTTTGATTTTACTGGAGAGTTTAAAATTCTGAAATTTTTACATAGCTTTGGCAATCAAATTCTATGCTTTGTACTAAGTTTTCAGAAATTTTAGAGTCTCGGAAGTATGGTGTTCATTCAGATCTTCACAGGCTGTCCTCTTTTTGATAGATTCTGTTTGCATGCTTAGTTTGCTTGTTTTAGTGTTCCCATAGCTTATATCGAGTGATATAAATTATGATAATGATATAATACAGTAGGTATTATGTGATAAAAATTATTAATCTTGTCTTGGCAGTACCTATGTGAATGATCTATCTTTGTTACACTAACCCATCTCACGAAGTTTCGTTAAGTTTTGTGTGATTGAAGTTTTCAAGTTTTGGGTGAGATACTGATACGTCTCAAACGTATCTATAATTTTTGATGGTTTCATGCTGTAATCTTGTCATCTTTGGATGTTTTATGTACCTTTTATATCTTTTTTGGGACTAACTTATTAATTCAGTGCCAAGTGCCAGTTCCTGTTTTTCTGTGTTTTTGGCTCTTTTCAGATCTGATTTTGGAACGGAGTGCAAACGGAATAAGATCCCTGACATAAATTTTTCCCGAACGGAAGAAGGTCAGGGGGCTTGAGGGCCAAGCCAGTAGGGATACAGGGGGCCCACAAGCCCCCTAGCCACCACCAGGGGGGCGGCTAGCAGGCTTGTGGCCTCCCTGGCGCACCCCTGACCTAGCTCCTTCGCCTGTATATTCCCTAAAATATAGAAAAAAAATCAAGGGATCCACGAAAATACTTTTCCGCCGCCGCAAGCTTCCGTTTCCGCGAGATCTCATCTGGAGACTCTTCCCAGTGCCGTGCCGGAGGGGAGTTTGGAGTTGGAGGGCTTCTACATCAACATCATCGCCCCTCCAATGACTCATGAGTAGTTCACTTCAGACCTACGGGTCCGTAGTTAGTAGCTAGATGGCTTCTTCTCTCTCTTGGATCTTCAATACAAAGTTCTCCATGATCTTCATGGAGATCTATCCCATGTAATCCTCTTTGGCGGTGTGTTTGTCGAGATCCGATGAATTGTGGATTTGTGATCAGATTATCTATGATATATATTTGAGTCTTTGCTGATTTCTTATATGCATGATTTGATATCCTTGTAAGTCTCTCCGAGTCTTGGGTTTTGTTTGGCTAACTAGATCTATGATTTTTGCAATGGGAGAAGTGCTTGGTTTTGGGTTCTTACCGTGTGGTGACCTTTCCCAATGACAGTAGGGGAAGCAAGGCACACATCGTGTAGTTGCCATCAAGGGTAACAAGGTGGGCTTTGTTGTAGATATGAGATTGTCCGTCTACATCATGTCATCTTGCTTAAGGCGTTACTCTGTTCTTTTGGACTTAATACACTAGATGCATGCTGGATAGCGGTCGACGTGTGGATTAATAGTAGTAGATGCAGAAAGTATCGGTCTACTTGTTTTTGACATGATGCCTATAGATATAATCATCGCCATAGATGACATCACGACTTTGCGCAGTTCTATCAATTGCTCGACAGTAATTTATTCACCCACCGTCTACTTGCTTTCATGAAAGAAGCCACTAGTGAACACTACGGCCCCCGGGTCTATTCACACCTATCGTTTGCACTTTCTCTTTTACTTTGTTTTGTTACTTTGTTGCTTTCATTTTTCACTTGGCGAACAATCTATAAGGGATTGACAACCCCTTCATAGCGTTGGGAGCAAGCTTTTTGTGTTTGTGCAGGCACTTGTGATACTCCTTCACTGGATCGATACCTTGGTTCTCAAACTGAGGGAAATACTTACCACCGCTGTGCTACATCACCCTTTCCGCTTAGAGGGAACACCAACCCAGGCTCCTAGGCCACGGGGGAAATCCTTTGCATATTTGCCTAGGAAGTCCCTTAAGGCGTAGCCGTAGCAGAAGGATTCCTGGTGCCGTAGCACGTTTCTGGCGCCGTTGGAAGGTCTTTTGTTGCAGTAGCAGATACCGATGTGAGGTGAATAAGGGTCAGCAATAACATAAGATTGGAGATGACCAAGTCACCCCAAGATAATATCCAAGGAAGACTCAAACGTCTAAGCTTGGGGATGCCCCGGAAGGCATCCCCTCTTTCGTCTCCAACATTATCGATATATCTTACTTGGAGCTATATTTTTATTTGTCACATGATATGTGTTTCGCTTGGAGAGTTATTTTATTTTGTTTTTATATGTAATATTTTATTTATGATCTTTTTTTTCAATAAAAATGTCCAAGAATTACCTTTAGAATGCTTGAATTGCATGTGTGACGTGTGTTGTACAAAAACATAAATTTCTGCTATAGTATTTGAATTATCAGATTTTACTGGAACATGGAAAGTTTATGAATATTTTACACAGTACTTTAATAAAAAATATTTATCTTGTCCAAAAGTTTTAGATTTTTTGGAGATACATAAGTACACTATTTAAATTGATTACTGCAGACTTTTCAGTTTGGATAGATTGCTGCCATAGTTTTGTTATCTACTTATCCTAGAGTTTTCATGGCTTATATTAGTGGATATAAATTGTGGAAATGATAGCATACAGTACATAATGTTTGAAAATTATTATTCAACTTGTCTTGGCAGTACATGAAGTGTTGATTTATTCTTACGTGTACTAACCTATCTCACGAGTTCTTTTCAAGTTTTGTGTGGATGAAGTTTTTGAGATTTAGGTGAAACCGGGATATGAGAGGATTGAACGAGATACAAAATCTCAAGATTTTGGGATGCCAAAGGCACCCCAAGTAAATATTTCAAGAAGTCTCAAGCATATAAGCCTGGGGATGTTACGCATCCCACTTCTCTTCGTCAACAAATATCAGTTAGCCTATGTTGAGCCCAAATTTTTATTTTTCCACATGATATGTGCTATTCTGGGAGTGTATTTTTCTTTTATTTGATGTTTGAATCAAATAATCAGATATAAAAACCTTTATTGAGAGAGAGTCCTCACATAGCTACTTAATTGTTTGACAACTCACTGATCTTCACTTATATCTTTTGAGAGTAGTTTGATGTTTATGCTTGTGCTTCACTTATATCCTAAGAGTAAATTGTGAATGAATGAAATATCATAAATATGAAATTATCAATGCTCTATATTATTAGCAGTAATTTAACATTTGTTTCTAAAAAGTTAAATCTATTGAAGCCTGACAATCATATTATTGGTCGTACAAGCAATTCATGAATGACTAGTATAAGAAAGAGAACTTTCACATACAAATATATTATCTTGGACATCTTTTATGATTGTGAATATCCATTAATTATTTTCAAACTTGATCAAATAGTTGAAGTTGGACAAGTAAGACAACGTAATGGTTATTTTTGGGTATATTTGCATAGAAGTTATATTGTTATGGATCCTCCAACATGTGGTGCTTGTTTAGAATCTTTTGCTAGCTAAAACTTCGTACTAAGTAGAGGTACTATTTGTGCATAAAAATCCTTGAGCCAAGTTTCTTCGATGAGAGTCCACCATACCCACCTATATATGGTATTTCATTCCCATTCCAAGTAAATTTGCATCTGCCTCCTCTAAACATTCAAATAAACATCCGTTTTGTGTGCTCGTACCGCTCATGGAGCGACGGGGTGGTCATTATCTTCCATGCTAAGCGAGTTATTCTCATGATGTCTGTTTATTCAGTTGTCATTGCACGAGAGAGGCTGGTATAAAGGATGCCAAGTCCTGCATAATACAAAAATAAATAAAGAAGAACTCCCCCTAGAAAGTTGATTGTTTGGAGGGCACCTGTGGATATAGCTAGCCATGGAATGTGTTTGAAAAGTTGAGGGGGAGTAGAATTTCAATTCCGCTTGGGAATCACCAATAATGTGATTAGCATGGAAGATATTTAAAACTCTATTGTGACATTGACAGGAAAGACACACTACCCAAAATTACATATTCATCTCTATTTTAAAACATGGAGATCTCGCACCTCTGCAAATCCTTGTTTCCCTCTGCGAAGGGACAACCTATTTACTTTCATGTTACTTACTTTTCATGTTGAGTCAACTTCTTATTCCAACCTCCTTCTATTAGTTGGAAAGCATCATGTGGTGGGTAAAGATACTAACATATATATCCACTCAAATATATTTGATCATGATTCATTATTGTTGACAATTTCCTTTATGGTAAACATGTTGGGTGGAAAACTATTAAGCCCATGTCTTTCTCTGTGTTTGATGGATGTTATTTGTTCTAAAAATGTGCTTTGAGTATTAGAAATCATAGAAGACTATACGATAATTGAGTGTGTGGAGATTTTATTTAGACTTTATGATACATTGAAATTGGTTGATGACTAAGAACATATGATGTTTAGTTTCAAGGGAATGCATTGTTTGAACCATGACATGTGAATTGATTGCTACTCAACCATGATGATTTTTATGAAAAGTTGCTGGTTATGACACTAGAAAACATTTTTTAATTATCTTTGATCAAACTTATATACTATGCTAGCATTCACACTTCATAAATTATTTCCTTTATCATTTACCTACTCGGGGACGAGTAGGGAATTAAGCTTGGGGATGCTGATACATCTCCAACGTATCGATAATTTATGAGGTATTCATGCCCTGTTTGCCTATTTTTACAATCCTTTTGTATGGTTTTGATGCACTTTATATGATTTATTTAGAACTAACCCGGACTGACGTTGTTTTCAGCAGAATTACCATGGTGCTGTTTTTATGCAGAAAAAATTGAAGTTCTTAGACTCCCGAAACTTTGTTATAATTTTTTCTTGAGGAAATAAACAATATTGGGTTGAAGAACCACAAAGGGGAGCCACTTGTGGGCCACAAGACAATAGGGCACGCCTCCTAGGTCATGCCCTAATGGCTTGTGGGGCCGATGTGGCTCCATTTGGCGTGATTCCAACACCGAAAATCCTATATATACCATAAACCCCCAAAATAAAGAGAGAACTTCCGCTCCGTCACCGCAACTCTCTGTATCAACAAAAACCCATTTGGATCCTTTCCAGTACCTTGCCGGACGAGGAGGGAGTAGTTCATCATCTCCGGTGGCCAGCTTCATCATCCGAGTGGAAGCCATGACGAGGAGGGAGTAGTTCATCCTGGGGGCTAAGGTTTTGTACCAGTAGCTATGTGTTTGATCCCTCTCTCTCTCTCTCTCTCTCTCTCTCTCTCTCGTGTTCTTGAGATGTCCTGATCATGATGTATCATAGGCTTTGTTCATCTAGTTGGATCATATGATGTTATTCCCATGCTATCTTGTTGTGATGAATTGAATCTTTCCCTTTAAGATCTCATTATGTTGGATTGAATATTTTGGTTTGAGAACACTTGATGTATGTCTTGCATGCAGATACCCATAGTGACATTGGGGTATTCAAGTGATTCACTTGATATATGTTATGGCATCAACTTGCGGATTCCGGTGACCTTGGGGACCTATGCATAGGGGTTGATTGCACGTTTTCATACTATGTTCTCCGATAGAAATCTTGGGATGCTCCTTGAAGTTCTTTGTGTTGGATTGAATATGATAAATCTGAAATTGTTTGATTGACTCCCCGCTGATTTGTGTTGGTTTCCCTCCAAGCTTAAAGGGTGATGTAGCATAGTGACGGCAAGTATTTCCCTCAGTTATGAAACCAAGGTATCAATCCAGTAGGACGATCCACAAGACTATGTAAGCGGTACCTTCACACAAATAACAAATCCTTGCAACCCAATGCGTGTAGGGGTTGTCAATCCCTCGTGAGTAAAGTAAAAGATAGATTCATAGATGCAAATAAGGTGATATAAAATAAAAGGAAGCAAGTTATTTTGGTTTTTTTTGATAATATAGATCTTAAAATAAAATAGAAACGCGAATAGCAAAGTAGAGATTGCGAATAGATGATGTGAAATAGACCCGAGGGCCGTAGGTTTCACTAGTGGATTCTCTCGAGCAAATAGAAAAAGGTGGGTAGACAAATTACTCTTGGGCAATTGATAGAAGAGCAAATAATTATGATGATATCCAATACAATGATCATGTATATAGGCATCACGTCCAAGACAAGTAGACCGACTTCTGCGTGCATCTACTTCTATTACTACACACATCGACCGCTATCCAGCATGCATCTAGTGTATTAAGTTCATGGAGAAACGGAGTAATGCCTTAAGAATGATGACATGATGTAGAAAAGATCTATTCATGTAGGAATAGACCCCATCGTTTTATCCTTGATAGAAACAATACATGTGTGTCATGTCTCTTTCTGTCTCTGAGATTGAGCACCGCAAGATCGAACCCATCACAAAGAACCTATTTCCATTGCAAGATAAAATATCAAGTTTGACAGACAAAAACGAAATATCAGAGAAGAAATACGAGGCTATAATAATCAAGCATGAATATAATTTCATAGATCTGATGATATACTCACAATTCATCGGATCCCAACAAACACACCACAAAAGAAAAAGTTACATCAAATAGATCTCCAAGAGACCATTGTATTGAGAACAAAAACGAGAGAGAAAGCCATTTAGATATAGCCTACGGACCCGTAGGTATGATAGGAACTACTCACGTATCATCGGAGGAGCACCAATGAGGATGATGAACCCCTCCGTGATTGTATTCCTCTCCGGGGTGGGCTCTAGATTGGATTTTGTGTCTTCTGGAACTTGCGGCGACTGAAGCAATTTTCATCGACTCCTATAGGGTTTCTGGAATATTGGGGTATTTATAGAGCTCAGAGGCGGTGGAGGAGGCGCTCAAGGCCCCCACTAGACACCAGGCCGCGCTAGGGGCCCTGGGCGCGCCCTGGTGCCAAGTGGGCCGCCTCGGCCTCCTGTGGTGGTCACCCTTGGCTCCCATATTTCCTTTTGGTCCAAAAAATCTTCGTAAAGTTTCGTGGCATTTGGACTTCATCTGATATTTATTTTCTGTGAAGGTAAAAAACAGGAAAAAACAACAACTGGCACTAGGCACTATGTCAATAGGTTAGTCTCCAAAAATGATATATAGTTGCTATAAAATGATCATAAAACATCCAAGAATGATAATATAACAGCGTGGAACAATAAAAAAATATAGATACGTTGGAGACGTATCAGCATCGCCTAGCTTAATTCCTGCTCGTCCTCGAGTAGGTAGATGGTAAAAACAGAATCTTTCATGTGGAATGCTGCCTAACATGTTCATCAAATTATTTTTCTTTTTAGCATGGACATATGGACCTGTAGATGATTCAAAACAATAGTCTATAGTTTGACATGAAAATTTCAATACTCAATCATATCAACAGGAAACCAAGTCTTTCAAAATATCAGCGCTAAAGAACGCTATCCCTAGCCCATCATGCTCCATCATTGATCCATTCATGCAACACACCCAAAGATTAAATACATCCAATGCTGAAGTATGATAATGTTGGGGAACGTCGCATGGGAAACAAAAATTTTCCTACGCGCACGAAGACCTATCATGGTGATGTCCATCTACGAGAGGGGATGAGTGATCTACGTACCCTTGTAGATCGTACAGCAGAAGCGTTAGTGTACGCGGTTGATGTAGTGGAACGTCCTCACGTCCCTCGATCCGCCCCGCGAACAATCCCGCGATCAGTCCCACGATCTAGTACCGAACGGACGGCACCTCTGCGTTCAGCACACGTACAGCTCGACGATGATCTCGGCCTTCTCGATCTAGCAAGAGAGACGGAGAGGTAGAAGAGTTCTCCGGCAGCGTGACGGCGCTCCGGAGGTTGGTGATGACCTTGTCTCAGCAGGGCTCCGCCCGAGCTCCGCAGAAACGCGATCTAGAGGAAAAACCGTGGAGGTATGTGGTCGGGCTGCCGTGGGAAAGTCGTCTCAAATCAGCCCTAAAACCTCCGTATATATAGGTGGGAGGGAGGGGACCTTTCCTTGGGGCTCAAGGAGCCCCAAGGGGGTCGGCCGAGTCCAAGGGGGGAGGACTCCCCCCAAACCGAGTTGGACTTGGTTTGGTGGGAGGGAGTCCCCCTTCCTTCCCACCTCCTCCTTTTTTTTTCTTTTCTCTTGATTTTCTCTTCTTGGCACATAGAGCCCTTTTGGGCTGTCCCACCAGCCCACTAAGGGCTGGTGTGCCACCCTCAAGGCCTATGGGCTTCCCCAGGGTGGGTTGCCCCCCCGGTGAACTCCCGGAACCCATTCGTCATTCCCGGTACATTCCCGGTAACTCCGAAAACCTTCCGGTAATCAAATGAGGTCATCCTATATATCAATCTTCGTTTCCGGACTATTCCGGGAACCCCCGTGACGTCCGTGATCTCATCCGGGACTCCGAAAAACATTCGGTAACCAACCATATAACTCAAATACGCATAAAACAACGTCGAACCTTAAGTGTGCAGACCCTGCGGGTTCGAGAACTATGTAGACATGACCCGAGAGACTCCTCGGTCAATATCCAATAGCGGGACCTGGATGACCATATTGGATCCTACATATTCTACGAAGATCTTATCGTTTGAACCTCAGTGCCAAGGATTCATATAATCCCGTATGTCATTCCCTTTGTCCTTCGGTATGTTACTTGCCCGAGATTCGATCGTCAGTATCCGTATACCTATTTCAATCTCGTTTACCGGCAAGTCTCTTTACTCGTTCCGTAATACAAGATCCCGCAACTTACACTAAGTTACATTGCTTGCAAGGCTTGTGTGTGATGTTGTATTACCGAGTGGGCCCCGAGATACCTCTCCGTTTACACGGAGTGACAAATCCCAGTCTTGATCCATACTAACTCAACTAACACCTTCGGAGATACCTGTAGAGCATCTTTATAGTCACCCAGTTATGTTGCGACGTTTGATACACACAAAGCATTCCTCCGGTGTCAGTGAGTTATATGATCTCATGGTCATAGGAATAAATACTTGACACGCAGAAAACAGCAGCAACAAAATGACACGATCAACATGCTACGTCTATTAGTTTGGGTCTAGTCCATCACGTGATTCTCCTAATGACGTGATCCAGTTATCAAGCAACAACACTTTGTTCATAATCAGAAGACACTGACTATCTATGATCAACTGGCTAGCCAACTAGAGGCTTGCTAGGGACGGTGTTTTGTCTATGTATCCACACATGTAAATGAGTCTTCATTCAATACAATTATAGCATGGATAATAAACGATTATCTTGATACAGGAATTATAATAATAACTATATTTATTATTGCCTCTAGGGCATAATTCCAATAGTCTCCCACTTGCACTAGAGTCAATAATCTAGCCCTCACATCACCATGTGAATTACATTGTAATAAATCTAACACCCATACAGTTCTGGTGTTGATCATGCTTTGTCCGTGGAAGAGGTTTAGTCGGCGGGTCCGCTACATTCAGATCCGTGTGCACTTTGCATATATTCATGTCCTCTCCCTCGACGTAGTCGCGGATGAGGTTGAAGCGTCGTTTGATGTGTCTGGTCTTCTTGTGAAACCGTGGTTCCTTTGCTAAAGCAATGGCACCAATGTTGTCACAGAACAAGGTTATTGGATTCAGTGCGCTTGGCACCACTCCAAGATCCGTCATCAATTGCTTCATCCAGACACCCTCCTTAGCCGCCTGCGAGGCAGCCATGTACTCCGCTTCACATGTAGAATCTGCTACGACGCTTTGCTTGGAACTGCACCAGCTTACTGCACCCCCATTAAGAATAAATACGTATCCGGTTTGCGACTTAGAGACGTCCGGATCTGTGTCAACGCTTGCATCGACGTAACCTTTTACGGCGAGCTCTTCGTCACCTCCATACACAAGAAACATCTCCTTAGTCCTTTTCAGGTACTTCAGGATATTCTTGACCGCTGTCCAGTGATCCACTCCTGGATTACTCTGGAACCTAGCTGCCATACTTATGGCCAGGCTAACATCCGGTCTAGTGCACAGCATCGCATACATGATAGAACCTATGGCTGAAGCATAGGGGACGGAACGCATATGCTCTTTATCTTCATCAGTTGCTCGGCACTGAGTCTTACTCAATCTCGTACCTTGTAGAACTCGCAAGAACCCTTTCTTGGACTGTTCCATTTTGAACCTCTTCAAAACTTTATCAAGGTATGTGCTTTGTGAAAGTCCTATCAGGCGTTTTGATCTATCCCTATAGATCTTAATGCCTAGAATGTAAGAAGCTTCTCCTAGGTCCTTCATAGAGAAACTTTTATTCAAGTAACCTTTTATGCTCTCCAAAAACTCTACGTTGTTTCCAATCAGTAATATGTCATCCACATATAATATTAGAAACGCCACAGAGCTCCCACTCACTTTCTTGTAAATACAAGATTCTCCAACCACTTGTATAAACCCAAATGCTTTGATCACCTCATCAAAGCGTTTGTTCCAACTCCGAGATGCTTGCACCAGTCCATAAATGGATCGCTGGAGCTTGCACACCTTGTTAGCATTCTTAGGATCGACAAAACCTTCGGGTTGTATCATATACAACTCTTCCTTAAGGAAACCGTTAAGGAACACCGTTTTGACATCCATCTGCCAGATTTCATAATCGAAAAATGCAGCTATTGCTAACATGATTCTGACGGACTTAAGCATCGCTACGGGGTAGAAAGTCTCATCGTAGTCAACTCCTTGAACTTGTGAAAAACCCTTTGCCACAAGTCGAGCTTTATAAACGGTCACATTACCGTCAGCGTCCGTCTTGCTCTTAAAGATCCATTTGTTCTGAATGGCCTTGCGGTCCTCAGGCAGTACCTCCAAAGTCCACACTTTGTTCTCATACATGGATCCTATCTCGGACTTCATGGCTTCCAGCCATTTGTTGGAATTTGGGCCCACCATTGCTTCTTCATAATTCTCAGGTTCATTGTTGTCTAACAACATGATTGATAAGACGGGATTACCGTACCAATCTAGAGCAGCACGTGGTCTCGTCGACCTGCGTGGTTCGATAGAAACTTGAACTGGAGTTTCATGATCATCATCATTAACTTCCTCCTCAGCCGGCGTTGCAACGACAGAGGTTTCCCCTTGCCCTGTGCCACCATCCAGAGGGATGAGAGGTTCGACAACCTCGTCAAGTTCTATCTTCCTCCCACTCAATTCTCTCGAGAGAAACTCCTTCTCGAGAAAAGCTCCGTTTTTAGCAACAAACACTTTGCCCTTGGATTTGAGATAGAAGGTGTACCCAACTGTCTCTTTAGGGTAACCTATGAAGACGCACTTTTCCGCTTTGGGTTCCAGCTTTTCAGGCTGAAGCTTTTTGACATAAGCATCACATCCCCAAACTTTAAGAAACGACAACTTTGGCCTTTTGCCATACCACAATTCGTATGGTGTCGTCTCAACGGATTTTGATGGTGCCCTATTTAAAGTGAATGCAGCTGTTTCTAATGCATAGCCCCAAAATGATAACGGCAAATCAGTAAGAGACATCATAGATCGCACCATCTCTAATAGAGTACGATTACAACGTTCGGACACACCATTACGCTGTGGTGTTCCAGGCGGTGTTAACTGTGAAACAATTCCACATTGTCTTAAGTGAGTACCAAACTCGAAACTCAGATATTCACCCCCACGATCAGACCGTAGGAACTTGATCTTCTTGTTACGATGATTTTCCACTTCACTCTGAAATTGCTTGAACTTTTCAAATGTTTCAGACTTGTGTTTCATCAAGTAGACATAACCATATCTACTTAAATCGTAAGTGAAGGTGAGAAAATAACGATATCCGCCGCGTGCCTCCACGCTCATCGGACCACACACATCGGTATGTATGATTTCCAACAAGTCACTTGCACGCTCCATTGTTCCGGAGAACGGAGTCTTAGTCATCTTGCCCATGAGGCATGGTTCGCACGTGTCAAGTGAATCAAAGTCAAGTGACTCCAAAAGTCCATCAGCATGGAGTTTCTTCATGCGCTTTACACCAATATGACCTAAGCGGCAGTGCCACAAAAATATGGCGCTATCATTGTTAACTCTAACTCTTTTGTCTCAATGTTATGTATATGCGTATCGCTATCAAGATTCAATATGAACAATCCTCTCACATTCGGTGCATGACCATAAAAGATGTTACTCATAGAAATAGAACAACCATTATTCTCTGACTTAAAAGAGTAACCGTCTTGCAATAAACAAGATCCAGATATAATGTTCATGCTCAACGCAGGCACTAAATAACAATGATTTAAGTTCATCACTAATCCTGATGGTAACTGAAGTGACACTGTGCCGACGGCGACTGCATCAACCTTGGAACCATTTCCTATGCGCATCGTCACTTCATCTTTCGCCAGCCTTCGCCTATTCCGCAGTTCCTGTTTCGAGTTGCAAATATGAGCAACAAAACCGATATCGAATACCCAGGCACTACTACGAGAGCTGGTTAAGTACACATCAATAACATGTATATCAAATATACCTGATTTTTCTTTGCCCGCCTTCTTATCTGCCAGATACTTGGGGCAATTGCGCTTCCAGTGACCTATACCCTTGCAATAGTAACACTCCGTTTCCGGCTTAGGTCCAGCTTTGGGTTTCTTCGTCGGATTGGCAACAGGCTTGCCGCTCTTCTTCGAATTGCCCTTCTTGCCTTTGCCGTTTCTCTTGAAACTAGTGGTCTTATTCACCATCAACACTTGATGCTCTTTACGGAGTTCAGACTCTGCGACTTTCAGCATCGCAAACAACTCGCCGGGAGACTTGTTCATCCCTTGCATGTTGTAGTTCAACACAAAGCCCTTATAGCTTGGCGACAGTGATTGAAGGATTCTGTCAGTGATAGCTTCTTGCGGGAGTTCAATCCCCAGCTCAGCTAGACGGTTTGAGTACCCAGACATTTTGAGCACATGTTCACTGACAGATGAGTTTTCCTCCATCTTGCAAGCATAGAATTTATCGGAGGTCTCATACCTCTCGATCCAGGCGTTCTTCTGAAAGATAAACTCCAACTCCTGGAACATCTCAAATGCTCCATGACGCTCAAAGCAACGTTGAAGTCCCGGTTCTAAGCCATACAAGACTGCACATTGAACTATTGAGTAGTCCACCTTACGTGCTAACCAAGCGTTCTTAACATCCTGATCAGCCGTAGCGGGTGGTTCATCTCCTAACGCAGCATTAAGGACATAATCCTTCTTCCCAGCTTGTAAGATTAGCTTAAGATTACGAGCCCAGTCTACAAAGTTGCTTCCATCATCTTTCAACTTAGCTTTCTCTAGGAACGTATTAAAATTCAGGATGACTGTCGCGTGAGCCATGATCTACAACACAAATATATTCAAAGTGGATTTAGACTACGTTCAAGATAATTAGAGTTTAACTTAATCAAATTATTTTCTAAACTCCCACTCAAAAAGTACATCTCTCTAGTCATTTGAGTGGTTCATGATCCACTTACACTAGCTCAAGTCTGATCATCATGTGAGTTGAGTATAGTTTTAGTGGTAAGCATCCCTATGCTAATCATATCATCTATATGATTCATGATCGACCTTTCGGTCTCATGTGTTCCAAGGCCATGTCTGCACATGCTAGGCTCGTCAAGCTTAACCCGAGTGTTCTGCGTGCGCAACTGTTTTGCACCCGTTGTATGTGAACGTTGAGTCTATCACACCCGATCATCACGTGGTGTCTCGAAACGACGAACTGTAGCAACGGTGCAAAGTCGGGGAGAACACAATTTCGTCTTGAAATTTTAGTGAGAGATCACCTCATAATTCTACCGTCGTTCTAAGCAAAATAAGGTGCATAAAAGGATTAACATCACATGCAATTCATAAGTGACATGATATGGCCATCATCACGTGCTTCTTGATCTCCATCACCAAAGCACCGGCACGATCTTCTTGTCACCGGCGCCACACCATGATCTCCATCAACGTGTTGCCATCGGGGTTGTCGTGCTACTCATGCTATTACTACTAAAGCTACATCCTAGCAAAATAGTAAACGCATCTGCAAGCACACACGTTAGTATAAAGACAACCCTATGGCTCCTGCCGGTTGCCGTACCATCGACGTGCAAGTCGATATTTCTATTACAATATGATCATCTCATACATCCAATATATCACATCACATCATTGGCCATATCACATCACAAGCATACCCTGCAAAAACAAGTTAGACGTCCTCTAATTTTGTTGTTGCATGTTTTACGTGGTGACCATCGGTATCTAGTAGGATCGCATCTTACTTACGCAAACACCACAATGGAGATATATGCGTTGCTATTTAACCTCATCCAAGGACCTCCTCGGTCAAATCCGATTCAACTAAAGTTGGAGAAACCGACATTTGCCAGTCATCTTTGAGCAACGGAGTTACTCGTAACGATGAAACCAGTCTCTCGTAAGCGTACGAGTAATGTCGGTCCAAGCCGCTTCAATCCAACAATACCGCGGAATCAAGAAAAGACTAAGGAGGGCAGAAAAACGCACATCACCGCCCACAAAAACTTTTGTGTTCTACTCGAGAAGACATCTACGCATAAACCTAGCTCATGATGCCACTGTTGGGGAACGTCGCATGGGAAACAAAAATTTTCCTACGCGCATGAAGACCTATCATGGTGATGTCCATCTACGAGAGGGGATGAGTGATCTACGTACCCTTGTAGATCGTACAGCAGAAGTGTTAGTGAACGCGGTTGATGTAGTGGAACGTCCTCACGTCCCTCGATCCGCCCCGCGAACAATCCCGCGATCAGTCCCACGATCTAGTACCGAACGGACGGCACCTCCGCGTTGAGCACACGTACAGCTCGACGATGATCTTGGCCTTCTTGATCCAGCAAGAGAGACGGAGAGGTAGAAGAGTTCTCCGGCAGCGTGACGGCGCTTCGGAGGTTGGTGATGACCTTGTCTCAGCAGGGCTCCGCCCGAGCTCCGCAGAAACGCGATCTAGAGGAAAAACCGTGGAGGTATGTGGTCGGGCTGCCGTGGGAAAGTCGTCTCAAATCAGCCCTAAAACCTCCGTATATATAGGTGGGAGGGAGGGGACCTTTCCTTGGGGCTCAAGGATCCCCAAGGGGGTCGGCCGAGTCCAAGGGGGGAGGACTCCCCCCCCAAACCGAGTTGGACTTGGTTTGGTGGGAGGGAGTCCCCCTTCCTTCCCACCTCCTCCTTTTTTTTTCTTTTCTCTTGATTTTCTCTTCTTGGCGCATAGAGCCCTTTTGGGCTGTCCCACCAGCCCACTAAGGGCTGGTGTGCCACCCTCAAGGCCTATGGGCTTCCCCGGGGTGGGTTGCCCCCCCGGTGAACTCCCGGAACCCATTCGTCATTCCCGGTACATTCCCGGTAACTCCGAAAACCTTCCGGTAATCAAATGAGGTCATCCTATATATCAATCTTCGTTTCCGGACTATTCCGGAAACCCTCGTGACGTCCGTGATCTCATCCGGGACTCCGAACAACATTCGGTAACCAACCATATAACTCAAATACGCATAAAACAACGTCGAACCTTAAGTGTGCAGACCCTGCGGGTTCGAGAACTATGTAGACATGACCCGAGAGACTCCTCGGTCAATATCCAATAGCGGGACCTGGATGCCCATATTGGATCCTACATATTCTATGAAGATCTTATCGTTTGAACCTCAGTGCCAAGGATTCATATAATCCCGTATGTCATTCCCTTTGTCCTTCGGTATGTTACTTGCCCGAGATTCGATCGTCAGTATCCGTATACCTATTTCAATCTCGTTTACCGGCAAGTCTCTTTACTCGTTCCGTAATACAAGATCCCGCAACTTACACTAAGTTACATTGCTTGCAAGGCTTGTGTGTGATGTTGTATTACCGAGTGGGCCCCGAGATACCTCTCCGTTTACACGGAGTGACAAATCCCAGTCTTGATCCATACTAACTCAACTAACACCTTCGGAGATACCTGTAGAGCATCTTTATAGTCACCCAGTTATGTTGCGACGTTTGATACACACAAAGCATTCCTCCGGTGTCAGTGAGTTATATGATCTCATGGTCATAGGAATAAATACTTGACACGCAGAAAACAGCAGCAACAAAATGACACGATCAACATGCTACGTCTATTAGTTTGGGTCTAGTCCATCACGTGATTCTCCTAATGACGTGATCCAGTTATCAAGCAACAACACTTTGTTCATAATCAGAAGACACTGACTATCTTTGATGAACTGGCTAGCCAACTAGAGGCTTGCTAGGGACGGTGTTTTGTCTATGTATACACACATGTAAATGAGTCTTCATTCAATACAATTATAGCATGGATAATAAACGATTATCTTGATACAGGAATTATAATAATAACTATATTTATTATTGCCTCTAGGGCATAATTCCAACAGATAATGGTGTTCCTTAATTGGTGTCTTATAAAAGAATATGGAGACTCAAATTCAAAATAAAAATTGCGTAAAGTAAATAGATAGGCCCTTCGCAGAGGGAAGCATAGATTTGTAGAGGTGCCACAGCTCAAAGTAAAAAATTTAGAGATAAAATATTTTGGGTGGTATGCTTTTCGTGTCAACGAAAACGACTAAGAGTTTCCAATATATCCCATGCTAAACAAATCATAGGCGGTTCCCAAACTTAAAATAAATTTTATTCCTTTTTCCACCATTCTTTCACATTCCACGGCTAGCCGCATCCACAGGTACCGTCCATACCAACACTTTCCAAGGAATTTATTATTTGACAACATAAAATAAATTTTCTTTGCACTTTGGGACTCGGCATCCCTATTACCGCCATACTCTCGTGCAATGAAAAGTGAATAAGCACTCATCTTGAGAATAACCTATTTAACATGGAAGATACGGGCCACCTCTCACCGCTTCATGAGTGGTACGAGCACACAAAATAGAAATTTATTTTGAACATTAGAGTTGGCACTTGAAATTTTACTTAGAATGATGTTGAAATACCGCATATAGGTAGGTATGGTGGGCTCATTTGGCACAACTTTGGATTTAGTATTTCGATGCAGAATCTGTATTCCTACTTAGTACAACTGAATGCTAGCAAATAGATTGAGAAGCGCCCAACCAAGGAACGAAAATCATCATAAGTGAACATTAAACATAACTAACACCGAATAGTGCAACACAAGTAGGATCTAATTTCATAGTATAATTATTGACTTCATGTGCATGCATAGGGAATCACAAACTTTAACACCAATATTCCTACTAAAGCGTAGTTACTCATCAACATACTCACATATCACTATCTTCATATTACAGAACTATTGCAAAGAATCAATTTTAATATCCAATGATATTCATGGAAGTTTTTATTATATCCTTCCTGGATATCTATCACTTTGGGACTAATTTCAGTTAAAGCAAATTGCCATTGCAAATAACGGGCTCTCAAACAAATATAAGTGAAGAATGAGAGCACAAGTTTGTTTAAAATTTTCAACTCTCAAAATAATATAAGTGAAGCAAGAGAGGATTTCTCAAAAATTTCTACGACTCTCAAAATAATCTAAGTGAATAATGAGAGAAAATTTCTTCACAATAACAACACCACCTTGCTCAAAAAGATATAAGTGCAGCACTAGAGCAGTTCCATGGATCTAAAAAAAATTAAGTGAAGCATAAAGAGCAATTCTAACAAATCATAGAATAATTTGGATCTCTCATATGGGTGTGTACAACAAGGTTTATTATGACAAACTAACCATAAAATAAATCAAAGACACAAATAATACAAGACGCTCCAAGCAAAACTCGTGATATGCGATGAATAAAAATATAGCTCCATGTAAAATTACCGATGGTTGTTAGAAGAAAGAGGGGATGCCTTCCGGGGCATCCCCAAGCTTAGCTGCTTCGTACTCCTTGTATACTACCTTGGGGTGCCATGGGGCTTCCCAAAACTTAGGCTTTTATCACTCCTTATTCCTTCATCCACCGCGATCTCATTCAAAACATGAAAACTTCAATCTCACAAAACTCAACAAAACTTTCATGAGATCCGTTAGTATAAGAAAACCAAACTTTACTTTAGGTGATGTTGGAAACCTATTCCAATTTTGTTTTTTCATTATACCTACTGTATTCTAGCTTTACCATGGCTTATACCCCCCGGTACAAACCATAGAATCATCAAAACAAGCACATGACACAAAGATCTGTACAAAAAACATTCTGTAAAGATTTGAATTTACTCATACTTCTGTAACTCCAAAAATTCTGAAAAATTAGGAAAACGTACATAATTTGTATATCAATCTTGTATAAAACATTCAGACAATTTTTATGGTTCTGCGATTTTTAGGATTTTTTGTACTGGACGCAAAAGTTTCTGTGTTTCAACAACATTAAAGCAACTAACACTCCAAATGATCCCAAAGGATTTACTTGGAAGAAACACTAAATAAAACATAAAAAACACAATCCTAACATCAGCATAATTGTGCAAACACTCAAGAAGAGAAAGAAAAAGTTAAAAATAAATTATATTCATTGGGTTGTCTCCCAACAAGCGCTATCGTTTTACGCCCCTAGATATGCATAAAGCATACATTCAAGTAATGTCATCTTTATTGATTGATCCATAGGTTTCCCTTAGGATTGATTAATATGGTAATTTTATCTTAGTTCTAGGTAAGCGTTCCATGCATTTTCTTCGTGGAAACTGAAACTTAATATTCCCTTCCTTCATATTAATCACGACCCCTATAGTACGCAAGAATGGTCTACCAAGAATTATTGGACAAGACGGATTGCAATCACTATCAAGAACAATAAAATCCATGGGCACATGATTTCTATTTTGAATAATAATAACATTATTAATTCTTCCCATAGTCTTTTTAATAGTAGAATCCGCCAAGTGCAAATTGAGAGAACAATCTTCAATATTGGTAAGACCAAGCACATCACAAAGAGATTTCGGAATTGTGGAAACACTAGCATCTAAATCACATAAAAAATATAACTCAAAATTCTTAATATTGATCTTAATGGTGGGTTCCCATTCATCATATAATTTTCTAGGAATTGGAATCTCAAATTCTAACTCTTCTTCCAAAGCTTTTATTACATCATCCGAAATATGTTTAGTGAATGCTTTCTTATGTTCATAGGCATTGGGTGAATTTATCAAAAATTGAAGCATAGAAATACACTCAATGAAAGATAAACTATAAAAATTAAAGTTTTTGTAATCCAAAATAGTGGGTGCATCACTAGATAAACTTTTGACCTCTTCAATCCCACTTTTATCACTTTTTTCAATAAGATTTTCACCCTCCGAATCATGGGAACGCTTTCTAGCTAAACTTGACTCCTCTTAAGTTCCCTCATCATTATTTTTAACATTAGTAAACAAGTAATCGATAGAAGAAACACCAATCATTTTAATCTCTTCATCATTTTTATGAAAGCAATCGGGAAACACACTTTCTAGAAATTCTCTTTTAGCTCTAAGCATAGCAGTTATTTTCTTACTTTCATCCATGGAAATATATAAAGCTTTAACTTATTAATTAATATCAACCTTAGGAAAAAAATCTTGATATTTTCTACAACAATTGAAATTCTATTAATGCTTCTAGACATATCATCAATCTTATTCAACTTTTCTTCTATCGTAATACTGAAACTTTTTGTGTATTGATAAATTCCTTAATATTACTCTCAAGTTCAGAGGGTATACTAGCATTATTATTATGAGAATTACCATAGGAATTACCATAATTATTTGAAGAACTTCCATGATACGACCTAGGATTAAAATTGTTCCTATAAGCATTATTATTAAAGTTGTTTCGTGAGACAAAATTCACATCTACGGGATCATTATTTTGTTCAATCAAAGTAGAAAAAGGCACATCATTATGATAAATAGTAGCATGTTTACTAGCAACCAATTTCATCACAACATCAACTTTATCACTAAAAGCATCAATTTCTTCAATAGAATTAACCTTTTTACTAGTCGGAGCTCTTTCACTATGCCATTGTGAATAATTAGCCATAATATTACCAAGGAATTTAGTAGCATCACCCAAAGTAATTTCCATAAAAGTACCACCCGCGACACAATCTAAAAGATTTCTAGAAACAAAATTCAGTCCCGCATAAATTTTTTGCATGATCATCCACAAATTCAAACCATGAGCTGGTCATTTTCTTATCATCAATTTCTTCCTTTCCCAAGATTCGACAAGATGCTCATTCTCAAGTTATTAAAATTAATAGTATGATTTCTAAGAGAAATAATTTTCACGAGAGGAAAATAGTTTGTGATAAAAGCATCTTTGCACTTGTTCCAAGAATCGATACTATTTAGTGGCAAATAGAAAACCAAATTTTAGGACGATCACACAAAGAGAACGGAAATAATTTCAACTTGAGAATATCATTGTCCACATATTTCATATGTTGCATATCACACAATTATATGTAAGTGTTTAGATGAGATGTGACATCCTCATTAGGAGTACCAGAAAATTGCTCTTTCATAACAAGATTCAACAAAGCAGCATTAATATCATAAGACTCCACACTAGTGGCGGGTGGAGCAATCGGAGTGCTAATAAAATCATTAATATTGGAAAAATTGCATAACTTAGTGTTTGCTTAGTGTTTGCTTGAGTTATCGTGACTATGCAAACAAGAACACAAGCAAACAACAGATCCGACAAGAAAACGAGAAGCAGAAACAAGGAAATTTTTTGTGAAGTGGGGGAGAGGAAAATTAGAGGCAAATGGCAAATAATGTAATTGCAAGGAGATGAGAGTTTGTGTATAGGAACCTGATAGATCTTGACTTCCTCTTCCCCCGCAACGGCCCAGAAATCTTGACTCCTCGTTGCTTTGCGTTGGTTTCCTTCCAAGCTTAAAGGGTGATGTAGCACAGTGATGGAACATATATCCCTGAGTTATCAAACCAAGGTATCAATCCAGTAGGAAGATCCACAAGACTATGTAAGCGGCTCGTGCACGCAAATAACAAATCCTCGCAACCCAACACGTGTAGGGGTTGTCAATCCCTCATGGGTAAAGTAACAGATAGATTGATAGATGCAAATAAGGTGATAGAAAATAAAATGCACCAACGTATTTTTGGATTTTTTTGATAATATAGATCTGAAAATAAAATAGAAACGCGAGTAGGAAAGTAGATATTGCAAACAGATGATGTGAAATAGACCCGCGGGCCGTATGTTTCACTAGTGGCTTCTCTCATGAAAATAGCAAACGTGGGTAGACAAATTACTGTTGGGCAATCGGTAGAAGAGCAAATAATTATGACATTATCCAAGAGAATGATCATCTAGATAGGCATCATGTCCAAGACAAGTAGACCGACTTCAAGCTACATCAACTTCTATTACTCCACACATCAACCGCTATCCAGCATGCATCTAGTGTTTTGAGTTCATGGAGAAATGGAGTAATGCCTTAAGAATGATGGCATAATGTAGACAAGATCTATTCATGTAGGAATAGACCCCATTGTTTTATCCTTTATAGCAACGATACATGCGTGTCATGTCTCTTTGTGTCACTGAGATTGAGCATCGCAAGATCGAACCCATCACAAAGCACCTCTTCCCATTACAAGATAAAAGATCAAGTTGGCCAGACAAAAACCAAATACCGGAGAAGAAATACGAGCTTATAACAATCAAGCGTGAATATAATTTAATAGATCTAATCATAAACTCACAATTCATAGGATCCCAACAAACACACCGCAATAGAAAGAGTTACATCAAATAGATCTCCAAGAGACCATTGTGTTAAGAAGAAAAATGAGAGAGAAAGCCATCTAGGTATAGCCTACGTACCCGTAGGTATGATAGGAACTACTCACGTATCATCGGAGGAGCACCAATGAGGATGATGAACCCCTCCGTGATTGTGTTCCTCTCCGGGGTGGGCTCTAGATTGGATTTTGTGGCTTCTAGAACTTGCGGCGACTGGAGCAATTTTTCATAGACTCCTATAGGGTTTCTGGAATATTGGGGTATTTATAGAGCTCAGAGGTGGTGGAGGAGGCGCTCAAGGCCCCCACTAGACACCAGGCCGTGCCAGGGGCCCTGGGCGCGCCCTGGTGCCAAGTAGGACGCCTCAGCCTCCTCTGGTGGTCATCCTTGGCTCCCATTTTTCCTTCTGGTCCAAAAAAATCTTCGTAAAGTTTCGTGGCATTTGGACTTCATCTGATATTTATTTTCTATGAAGGTAAAAAACAACAAAAGACAACAACTAGCACTAGGCACTATGTCAATAGGTTAGTCCCCAAAAATGATATAAAGTTGCTATAAAATGATCATAAAACATCCAAGAATGATAATACAACAACATGGAACAATAAAAAATTATAGATACATTGGAGATGTATCATTGATGCATGTTGCGTAATTTACCCACGGATACTTGAGGTGGCATTGGAGTATCTAGGTGATATTAGGGTTGATTGATATGTATCATGAGTATTATTCTAGTACGAACTCTAGGGTTGTTTGTGACACTTATAGGAATAGCTCAAAAGATTGATCAGAAAGTATAACTTTGAGGTGGTTCTATGACCTACACCAATTTCATCTTATTGTTCTCCACTAGATAGGAACTTTGGAGTGATTCTTTGTTGCACATTGAGAGTTGATCATATGATTCTACTATGTTAGAATTGTTCAGAGATTTTACTAGCAAATGTATGAACCCTAGGCCTTATTATCAGGCATTTATACAATGTTTTGCTTGCTATTTTACACTTTCTACCTTGCTGTTTTTATATTTTCAGATTACAAAAACCTATATCTACTATCCATGTTGGGGAACATAGTAACAATTCAAAAAAAATTTACGTGTCACCAAGATCTATCTAGGAGATGCTAGCAACGAAAGAGAGGGAGAGCATCTTCATACCGTTGAAGATCGCTAAGCGGAAGCGTCACAAAGAATGCGATTGATGGAGTCGTACTCATGGCGATTCAAATCGCGGAAGATCCAATCCAAGCACCGAACGAACGGTGCCTCCACGTTCAACACACATACATCCCGGGGACGTCTCATCCTTCTTGATCCAACGAGGGGAAGGATAAGTTGAGGGAGAGCTCTAGTAGCACGACGGCGTGGTAATGGTGGAGCTTGCGGTTCTCCGGCAGGGCTTCGCCAAACGCCGGGGAGGAGGAGAAGTGGAGGGGTACGTCTGCGCTACGGGAGAGGGTTCAGGTGTGTGCGCAACACTCTCACCCCTCCTCTATTTATAGGAGGAAGTGGAGAGGGGGCCGGCCACCCTAGATGGCCTAGGAGGGGGCGGCAGCGGCCAAGGGTGGTGGCTTGCCTCCCAAGTTGGTGGGAGGCAGCCCCCTCGCCCTAGGGTTTCCAGCCCTAGGCGACTTGGGCTCCTTGGGCCCCTTTGGTGGTGCGCACCAGCCCACCAGGGATCTGGTTCCCTCCCTCATTCGCCCCACGTGGCCCTCCAGGACAGGTGGCCCCTCCCAGTGGACACCCGGAACCCTTTCGGCGGTCCCGGTACAATACAGATAAACCCTAAAACCTTTCCGGTGACCGAAAATGAAGTTCCCATATATAAATCTTCACCTCCGGACTATTTCGGAACTCCTCGTGACGTCCGGGATCTCATCCGGGACTCCGAACAACTTTCGGTAACCACATATACAATTCCCATTACAACTATAGCATCACTGAACCTTAAGTGTGTAGACCCTACGAGTTCGGGAACCATGCAGACATGACCGAGACACCTGTCCGGCCAATAACTAATAGCGGGATCTGGATACCCATATTGTTCTCCCACATGTTGCATGATGATCTCATCAGATGAACCACGATGTGAGGGATTCACTTAATCCCATATATAATTCCCTTTGTCTATCGGTATGATGCTTGCCCGAGATTCGATCGTCGGTATCCCCATACGTTGTTCAATCTCATTACCGACAAGTCTCTTTACTTGTTTCGTAACACATGATCCCATGACTAATTCCTTAGTCACATTGAGCTCATTATGATGATGTATTACCGAGTGGGCCCAGAGATACCTCTCCGTCACACGGAGTGACAAATCCTAGTCTCGATTCGTGCCAACCTAACAAACACTTTCGGAGATACCTATAGTGCAATTTATAGTCACCGCGTTACGTTGCGACGTTTGATACATCCAAAGCATTCTTATGGTATCCGGGAGTTTCACAATCTCATGGTCTAAGGAAATGATACTTGACATTAGAAAAGCTCTAGCAGACAAACTACACGATCTTGTGCTATGCTTAGGATTGGGTCTTGTCCATCACATCATTCTCCTAATGATGTGACCCAGTTATCAACAACATCCAATGTCCATGGTGAGGAAACCATGACCATCTATTAATCAACGAGCTAGCCAACTAGAGGCTCACTAGGGACATGGTGTGGTCTATGTATTCACACATGTATTACGGTTTCTGGTTAATACAATTATAGCATGAACAATAGACAATTATCATGAATAAGGAAATATAACAATAACCATTTTATTATTGCCTCTAGGCCACATTTCCAAAATTCCATACTACACTTGTATCACCATCTCTTCGCTAAACTAGTGCACCTATGCAATTTTCCATTGTATTGGGTGTGTTGGGGACACAAGAGATTTTTTTGTATTTGATTGCAGGGTTGTTTGAGAGAGACCATCTTCATCCTACACGTGCCACAGAATTATAAACCTTAATTCATTCACTTGAGGGAAAATTGCTACTGTCCTACAAAACTCTGCACTTGGAGGCCCAACATAGTCTACAATAATAAAGTTGTGTAGTAGACAGGAGCCACCGATACGACTCTACATACACCGAATGTTTGCTTCTATCTAGTAATGATAAATAAAATCGCGTTGTGGGTATAAAGAGGATAGCTTTGCATGATAATGGAGAACAAAATTATGAAAATAGTCGCTGCCTAAATAAAGTTAGAATATATTACAATATATTCGGAATAGTGAGTCTGAAATAATGATGGTATGGTGTGCAGAATCATCCTAGGCAATTGATAACAACATCGATAATCATTCTTGCAATTTTATATGAGGGAGAGGCATGAGCTAACATACTTTCCATACTTGGATCATATGAACTTATGATTGGATCTATAGCAAGCATCCGCAACTACTAGAAATCATTAAGGTCAACCCAACCATAGCATTAAACATCAAGGCCCCTTCACTCCCATACACAAACAACTCCCTTACTCGTATGTAAGCTTCTGTTACTCTAGCCATCCACTATAAGCGAATGATGAACATATTCCAAACCCTACAACAAGAATTCCCTCACGTGTGCATGGCACGAAGGGCACAATAGGACAACACCAAAATAAAACATACACTCAAATCAATCAAGATCATCAATCAACCCAAAGGACAATGTAAAGCTACTCAAACATCATAGGATGGCAACATATCATTGATTAGTAATATGGGGCATGAAACACCATGTTCAAGTAGGGGATTACAGCGGGGTCCGGGACAGTGGACCGCCTTAAATAGATGAGGGAAGGTGATGGAGAAGGTGATGTTGATGAAGACGATGACCGCAACGATGGTTCCCCCGGCGGCACTCCGACGCCACCGGAAGAGAGGGGTAGAGAGAGTCCCCCACTTAACATTCCTCCGCCATGGCATCTCCCTAGATGGGGATAGGTCCTCCCTTTGGTCCTTGGCCTCTATGGCTCCCGGAGGGGCGAGAGCCCCTCTGAGATTGGATCTATCTCTTTGTTGCTCTCATATTTTCTCTGCTGTTTTCTGTCCCTTTACCTTTTATTAAATATCCGGAAATCCGTAACTCTGATGGAGCTTAAATTCTGAGGGGATTTTTATTGCAAAAATATATTTCTTGCTGCGAAAGAAGGGCCCCGACAGAATTAAGGGGGAGCCACAAGCCATCAGGGTGCGACCAACCCCCCTGGCCATGCCCTATTGGCTTGCGCCTCCCTTGGGCACCGTGTTGCATTGATTCTTCTTCCCAAAATTCACATATATTCCAAAACAAATCTTCGTAAATTTTTATCGCGTTTGAACCTTTTTGATATGGAGTTTCTGTGAAACAAAACACACACAAAAAATAGGAACTGGCACTAGGAATTGGATAAGTAAGTTAGTCCCAAAAATAATAGAAAATATTACCAAAAGTATATGAAAAAGAACATTGGCATGAATAATTCATAAATTATTGAGATGTTGGAGACGTATCAACATCCCCAAGTTTAATTCCTGCTCGTCCTCAAGTAGGTAAATGATAAAAGAAATAATTTATGAAGTGTGAGCGCTAGCATAGTATATAAGTTTGATCAATGTTACTTCTATCATTTTTTTAGCATCATAAAATGACAACTATTTTCTCATAGAACTTGTCATGATCAAGTAACAAGTTGTTCACATGTTAATGTATAGACCATAAACTTTCTTGAAAACAAGCAAACTATGTTTTGAGTCATCAAACAATTTCAATTCATCTTATTTTCATGAAGGTTCTATGTAAGAGCTTTGACTTAGAAAATTCCGCATACTCAACTATAATTTAGTCTTCCATGATTGCTCACACTCAAGGCATTTTTTTAGAACAAGAAGTTTGAATCAAACACATAGGAAGATAAGGGCTTAATGTCCTGCCTCCCAACTTATTTATCTCAGGTATAATGTCAACAATAATGAATCATGGTCACCTATATTCAACTGGATATATGTGTGTAGGTCTTTCCCCCACCACATGATTCTTGACAACTCAAGAATTTATATAGATTGGAATAGGGATGAACATTATTGACTCTTGCATAAAAGTAAAAATAGAAAACTAAAAGATAGGCCCTTCACATAGGGAAACAGAGGTTGTCATGCGCTTTTTATTTTTGGATGTGCAATCTCTTAATGAAAAGGAACGTCACTTTATATTGCCCCTTGTGATAGCAAAGTTTATTATGCAGTATGTCGCTTTTATTTCTTTGCCATCGCAAGATCGTACAAATCTAATTTTCCCTTAAGATGAAACACCATACATTTTCAAGAGCAATTTTTATTGCTTTGTGCACCGATGAAAACTTACTTGAAGGATCTTATTCAATCCATATGTAGGTATGGTGGACTCTCATGGCAAGAAAGTGGGTTTAACGATAATGGATGCACAAGTAGTATCTCTACTTAGTGCGAATTTTTAGGCTAGAAAAAGATCCTAAGCAAGCACCACATGTTAGAGAATCCATGAAAATATAACTACTATGTGAATATAAGCAAACATAACCACTACACTGTCTTCCTTGTCCAACGTCAACTACTTGATCAAGTTTGAAAATAATTAATAGGGGCTCACAATCGTAGAAGATGCCCAAGATAGTATATTTATATGTGAAATCTCTCTTCCTTAAATATTCTTTTATGAATTGTTTAAGTGAACAATCCTATGTTTGCTAACCTCTAGTAAATTTTATTGCTTATACTCTTAGTATGTGAAGTCACTACTCCCCATGGGACAAACATACAAAGCTTATATAATTTCATGTTTTATGACATTGAATTCATTCAACATTTTCTATTAGGATATAAGTGAAGCACAAGAGTGATCATGAAACTACTCTCAACAAGATATAATTGAAGTTCCTAGAGCATTCTTCAATGAATATAGATAGACCAATATCCAAGCTCAAAATATATAAGTGAAGCACAGAAAGCATTCTACAAAGCCATACATAAAAGATTAAAGTGACGCACATGAAGCATTCTATAAATCAACCAAGGATTATCTAATACCAGCATGGTGCATAATAAAAGGGAACAGTAAACACAAAATATGCTCCAAGAATAGCACATGTGAGCGAACGGAAACTTAGGATCCACATTGGCTAACCGATAATTGTTGACGAAGAGAGGTGGGATGCGTAGCATCCCCAAGCTTAGATGCTTGAAACTTCTTGTAATATTTACTTGGGGTGCCTTTAGAGTCCCAAATCTTGAGCTTTTGTATCCCGTTCAATCCTCTCATATGCCGGTTTCACCAAGTCTCAAAAAAACTTCATCCACACAAAACTTGAAAAGAAGTCGTGAGATAAGTTAGTACAATAAGAATAAATATACACTTCATGTAATGCCAAGACAAGTTTCATAATAATTTTCAAACATTATATACTATATACTATCATTTACGCAATTTATATCTACCAATATAAGCTATGAAAACTCTAGGATAAGTAGATAACAAAACTATGACATCAATCTGTTAAAACAGAACAGTTTGTAGTAATCAATATAAACAGTGTACTTATGTATCTCCAGAAATACTGAAAACTTAGGACCAGATAAATAATTTTTATTTAAGTACTATGTAAAAATTTCACAAACTTTCCATGTTCCATTAAAATCTCATAATTCAAATACTACAGAAAAAGTTTCTGTTTTTATACAGCACACCTCACACATGCAATTCAAGCATTCTAAAGGCAATTCTTGGAACTTTTTATTGAGAAACAATATTATAAATAACATAAATAAAATAATAAAATATTAAATGATTCTCCAATCAAAACACATATTATGTGATGAATAAAAATATAGCTCCAAGTAAGATATACCGATAGTGTTGAAGACGGAAGAGGGAATGCCTTCTGGGGCATCCCCAAGCATAGATGCTTGAGTATTTCTTGGATATTACCTTGGGGGTGCCTTGGGAATCCCCATGATTAGGGTCTTGACTCTCCTTATTATCCTCATATCGGTATCTCACCCAAAACCTGAAAACTTCAATCACACAAAACTTAACAGAAACCTCGTCAGATCCGTTAGTATAATAGGCAAATCATAAACTTTAGGTGCTGTTATAAATTGATTCATATTATATTATTGCATGCGGTTATGTATTTTAACTTCTCCATGGCTTATCCCCTCTGATACAATCCATAGCATCATCAAAACAAGCAAACTATGCAAGCAAAAACATAATCTGTCTAAAACAAAACAATCTGTAATGTCCAGCACAAATACCAAACTTCTGTAAATCAAAAAATCTGAAATTTAGGAGAACCTCGGGAATTTCTATATTAATGTTGTGTAAAAATATTCACATCAAAAAGATGTCCCAGTAAAATCATAGAAATTATGCACTGGACGTCAAAGTTTCTGTTTTCGCACCATATCAATTCTACTTATAATCCAAATCATCCCAAAGGCTTTAATTGGCATATTATTGAAATAAAAGACACAAAACATGATTAATACAACAATTTAATCATGTGAACACACAAAAATAGAAAGGACAAGTGTTGGGTTATCTCCCAACAAGCGCTTTTCTCTAAAGCATATTAACTAGGCATGGTAATATCAATGATTCTCACATTAGAATAGTAGATGAAACATGTAAAAGAGCATCATGAATATTGTGAAAATCACATTATTTTTATGATATAGTGGTATATATGTGGGGATAATTACTTTTATGAGAAACTTCCATGAAAAATTCTACATTTTTTCCATGAGCATGAACACAAGTGTTCAAGGTAGACTCTCACTTCTTCAATGCATAACTTTCCAATCGCTTCTCTTTTAAGAGGCAATTAAAATTTTTGTGTTTTAATTTTTCAATGTTTTGTTTGTTTCACCCACAACTTAAGAAAGAAAACAAGAAAACAGAAACAAAACAAAAACAAAATGTACTTAGTGATAGAAGCAAACAAGCATACACGAAAATGTTAACCCCACACTATTGTAAAACATGTTACTTATCTCGTGGAAGTATCCGAACACTTGTCTTTCTAGTGAGGATGCATTGAGTGCAGCCACTGGGTGTAGTCCTCGAGACTACCGTCGACTATTTCAGTCGGCGTGAGTCTTAGAGTTTCTTTCACTGAATTTCAATTGATATCACTTCTACTATGTTTCCTATTGGCAGAGTGTCTACGAGCTTGGGACTCACTATAATGAAATGGAGAAGGAGATGCAGGATCTGCGCATCAGTCTTGAGGCTGAGAAGGTCAAGAACACGTGCCTCGAGTAGGAGAAGCACTCACTCGGAGGTAAGTGCATTCCATCCGTTTGCCTTAGGTTTTTTTTCCACCCTGCCCGACTGAGATTACTTTATTAGTTGTTTGTAGCAAAAAATCTTCAACTTGCTAAGAGGCCCAGGCCTTCTATTTCTTTAGACACCATGAAGGAGGCCCTAGAGAAGAAGGATAGGAAGTTGGCATCTGCTTGGAACGAGGCCGGTCTGAAAAGCAAGGCGACCGAGGACAAGCTCAAGTCGGTCGAGAAGTTGGAGGAGGAGGAGAAAACCCTGGAGGTTGCTGCGAAGAAGTTTGTAGAGGAGGTTGCCGAGCTGAAGAAGCATTATGCCAAGTGGGAGTCCAAGTTTAACCAAGTCTCTCCCAAGAAGCTCAAGCTGGAGCGGTTCATTTAGGAGTTCAACAATGAGATGAGTGAGAAGCTCAAAGGTAAGCCAACGACCCGAATGATTCTTGCATTACTTCAATATCTTGTTTACCTCTATTTTTTTCTTCGCCTTCGCGTGTACACAATTCTGCATTGACATCGAGGACGAGACTGAGAGAATCAGGAAGGAATTGGATCCCTCTCAGGAAATTCTCACAGGCAGCTCGACTCTAGCCCTTCTTTGACTAGAGGAACACATCGATCAAGAATTCATCTAACTCAACCATCTTCACTTAGCCGTCCTAGACATTGATCAAGAAGTCGCCCCTGGTGAGGAGTTCTCAAAGGACTTGCAATCTATCATGGACCGAGTGAAGGATGTACCAAGCCAAGTGCAATCCTAGAAGAAGATTGTAGCTTGCTGTGGAGACAACATCACCCTCTCGCTTGTCCGCATCCATTGCAAGGGTCTGGACGAGGAGAAATTAAAGTCACTCAAGGTCGTCAACAAGAAGAACACCAAGTTCCAAGACTTCATGGAGATGTTCTCGGGGGCCGCCACTTGGATCGCACATGGCATCGACCTTGACACCTTCGTTGGCACAACAGTCCCTTCATCCTCCGAGTGATCATTGGATAAAAACCTTTGAAAGTGATTTTCCTCTGAATGTCGAGTGGTTGATGTAACCGTGAATTTTAAGAGAGCCTCGACTCCTGCTATCTGTACTTTCATTTTGATTAGATATGCAGTTTATTTGCTTCATCTTCATTTGAATTGTGAGTCTTTGATTGTAGGTGTGGTCTCTCGGGGAGCACCACATTACTTAGGTGATTAAGGGATTACATCTAACTCCTCGAGTGTGGATGATGTCCTCACTTGGAGTATTTTTTTAACTTAGGCGATGATGGATCGCAGCCAAGTCATTTCACCCACTCGGGGTATCACCCGAGTGAAAAAAATATATGAATTTTTGTTAATTTTTGATAAATTATAAAGAAGGTAGATATTTTATTCATCAAAATCACCCGAGTATTCACTAAAGGAACGAATAAAGGTTTGATATGTCCTATGTGAAGAAGTTGCAGAGCAGGTCTGTGTTCCAAGCTTGGGGTTCCTCTACATTTCTCTCAAAGTTGTAGAGCCGATAGGCTCCCTTGTTCAGGACTTTGGAGATTTCAGAAGACCCTTTCCATGGCGGCACGAGCTTGTGGGTTTTTTGTTGGTTCAGTCGGAGGACTAGGTCGCCTTCCTGAAAGGCATGCCCTCTAACCTTCTTGTCATGGTAGATCTTCAAATCCTGCTGATACAACGTTGATCTGATGTGGGCTAGCTCCCTTTCCTTGTCTAGGAGATCCAGATTGTTGTGTCGCACTTCCTCAACTTTAGATTCAGATTAAAGTTCCACTCCAGGAGAATTGTGAAGCATGTCACTTGACAAGATAGCTTTGGATCCTTATACCATGAACAAGGGAGTGCATATGGTGGTGCGATTCAGAGTCGTCCACAAGCCCCATAGTACTGACGGAATTTCTTCAACCCAGACCCACGCAGGGTATTTCAGGTCCCTCATCAGACGTGGCTTCAATCCTTGTCGGATCATTCTGTATGCTCACTCTGCTTGTCCGTTCAATTGCGGATGAGCCACGGAGGCGTAATTAACCCAAGTACCTTGGGTGTAGTAGAACTCGCAGAATTCGTGTGAGTCAAAGTTGGGCCTGTCATCCGTGATGATATCATGGGGAATTCTGAATCTGAAGATGATCTACTAAATGAAACTGATGGTGGTCGCCCTGTCCAGGCTCTTTATGGGTTTTTCTTCTACCCACTTGGTGAACTTATCCACTGCCACTAGCAGGTGGGTGGATCCACTCATCCCTGTCCGGCGGGGACCAACCATATCGAGGACCCAGACGACAAATGTCCAGGTTAGTGGAATTGTCTCCAGTGTGCGACCGACTCTTGTAAAACTGGCATCACACGCATAACTCCACCATGTCCTTTGCGGCCTCATTGGCTGGGGGAAGTAAAAACCCGCTCAGAAGGCTTTGGTGACCGACGCTCGAGGGGACGCGTGATGGCCATAGGTTCCCGAGTGAATCTCATGCAGGATCTATAGCCCTTCCAATGGGGAAATGCATCGTGAGTGATTCATATGGTGCTTTTCTTGTATAGTTTATCTCCCACCATGATAAAGGCTTTGGATCGTCGGACGATCTGGCGGGCTTCCACTTCGTCTTCAGGGAGCTCTTGTTGGAGAAAATATGTTATGTAAGGTTGAGGCTACTCGGGAGTGATTGCCATCATCTCATGGACTAAATCAACCACAATTGGAACGCCAACCATAGTTGGGTCAGACGGGCCAACTGCTTGTGGGGGATCTTCCGCGAAGGGATCTTCTTTGACCGTAGGGGTGTGTACGTGCTCAAGGAACATGCCTTTCGAGATGGTGCGCCTAGTGGAGCCAATCTTGGCTAAGTCATATGCAGATTGGTTCTTGGCTCGAGGTACGTGATGTAACTCCAGACCCTCGAAATTCTTCTCCAGCTTTCTCACTGCGTTGCAGTGTCCAGTCATGGTCGGGCTTCGTATGTCCCACTCCTTCATCACCTCGTTCACAACAAGGTATGAGTCTCCATATACGAGTAAACGGCGAATGCCAAGTGAGATGGCTATATGGAGCCCATACATGAGGGCTTCGTACTTGTCTTTATTTATTGTTGGATGAATCAAAGTGAATGTGAAGTACATAGCTCTGTCGGTATCCTCTCAGGGAAACTATAACTACTCTAGCCCCGAGCCATGGAGCATCTTAGATCCATCGAAGAATATAGTCCAACGCTCGGGGAGGCTTTGGGCCGGCTGCTCTTGGTCAATCTACTCGGCCAAAAAATGCACCAGGGCTTGAGATTTGATTGCTTTTTGGATTCAAACTTGATATCCAACGTGTCAGATTTTAGGCTCCGCAAAACCCTAAGCATTTGAACATAGGGGCGTGTGCGTAGGATCCTCCCCGCTTCGTCTCGCCTAGCCTCTACTCGATGGAAACGGCGAAAAACTCACTAGAAGGTGAGGAGAACTTAGAACACAACAGTTTACCCAGGTTCGGGCCGTTGCAAAGCGTAAAACCCTACTCCTGCTTTGGTGGATTGCCTCTCACGGAGGTTGATGAGCGAGATAGTATAGTGCTTTCGTGCCTTCGGAGCCCAGGTGGCTAGATGTGTTGTTCTAGGGTTCCGATCTTCTCCGTCTTCTCTGGTATCCTACCCTCTCTATTTATAGTGGAGGCCAGGGTCCTCTTGCCTTATCGTAGGCGGGAAGGGATCCCACAATGGCCAGTTTCGGTGGGAGACAAGGGAACATGCTTCCTCTGTAAAAAGTGGTCTTCGCCTGCAAGGCCGCTGCCAGCATCGCAGAGGTGAGCGCACGGATGACGTCCGTCCTATCGGTGGGCGACCAGGGTCTTGTTGCACCATTGAATGCGACTGCTCCCAACGGCCCTAGCGGATGTGACCGATCGATGGACAGGTGAGGCGATGTGAGTGGCAACGCTTCCGTCGGCCCACCTCGTGGCCTTCGCAAATCATGCGACGCCCACGCTCCCGTGATGGTTGGTGGCTAGGGCTCTCCCATAAGTACGCCGTGCCTCCTGTGGGGGAAGGTACCGCAACCTTGGACTCCTTCTCTGCTTCCCTCATCCGCCGCGAGGAGACTTCTTCCCCTTCTTCGCTCTTCATCTTCATGTCATCCGTCGGAGATAGTTCTGGCCAGGGAAACCGTGCAGCGCCTCCTATGGCCTCGTCCGCCCCCGGGGGCAGTGGCGGAGAGCGCTCGGGGCCCTCGCGCTTCCGCCCCCACTAGGTGCTGGCTGGCGAGTAAGTCCTCCACTATATTTCATTTGTTTTTTCCTCCGTTTGCTGTCCCTGGGCTGATCTCCTTTCTTCTTCAGCGTGCCCTCCTCCAAGAGGCCGAAGGTCAGCGAGCTCCAGGAGGAGGTGGTAGAGATTCAGGCCCGGATTGAGAGCGTCCATGCCGCCCTCGACGCCGCTTGCCGTGGCGAGGCGGAGGCCACAGAAGAGCTAGCATCACTGCAGCAACAGGTCCGGGAGGCGGCGGACGTTGTGCAGGTTGCCCAGGACGAGGCTTCATACGCCAACTTGATGGCATCCCAACGTGCCCTACAGTTCGCCGGCATCGCCGACCGGGTGGTCGCCGTGATGTGCCGGTTTGCAGGGAGGGCCCCGACGCTGCCCAACGTGAGGAGCGACGGGGGCTAGCTCGTCTTCTTCCAGGAGGTCCTGGAGGCGCTGGAGGCTGGCGTCCACCGCATGGAGGAAGACAGCGCGTCTAGTGCACGCGAGCTTCTGGGCCTTGCCCTGACGCTTGTCTTCACCAACTTCTGTCGTCTTGCCCCGGAGCTCGACCTCCGGCGTGTCATCGAGCTGGCGCCTGCTGAGCCGCGCCGTCTTCTTCGGGGATGAGGTCCGCCCGCACGTCGATGCCCTGGTGGGGAGGTACGTCCAGGTGCCCGCCTCGAGCGAGGAGGGTGGTCCTGACGCTGGGCCGGCCGACGCCGTGGGTGATGCCGGCAGCCCCTCCCCTTAGTGCGCCAAGCTCCTTTGCTGCTCTCCTATAATGGTAAACCAAGAACTCTGCCCGGGTGGGTGTTAAGCTTTTCCTGTTATTACCTTTGTTGTTATCCCACTCTCTTTCGCTCTGGGGATGATGGTTTGCATGTTGATGGTCGTTGTAGCGGCGTCGCAAAGCTTAGGGTCCGTTGCCGCAGCCGCCGTTGCTTGGGCGTGGCGAAGGTGGCGTGACCTTTCGGAAGTTCTGCCCTCCTGAGGCGCCCCTCTCGCCACCGCGTGCTTGAGTGTTGGATTCACTCCTTGCTGCTGTTGAATCCTTATGCCCTGCATCCTTCGTTAGCTCTCATATTTCGATTCATCTTAGTTTATCATAAGAGGACGGGGTCCAGGTCATGGCCTGTGAGGCTCTTATTTTGCGGATTCGCGTCGGTCCCTCGTATAATTCCTCCGGTGCAGCTCCTGCTTCGTAAGCGGGATGAGGTGAAGACCCTTTCGGCACTCTATGTCTGCAGGTCCCGGTCCCGCACATTTCCTCACCCCCGTGAGGTACGAGCCGTTACCAAGGCTGTCCCTCGCGGGGAAACTCCCCGGCACCGTGGGGGAGCTGAGGGGCTTTGCGACCAGTAAGGATGCTCAAGCGCGCTGCTCAGTAGCCTCCTTTGACACTCGAGCCGCTCTGCGTCATCAGCCCCCAGTCTTGATGACCGATAGGCTCCTGAGGCACGCCCAGGAACCCCCTTTCTGGCGCTCGAGCGATTCCGCACTTTGTCCCTTTGGTCATTGCCCCGGAGGTGCCCCGAGGCCTCCCGAGACTCTCTGTGGTGGCGTGGAGTAGTTGTCCCCAAATACGTCCTCCGGACGGGAGGTTTCAAAGCCAGTTAAATAAGGAACGCCAGAGAAACCTTTTTCCCCCTTTGACTTTTCAAACACCGGGCAGTAAGACCAGAGAAAACCAACTTAAGAAATCAGCCACTTCAAACTCAGTGAAAAAAGTCCGAATCCAAAAGAAAGCAAGTACCGCGTCCGGCATTTAAAGCTGGCATAGTCATTGGCGGACTATATGGGTTTCCTTGTCAGCTACGAGCATGGTCATTGGCAGGCCATGCTGATTGCCTTTGTCTCTGTACCAAGCGCGGAGCTAGGGTCTTCTACTAGGCGTGGGGTGGACCCCTTGCGCGTCCTCGATGGGCCCTGGGCGTATACAGCCTCGGCTCGTTATTACGTGAGAGTGTCACGGTGGGGGTGTATATGGGAGGTCGCAAGGACGCTTTGGCCTCGCGAGTGTCCCTACCCCCGAGGCATTGGGGCCTGAGCTTCTAGAGTCATTGGGGACCATGTTGTACCCATCGTGGAGCTAAGGTCTTCCACTAGGCATGGGCTGGACCCGTTCCGCATCCTGGGGGGGCCCTGGGCGTATACAGCCTCGGCTCGTTATTACATGAAAGTGTCACGGGATGAAGTAGGTTCCATAAGGATTGAAGGATGATGCAGAGGTGCGACGGGTCGATGCAGATCTTGCGTGCTTGCGCTCCTTCCCGGGAGGCCTATTATAAGGCTTTTTATGACTCTACGTTGACAGGTCCCAGTCCCGCACATATCCCTGCCATCGTGAGGCGCCTCACGAGGCAAGGCCCCGACTCCCCCCCGATACCGACCGAGAATGGGCGGCACCAGGGTGGTCAAGTGGCTTTGTGACCGGTAAGGCTCCTAAGCCGCGATGCTCAGGAGCCCTCTTTAATGTTCGAGCAGCTCTACATCGTTGAGACCCAGTCCCGCACATTTCCCAACCGCCGTTGCGTGTGACCGATTGAACGGATGTAGCTACAGGGTCAAGCCCTGCCTCCCCTGATATCGATCGAATGTCCATGGATGATATCAAGGGCGGCAGGTGGCCTTGTGACCGGTAAGGCTACTGAGGCGCGATGCTCAGGAGCCCCTCTTTGACGCTCAAGCAACTCTACATCGCCAGGACCCGGTTCCACACATTTCCCGACCGCCGTTGGATGTGACCGATTAAACAGACGTAGCTACGGGGTCAGACCGTGCCTCCCCTGATAACGATCAAATGTCTATGGATGATATCAAGGGCGGCAGGTGGCCTTGTGACCGGTAAGGCTCCTAAAGCACCATGCTCCGGAGCCCCCTTGGACGCTCAAGCGACTCTGATTTTATCTTGCTGACCGTGATCCTGAGGGGTCGCGGGGCTCCGTAGTTCTCGCGATAGGGCAGTGCGTTGTGGCCGAGCGGTCGTCGCAAGCAAAGCAGCGGGTTAGGTTGCCAAGTGGCTGAGACCGGAATTGTAAAGGGAGCGACTTGCAGGAGTACACCCTAGGTAGTTGGAATCTCTGCGGTGAGCAGACACCCCTTAAGGCCGCAAATCCAAAAAGTTACCTCACCGAATAGTTGAAGCCCCCTTTGCGCTTCAGGAACGCCATGCAAGGCTAGCCCCTGACGCCCACGCCTGAGCATTGGCCGTTTCGGGTGATCCATTCCGCTGGTCTCTCGTCGCGGCATTCGACTCGTCCTTGATGTCTACTACGCAACCTTCTCCTTGTAGATGTTCTTGCGCCTCCAAGTGCAGAGGTTTGTAGGACAATAGCAATTTTCCCTCAAGTGGGTGACCTAAGGTTTATCAATCCGTGGGAGGCGTAGGATGAAGATGGTCTCTCTCAAGCAACCCTGCAACCAAATAACAAAGAGTCTCTTGTGTCCCCAACACACCCAATACAATGGTAAGTTTTATAGGTGCACTAGTTCAGCGAAGAGATGGTGATACAAGTACAATATGGATGGTAGATATAGGTTTTTTTAATCTGAAATTACAAAAACAGCAAGGTAACGAATAATAAAAGTGAGCACGAACGGTATTGCAATGCGTGGAAACAAGGCCTAGGGTTCATACTTTCACTAGTGAAGTTCTCTCAACAATGATAACATAATTGGATCATATAAATAGCCCTCAACATGCAACAAAGAGTCACTCCAAAGTCACTAATAGCGGAGAACAAACGAAGAGATTATTGTCGGGTACGAAACCACCACAAAGTTATCCTTTCTGATCGATCTATTCAAGAGTCCGTAGTAAAATAAGACGAAGCTATTCTTTCCGTTCGATCCATCATAGAGTTCGTACTAGAATAACACCTTAAGACACATATCAACCAAAACCCTAATGTCACCTAAATACTCCATTGTCACCTCAAGTATCCGTTGGCATGATTATACGATATGCATCACACAATCTCAGAATCATCTATTCAACCAACACATAGAACTTCAAAGAGTGCCCCAAAGTTTCTACCAGAGAGTCAAAACGTGTGCCAACCCATATGCATAGGTTCCCGATGTCAAGAAACCCGCAAGTTGATCACCAAAACATACATCAAGACACACAAGAATATCCCATTGTCACCATAGATAGACACGTGCAAGACATACATCAAGTGTTCTTAAAGATTCAATCCGGTAAGATAACTCCAAAGGGAAAAATCAATTCATTACAAGAAGGGAGAGGGGGAAGAACATCATAAGATCCAACTATAGTAGCAAAGCCCGCGGTACATCGAGATCAAGACATCTCAAGAACACGAGAGAGAGATCAAACACATAGCTACTGGTACATACCCTCAGCCCCGAGGGAGAACTACTCCCTCCTTGTCATGGAGATCGCCAGGATGATGAAGATGGCCACCGGAGATGGATTCCCCCTCCGGCAGGGTGCCGGAACAGGCTCCAGATTGGTTTTTGGTGGCTGTAGAGGCTTGCGGCGGCGGAACTCCTGATCTAGGTTTCTTTTTGGGGGTTTCTGTATTTATAGGAATTTATGGCGGTGGAATTACGCCGGTTGGGTCCACGAGGAGGTCACAAGCCTGCTAGGTGCGGCCTAGGGGGCGCCTCCTGGGCTTGTGACTCCATCGTGGCTCTTATGGCCTTCTTCCGAAGCTTCGGGGGTCTCTTTTGGTCCAAAAAAATCATCGCGAAAGTTTTATTCCATTTGGACCCCGTTTGATATTCTTCTCTGAAAATGTTAAAAACACGGAAAAAACAGAAACTGGCACTTGGCACTGAGTTAATAGGTTAGTCCCAAAAAAGATATAAAATAGCATATTCATGCATATAAAACATCCAAAGTTGACAAGATAATAGCATGGAACTATAAAAAATTATAGATACGTTGGAGACGTATCAGTCCTCCAGAGGCCCGCGAGTTTGGCCTCACGTATTCCCTCCGCGGGGAGAGGTAGCTGGTGCCACGCCCCGCGGTTTGAGGGCGCCTTCCCGCCTGGGCTCCTTGGGCTCGGCTCATGGAGGAGCCCTCAAACGCTCCTTACTCCTGAGGAGGGTAGGCGCACCGGGGGGACACCTAAAAATTTTCCTTGCCGGGGAGATTAGGTAGTACCACGTACTCTGGCACGTACGACTCCATGTAGGTGCTCGTCCGTCCCCCGCGACCGGTCATCAGTGCGACGGTGGCGGCCCCCCTTGGCGGTGGAGCGGGGTCTCCCCTGCCATGCTTCTCGGTGATCTTCCTACCATAAGCCTCCACGCGGAGTCGCTTGTTCATGTTGCCGCCATGGGCTGGTCCTGGCGCCGCCCAATGTTGATTCCCTCCTTGGTGTCCCGGCGTGTCTCCGTTGTCATGCTTCGTCTGTGCCATCGCCTCCGCCTTCTACTGGCTGCGTCGAAGGGAGCGTTCTTGTCTATCTGCCCCGGGCTGTCGGGGGGCGACCTGGTCTTGGTGATGCGTGCCAGCGTGCGCGTCGATCGTCCCATCGTTGGCGTCTCGTCCCAGGTGGTTGTCGGTGTGGTGCGCTTCAGGGCCAGTCGCTGTGGTCTACCCAAGTTCGGGCCGCTGCAAAGCGTAAAACCCTACTCCTTATTTGGTGGATTGCCTCTCACGGAGGTTGATGAGCAAGATAGTACAATGCTTTCGTGCCTCCGGAGGCCAGGTGGCTAGATGTGTTGTTCTAGGGTTCTGATCTTCTCCCTCTTCTCTCGTATCCTACCCTCTCTATTTATAGTGGAGGCCAGGGCCCTCTTCCCTTATCATAGGCGGGAAGGGATCCCACAACGGCTAGTTTCTGTGGGAGACGAGGGAACATGCTTCCTCTGTAAAAAGTGGTCTTCGCCTGCAAAGCCGCTGCCAGCACCGCAGAGGTGAGCGCTGGGATGATGTCCGTCCTGCCGGCAGGCGACTGATACGTCTCCAACATATCTATAATTTTTATGGTTTCATGCTATTATCTTGTCAAACTTTGGATGTTTTGTATGCCTTTTATATCTCTTTTGGGACTAACTTATTAACTCAGTGCCAAGTGCCAGTTCCTGTTTTTTCCGTGTTTTTGACCCTTTTCAGAGGAGGATTTTAAACGGTGTCCAAACTGAATAAAACTTCCGAAAAGATTTTTTCCGGAACAGAAGATACGCGTCAAGCTTGAGAACCAAGGCAGGGGCCAGTAGGGGACCCCACAAGCCCCCTAGGCGCAGCCAGGGGGCCCACGCCTACCAGGCTTGTGGGCTCCCTGGGCCTCCCCTGCCCTAGCTCCTTCGCCTATATATTCCTCAAAATCCCAAAAAAAATCAGGGGATCAACGAAAACACTTTTCCGCCGCCACAAGCTTCTGTCTCCGCAAGATCCCATCTGGGGCACCTTATGGCGCCCTGCCGGAGGGGAGATTCGGATACGGAGGGCTTCTTCATCAACACCATGACCTCTCCGATGATGCGTGAGTAGTTCACCATAGACCTACGGGTCCATAGCTAGTACCTAGATGTCTTGTTCTCTCTCTTGGATCTTCAATACAAACTGCTCCATGATCTTCATGGATATCTATCAGATGTAATCTTGTTTGCGGTGTGTTTGTCGAGATCCGATGAATTGTGGATTTATGATCAGATTATCTATGAATCTTATTTGAGTTTCTTCTGATCTCTCTTATGCATGATTTCATATCCTTGTAATTCTCTTCGAGTTGTGGGTTTTGTTTGGACAACTTGATCTATGCTTCTTGCAATGGGAGAAGTGCTTGGTTTTGGGTTCATACCGTGCGGTGACCTCACCCAGTGACAGAAGGGGTAGAGAGGCATGTATCGTGTTGTTGCCATCAAGGGTAAAAAGATGGGGTTTTCATCATTGGTTTGAGTTTATCCCTCTACATCATGTCATCTTGCTTAAAGCGTTACCCTATTCTTCATGAACTCAATACACTAGATGCATGCTGGATAGCGGTCGATGTGTGGAGTAATAGTAGTAAATGCAGAAAGTATCGGTCTACTTGTCCCGGACGTGATGCCTATATGTATGATCATTGCCTTAGATATCGTCATGACTTTGCGCGGTTCTATCAATTGCTCGACAGTAATTTGTTCACCCACCGCAATATTTGCTATTTTGAGAGAAGCCTCTAGTGAACACTATGGCCCTCGGGTCTACTTCACACTATATTTTCAGCCTTACTCTTTTACTTCGTTGCACTTTCCGCCTTCAGATCTCACTTTGCAATCAATCTTGAAGGGATTGACAACCCCTTTATAGCGTTGGGTGCAAGCTCTTTTGTGTTTGCGCAGGTACTCTGGACTTGACGAGATTCTCCTACTGGATTGATACCTTGGTTCTCAAAGTGAGGGAAATACTTACTGCTCCTGTGCTGCATCACCCTTTCCTCTTCAAGGGAAAAACGAACGCAAGCCAAGTCTCCGTCAACGTGCCAAGTTATGGCGCTGTTGTTTGAGAAGTAGCAGAAGGATTTCTGGCGCCGTTGCCGGGAAGGATTTCTGGTGCCATTGCCGAGGAGGATCAAGTCGACAACTCATCAAAGTAAGTGTCGCAAACTCAAATCTTGCATTTACTTTTTTGCCTCTCGTTTTCCTCTCCCCCACTTCTGAAAAACAAAAATTTACAAAAATATTTGCCTTTTTTCCTTTGCCTTTTTCATTTTCCTTTTTCATTTGCCCTTTTCTCTTGCTTGCTTTCTGTTCGCTTGTGTGCTTGCTTGCTTGCTGAAGTCACCATGACTGAAAACACCAAACTTTGTGACTTCTCGAATACTAATAATGATGACTTTATTAGTACTCCGATTGGTCCTGCCATTAGTGTGAAATCATACAAAATCAATGCGGAGACAGAAGCTTTATGAATCCATGAATCCATGATGAGGGCTACTTATGGTTTGAGAACCAAAGATGACGATACGTGATTCTATCGTCTTATGCCTAGCTAAGGGCGTTAAACAATAGCGCTTGTTGGGAGTTAACCCAATGAATTTATCCTTTTCTTTCTGTTTTGTTGCGTCCACACTATCATAATTTGTTATGATTGTGTCTTTTGTGTTTCTTTTTGTGTTTGAGCCAAGCAAAACCTTTATGACCAGTCTTGGTGATGGTTGTTTGATCCTGCTAGAAAAAGGATAGAAACTTTTCGCTCACGAGATTATTTTTCATTATTATTCAGAAAGTAATTTTGAGTTGATTCTTTTTTGTTCTGGTTCATATGCCTTTTCCCAGGCAGTCGTAATTTTTCAGAATTTTTGAGGTACCATAAGTATACGAAGTATACAGATTGCTACAGACTGGTCTATTTTTGACATATTCTGTTTTTTTTGAGTTGGTTGCTTGTTTTGGTGAAACTATGGATAGTATAGGGGGGGGGGTACTAGCCATGGAAAAGTGAGAATACAGTAATCTAACACCAATATAAATAGAAATCAAGATTGCTACAGTAAGAAAGGAGGTGGTAGTTTGTTTTCTTGTGCTAATGGTATCACGAGTTTCTGTTTAAGTTTTGTGTTGTGAAGTTTTCAAGTTTTGGGTGATGTTCTCATGGACAAAGGGATAAAGAGTGGAAAGATCTCAAGCTTGGGGATTCCCAAGGCACCCCAAGCCAAATTCAAGGACACCAAAAAGCCTAAGCTTGGGGATGCCCGAGGAAGGCATCCCCTCTTTCGTCTTCAATCCATCGGTAACATTACTTCGAGCTATATTTTTATTCACCACATGATATGTATTTTGCTTGGAACGTCTTGTATCGTACGAGTCTTTTATTTTTGTTGTGTCACAATAATCCTTGTTGCACACCTTTTGAGAAAGACATGGACTCATCGTGATTTTGCTAGAATGCTCATTGTGCTTCACTTATATCTTTTGAGCTACATAATTTTGCTCTATGTGCTTCACTTAGATCTTTTAGAGCACAGCGGTGCGTGACTTGGTAGTTGGCTTGTGATATGAAAGTAGTCCCAAAGGTGATAGGTGCCCAAAGAGGATAAAAAACTTCCATCTTCATGTGCATTGAGTAGAAAGAGAAGTTTGATTCCTCTCAATTAGTTTTGACACGTGGATTTGGTAATATTAAGAGTTATGTTAGTAGGGTGTCGTGAATCTTGAAATACTTGTGTTGAAGTTAGTGATTCCCGTAACATGCACGTATGGTGAACCGCTATGTTAGGAAGTCAGAGCATAATTGATCTATTGATTGTCATCCTTTGTGTTGAGGTCGGGATCACACGATGGTTAACACCTACCAACCCTTCCCCTAGGAGTATGCGTTTAGCACTTTGTTTCCATTACTAATAAAAACTTTCTGAACAAGTATGTGAGTTATTCATGACTAATGTGAGTCCATGGTATAGATGCACTTTCACCTTCCACCATTGTAATCCTCTCTAGTGCCGCACAAATTTTCGCCGGTGCACAAACCCACCATATGCCTTCCTCAAAACAGCCACCATACCTACCTACTGTGGCATTTTCATAGCCATTCCAAAATATATTGCCATGCAATTCCCACCGTTACGTCTCATGACTTGTGCCGTCACTCTCATATTGCCACTGCATGATCGTAAGATATCTAGCGATATGTTTCAACGTCATACGCCAAGCTAGATCGTTGCACATCCCGTTACACTACGGGAGGCATTTCCTATAGAGTCATCATCGTTCTAAGCTTTGAGCTATGAGTACATAAAAGTGTGATGATCATCATTATTAGAGCATTGTCCCATGTGAGGAAATAAAAAAAGGAGGCCAAAGAGCCCAAAAAAAGAGGACAAAGAGCCCAAATACAAAAAAAAAGAAGAGAGAAGGGACAATGCTACTATCTTTTTCCACACTCGCACCATGTTCTTCATGATTGAGAGCTCCTTGCTTTGTCACCACCATATAATAGTGGGAATCTTTATTATATAACTTGGCTTGTATATTCCAATGATGGGCCTCCTCAAATTGCCCTAGGTCTTCGTGAGCAAGCAAGTTGGACGCACACCCACTAGTTCTCCTTTTGAGCATTCACATACTTATAGCTCTCGTGCATCCTTTGTATGGCAATCCCTACTCATTCACATTGATATCTATTAATGGGCATCTCCATAACCCTTTGATACGTCGAGTCAATGTGACAATCTCCTCCTTTTTTTGTCTCACAACCACCACCACACTCTATTCCACCTATAGTGCTATATCCATGGCTCACACTCATGTATTGCGTGATAGTTGAAAAAGGTTTGAGAAAGTAAGAGTGCGAAAACAATTACTTGGCCAATACCGGGGTTGTGCATGATTTACATTAGTTGTGTGGGGATGATGGAGCATAGCCAGACTATATGATTTTGTAGGGATAACTTTTTTTGGCCTTTCTATCTTGAAAGTTCATGATTACCTTGCTAGTTTGCTTGAAGTTTTATTGTTTTCATGTCAATAGCAAACTATTGTTTTGAATCTTACGGATCTGAACATTCATGTCACATGAAAGAAGTTACAAAGGAAAACAATGCTTGGTAGCATTCCACATCAAAAATTCAGTCTTTATCACTTCCCTACTCGAGGACGAGCAGGAGTTAAACTTGGGGATGCTTGATACGTCTCCAACGTATCTATAATTTTTGATGGTTTCATGCTATTATCTTGTCAAACTTTGGATGTTTTGTATGCCTTTTATATCTTTTTTTGGGACTAACTTATTAACTCAGTGCCAAGTGCCAGGTCCTGTTTTTTCCGTGTTTTTGACCTTTTTCAGAGGAGGATTTTAAACGGTGTCCAAACGGAATAAAACTTCCGAAAAGATTTTTTCCGGAACAGAAGATACGCTTCAAGCTTGAGAACCAAGGCAGGGGACCCCACAAGCCCCCTAGGCGCGGCCAGGGGGGCCCGCGCCTACCAGGCTTGTGGGTTCCCTGGGCCTCCCCTGCCCTGGCTCCTTCGCCTATATATTCCCTAAAATCCCAAAAAAATCAGGAGATCAACGAAAACACTTTTCCGCCGCCCGGCGCCTGTGGCCTTGAAGATGTACCAGGCCGGATGGTCTTCTAGGCGATGGCGACTAGTTCCATGGTGTGGTCCGCCCAAGCATCGAAGCCCCGGGTGTCGGTCGTTGACGGAGCATCTCTCTTGCCATTCGCAATGCATCGTGCGCGCTTAGGTCCCCCAAGTCGATGCGGCGCACTGCGGGTGCCCGGGTCGCCGCCCAACCCCCATGCGCCTAGGTGGCACGGGTGCCCGTCAAGGCAGAGACGATGCTGACGGCCTCGTACGAGCCGCCTTATCCCGCGACGCTGGTGGCCGCGGTGACGTGGTGGTCGGAGATAATCTCGACGAGGCTCGGAGGAGCCGGTAGGTCACCGGCCATCGGTACAGTGGTCTGGGACCGAGGAAGCTGGAAGAAAACCTTCACACTCCCCGTACTTGGCACGCCAAATATCTGATTTCCGGCTTCGCAAAACCCTAAGGATTCGAACACAGGGGCGTGTGCGCAGGATCCTCCCCACTTCGTCTCGCCTAGCCTCTACTGGATGGAAATGGCGAAAAACTCACTCTAAGGTGAGGAGAACTCAGAACACAGCAGTTTACCCAGGTTCGGACCGCTGTGAAGCGTAAAACCCTACTCCTTTGGTGGATTGCCTCTCATGGAGGTTGATGAGCAAGATAGTACAATGCTTTCGTGCCTCCGGAGGCCAGGTGGCTAGATGTGTTGTTCTAGGGTTCTGATCTTTTACCTCTTCTCCCGTATCCTACCCTCTCTATTTATAGTGGAGGCCAGGGTCCTCTTTCCTTATCGTAGGCGGGAAGGGATCCCACAACGGCCAGTTTCGGTGGGAGACGAGAGAACATGCTTCCTCGGTCAAAAGTAGTCTTCGCCTGCAAAGCCGCTGCCAGCACCGCAGAGGTGAGCACAGGGATGATGTCCGTCGTGCCGGCACGTGACTGATACGTCTCCAACGTATCTATAATTTTTGATGGTTTCATGCTATTATCTTGTGAAACTTTGGTTTTTTTTTGACTTTTATATCTTTTTCGGGACTAACTTAATAACTCAGTGCCAAGTGCCAGTTCCTGTTTTTTCCGTGTTTTTGACCCTTTTCAGAGGAGAATTTTAAACGGTGTCTAAACGGAATAAAACTTCCGAAAATATTTTTTCCGGAACAGAAGATACGCGTCAAGCTTGAGAACCAAGGCTGGGGCCAGCAGGGGACCCCACAAGCCCCCTAGGCGCGGCCAGGGGACCTGCACCTACCAGGCTTGTGGGCTCCCTGGGCCTCCCCTGCCCAAGCTCCTTCGCCTATATATTCCCTAAAATCCCCAAAAAAATCACGAGATCAACGAAAACACTTTTTCGTAGCCGCGAGCTTCTGTCTGCGCAAGATCCCATCTAGGGCATGTTCTGGTGCCCTGCCGGAGGGGAGATTTGGATACGGAGGGCTTCTTCATCAACACCATGACCTCTCCGATGATGCGTGAGTAGTTCACCATAGACCTACGGGTCCATAGCTAGTAGCTAGATGGCTTCTTCTCTCTCTTGGATCTTCAATACAAAGTTCTCCATGATCTTCATGGAGGTCTATCAGATGTAATCTTGTTTGCGGTGTGTTTGTCGAGATCCGATGAATTGTGGATTTATGATCAGATTATCTATGAATCTTATTTGAGTTTCTTCTGATCTCACTTATGCATGATTTCATATCCTTGTAATTATCTTCGAGTTGTGGGTTTTGTTTGGCCAACTGGATCTATGATTCTTGCAATGGGAGAAGTGCTTGGTTTTGGGTTCATACCGTGCGGTGACCTCACCGACTGAAAGAAGGGGTAGCGAGGCACGTATCGTGTTGTTGCCATCAAGGGTAAAAAGATGGGGTTTTCATCATTGGTTTGAGTTTATCCCTCTACATCATGTCATCTTGCTTAAGGCGTTACTCTGTTCGTCATGAACTCAATACACTAGATGCATGCTGGATAATGATCGATGTGTGGAATAATTGTAGTAGATGCAGAAAGTATCGGTCTACTTGTCTCAGACGTCATGCCTATATGTATGATCATGGCCTTAGATATCGTCATGACTTTGCGCGGTTCTATCAATTGCTCGACAGTAATTTGTTCACCCACCATAATATTTGCTATTCTGAGAGAAGCCTCCAGTGAACACTATGGCCCCCGGGTCTTCTTCGCACTATATTTTCATCCTCACTTTTATACTTTGTTGCACTTTCCCCCTTCAGATCTCACTTTGCAAACAATCTTGAAGGGATTGACAACTCCTTTATAGCGTTGGGTGCAAGGTCTTTTGTGTTTGCGCAGGTACTCTGGACTTGACGAGATTCTCGTACTGGATTGATACCTTGTTTCTCAAACTGAAGGAAATACTTACTGCTCATGTGTTGTATCACCCTTTCATCTTCAAGGGAAAAACCAACGCAAGCCAAGTCTCCGTTGATACGTATCCAACGTATCTATCATTTTTGATGGTTTCATGCTATTATCTTGTCAAACTTTGGATGTTTTGTATGCCTTTTATATCTTTTTGTGGACTAACCTATTAACTCAGTGCCAAGTGCCAGTTCTTGTTTTTTCCATGTTTTTGACCCTTTTCAGAGGAGGATTTTAAACGTAGTCCAAACAGAATAAAACTTCCAGAAAGATTTTTTCCGAAACAGAAGAAGATCGGGAAGCTTGAGAACCAAGGCAGGGGGCCACTAGGGACCCCACAAGCCCCCTAGCCGCGGCCAGGGGGCTCGCGCCTCCCAGGCTTGTGGGATCCGTGGGCCACCTCTGCCCTAGGTCTTTCGCCTATAAATTCCAATAAATTCCAGAAAAAATCAGGAGATCATCGAAAGTACTTTTCCGCCGCCGCAAGCTTCTGTCTCCGCAAGATCCCATCTGGGGCACGGTCTGGTGCCCTGCCGGAGGGGGGATTCGGATATGGAGTGCTTCTTCATCAACACCATGACCTCTCCGATGATGCGTGAGTTGTTCACCATAGACCTACGGGTCCATAGCTAGTAGCTAGATGGCTTCTTCTCTCTCTTTGATCTTCAATACAAAGTTCTCCATGATCTTCATGGAGATCTATCCGATGTAATCTTCTTTTGCGGTGTGTTTGTCGAGATCCGATGAATTGTGGATTTATGATCAAATTATCTATGAATCATATTTGAGTTTCTTCTGATCTCTCTTATGCATGATTTCATATCCTTGTAATTCTCTTCAAGTTGTGGGTTTTGTTTGGCTAGCTTGATCTCTGATTCTTGCAATGGGAGAAGTGCTTGGTTTTGGGTTCATACCGTGCGGTGACCTCACCCAGTGACAGAAGGGGTAGCGAGGCACGCATCATGTTGTTGCCATCAAGGGTAAAAAGATGGGGTTTTCATCATTGGTTTGAGTTTATCCCGCTACATCATGTCATCTTGCTTAAGGCGTTACTCTGTTCGTCATGAACTCAATACACTAGATGCATGCTGGACATCGGTCGATGTGTGGAGTAATGGTAGTAGATGCAGAAAGTATCGGTCTACTTGTTTCGGACGTGTTGCCTATATGTATGATCGTTGCCTTAGATATCGTCATGACTTTGCGCGGTTCTATCAATTGCTCGACAATAATTTGTTCACCCACCATAATATTTGCTATTTTGAGAGAAGCCTCTAGTGAACACTATTGCCCCTGGGTCTACTCCACACCATATTTTTAGCCTTACTCTTTTTCTTCGTTGCACTTTCTGCCTTCAGATCTCATTTTGCAATCAATCTTGTAGGGATTGACAAGCCCTTTATAGCGTTGGGTGCAAGCTCTTTTGTGTTTGTGTAGGTACTCTGGACTTGACGAGATTCTCCTACTGGATTGGTACCATGGTTCTCAAACTAAGGGAAATACTTACTGCTCCTGTGCTGCATCACCCTTTCCTCTTCAAGGGAAAAGCTAACGCAAGCAAGTCTGTGTCAACGGGTCAATTTCTGGCGCTGTTGTTTGAGAAGTAGCAAAAGGATTTCTTGCGCCGTTGCCAGGGAGGATCAAGTCAAGAACTCATCCAAGTAAGTGTCACAAACTCATCTCTTACATTTACGTTTTTGCCTCTCGTTTTCCTCTCCCCCACTTCTGAAAAACAAAAATTTACAAAAAAATATTTGCCTTTTTCTTTTGCCTTTTTCGTTCGCCCTTTTCTCTCGCTCGCTCTTTGTTCGCTTGTTTGCTTGCTTGCTTCCTGAAGTCACCATGACTGAAAACACCAAACTTTGTGACTTCTCGGATACTAATAATAATGATTTTATTAGTACTCCGATTGCTCCTGCCACTAGTGCGGAGTCATATGAAATCAATGCCGCTTTGCTGAATCTTGTTAAGAAAGAGAAATTCTCCGGCCTTCCTAGAGAAGATGACACATCCCATCTTAATACCTTCATTGAACTTTGCGATATGCAAAAGAAGAAAGATGTGGATAATGATGTGATTAAATTGAAGCTTTTTCCTTTCTCGTTGCGAGATCGAGCAAAAACTTGGTTTTCGTCTTTGCCCAAAAATAGTATCGATTCTTGGAATAAGTGCAAAGATGCTTACATATCCAAGTATTTTCCGCCGGCTAAGATTATCTCTCTCCGTAATGATATCATGAATTTTAAGCAACTTGATCATGAACATGTTGCACAATCTTGGGAGAGAATGAAATTGATGATTAGAAATTGTCCTGCTCATGGCTTGAGTCTTTGGATGATTATACAAATCTTTTACACGGGCTTGAATTTCGCTTCTAGAAACATCTTAGACTCCGCCTCTGGTGGAACGTTCATGGAAATCACGTTAGGAGAAGCCAAAAAACTCCTAGATAATATCATGACGAACTACTCTCAGTGGCACACTGAAAGGTCACCTACTACTAAGAAGGTACACGCTATAGAAGAAATTAACTCGTTGAGTGCTAAGATAGATGAGTTAATGAATTTGGTTGCTAGTAGAAGTGCTCCTTTATATCCTAATGATATGCCCTTGTCTTCCTTGATTGAGAGTAGCAACGCTAGCTTGGATGTTAATTTTGTTGGTAGGAATAATTTTGGTAACAACAACGCTTTTAGAAGAAACTATGTTCCTAGGCCTTTTCCTAGTAACTCCTCTAATAACTTTGGCAACTCCTACAACAATACTCATGGAAATTACAATAGATTACCCTCTGATCTAGAGAGTAATATCAAAGAGTTTATCAACTCGCAAAAGATTTTCAATGCGTCCATAGACGAAAAACTACTCAAAATTGACGATTTGGCTAGGAGCGTTGATAGAATGTCTAGCGATATTGATGCTTTGAAAGTTAGATGTGCTCCTCCCAAGATCAATATGGATGAAACTCTGAAAGCTATGCGTGTTTCCATGAGTGAGAGCAAAGAAAGAACCGCCCAAATTCGTGCTAGACATGAATGACTTAAAAAGGCGTGTTCCCATGATAAGAATCGCGAAGATCTTAAAGTGCTTGGTGTGACTCCCATTGAATCTTTGTTTTCTTGTGTCAAACCTAATGATGATGGGGCTGGATATGAATCCACCTTGGTTGAAAAATGCCCCAATGATTCGGAGTCCATCTATCTTGATGCTAAAAACATTAAAAGTGGAGTAGAAGATATTAAAACTTTGAGTAGTAATGAAATTACTACTTTGGATTTCAAGGAATTCAATTACGATAGTTGCTCCTTGATTGAATGCACTTCCTTGATGCAATCCATGCTAAACTCTCCACACGCTTATAGCCAAAACAAGGCCTTTACCGATCATATCGTCGAAGCTATGATAAAATATCTTGAAGAGAAACTTGAATTGGAAGTCTCTATCCCTAGAATGCTTCATGATGAGTGGGAACCTCCTATCAAAATCAAAATCAGAAACTATGAATGCAATGCTTTGTGTGACTTGGGTGCTAGTGTTTTCGCGATTCCAAAGTCTTTATGTGATGTTCTGGGTTTTAATGAGATTGAGGAGTGTTCCCTTAATTTGCATCTTGTGGATTCTACTGTCAAGAAACCCATGGGAATGATCAATGATGTTCTTATTATTGCAAATAGGAACTACGTACCCGTGGATTTCATTGTGCTTGACATTGATTGCAATCCTACATGCCCTATCATTCTTGGTAGACCTTTCTGAAGGACTATCGGTGCTATCATCGATATGAAGGAAGGGAATATTAGATTTCAATTTCCTTTAAAGAAGGTAATGGAGCATTTTCCTAGAAAGAAAATAAGATTGGCTCATGAATCCATGATGAGGGCTACTTATGGTTTGAGCACCAAAGACGACGATACGTGATTCTATCGCTTTATGCCTAGCTAAGGGCGTTAAATAATAGCGCTTGTTGGGAGGAAACCCAATCAATTTATCTTTTTCTTTTGTGTTTTGTTACGTCCACACTATCATAATTCTGTTTTGATTGTATCTTTTGTATTTATTTTTGTGTTTGAGCCAAGCAAAACCTTTATGACTAGTCTTGGTGATGGTTGTTTGATCGTGCTGGAAAAAGGACAAAAACTTTTTTCTCACGAGATTATTTTTCGTTTTTATTCAAAAAGACCTATTGAGTTGATTCTTTTTGCTGCTGGTTGATATGCCTTTTTCCCAGGCGGTCGTAAGTTTTCAGAATTGTTGAGGTAACAGAAGTATACGAAGTATACAGATTGCTAAAGACTGGTCTGTTTTTGACAGATTCTGTTTTTGTTGAGTTGATGGCTTGTTTACATGAAACTATGGATAGTATCGGGGGGTACTAGCCATGGAAAAGTGAGAATACAGTAATACAACACCAATGTAAATAGAAATCAAGTTTGCTACAGTAACTAAATAGGTGGTAGTTTGTTTTCTTGTGCTAATGTTATCATGAGTTTCTGTTTAAGTTTTGTGTTGTGAAGTTTTCAAGTTTTGGGTGATGTTCTCATGGACAAAGAGATATGGAGTGGAAATAGCTCAAGCTTGGGGATGCCCAAGGCATCCCAAGCCAAATTCAAGGACACCAAAAAGCCTAAGCTTGGGGATGCCCCGGCAAGGCATCCCCTCTTTCGTCTTCAATCCATCGGTAACATTACTTGGAGCTATATTTTTATTCACCACATGATATTTTTTCGCTTGGAGCGTCTTGTATCATAGGAGTCTTTTCTTTTTATTGTGTCACAATTATCCTTGCTGCACACCTTTTGAGAGAGACATGCACTCATCGTGATTTTGCTAGAATGCTCATCGTGCTTCACTTATATCTTTTGAGCTAGATAATTTTGCTCTATGTGCTTCACTTAGATCTTTTAGAGCACGGTGGTGCGTAACTTGGTAGTTGGCTTGTGCTATGAAAGTAGTCCCAAAGGTGATAGGTACCCAAAGAGGAAACAAAAACCTCCATCTTCATGTGCATTGAGTAGAAAGAGAAGTTTTGATTCCTCTCAATTAGTTTTGAGACGTGGATTTGGTAATATTAAGAGTTATGTTAGTAGGGTGTTGTGAATCTAGAAATACTTGTGTTGAAGTTAGTGATTCCCGTAGCATGCACGTATGGTGAACCGCTATGTTAGGAAGTCAGAGCATAGTTGATCTATTGAGTGTCATCCTTTGTGTTGCAGTCGGGATCGTGCGATGGTTAACACCTACCAATCCTTTCCCTAGGAGTATGCGTTTAGCACTTTGTTTTGATTACTAATAAAAACTTTCGCAACAAGTATGTGAGTTCTTCATGACTAATGTGAGTCCATGGTATAGATGCACTTTCACCTTCCACCATTGCTAGCCTCTCTAGTGCCGCGCAATTCTCCCCGGTGCATAAACCCACCATATGCCTTCCTCAAAACAGCCACCATACCTACCTACTATGGCATTTTCATAGCCATTTTGAGATACATTAACATGCAACTCCCACCGTTCGTCTCATGACTTATGCCATCACTCTCATATTGCCATTGCATGATCGTAAGATAGCTAGCGAGATGTTTCAACATCATACGCCAAGCTAGATCGTTGAACATCCCGGTACACTGCCGGAGGCATTTCCTATAGAGTCATCATCGTTCTGAGCTTTGAGCTGTGAGTTTATGAAAGTGTGATGATCATCATTATTAGAGAATTGTCCCATGTGAGGAAAAAAAAAGAGGCCAAAGAGCCCAAAAAAAAGGCCCAAGAGCCCAAATAAAAAAAAGAGAAAAGAGAGAAGGGACAATGCTACTATCTTTTTCCACACTTGTGCTTCATAAAAGCACCATGTTCTTCATCATTGAGAGCCTCTCGTTTCGTCACCACCATATGCTAGTGGGAATCTATTATATAACTTGGCTTGTATATTCCAAAGATGGGCTTCCTCAAATTGCCCTAGGTCTTCGTGAGCAAGCAAGTTGGATGCACACCCATTAGTTCTCCTTTTGAGCTTTCACATACTTATAGATCTAGAGCATCCTTTGTATGGCAATACCTACTCATTCACATTGATATCTATTAATGGGAATCTCCATAGCCTTTTGATATGCCGAGTCAATGTGTCCATCTCCTCCTTTTTGTCTCACGACCATCACCACACTCTATTCCACCTATAGTGATATATCCATGGCTCACGCTCATGTATTGCATGATAGTTGTAAAAGGTTTGAGAATGTAAGAGTGCGAAAACAATTACTTGGCCAATACCGGGGTTGTGCATGATTTAAATTAGCTATGTGGGGATGATGGAGCATAGCCAGACTATATGATTTTGAAGGGATAACTTTCTTTGACCTTGTTATTTCGAAAGTTCATGATTACCTTGCTAGTTTGATTGAAGTATTATTGTTTTCATGTCAATAGCAAACTATTGTTTTGAATCTTACGGATCTGAACATTCATGTCACTCGAAAGAAGTTGCAAAGGACAACTATGCTAGGTAGAATTCCACATCAAAAATTCAGTCTTCATCACTCCCCTACTTGAGGACGAGCAGGAGTTAAGCTTGGGGATGCTTGATACGTCTCCAACATATCTATAATTTTTTATGGTTTCATGCTATTATCTTATCAAACTTTGGATGTTTTGTATGCCTTTTATATCTTTTTTGGGACTAACATATTAACTCAGTGCCAAGTGCCAGTTCCTGCTTTTTCCGTGTTTTTGACCCTTTTCAGAGGAGGATTTTAAACGGAGTTCAAACGGAATAAAATTTCCGAAAAGATTTTTTCCAAAACAGAAGAAGATCGGGAAGCTTGAGAACCAAGGCTCGGGGCCACTAGGGACCCCACAAGCCCCCTAGCCGCGGCCAGGGGGCCCGCGCCTCCCAGGCTTGTGGGCTCCCTAGGCCACCTCTGCCCAAGGTCTTTCACCTATAAATTCCCATAAATTCCAGAAAAAATCACGAGATCATCGAAAGTACTTTTCCGCCGCTGCAAGCTTCTGTCTCCCCAAGATCCCATCTGGGGCTCGTTCTGGTGCCTTGCCGGAGGGGGATTCGGATACGGAGGGCTTCTTCATCAACACCATGACCTCTCCGATGATGCGTGAGTAGTTCACCATAGACCTATGGGTCCATAGCTAGTAGCTAGATGGCTTCTTATCTATCTTGGATCTTCAATACAAAGTTCTCCATGATCTTCATGGAGATCTATCCGATGTAATCTTCTTTTGCAGTGTGTTTGTCGAGATCCGATGAATTGTGGATTTATGATCAGATTATCTATGAATCCTATTTGAGTTTCTTCTAATCTCTCTTATGCATGATTTCATATCCTTGTAATTCTCTGCGAGTTGTGGGTTTTGTTTGGCCAGCTTTATCTATGATTCTTGCAATGGGAGAAGTGCTTGGTTTTGGGGTCATACCGTGCGGTGACCTCACCAAGTGACAGAAGGGGTAGTGAGGCACGCATCATGTTGTTGCCATCAAGGGTAAAAAGATGGGGTTTTCATCATTGGTTTGAGTTTATCCCTCTACATCATGTCATCTTGTTTAAGGCGTTACTCTGTTCGTCATGAACTCAATACACTAGATGCATCTGGATAGCGGTCGATGTGTGGAGTAATAGTAGTAGATGCAGAAAGTATTGGTTTACTTGTTTCGGATGTGATGCTTATATGTATGATCATTGCCTTATATATCGTCATGACTTTGCGCGGTTCTATCAATTGCTCGACAGTAATTTGTTCACCCACCGTAATATTTGCTATTTTGAGAGAAGCCTCTAGTGAATACTATGTCCCCCGGGTCTACTCCACACAATATTTTCAGCCTTAATCCTTTTCTTCGTTGCACTTTCCGCCTTCAGATCTCATTTTGCAATCAATCTTGAAGGGATTGACAACTCCTTTATAGCGTTGGGTGCAAGCTCTTTTGTGTTTGTGCAGGTACTCTAGACTTGACTAGATTCTCCTACTCGATTGATACCTTGGTTCTCAAACTGAGGGAAATACTTACTGCTCCTATGCTGCATCACCCTTTCCTCTTCAAGGGAAAAGCCAATGCAAGCAAGTCTCCATCAACGTGTCAATTTCTGGCGCTGTTGTTTGAGAAGTAGCATCCGTCAACGTGCCAATTTCTAACGCTGTTGTTTGAGAAGTAGCAGAGACCAGGGTCTTGTTGCACTGGAAGGAAAACCTTTAGAAGATGCCTTTGGGGTCCTGATTCGCTCATGCCTTCTTTGCACCAAAAGGGGAAGCTGTCCTGCTCTTCCATCTTCTGATCATCGGCCCTTTCTTGGTGTCACCCTCGACTCGAGAGGCCGAGCCTTACCTCGGAATATCCGCCGCTCCGGAGGGGTCCTAGGGAGGCAACCCCGCGGGTCTTGACGCTGCTCCTCCTTGTGAGGCTTGGCCCCTCACGAGGGCCTTGTCCAGGGTGGTGATGTTCCTTGCCGATCTTGTGTCGCCGAAGTGGGCCAGCCCTCGACCGAAAACAGGCAGGTCTGGGTACCCCCATTCCGAGAACGCCAACACAATGGAAGGAGCTCAATTGGCCATTTTGTCACCCGACCAGTGGCATCTCTATTGTACAAGATCTCTAGCGGGGTAGCATCACTAATAAGTGTGATCGAGTGATCTTGGAAGTAGTAAACCACCTTTTTCACGGTCACTAGTTTCTGGTAATGTGGGTACCTTTGCTTGGAAGGGGTCAAAACTTCTGAGATGTAGTATATGGGTCTTTGAACTTTGAATCCCTTTCCTCGATCCTCGTGTCCCACGATGAGGACGGTGTTGACCACATGGCTAGTGGTTGCGATGTACGAGAGAAGAGGCTCTCGGCTGCCCGGAGCTGCTAACACCGGCTATGCGGAGAGCAAGGTCTTGAGTTCTTGGAATGCGACTTGCGCGTGGTTGGCTACTCGAACTTGTCTAAATTTTTGATCAATTGGTAAAGAGGTAGTGCCTTCTCAGCGAGTCTTGATATGAATCAGCTCAGGGCCGCAAGGCTGCCTCTGAGCCTTTGTGCATCATGTAGACGCTCTAGTTTTTTCATTCGGACTACAACGCCAAATTTGTCAGGGTTGGCATCGATCCCACGTTCAGAAACGAGGAAACTGAGCAACCTGTCGGCTGTCACTCCGAAAGTGCACTTGGCTGGATTGAGCTTTATTCCGAAGTGCCTTAGTTTTAGGAAGGTTTCAGCGAGGTAAGTTAGGAGGTCGAAACTTTTCCTAGACTTGACCACGATGTCATCCATGTATGCCTCTCATGTCTACTACGCAACCTTCTCCTTGTAGACGTTGTTGGGCCTCCAAGTGAAGAGGGTTGTAGGACAGTAGCAATTTTCCCTCAAGTGGATGACCTAAGGTTTATCAATCCGCGGGAGGCTTGGATGAAGATGGTCTCTCTCAAGCAACCCTGCAACCAAATAACAAAGAATCTCTTGTGTCCCCAACACACCTAATACAATGGTAAGTTATTCTTTCTGATCGATCTACTCAACATGCAACAAAGAGTCACTCCAAAGTCACTAATAGCGGGGAACAAACGAAGAGATTATTGTCGGGTACGAAACCACCACAAAGTTATTCTTTCTGATCGATCTATTCAAGAGTCCGTAGTAAAATAACACGAATCTATTCTTTCCGTTCGATCCATCATAGAGTTCGTACTAGAATAACACCTTAAGATACATATCAACCAAGACCCTAATGTCACCTAGATACTCCATTGTCACATCAAGTATCCGTGGGCATGATTATACGATATGCATCACATAATCTCAGAATCATCTATTCAACCAACACATAGAACATCAAAGAGTGCCCCAAAGTTTGTACCGGAGAGTCAAAACGTGTGCCAACCCCTATGCATAGGTTCCCAATGTCACAAACCCACAAGTTGATCACCAAAACATACATCGAGTACTCACATGAATCAAACGTGTGCCAACCCATATGCATAGGTTCCCAATGTCACAAACCCGCAAGTTGATCACAGCAGATAGACACATGCAAGACATACATCAAGTGTTCTCAAAGACTCAATCCGATAAGATAACTCCAAAGGGGAAACTCAATTCATTACAAGAGGGAGAGGGGGAAGAACATCATAAGATCCAACTATGGTAGCAAAGCCCATGGCACATCGAGATCAAGACATCTCAAGAACACGAGAGAGAGAGAGAGAGATCAAACACATAGCTACTGGTACATACCCTCAGCCCCGAGGGAGAACTACTCCCTCATCGTCATGGAGATAGCCGGGATGATGACGATGGCCACCAGAGATGGATTCCCTCTCCGGCAGGGTACCGGAACGGGCTCCAGATTGGTTTTTGGTGGCTACAGAGGCTTGCGGCGGCGAAACTCCCGATCTAGGTTTCTTTTTGGAGGTTTCTGAATTTATAGGAATTTATGGCGGTGGAATTACGTCGGTTGGGCCCACGTGGAGGTCACAAGCCTACCCTGCGCCACCTAGGGGGGTGGTGGAGGCGTCAGGGCTTGTGACTCCCTCGTGGCTCTTCTGGCCTTCTTCCAAAGCTTCGGGGGTCTCTTTTGGTCCAAAAAAATCATCGTAAAGTTTCATTCCATTTGGACTCCGTCTGAAAATGGGCCAAAAACACGGAAACAACAGAAACTGGCACTTGCACTGAGTTAATAGGTTAGTCCCAAAAAAAGATATAAAATAGCATATTCATGCATATAAAACATCCAAAGTTGACAAGATAATAGCATGGAACCATAAAAAAATTATAGATACGTTGGAGACGTATCAAGCATCCCCAAGCTTAACTCCTGTTCGTCCTCGAGTAGGGAAGTGATAAAGAATGAATTTTTGATGTTGCATGCTACCTAGCATAGTTGTCCTTTGTAACTTCTCTCACGTGACATGAATGTTCAGATCCGTTAGATTCAAAACAATAGTTTGCTATTGATGTGGAGACAATAATACTTCCAGCAAACTGGCAAGGTAATCATGAACTTTCAAAATAACAAGGCCAAAAGAAAGTTATCCCTACAAAATCATATAGTCTGGCTATGATCTATCATCCTTGCACAACAAATTTAAATCTTGCACAACCTCGGTATTGGCCAAGTAATTGTTTTCACACCTTTACTTTCTCAAACTTTTTCAACTCTCACGCGATACATGAGCGTCAGCCATGGTTATAGCACTATAGCTGGAATGGAGTGGTGGAGGTTGTGAGACAAAAAAGGAGAAGATGGTCACATTGACTAGGCATATCAATGAGCTATGGAGATGCTCATCAATAGATATCAATTTGAATGAGTAGGGATTGCCATACAAATGATGCACTAGATCTAGGAGTATGTGAAAGCTCTTAAAGAAAACTAGTGGGTGTGCATCCAACTTGCTTGCTCACGAAGACCTAAGGCAATTTTGAGGAAGCCTGTCATTGGAATATAAAAGCCAAGTTATATAATGAAAATTTCCCACTAGCTATATGGTGGTGACAAAACGAGAGACTCTCAATCATGAAGATCATGGTGCTTAATATGCACAAGTGTGGAAAGGTGGTAGCACTGTCCCTTCTCTCTTTTTATCTCATTTTTTTGTGGGCTCTTTGGCCTCTTTATTATTATAATTTTTTATTTTGGTGGGCATATTTGGCCTATTGTATTTCCTCACATGGGACAATGCTCCATTAATGATGATCATCACACTTTCAACTCAAAACTTAGAGCAACGATGACTCTATATGGAATGCCTTCGGTAGTGTACCATGACAATGATCTAGCATGGCATAGACATTAATGGAAACATCATGCTAGCTATCTTATGATCATGCAATGGCAATGTAGACGTGGTGGCACATATCATGGTGGTAGTTGCATGGCAATATATCTCGGAATGACTTTGAAAAAGCCATAGTAGGTAGGTATGGTGGCTGTTTTGAGGGAGGCTAATGGTGGGTTTTGTGCACCGGCGAAAGTTGCACGGCACTAAGAAGATAGTGATGGTGGCAGGTGAAAGTGCATCTAAACCATGGACTCAACATTAGTCATGAAGAACTCATATACTTGTTGCAAAAGTTTTATTAGTAATCGAAATAAAGCATTCAACGCATACTCCTAGGGGAAGGGTTGGTAGGTATAAACCATCGCGCGATCCCGACGCCACGCAAAGGATGACAATCAATAGACTAATCATGCTCAAATTTCATCACATAGCGGTTCACCATACGTGCATGCTACGGGAATTACCAACTTCAACACAAGTATTTCTAGATCCACAACACCTTACTAGCATGACTTCACTATTACCACAACCACAACTCAAAACTAATTGAGATGAATCAAACTTCTCTAACTATTCAATGCACATGAAGGTGGAAGTTTTCGTATCCCTTTGGATAACTACCCCTTTTGAGACTACTTTTGTCACATCCCTAAACCTTAAGCTAGATAGCATTGTGCTCATGTCTTCTTTGCATTTGCATCTAAGAAGTTTCAACAAAAACAACAAAGTGGCAAAGGAAACACTCAAAACCCTAGCCACCATTTCAATTAAAAGAAATTTCAAACTAGTTCAAAATCAATGAACCCAAAATGGCCTCAAGAAATGTTCAAACTTTCTGATAAATGATGAAAGCAAATGAGCATTGGAGAAAACTATTTTCTTGACACTTCAAGCATTTTAAACAAATGCAAAAGCCACTGGTTTCAAATCTAAAAATTTGAAAACAGAAGCTATAATTTTCCAAAAATGTTGAAAGTCTTGGAAATGAGTGGGGACATTATAACAAATATTTCAGGAGGTTTAAAATAGTTTTTACTTTTTGTTTTGGAGCTGAAATAATTAGCAAAGCAATAAATAGCAAAACAGAAAAACAAAAACAGAAGAAAAAGAAAAAGTCTTACCTGACGCGCACGCCAGGCCCAGCCCATCTCGCCGCTCGTCCCCTTCCCCGCGCCAGTAGGCAGCAGGAGGTGGCCGCCGCCTCCTCCGGCGCGGCCACGCACCTGCGTGCTTGCCTGGACGCCGGTTCGCGCTGGCGACGGCGGGGATAAGCTCCCCAGAGCCTTCCCTATCCATTCCCCGCCTCGGTTCTCCTCCTCCGCCCGGATCCCCTCTTTCTCCCTGCTGCCGCCATTAGAGCCGAGCTCGAGCTCGAGCTGGCCGTTGCCCTGGCCATAGGAACCCCTCCCCAAGCACGCCATTAGATCCGCCTCGTCGCCCTGGTCGTCTCTGCAAAAGCCGAAGTCCCCTCGAGCCTTGCAACGCCCGCAACGCCGTCGTCTTCCTCCTCCGGCCGCCGGACATCTCCCGTCGATTCGTCGCCCCCAGGCCTTCCCCGAGCCGTCTGAGCTCTTCTATGCACTCCCTGTGAGCATGCGGTGGTTTCCCCTAAGCTTTCCCCGTCGATCCCCTTCTCTGGCCCTAGTTTCACCGGAGCCCGACGAGCACCGCCGCTGCAGCTCGTCGCCGGTAGCCCTCCGATGTCCAGCTCGTCCTCCCGTGAGCACCAGAAGCTCCAGGACGACGCGTAGATGCCGTAGCAGCTAAGATCTAAACGTGGATCCCTCTGATTCAAGCCCCCCGACGACGCCCGAGCTTCGGCCGCCGCTCCGGCTCGTCGCCGACGCCTCTTCTGGCAACCCTAGCCTCCCCAGTTGGTCCTACCAGATCGGCCACTTCGCGAGCAAGCTGTAGCTGCTATCCACGTGCGATTTGGTGCTGTGCAGCGCCGTCTAGGTCGCCTCCGGTGAGCCCTCCGCCGCGGGTTTGGTCGGCAGCGACCACCCTCCGGTGGCCGTCGACGTGGCCGGCCATTAGGGCCTAATCGCCCTCCTCTGAGTCGCTGACAGAGGGCCCCACGCCTGGTCAAACCCCAATTAGGGGCTGGTCAGCGCGGGATTAGTCCTAGAGAGGCTGACCAGTGGGGCCCCCCTGTCAGGTTTGACCTGCACAGGTCGGCTGACCTGCTGACGTCAGCCTGATGCAATAAATAGAATTTCCAGTATAAAAATAATTCAGGAAATTGCTAAAAATTGCAAAAATCATAGAAATTAATCTGTAACTCCAATGAAAATAATTTATATATGAAAAAGTATCAGAAAAATTCAAGGATTCTGATTATGCTATTTTCAACTATGTTTGAAAAAGTTACAGAACCCTAAATTGTGAAATAAGGAATAATCCAATTCTTTTAATCACTTTATAAATGGAATTTGCAAAAATATCCAAATCCCATTATAAATTGAATGATCACACACTGCCCTAGATGTAAATCAGTACCATAGCATGACATTTCATGCATGTTAACATTAGGTTGATCTGAGCATCAGGTCGAATCAATTAAACCGGTATCCGGGAATACCCGTTTGAATTGCTATTCGAGTGTGATTCAAATCAACTCTAAACTTAAAACATCTTGATTATAATAACTTATCACTTTGCATTCTCATGCCATGCTCATGCATCATTTTGATTGCATATGATTGTTATTGAATGTTGCCGTTCATTTCGGTAGGCTTCGCACCCCCGGATTCCACCGAATATCCGCCCGACGGATATCGTTCCTCCTCTGAGCAACAAGGCAAGCACCCCTTTTGATCATCCCGATAACACCTATGTTCTTGATCCTGCACCTATTTAATGCATTAGGATGAAATGCTTCAACTGCTTTTGCCACGATAGTTGGACCCACTTCCTTTGCATGACTTAACCTTGTCACAGTAAATAGCCGAACCTTGCAACCTAGCATACCTGGTAGTTGCTTGAGCTATGATGTGCCTTATCCTGCTATGCATGCTATGCTTAGAGTTGTGTATGGTCTGTCATCTGGGAGATGAACAGAAATGTGGAATGTGTTCGGTAAGCAAGGGTCGTGTGTTGAACTTGATTTGGTAAAGGTACCGGTGAAAGGCTATGTAGGAGTACATGGCGTGTTGTTTCATTGGAACCGTCCTTAGGACCTGAGTTCCGTGTATGTAATCCAAGACTAGATACTACCACATGCTGGGCCCTGAAATATGACCCCGCTCGGCCTATTAATCGCGTAGTACTCGGTCCAGGAGTTGCAAGTAGTTTCTGGTGTTTATAGTAATGCTGGAGGCCGTGCATGGTGCTGACCTGAGAGGTGGACCGTGATGCGGTAGGCAGTGGCACGGTGTACCAAGTGGCACCCGGATGGTGGGCTTGGGAACCCTGCGCACATTGTTTGAGGCCGTGGCGGAAACCTCGGCCGGACTTCCGTACGGGTTACTCTCAGATAGGCGATAAACCTGGACTAGGTACTAGTGTGGTTAACGGTCGTGGCCGACTCCCTCGCTGGGCTTCCGCTTGAAGGTTGCCGAGGTGCATGACGTGCACATGGCGATAAGTGGCGGGAGCGTGTGTGACGAAGTACACCCCTGCAGGGTTATGATCTATTCGAATAGCCGTGTCCGCGGATATGGACTACTTGGAGACATATGTTGTTCATAGATAATTTCAATGGCTACTCCTAAAATTGTCAAGATAAGCGTGACTGTCGTGGACGGCATTTCCATATGGAGACAGAATGATTCCACGATAGTGCATTGTTGTGGTGTTAGTGGACTCGTGTGCGAGAAATCAAGTTGTCAAAATTATTTAAAATTGCAAGTTGTCTAGCCACGAGTCAAATGTTGGCTTTCCGCATGAAACCCCACAATACCCTCTTGATACCTTGCATGAGTAGTTATCCATCCTAAAGTCTTGCTGAGTACCTTCGTACTCATGTTTGCTTAATAATGTTGCAGAGGTTGCTAATGACCCTAATGGAGGGTTCTTCGTAGACATCGACGACGACGAGTAGCTGGTATCCCAGCTACGATCTGGCCCTACGTCGGCTCTGTAGTACAGTCAGGCCATGTGCCTTCTAGTTGCTCTGTCTGTACCCAGACAGCTTATAACTCTTCCGCTGGCTTGTATGGTGTGACTGATATTATGGGTCGTGAGACCCTTAATGTGTAATAATATGTGTGTGGCTCTTCCGAGCCTCTTCAATAAATCTTGTATGTTTATGGTTATGTTGTGATGCCATCGATGTATCTATACATATCGGTATGCCATGCGTACGTGTGTCTTACTTGATATGTATGGGGTTCGATTACCTAGTCGTGAACTTTAGTAGCACTCCTTACAAGGATTGCCCCTTTGTGATCCAACGAGCCTTGGTAGTTCGCTACTGCTCCGGACGCATTGGTTGACCGGCATGTGTCCTTCTTAGCTGCTGTGTCTGTCCCCTTGGGGAAATGTCACACGACGTAATGGAGTCCTTGTAGCTTGCTACGACTCGTCTACGTTCGTTGATGACCGACACCTGCTTTGTTGGGTCATGTATGCCTGTCCTTGTGCGGAACTGCCACTTTGGTTTATGACTAGACATGTCGATCCGGGTTCTTTGACATTGGAATGCTAGCGACACGATCGCATACGTGAGTCAAAATACGCAAACGGTCCCAGCTAAGGTAAGGCTGCAGCCGTGGGGTTAACCGTGCGTGAGACCACAAAGAGATGCGATGTGTTACAGGCTGGATTCCTATGGCTTAGGATCGGGGTCCCGACAGCGTTGGTATCAGAGCCTGGCTGACTGTAGGATTACTAAGCCAAACTGGTCGAAGTTGAGTCTAGAAATGCTTTAGTTATATATATGGGAATTGTTTGTGGAAGGCAACGTAACACTCTTGTTCTCTTCTCAAGGTATTCTATTCTGGTCATCCTCGTCTTTTCTGCGGGAATTAAGGACTAGGTTACTCATCTTCTCCTAGGCTCGGATTTTTGATCGGTAGATTATAGGACTACGGGTCGAGAGATATTGGGTTTCTTTTATTCCTAGGAGGCAGGAAGTAAGTTTGATGATCAGAGAGTTGAACTTGATAGTTGAGTGGTGACGCTATTTCATTTTTGGGTTGTCTCAAAATTTGTTTTTGAGCATTTACAGTCGTTATGCTGCCCAATTTTTGCATTCAGAGCTCTAATGCTTCTGCATTACTCTCTATTTACAGATGCCTGGCCGTCCTTCTCGTCAGGTGGTACGTCTGACCAGGTGCATTGATGTACCAGGTCATACGGCCATGCTGGTCAGGATGATGTCGGTGTGCGGTTACCGCTGGTACCCCGAGTACACGGTAGAGGAACAGTACCGAGACTTCAACCAGAGCCAGTACATCTGCACTGTTAGGGTATTTGCAGACTACCCTGGAGCGGAGAAGCCAACCCATTGGTCCTATGGGTTGGGAGTCACTGTTGACATGGCAGTACAGGATGCTGCCTATTCAATGCTGACTATCATGAGAGCGAGACATGCACTGCTGCAGAATTCAGAGTTCTGCTATGTTCCGGCCTCTCAGTCTGGCGAAGAGGGATACCTCAGTGGAGTCTATTTTGATTCTTCTATGGAGGACCCACTTCTGCAGTCCACCGTTGAGATGCTAGAGAACAGAGATAGGGATGCTCGTGCTCTCCGCATGGAGCTTTACGCTACCCGTGACCGCCTGTGGACAGCTTTGACGCAGCTGGCACCGGTAGTCTAGACAGGGTATGGAGAGATGGAGATGCTGAACCCTGTTAGGACCCATCTTCCGGCCCACGTTGACTGGCCAGCTATAGGAGGAGTCACACCTCTTCGGGGACCCCTCTTACCACCAGTCAGGGGACCAAGGCCACATCCGTGTCCTTATGGATCCCAGGGATCTCAGGCTAGAGTGTTTCCTGATCCGCAGGTTGAGCTTCCAGGTCATGGAGGTAATCTCTATGAGATGTTCTATGCGGATGCCTGAGCTGTGAGCGGAAGGATAATTTGGTAGTAGCCGTACGTTCACAGTCCTGTGTGACTTGTGGAGTATGGTAGTAATGTGAAACGAATTCCGGAGGCCTAGATAAATAATGTATAGGAAGCTTGTAAGCCTCTGATGAGTAGTTCCACCATTTCAGTAGTTTGCTCTTCGAGTAAGTTTGTATTGAACTATGTAAGGGTGTGTATGAACCATGGTGTATATATAGCAGTTGCTTGTTACCATGTTGTTCGGATATTCATTTCCGCATTCCGTGTGTTCGGTACATTCTTAATCCATAGTTAGTATTGATATGATATTGGTCTAAGCTATGAGTTTGTTTGTCAGGATGGTGTTCACCAGGTTGAACCGTGCCCCTGCTCATGAGCAAGGTGAGGGTAGTCAAGCGTCGCAGGAAGACCTGCCTCACCCACCTTCTCTGGTAGAAGTGATGCTTGAGGCAGAAAGAAACAAAAGGGAGACCAACCGACTGCTAGAGCGTATTGAGCAGAATACGGCTCGACAGCCTAGGATTGCTGCAGTGTCCCTCAATGACTTTGTGAAGCTGAATCCTCCAAAGTTTCATCATTCCGTCGATCCCCTCGACGCTGATGACTGGCTGTGCAGCATTTCACGCAAGATTCGCTCTGCGAATGTGTCTGAGGCCGACAAGGTGACCTTTGCGACGTATTTCCTGGAGGGACCCGCCAATATGTGGTGGGAGAATTTTGAAGCTATGCGTCCCGCTGAACCAGTGGCCACTTGGGCAGACTTCAGTGCAGCTTTTCGTCTGCACCACATCCCAGAGGGTCTGATGGACAGAAAGAGAGAGGAGTTCTGTGCCTTCACTCAGGGCAAGTTGTCTGTGGATGCCTATAGCCGCGAGTTCGGTAACCTCGCCCGCTATGCAACAGAGGAGGTGTCTGCTGACGCCAAGAAGCAAGCAAGATTCCGTAAGGGTCTGAGCCCTGAGCTCCGTCGAGATCTGTGCCTCCATGAGTGTGCAAGCTTTCAAGCCCTGGTCAACAAAGCGATCAGTGCGGAGACTGGTCATACTGACTTCGAAGCCACAAGGAAGCACTCCCGTGACTTTGGCATGTCTTCTGGTTCCGCGTTCCCAAAACGCAGGCTGTGGGTTCCAAACAGTTCTCTGCCGCCAAGATACACTCCGAGGCCGTCCTACGTGGCGCCTCAGACGAATCAGGCCAACCCTCCAGCAAAAGCTTATGGTGGTCCAGCTAGCAATGCTGCACCACGTGCCAACCAGGTGATATGCTACAAGTGTGGAGAACCAGGGCATTATTCCCGTGAGTGTCCTCAGAATGTGGGTGCCAAGCAACCCGGAAAGTCTGTCGGGCAGGCCAAGTCGGGCAAAGCGTTTTATGTGAAGCCAACTCCTGCACGTGGCCGTGTGAACTATGTGTCAGCAGAAGAAGCTGCAGAGGATCCCGACGTCATGCTGGGTACGCTTCTTGTTAATCATCACCCAGCGTCTGTTCTCTTTGACACTGGGTCTTCTCATTCCTTCATTTCAGAAAGTTATGCACAGTTGCATAACATGTCATTTTGTGATATGCCAATCCCATTGGTTGTCCAAACCCCTGGTAGCAAATGGCAAACCTCTAGGATAACCTATGACAATGAAATTCTAGTAGACAGGCTAGTTTTTCTAGCCTCATTGATAGCATTGAAATCTTCGGATATTAATATCATCTTGGGCATGGACTGGATGTCAGCTCACTATGCCAAGATTGATACCCACTCTAGAAATGTCCAGCTTACCCATTCCTCGGGTGAGATAGTAAATGTCTCTACTCGAGTTGCCAAATTCCAACTCTATTCCCTAAATGCCAACCCTCTTCCGGAACTTGAAGACATCCCGGTAGTCCGTGACTTCCCGGATGTTTTTCCAGAGGAACTGCCAGGAATTACACCTGACAGAGATGTAGAGTTTGTGATAGATCTTGTTCCGGGAACTGTCCCAATAGCCAGAAGACCTTATAAGATGGCACCCCTGGAGCTAGCCGAACTTAAGAAGCAATTAGATGAGGCCTTGAGCAAAGGTTTCATTCGTCCTAGCTCTTCTCCTTGGGCTTGTCCCGTCCTCTTCGTCAAGAAGAAAGACGGAACGGATCGGATGGTTGTAGATTACCGACCAGTTAACCTGGTCACCATAAAGAACAAGTATCCGCTCCCCAGGATCAACGATCTGTACGATCAGCTTGCTGGATCCTCAGTCTTCTCCAAAATGGATTTGAGGTTGGGATACCATCAAATCAAGATTAATAACGGGGACATTCCAAAAACGGCCTTTGTTACTCGTTATGGCCAATATGAGTACACCGTTATGTCCTTCGGTTTAACCAATGCCCCAGCCACTTTCTCTCGGCTGATGAATTCTATCTTTATGGAGTATTTGGATAAATTCGTCGTAGTATACCTCGATGATACTCTCATCTACTCCAAGAATGAACAAGAACATGCCGAGCATCTAAGGCTGGTATTGATGAAACTTCGAGAGCATCGCCTTTATGCCAAATTTTCAAAATGTGAATTCTGGTTACCAGAAGTGACCTATCTAGGCCACGTAATCTCTGGTAAGGGTATTGCTGTCAATCCCGAGAGAGTTCAAGCTGTCCTTGTTTGGACTCAACCTGAATCGGTTAAGCAAGTTAGGAGTTTTCTTGGTCTAGCGAGCTATTGTCGCCGCTTCGTCGAGAATTTCTCCAAGGTTCCAAAGCCTCTGACTGAACTCCTCAAGAAGGATAAAAAGTTCGAGTGGACACCATAGTGTGAGGATAGTTTTCAGGAACTGAAAAGACGCCTGACCTCCGCACCTGTGTTGCTACCACCAGATTTTTCTAAGGACTTTGTTATCTATTGCGACGCCTCGCGACAAGGATTAGGTTGCATTCTCATGCAAGATCGTCATGTGATCGCATACGCATCTCGCCAGTTGCGTCCACATGAGGATAATTATCCCACACATGACCTTGAGCTTGCAGCTGTGGTCCATGCACTAAAAACCTGGCGACATTACCTTCTGGGTAATCGTTGCGAAATATTCACTGATCACCAAAGTCTGAAATATATCTTCACCCAGCCGGATTTGAATCTCAGGCAAAGACGGTGGGTTGAGTTGATCTCGGATTACGACTTAGGGATAACTTACACCCCGGGGAAGGCCAATGTTATGGCCGATGCACTAAGTCGTAAATCCTATTGTAACAATTTGATGCTACAACAAGGTCAACCACTTCTCCATGAGGACTTTTGGAAGTTGACTCTTCATATCGTTCCTCAAGGATTCCTTTCTACCCTGGTGGCGAAGCCTACTCTTAAGGATCAAATTATAGCTGGCCAAAAGTGTGACAAGGGTATATCACGGATCAAGGAGAATATTTTTAGCGGAAACGCTAAAGAATTTTCCATGAATGATCAAGGTGTGGTGTTCTTCCAGAATCGTTTAGTGGTTCCTAAGAACCCACATCTAAGTCAGTTAATCCTTAAGGAGGCTCATGATTCCCCTCTCACCATTCATCCCGGTAGTACTAAGATGTATCAGGACCTACGCCAGAGGTTCTGGTGGACTAGGATGAAGAGAGAAATTGCTGAGTTCGTTGCTAACTGCGACGTTTGTCGTCGAGTTAAGGCAGAACATCAAAGGCCTGCTGGCACCCTTCAACCTTTAGCTATTCCTGAATGGAAATGGGATAAAGTTAGCATGGATTTCATTACCGGATTTCCCAAGACCAAAAAAGGAAACAGTGCCATCTTTGTGGTCATTGACCGTCTTTCCAAAGTGGCTCATTTTCTTCCTGTTCGTGAGAGTATAACAGCTAGCCAGCTAGCGGAGTTATATATCTCTCGAATAGTGTCTCTTCATGGTGTTCCCCTGGAAATTAACTCGGACCGTGGAAGTATCTTTACTTCTCGATTCTGGGAAAGTTTTCAGAATGCCATGGGGACTCACTTATCTTTTAGCACTGCTTTCCATCCCCAGTCAAGTGGTCAAGTAGAAAGAGTGAATCAAATCCTAGAAGATATGCTCCAAGCTTGTGTTATTTCGTTCAGTATGAATTGGGAGAAGTGCCTTCCATTCGCCGAATTTGCTTATAACAATAGTTATCAATCAAGCTTGGGCAAAGCCCCTTTTGAAGTTCTCTATGGTCGAAGATGTCGAACACCTCTTAATTGGTCAGAAACCGGAGAGAGGCAACTCTTTGGCCCGGACATGATCCAGGATGCAGAAGAGCAGGTCCGCATTATTCGTGAAAAGTTGAAAACAGCCCAGTCTCGTCAAAAGAGCCAATATGATCGTCATCATAAGGCTGTGACCTTTGAAGTTGACGAGAAGGCTTATCTTCGGGTTACACCTTTGAAGGGTACCCATAGTTTTGGTAACAAGGGCAAGTTGGCTCCTCGTTACATTGGACCTTTTCGCATTCTTGCCAAACGAGGAGAATTTGCCTACCAGTTGGAACTTCCTCTGCATCTTTCCAAAGTTCATGATGTTTTCCACGTCTCGCAACTCAGGCGTTGCTTTTCGGATCCTATCCGTGAAGTGGACCACGAAACGCTTGATCTCCAAGATAACCTTTCTTACCGAGAATACCCCGTGCGTATTCTTGATCAAGCTGAGCGTACCACTCGACGTAGAAACCTCAAGTTTCTTAAAGTTCAATGGTCAAATCATTCTGAAAAGGAGGCAACTTGGGAAAGAGAGGATCGTCTCCGACTCGAATATCCTGCGTTATTCCCGACGACTTCTAAATCTCGGGACGAGATTCTTTTGAGTGGGGGTGAGTTGTCACATCCCTAAACCTTAAGCTAGATAGCATTGTGCTCATGTCTTCTTTGCATTTGCATCTAAGAAGTTTCAACAAAAACAACAAAGTGGCAAAGGAAACACTCAAAACCCTAGCCACCATTTCAACTAAAAGAAATTTCAAACTAGTTCAAAATCAATGAACCCAAAATGGCCTCAAGAAATGTTCAAACTTTCTGATAAATCATGAAAGCAAATGAGCATTGGAGAAAACTATTTTCTTGACACTTCAAGCATTTTAAACAAATGCAAAAGCCACTGGTTTCAAATCTAAAAATTTGAAAACAGAAGCTATAATTTTCCAAAAATGTTGAAAGTCTTGGAAATGAGTGGGGACATTATAACAAATATTTCAGGAGGTTTAAAATAGTTTTTACTTTTTGTTTTGGAGCTGAAATAATTAGCAAAGCAATAAATAGCAAAACAGAAAAACAAAAACAGAAGAAAAAGAAAAAGTCTTAGCTGACGCCCACGCCAGGCCCAGCCCATCTCGCCGCTCGTCCCCTTCCCCGCGCCAGTAGGCAGCAGGAGGTGGCCGCCGCCTCCTCCGGCGCGGCCACGCACCTGCGTGCCTGCCTGGCCGCCGGTTCGCGCTGGCGATGGCGGGGATAAGCTCCCCAGAGCCTTCCCTATCCATTCCCCCCTCGGTTCTCCTCCTCCGCCCGGATCCCCTCTTTCTCCCTGCTGCCGCCATTAGAGCCGAGCTCGAGCTCGAGCTGGCCGTTGCCCTGGCCATAGGAACCCCTCCCCGAGCACGCCATTAGATCCGCCTTGTCGCCCTGGTCATCTCTGCAGAAGCCGAAGTCCCCTCGAGCCCTGCAACGCCCGCAACGTCGTCGTCTTCCTCCTCCGGCCGCCGGACATCTCCCGTCGATTCGTCGCCCCCAGGCCTTCCCCGAGCCGTCTGAGCTCTTCTCTGCACTCCCTGTGAGCATGCGGTGGTTTCCCCTAAGCTTTCCCCGTCGATCCCCTTCTCTAGCCCTAGTTTCACCGGAGCCCGACGAGCACCGCCGCTGCCGCTCGTCGCCGGTAGCCCTGCGATGTCCAGCTCGTCCTCCCGTGAGCACCAGAAGCTCCAGGACGACGCGTAGATGCCGTAGCAGCTAAGATCTAAGCGTGGATCCCTCTGATTCAAGCCCCCCGACGACACCCGAGCTTCGGCCGCCGCTCCGGCTCGTCGCCGATGCCTCTTCCGGCAACCCTAGCCTCCCTAGTTGGTCCTACCAGATCGGCCACTTCGCGAGCTAGCTATAGCTGCTATCCGCGTGCGATTTGGTGCTGTGCAGCGCCGTCTAGGTCGCCTCCGGCGAGCCCTCCGCCGCGGGTTTGGTCGCCGGCGACCACTCTCCGGTGGCCGTCGACGTGGCCGGCCATTAGGGCCTAATCGCCCTCCTCTGAGTCGCTGACAGAGGGCCCCACGCCTGGTCAAACCCCAATTAGGGGCTGGTCAGCGCGGGATTAGTCCCAGAGAGGCTGACCAGTGGGGCCCCCCTGTCAGGTTTGACCTGCACAGGTCGGCTGACCTGCTGACGTCAGCCTGATGCAATAAATAGAGTTTCCAGTATAAAAATAATTCAGGAAATTGCTAAAAATTGCAAAAATCATAGAAATTAATCTGTAACTCCAATGAAAATAATTTATATATGAAAAAGTATCAGAAAAATTCAAGGATTCTGATTATGCTATTTTCAACTATGTTTGAAAAAGTTACAGAACCCTAAATTGTGAAATAAGGAATAATCCAATTCTTTTAATCACTTTATAAATGGAATTTGCAAAAATATCCAAATCCCATTATAAATGCAATGATCACACACTGCCCTAGATGTAAATCAGTACCATAACATGACATTTCATGCATGTTAACATTAGGTTGATCTGAGCATCAGGTCGAATCAATTAAACCGGTATCCGGGAATACCCGTTTGAATTGCTATTCGAGTGTGATTCAAATCAACTCTAAACTTAAAACATCTTGATTATAATAACTTATCACTTTGCATTCTCATGCCATGCTCATGCATCATTTTGATTGCATATGATTGTTATTGAATGTTGCCGTTCATTTCGGTAGGCTCCGCACCCCCGGATTCCACCGAATATCCGCCCGACGGATATCGTTCCTCCTCTGAGCAACAAGGCAAGCACCCCTTTTGATCATCCCGATAACACCTATGTTCTTGCTCCTGCACCTATTTAATGCATTAGGATGAAATGCTTCAACTGCTTTTGCCACGATAGTTGGACCCACTTCCTTTGCATGACTTAACCTTGTCACAGTAAATAGCCGAACCTTGCAACCTAGCATACCTGGTAGTTGCTTGAGCTATGATGTGCCTTATCCTGCTATGCATGCTATGCTTAGAGTTGTGTATGGTCTGTCATCTGGGAGATGAACAGAAATGTGGAATGTGTTCGGTAAGCAAGGGTCGTGTGTTGAACTTGATTTGGTAAAGGTACCGGTGAAAGGCTATGTAGGAGTACATGGCGTGTTGTTTCATTGGAACCGTCCTTAGGACCTGAGTTCCGTGTATGTAATCCAAGACTAGATACTACCACATGCTGGGCCCTGAAATATGACCCCGCTCGGCCTATTAATCGCGTAGTACTCGGTCCAGGAGTTGCAAGTAGTTTCTGGTGTTTATAGTAATGCTGGAGGCCGTGCATGGTGCTGACCTGAGAGGTGGACCGTGATGCGGTAGGCAGTGGCACGGTGTACCAAGTGGCACCCGGATGGTGGGCTTGGGAACCCTGCGCACATCGTTTGAGGCCGTGGCAGAAACCTCGGCCGGACTTCCGTACGGGTTACTCTCAGATAGGCGATAAACCTGGACTAGGTACTAGTGTGGTTAACGGTCGTGGCCGACTCCCTCGCTGGGCTTCCGCTTGAAGGTTGCCGAGGTGCATGACGTGCACATGGCGATAAGTGGCGGGAGCGTGTGTGACGAAGTACACCCCTGCAGGGTTATGATCTATTCGAATAGCCGTGTCCGCGGATATGGACTACTTGGAGACATATGTTGTTCATAGATAATTTCAATGGCTACTCCTAAAATTGTCAAGATAAGCGTGAGTGTCGTGGACGGCATTTCCGTATGGAGACGGAATGATTCCACGATAGTGTATTGTTGTGGTGTTAGTGGACTCGTGTGCGAGAAATCAAGTTGTCAAAATTATTTAAAATTGCAAGTTGTCTAGCCACGAGTCAAATGCTGGCTTTCCGCATGAAACCCCACAATACCCTCTTGATACCTTGCATGAGTAGTTAGCCATCCTAAAGTCTTGCTGAGTACCTTCGTACTCATGTTTGCTTAATAATGTTGCAGAGGTTGCTAATGACCCTAATGGAGGGTTCTTCGTAGACATCGACGACGACGAGTAGCTGGTATCCCAGCTACGATCTGGCCCTACGTCGGCTCTGTAGTATAGTCAGGCCATGTGCCTTCTAGTTGCTCTGTCTGTACCCAGACAGCTTATAACTCTTCCGCTGGCTTGTATGGTGTGACTGATATTATGGGTCGTGAGACCCTCAATGTGTAATAATATGTGTGTGGCTCTTCCGAGCCTCTTCAATAAAGCTTGTATGTTTATGGTTATGTTGTGATGCCATCGATGTATCTATACATATCGGTATGCCATGCATACGTGTGTCTTACTTGATATGTATGGGGTTCGATTACCTAGTCGTGAACTTTAGTAGCACTCCTTACAAGGAAATGCCCCTTTGTGATCCAACGAGCCTTGGTAGTTCGCTACTGCTCCGGACGCATTGGTTGACCGGCATGTGTCCTTCTTAGCTGCTGTGTCTGTCCCCTTGGGGAAATGTCACACGACGTAATGGAGTCCTTGTAGCTTGCTACGACTCGTCTACGTTCGTTGATGACCGACACCTGCTTTGTTGGGTCATGTATGCCTGTCCTTGTGCGGAACTGCCACTTTGGTTTATGACTAGACATGTCGATCTGGGTTCTTTGACATTGGAATGCTAGCGACACGATCGCATACGTGAGTCAAAAGACGCAAACGGTCCCGGCTAAGGTAAGGCTGCAGCCGTGGGGTTAACCGTGCGTGAGACCACAAAGAGATGCGATGTGTTACAGGCTGGATTCCTATGGCTTAGGATCGGGGTCCCGACAACTTTCATAGCATAGATCAACTACCAAGCCACACACCGCCGTGCTCTAAAAGATATAAGTGAAGCACATAGAGCAAAAGTTTATAGCTCAAAAGATATAAGTGAAGCACAAGTGAGCTGAATTGTCTACCAAAGGATATAAGTGAAGCTCGACAAAATCACGGTGAGTGCATGTCTCTCTCTCTAGGTGTGCAGCAAGGATGATTGTGACACAACAAAAATAAAAGACTCCTACGATACAAGACGCTCCAAGCAAAAACACATAACATGTGGTGAATAAAAATATAGCCCCAAGTAACGTTACCGATGGATTGAAGACGAGAGAGGGGATGCCTTCCCGGGGCATCCCCAAGCTTAGGGTTTTACGGCATCCTTGAATCTCTTGGGGTGCCTTGGGCATCCCCAAGCTTGAGCTCTTGCCACTCTTTATCTCTTTGTCCATAAGAACTTCACCCAAAACTTAAAAACTTCACAACACGAAACTTAAACAGAAACTCGTGATAACATTAGTATGAGAAAGCAAACCACCACTTCCTTAGGTACTATATCAAACTTAAATTATACTTATGATGATGTTGGGTTACTGTATTTTCAATCTTCCATGGCTAATACCCTCCGATACTATCCATAGTTTCATCAAAATAAGCAACCAACTCAATGAAAACAGAATATGTTAACAGAAGACCAGTCTGTAGCAATTTGTATACTTCGTATACTTCTGGTACTTCAAAAAATCTCAAAAATTACGATAGTCTGAATAAATTGCATAGAAATCAGCATAAAAAAGAATCAACTCAAAATCTCTGAAATAATAAAAATGAAATTTCTTTTCGTGAGCAGAAAGTTTCTGTCTTTTTCCAGCATGATCAAACAATCATCACCAAGACTAATCATAACGGTTTTGGTTGGCACAAACACAAAAAGAAACACAAAAGACACAATCATAACAGAATTATGATGGTGTGGAGAAAACAAAACAGCAAGCAAAAAGCAAAGAAAATTTATTCATTGGGTTGCCTCCCAACAAGCGCTATCGTTTAACGCCCTTAGCTAGGCATTGATTTCAATGATGCTCACATAAAAGGTAAGGATTGAAAAACAACGACAGCATCATGGAGCAAATGGCTAGCACATTTAAGTCTAACCCACTTCCTATGCATAGGGATTTTGTGATCAAACAATTTATTGGAGCAAGAATCAACTAGCATAGGAAGGAAAAACAAGCATAGCTTCAAAAATTTCAACATATGGAGAGGAAGCTTGATACTATTGCAATAAGTAGAAGCATATGATCCTCTCTCATAGTAATTTTCAGTAGCATCATGAATGAATTCAACAATATAACCAGCACCTAAGGCTTTCTTTTCATGATCTACAAGCATATAAATTTTACTACTCTCCACATAAGGAAATCTATTCTCAAGAATAGTAGTGGGAGTATCGTAAAAGACTTGAGCACTACAAATTGTGTCCACAATGAAAAAGCAAGGTTTAGCAAAGGGGTTTTCGAAAGTATGAAAAGTTTTATCATCCCTCTTCTTCAAAGCATAAGTATCCTCACAATAATCATCAAAGATAGGAGGCATGCTTTCATCAAAATGATTTTGATCATTCACAGTGGAAGAACTAAAAAGATCATCTTCATCAAATATAGCATCCCCAAGCTTGTGGCTTTGCATATCATTAGCATCATGGTTATTCAAAGAATTCATGCTAACAACATTGTAATCATGCTCATCATTCACGTATTCTATGCCAAGCATTCTATGTAATTCTTCTTTCAGCACTTGAGCACAATTTTCCTTCCCATCATACTCACGAAAGACATTGAAAAGGTGGAGCATATGAGGCATCCTCAATTCCATTTTTTTAGTTTTCTAGAAAAATAACAAGAAACAAAAAGATTCGATTGCAAGATCTAAAGATATACCTTCAAGCGCTAACCTCCCCGACAACGGCGCCAGAAAAGAGCTTGATGTCTACTACGCAACCTTCTCCTTGTAGACGTTGTTGGGCCTCCAAGTGCAGAGGGTTGTAGGACAATAGCAATTGTCCCTCAAGTGGATGACCTAAGGTTTATCAATCCGCGGGAGGCGTAGGATGAAGATGGTCTCTCTCAAGCAACCCTGCAACCAAATAACAAAGAGTCTCTTGTGTCCCCAACACACCTAATACAATGGTAAGTTGTATAGGTGCACTAGTTCGGCGAAGAGATGTTGAAAAAAGTGCAATATGGATGGTAGATATAGGTTTTTGTAATCTGAAATTACAAAAACAGCAAGCTAACAAATGGTAAAACTGAGCACGAACGGTATTGCAATGCGTGGAAACAAGGCCTAGGGTTCATACTTTCACTAGTGAAGTTCTCTCAACAATGATAACATAATTGGATCATATAACTAGCCCTCAACATGCAACAAAGAGTCACTCCAAAGTCACTAATAGAGGGGAACAAACGAAGAGATTATTGTCGGGTACGAAACCACCACAAAGTTATTCTTTCTGATCGATCTATTCAAGAGTCCGTAGTAAAATAACACGAATCTATTCTTTCCGTTCGATCCATCATAGAGTTCGTACTACAATAACACCTTAAGATACATATCAACCAAGACCCTAATGTCACCTAGATACTCCATTGTTACCTCAAGTATCCGTGGGCATGATTATACGATATGCATCACATAATCTCAGAATCATCTATTCAACCAACACATAGAACTTCAAAGAGTGCCCCAAAGTTTCTACCGGAGAGTCAAAACGTGTGCCAACCCCTATTCATAGGTTCCCAATGTCACGAACCCACAAGTTGATCACCAAAACATACATCTAGTACTCACGTGAATCAAATGTGTGCCAACCCATATGCATAGGTTCCCAATGTCACAAACCGCAAGTTTATCACAGTAGATAGACACATGCAAGACATACATCAAGTGTTCTCAAAGACTCAATCCGATAAGATAACTCCAAAGGGGAAACTCAATTCATTACAAGAGGGGGAGGGGGAAGAACATCATAAGATCCAACTATAGTAGCAAAGCCCATGGTACATCCAAATCAAGACATCTCAAGAACACGAGAGAGAGAGAGAGAGATCAAACACATAGCTACTGGTACATACCCTCAGCCCCGAGGGGGAACTACTCCCTCCTCGTCATGGAGATCGCCGGGATGATGTAGATGGCCACCGGAGATGGATTCCCCCTCCGGCAGGGTGCCGGAACGGGCTCCAGATTGGTTTTTAGTGGCTACAGAGGCTTGTGGCGGCGGAACTCCCGATCTAGGTTTCTCTTTGGAGGTTTCTGAATTTATAGGAATTTATGGCGGTGGAATTATGCCGGTTGGGCCCACGAGGAGGTCACAAGCCTGCCCTGCGCCACCTAGGGGGGTGGTGGCGGCGTCAGGGCTTGTGACTCCCTCGTGGCTCTTCTGGCCTTCTTCCAAAGCTTCGGGGGTCTCTTTTGGTCCAAAAAAATCATCGTAAAGTTTCATTCCATTTGGACTCCGTCTGAAAATGGGCCAAAAACACGGAAAAAACAGAAACTGGCACTTGGCACTGAGTTAATAGGTTAGTCCCAAAAAAAGATATAAAATAGCATATTCATGCATATAAAACATCCAAAGTTGACAAGATAATAGCATAGAACCATCAAAATTATAGATACGTTGGAGACGTATCAGCCTCCATGTTCCGACTGATGTGATCTTGCAAGCATTTCTAGATCATGCGCTCAAAAGTAGCCTCAGCGTTTTTAAGACCAAACGACACACTGATGTAGTAGAAACACCCGAATGGGGGTGGTGAAGGCCATTTTGATTTCGTCAGGGACATACATTTGGAACTGGTGGTACCGGTAGTATGCATCTAGGAACGACACACGTTCACATCCGACAGTAGAATCCACTATGTGGCCTATGCGGGGTAAAGGGAAATGATTATTCGGGCAGGCCCGATTGAGGTGCTTGAAGTCAATAAACATGGGAAGTGAGTTCTCCTTCTTTGGCACCATGATGAAGTTGGCGAACCACTCGGAGTGGTACACCTCGTGGATGAACTCGACAACTAGGAGCCGAGCAATCTCCTCACCAATCGCTTTACGCTTCTCGACGGAGGAACGATGCAAATGCTTGTTAACTGGCTTGACTTTGGAGTCAACTCATAGTTGATGTTGAGCCAGATCCCTGGGAACACCTGGTATGTCAGACGACCTCCATGCGAAGATGTCCTAGTTCTCGCAGAGGAACTAGATGAGCTCGCTTTCCTATTTCTCATCGAGTGACGTCGAGATGTTTGCCGCCGATTCACTCGGATCCAGCGGATGGATGTGGGCCTGCTTGGTCTCACCGACTGACTGAAAAGTGGACTCCTTAGCTGGTCTCTTCAACACGAGCAAGTCTGTAGAGTCCACCATCTTGTTGTATTTGTCCAGTTCAATGAGTGTTATTTGCTCATTGGCAATCTTGGTGCCCCGCCGGAGGCACTCCTCGGCGAGCCTCCGATTGCCTGTGACCGTGATCACACCTCTCGGACCTGGCATCTTAAGTTTAAGATACACATAACATTGATGGGCCATGAAACGTGTGTAGGCGATCCTACGCATGATGGTGTGAAAGGCGCTAAAGCAGTCCATCACTTCAAAGGCCAACAGCTCCTTCCGATAATTCTTCTCCCATTCGAACACAACATTCAGAGAGATCTAGCCGAGTGATTGCGCCTTCTCTTTCAGGAATGACCCTGTGAAACTGCATGTTGCTCTTGCTCAGTTGGGACACGGGATGTCAATTGCCTTTAGCATGTTGAGGGTTGATTATGTTGAGCCTACTGCCTCCTTCCATCAGGACCTTGCACAGTCGAAGTCCATTGACCGCCGCATCAACGACCAGCGCTTGTCGTCCGGGGTTGGTATGTGGACAGGATCATCCGATTAATCAAAAGTGACAGGCGTCTTCGCTCAATCGAGGTGCTTGGTGATAGCCAGAGCTACCATGTTGATCTCCTGGTTGACAACCTTCAGTCCACTCTTGCTCTCGACGTCAGCGAAGATCATGAGGACTTTCTTGATGTTAGGGTACCCGAATGTCATCATCCTTTTCCTCGGAGGGTTCTCCTTGCATCTCCTGCTTGAGCACGTGACAATCCCGAGCGGAATGCTTCGGGAAGATGGGGTTGCCATTCTCATCTCTCTTAGTGCATACTTGGCACGGCTGATCCAAGATTTCGTCCTTGGCTCACTCTTCTTCTTGGGAACTCAGTCCTTCTTCTTCTTTTGTTTTGATTTACACTGGCTTTGCTCGGGCACAGCTGCAACTTCTGCCTTGCCTGTGACTTTGGCTTTCCGTTTCTGCTTTTTCCCAGCATTGCCCCCCCCCCCCGAGTGTGGGGCGTCACTCACCCGGCCTTTGCTGCTACCAAGGTGGTCTTCTTCTTCGCCATTGACGTACCAATTGGCGATTTCCATGGCCCAATTGACGGATAGGTCCACAGCCCGATCGAACTTCAGGATGAGCTCGTGGTACCAAGTGCCTGCCTTGAAGGAGCAGACGGAGTGGTGTTGTGTCACGTTCTCCACGGTGTTATGCAGCGTGGTACAGTGTTGAGTACTCGTGGAGAGTTTCATTACTCATCTAGATGCAATGTTGCAGCTCAGTCAGACCACCCGGGCGCTTGTAAGCGCCCTCGAATGTCTTGACGAACACTTGGACTAGGCCTCCCAAATGTGAATGCTGCTGGTGAGTAGCTGATTCAACCACGCCCTCATCGACCCCTCTAGTATGACGAGTAGGTGTTTCATCGCGATGAAATTGTCACTACCGTCGATCTAGAGGACCACTCGGTAATCCTCGAGCCAAATCTCTGGATTTGACTTGTCATTGAACTTGCCGATTCCCGTTGCCAACCTGTAGTTTGAGGGTATCTCAGCTTTGCGGATGTGCGTGCCAAAGCACTCGAGGTCAGAGACGCCTCGACCACCCGGTCGCTTGTTGCTAGCTTGGGCTCTATAAATCATGCCCTCGACGATGATGGATCTTGCGTTGAGCGGGGGAGCTTGGAGGTCGTCTTCTCCATAGCACCTGCGCCAGTTGGGGCTTTGCGTGCGGTCATCCTTGTATGGCCGCCTGCTATCGTAGGACCATTGTCCGAATGAACCACTCCTCAAAGGGGGTGTCCGACTGCGGTTGCGGTCATCGCGCCTTCGATCTCCGTATTGGCCTCTCAGAGGAGGAGCGGATCTTTGGTGACTTGTAGATGCAAGCGGGCTATGAGCCGACTGCACAGTGTCTGCCCGGACGGACTTGGTGTGGATGCGGTTGTGCAATTGCGACAACACGGAGTCCCGCTCCAAGGAAATCTTCAGAAGCGTCTGAATCTGCCAAATGTCTTCCCCGGTTGCTAATCAAACGGCTTAATGGAGTTAACGATCCGAGTGGCCGTAGCCAAGTTCTGCATCGGGGTCCGCATCACATGGTATTTACATGGGTGGTCATTCGGAAACAATCGCTTTTGTTTGCGACTAAAGATGGGTTGCTCTCTAGCCACGTGATCGTCGAGTGACTTCTGGAGCGGCTCGTGCTGATCCAAGGTGGCTTGGCACGTGGCCTTCCAGGCCATCTCTTGTGGGGTAGTCCCAGTGTGGGCTTAAGCAGGGCGTGGTCATTCCTCCTGTTGCTCCCGACTAAGGGGCTAGGGTACGTAGGCATCATAGTCGACATCATCGTGGCCACCTCCATCTCGCCCACTGGAGTTTTCCGTGGAGTACCTAGGAGGTCCTTTGGAAGTACCAGCCACCAAAATATCTACAGCAGGTTCACTGCTCTCGCACTCGGATTCGTCGAAGGGTCCATCGCACAAGGAGAGGAACAAGCTAAGGGTGGGCTCGTGGGAGTCGAGCATGGCCACCTGTCCCGATGTGGCTTGAAAGGCCACAACGTGCTTGATCCAACGCTGAAGCCGTGAGCGCCTGAGCGCTTGCGACGGGCCGTAGCGGGACTAGGGGAGCCGAGTGGTACGGGACAAACGGCTGTCGGAGAAGGACTCCTTACATCGCTGAACTGAAATGCACCACTGATATGTCTCTAATGTATCTATAATTTTTGATTGTCAGATGCTGATATATTATAATTAGATAATAATTCTGGGGTATTTATTTACCATTTCATATTATTTTTGAGCACTAACCTATTGAACAAGTGCCAGTTGATGTATTCTGCGTGTTTTTCACTTTGCAGGTTTTCCATACCAAACGAACTCTAGTTGCCCTCAAAAATTTTGGTGATTTTTTCTGGACCAAAAGAAGACCAACGAGCATCAGAAGAAGGTTGGAGGCCTCACGAGGGCCCCACAAGCCAACAGAGTGCGACCTGGGGGCACCCTAATGGCTTGTGCCTCCCTCATGGCCCTCCCGTCTCTGTTCTTTGGCTTATAAATTCTCATCTTCCCAAAAACACCAGTGGGAGTCCCGAAACACTTTTTACGCTGCCACAAGTCACTATTCCGATGGGAGGCCATATGGAGCTCCATTTTGGCACCCTGTCGGAGGGGGATCGATCACGGAGGGCCTGTTCATCAACCTAGTTGCCCTCACGATGATGTGTGAGTAATTCACCACACACCTACAGGTCCATAGTTAGTACCTAGATGGCAATCTCTCTCTCTTTGATCTTCAATACAATGATCATCGCATCTTCACTTTGATCCATATGATGTAATTCCTTTTGTGTGGTGCGTTTGTTGGGAACCAATGAACTATTGGTTTATGTTCAGATTATTCATGATAAATATTTGAGTAACCTCTGAATACATATATGATTCTTATGTGCATTATTATGATAGCTTTGTAATTCTCACTGGCCTATTGTAATACTTTGGCCAACTAGATCGATATTTCTTCGGTGAGAGAGTTGCGTTGTGGTAGGTTCAACCTGGCGAATTTCTATATCCCATGCATTACTCTGTTTTACTTAATACTCTAGATGCATGCTAGATAGCGGTCGATGAGTGGAGTAATAATAATAGATGTAGGCAGGAGTCGACCTATTTGTTTATGGAGATGATGCCTATATAAACATGATCATTGTCGTGAATATCGCATAACTATCCGCTTTTCTGTCAATTGCCCAACAGTAATTTTTTTACCCACCGTATGCTATTTTTCCATGAGAGATGCCACTAGGGAAAGCTATGGCCCCCGGGTCTATTCACAACATATTGATAAAACCTTCATTACCTTGTTGTTATTTACTATTTTTTATTTTACCTTGCTATCTACAATTATCTTCACACCTTAGTTGCTTGCAAATAACAAGACAAGAGGACTGACAACCCTCTTGCCCGCGTTCGGTGCAAGTTGTTTGTTCTTTTGTGTGAAGCCACTGAAGACGGTTATGGTTGATATTCCTATTGGTTCGATAAACCTTGGTTTCATAACCGAGGGAAATACTTAGGCAATTTGTGTTGCGATAACCCATTCCTCTTCACAGAAAACCCAACGCACATCAAGAGTATGAGGACAGATTTATGGCGCCATTGCCGGGGAATATCATCACCAACTACCATGTAACACCACACAAAATTTCATTCAGTTGTTCCTCTTTTTATTTTCTGGTATATTTAGTTTGTCTCATAAAAAATAAAAATACGAAAATATTTACCTTGTCACTAGATTGCATATTCACTCTCTAGTTTGCTCGTCTTGCTTGTCACTTTGCTTGCTCGGTCACTGTAACATCCCAATTTTCCGAATTGGGAATGTTTTACATTGTAGCTAAGCATCTATGCATATTGATTGAAATAAATTTAGCACTTGAATTCCTTCGTCTTTTTGATTTGCATTTCCATGTTTTTCCTCGCACGAAAAGCCCGGGGAAATACTCTTGCACGCAAGAGAGAGAGCGGAGGAAATTGACCCTCCAAAGTGCGGGCAATTTCTGAAATGTTGGAGCCAAGAAAATACAAAGATCATTTGCAAAAATAATTGCAAAAATAAATAAAGCAAATTTGGGAATTTCTGAAAAAACAATATTTAAAAGTTTTTATTTTTGCTTTGGAAAAATGTTATTCGGGTAGAGAATATTTTTCTGATTTTTTTGGTATATAATACCCTATATTAAATATTTTGATTTATTTCCTTTTTTCGCTTTTGATTTTCTGTTTCGGAAAAGATTTAAAAATAGGAAGTTCTTTTTTTTCTGGAAGCCGCCGCCCCGAGCGCCTAATAGGCCATGGGCCGATCCCCAGCCGCCAAGGACCGAATCCCTTAGGATTCGGCCGACCTTTCCTTCCCAGCCCCCCTCTCTCTCACTGCCCGACGGGCCCCACCGACCGACTCCCTCCACCCCGCGGTCATCTCCCTCCTCTCCTTTCCAAAATGCAGCCCGAGCCCGAGCCGAGCCCCAGGAACTCGGGATCCTCCCCGATCCCTTCTCCTCTTTCCTTCCCCACTCCCCTCCCCAGCCTATAAGTACTCCCTAGCCCCGCCGCACCCCGTTCCCACCCTGACCACGACGAGCCGCCGCCCGAGTCGTCCCCTGCCACAGCCCACCGGAGCCGAGCTCCTGCAGCCTTCGGCCACCTGTGGGAGCGCCACCCCGAGCCGCTCCCCGCTCCGCCCGATGCCCCCCTTCGACGGAGGACCGCCGCCGCCACCTCCCCGTCTCTCCACCGCCCCCGGAGCCCCTCCCCCTCGCCGGCGATGCCACCCTCGCCGGAGTAGCCCCCACTGCCGGTGAGACTCTCTTTTCTCTCTGTTGTTTCTTCTTTCTCTTTTAGCAGCCCTTAGATCTTTATTCAATGGTTTAGATTAGTTCTTAGAATACCCCTTCGGTTTAGAGTAGAAAACCGTCGGTTTTATTTCACTTATTCATTTAGCCAGCAAGTTTTTGTTAGCCTCGGCCGTTTGCTCCTAACCTTGCAACAAACACCCCCTGCAGCCTATCACAGCACGCCACGTATACCCCCTGTTAGTTAGCTAGTTAGCCTCATTTTTTTCTGTCTAATTGCAAAAACAGAATAGTTTCTGTTTTGTTTTGGCCATAGCGTTTGATCCCGAAGTCCAATGATATTGATTCTTGTTCCAGTAGACTCCAATTTTTCTTTAGTTTGTAAAAACATATAATTTGTCTATGTTTGAAATTTTCAAATATAAGTTAGATCAGATTTAGTTTAAACCTTGATTGGCCTATTCCAGGAGTTTAAAAAATGATTTTGAGTTGATTCTTGTTGCTACTGCTTCCTAGTGATTAAATCTTACTGTGGTAGAAGTTTCAAAAATTTTAAAGTATTTTTACTGGTGATTACAACAGAAACAAGTTTCTGCCTTAATAACGCGTGTTGAATTCTTTTACTTAGGCTTTAGCAAATCCTTACTTGTGATGTAGTTTTTTTTACTTGTTGCTTGATTGAAGTGCTTATGGTGTGTTTTGTGTTTGTATCGGTAGATCATCCGGAGTGCGAAGCGTGTTACTTAGAAGCGCTCGAGCAAGACAACTATCATCAAGGCAAGTCATTTTGATCATGTTATTTTTCCTATGTTTTCGATGCATGGTAGATCACCCTTCTTTGCCCAATTGCATGCTGCCTAGGTACTTGGAAACTTTAGTATAAGTTGTAGTATCATGTGGTAGGCACACAACAACCCCGATACTTGGCCCCGGGACGACAATTTCTTAATGCTATGCTTGAGTAGACGGGTTTTCGGTTGAGTGTATATCACGAGTGATGCGAGGTTGATTAAATAATCAAGACCGACTAAGACAAGATTTTCAAGACCTCGGACGCAATGCAACTCTGGGTGAAGGACGGTTGATCGGCTCCCTGGAGAAACCAGTGGATGCCCGGGATGCTGGAGAGGCCATGACATCCTGCGGAAATCTTCACCCAGGCTCGAAGAGACGGACGGAGACTTCAAGACTCAAGGCTTACCTGCACAGCCACAAGTCATTATGGGCTCTGGCTTGGTTGGACAACGCGGCGACTCTGGAAAGGCGGTGCTAGAAGATGTAGAAGAACGGTAGGAATGGATGGGCACCGACAGGGATTCAGAGGGACCCGTTGAAAGACCATGTTTTGATCATCCGGTCTTCAAACACCCTGAAGTGCGAGGACAAACCCGGAGGCGATCAAATCTTGTGGGGAACGTGTGCAAAACTCTACAGAGTGCCCAACCTAATCGATTAGCCGTGTCCACGGTCATGGACAACTTGAGCCAAAGGCATTGAATTTCCCCTGAACTCTCGACACAACTTAATAATGATGTGGGTGTTAACAACTATTCGGGAACGAGAATTGGTTGGCGGAACCATCTCGTTAACAACAAACAATGTAGTAATATTTTGCTTCCAACCCCTCTTGTTGTAGGATAAAACTGGCTTTATGCAAAAACTTAGCCCCACCGGCCAAATATGCATGTAGAAATAGTTGATTATTATTTTGACTCCTCTCTTTGATGACTTGCCGGCATATTCAATATGCTGACCTACACGGCTGCAACATATCATGTTGCAGAGTACTTTTCCCACCAGGAGTGAGGCTACGATCTACGCTCAGCGACATGCCCTTGGAGTCGGATGGACTCGTCTACCTGATGCTTCCGCTAGTCTTCGTTAGATATCTCATGAGATGGCCTTCAGCCACTTTATTGTAATCCTTTATTGTAATAAAGTACTCTTTATGAGATTTTGATTAATAAAGCTGTGTGAATGAACTCTTGAATATATACATTATGTACTGAGTGTGTACCAGCATGATCTTGGGATGGTACGGAAACACTAGAGGCTTGACTCGTCTTGAGTCGGGTCGCTACAGAAATGGTATTCAGAGCACACGCTGACCTTAGGACGTAACCTCTAGGAATGGAAAAGCCTTAGGAAGAAAAACTATTTTCTCTTATGTCTATAAATATTCTATTTCCTCTTCTGATCATTTCTGACTTCTCTCCGATTTTCCAATGTTTTAGATGGCCACCTTCATCCATGTTAAGTTCACGGAGTTTTGCCAGCCCGACGCCACTATGCCGTTCGAAAAGGAGCTGGTGCAGATCACCAAGGACTTGAGGATTGCTCTGCCAACTATCACAGGGAAGCCAACTTCGTCTTACCCAGAGGATTCACGCTACAGGATCGAGGTGCACGTTCCCGGAAGGACATTCCAGCCGCGCACTGAGCCGATGGATTTCAAGTTCATTACACCCAACTGGATTCTCGGAAGGGACATGGCGATCCATTGTGCACTCGGACGTATCAAGGAAGAATACAAAGGCTTCCCTATTTCTCCAGACCTATTCACCGTATCACGGAGAAACAAAGACGGAGAAATCATCCCAAGCAAGACCAAGGACGCTCTCTTGTCTTATGCCCAGACCTTGGAGAAGCACAGCGGGGCTCTGGAGCATCGTGTGATCAAGGACGCCAGGAAGATCAAGCAACTCTCACTCCGCGAGCTTGAACTAGAAGAAGCAGCCTGGGAAGCCCACTATGAACACGAACTGGAGGCGAAGGACTTTCTGGAGCGGATCGAGAAGCTGAAGACTCGAGTTGCATACCTGGAGGAGGAACTGGACATGGGCGAGAACCTTCATCCCGAAGGAGACGTAGCCCCCTTGATCAGCAACGACGAGGACTATGAAGAAAGCTCCACCGAAGGACCCACTACCATGCTTTTCTGAGGAGGACACTTAGACTAGACCACCATATCTACTTTATCGTTATACGCTTTAGGCCGATGTTTAGGATTATCGAATTTTTGTATCCTCGTGTGAACCTTTGTGATGGTATTGAATAAAATGTGTGGTGTGATACTTGTGTGTTGCATTCATATGGGTAGTGTAATTACTCTTAGACCAATGTTCTATGCTAATCTCACCCCTCCACAAACATCAGATGCCTCGAGACGCGCCCCTGAGTCCAACTTCCCGTCGGAACTCACCCAGTTGATCCAGCAACAAAACACCCTGATGCAGCTGATCATCCAGAACCAGAACAATAACAACAACCGTCACCCAACCCAGGCCGACAATCTCACCCGTTTCCTGAGGTTGAACCCTCCAACTTTCTCCAGCAGCATTGAGCCCATTGTGGCAGATGATTGGCTCCGCAAGATGGAGCGTGAACTTATCACTGCTGGTTGTTCTGAAGCTGAGAAGGTGCGTTTTGCCACGCATCAACTTGAAGGCCCTGCAGCTGCTTGGTGGGACAACTACACCACCACTTATCCCATTGCTGGAGTCACTTGGGAGCAATTCAAGCAAGCCTTCCGCACCGCGCATGTCTCAGCTGGTGCAATGAGTCTGAAGAAGTGTGAGTTTCGCAACTTACCCCAGGGGAATCACTCTGTGGCCCAGTACGTCGATGAATTCAGCATGCTCGCCCGTTATGCACCTGGAGATGTGGTCGATGATGCGGCCAAGCAGGAAAAGTTCTTGGAGGGACTCAATGATGAGCTAAGCATTCAGTTGACTGTAGCCACCTTCAACAACTACCAGGAGCTGGTTGATAAGGCCCTCATCTTGGAGGGGAAACACCAGCAGATGGAGAACCGCAAGCGAAAGTATGGGGTTGGAAAGTTCAACTCCGGCACTCAGCAGAAGCCTCGCTACACCCCCTATTCAGGGAATACCGGGACTGGATCCGGTAAGTTTGGAGGACACGTTCAGCATAACCACCCAGTGCACAACCATGGAGGCCACAACCATGGAGGAAATGGGAACCACCGCAACAACAGCAACTTCAAGAATGGCGGTACTGGTACTCAGCAGCATTCAGCTCCAGCTCAAAAGGATCTGACTCACATCACTTGCTTCAAGTGTCACAAGACGGGACACTATGCCACTGAATGTCCCCAGAACAAGCAAGGAAATGGAAACGGCAACGCAACTCTGCAGCAAAGAAGCCCAATCCTTTTCCTCGAGCTCAGGTGAACCACATTGATGTTGAAGAGGTCTATGATCACCCCGATACTGTGGTTGGTAAGTTCTTGCTAAATTCACGTCCAGTATTGGTACTTTTTGATTCTGGTGCAACACATTCATTCATATCAAGGGTAGTTGTGGAAAAGTATAGTTTGCCAACTAGAACCCTCAGCCAGCCTATTAAGGTCAGTTCCCCAGGAGGCATGATGACAGCCGGGATAGGATGCCATGCTTTGAGTCTCAACATCGGGAACCATAATTTTCCCACCGACCTAATCGTATTAGAGTCCCAGGGATTGGATGTAATCCTAGGCATGGATTGGTTGGCCAAGTATGAAGGGAATATTGATTGTGCCCTTAAGTCTATTTTGCTCACCACCCCCGAGCAGAAGCGGATTAAGTACGTGTCTCAGCGCCCGACACGGAGTAAGCGAGTAAACTCTCTCACGGGAGTAGTCCAGGAGGAAGTACCGATTGTACAGGAGTACCCAGATGTATTTCCGGAGGAATTGCCGGGCATGCCACCCGATAGAGAGATTGAGTTCTTGATTGAGCTATTACCCGGACCAGCCCCGATATCCAAGAGACCCTATCGGATGCCCGCAAATTACTTGATAGAAATCAAGAAGCAAATTAAGGAGTTGTTGGACAAAGGGTATATTCGCCCAAGTTCTTCACCTTGGGGAGCCCCAGTGCTCTTGGTTGAAAAGAAGGACAAGTCCTTGAGAATGGTTGTCGATTATCGTGCATTGAACGATGTGACCATCAAGAACAAGTACCCCTTGCCGATGATCAATGATCTGTTTGATCAGTTAGTTGGAGCTCGAGTATTCTCAAAGATCGATCTTCGATCCGGGTATCATCAGTTGAAGATTCGTGAACAGGATATACCCAAGACAGCCTTCACCACTTGGTACTGCTTGTATGAGTACACGGTCATGTCAATTGGACTGACTAATGCCCCGGCATATTTTATGAATCTGATGAACAAGGTATTTATGGAATACTTGGACAAGTTTGTCGTGGTGTTCATCGATGACATACTGATATTCTCCAAGAACGAAGAGGAACACAAGGAACATCTGTGTCTAGTTCTGGAGAAACTTCGAGAGCATAAGCTATATGCAAAGTTTAGCAAATGTGAGTTTTGGTTGAAGGAAGTCAGATTCCTTGGACACGTCATCTCAGGAGAAGGAATACCAGTGGACCCTGCCAAGGTCACAGCAGTCACCGAATGGGTAGCACCCACTTCATTCAAGGAGATCCGCAGTTTCCTCGGACTTGCCGGATATTACCGAAGGTTCATCGAGAATTTCTCAAAGATTGCCAAGCCCATGACAGAGTTATTGAAGAAGGAATCCAAGTATGTTTGGACTGAGGAATGTGAAACCAGTTTTCAAGAGCTGAAGAAACGTCTTGTTACAGCCCCAGTGCTGATATTGCCGAACATTCGGAAGGATTTCCAGGTTTACTGTGACGCTTCTCGTCAAGGACTCGGAGGAGTGCTCATGCAAGAAGGCAAAGTTGTAGCCTATGCATCCAGACAGCTCAGACCCCATGAGTTGAATTATGCCACGCATGACTTGGAACTAGCAGCCGTAGTGCATGCTCTCAAGAGCTGGAGACATTTCCTGATCGGAAATAGTTGTGATGTTTACACTGATCACAAGAGCCTGAAGTATATCTTCACGCAGAAGGAGTTGAACCTCAGACAGAGGCGATGGCTAGAGTTGATCAAGGACTATGACATGAGATTGCATTATCACCCAGGCAAGGCAAATGTTGTAGCCGATGCGTTGAGCCGCAAGAGTTATGTGAACACACTCACAGCTGGAGGATTACCCCAGGAGTTAGTCGATGACCTCCGAGAGCTCAAATTGGAAATAATTCCAAGAGGATTTGTTGCCACACTGGAAATTCAGTCCACCTTGACCGAAAGGATCCGCGAAGCACAGAAATCAGACAAGGAGATAGCTGAGATTAAGCAGAAAATGGAAGACGGGAAGGCTAAAGGTTTTAGTGAGGATGGACACGGAACTTTATGGTTTGAGGATCGCATCTATGTGCCCAATGATCCCGAACTCAGGAAGTTGATACTTCAGGAGGCCCATGATTCCCCGTACTCGATACACCCCGGCAACACCAAGATGTATCTGGATCTGAAAGAAAGTTTCTGGTGGACAGGATTGAAGAAAGACATTGCCGAGTTCGTAGCAATATGCGATGTTTGTCAGCGAGTAAAAGCCGAGCATCAGAAGCCAGCAGGTTTGCTCCAACCTCTGCCGATACCCGAGTGGAAATGGGAAAAGCTTGGTATGGACTTCATCACACGATTACCTCGGACCCGTTCTGGCTATGATTCTATTTGGGTTGTGGTCGATCGTTTGACCAATGTAGCTCACTTCATTCCGGTGAAGACTACTTACACGAGTGCCAAGCTGGCCAAGATATATATGACGAGGATCGTATGTCTGCATGGAGTACCAAAGAGCATTGTGTACGATAGAGGGACTTAGTTCACATCAAAATTTTGGCACCAACTGCATGAAACCTTGGGAACGAGATTGGAGTTCAGTACAGCTTTTCACCCACAGACAGATGGACAGACCGAGAGAGTTAATCAGATTCTGGAGGACATGTTGAGAGCTTGCGCACTAGACTATGGGTCTAGTTGGGATGACAATTTACCTTATGCCGAGTTCTCATACAACAACAGCTACCAGACCAGTCTGAAGATGGCCCCTTTCGAAGCTCTATACGGAAGGAGGTGCAGAACACCGTTGTTGTGGGATGGGGTTGGAGACCGACAACTTTTTGGTCCCGACCTTATCCGAGATTCTGAAGATAAGGTCAAACTAATTCGTGACCGACTCAAGATAGCTCAGTCCAGGCAGAAGAGTTATGCTGACAGCAAACGCAAGGAAGTAACGTACGAAGTGGGAGACCGAGCATATCTTCGGGTGTCTCCACTTCGAGGAATCAAGAGATTCGGTGTGAAAGGAAAATTAGCACCTCATTTCATTGACCCCTACAAAATTGTTGAACGTAGAGGCGAAGTTGCATACAAACTGGAACTGCCGGAAGGATTATCCGGAGTTCATGATGTCTTCCATGTTTCCCAGTGGAAGAAATGCCACGCTGAGATGGCCGATGTTCCGTTGAGAGATACAGTGCCCCTAGAGGCCATACAGGTTGACAGTGATCTAACGTATGAGGAGAAACCCGTCAGGATTCTCGAGACTGCCAACAGAATTACCCGCAGCAAGATCATCAAGTTCTGCAAGGTGTTGTGGAGCCACCACACCGAGGAAGAAGCCACCTGGGAACGAGAAGAGGATCTTCGTCGAGACCACCCGCACCTGTTTTCTAGCCAACCCGAATCTCGAGGGCGAGATTCATCTTAAGGTGGGTAGGTTTGTAACATCCCAATTTTCCTAATTGGGAATGTTTTACATTGTAGCTAAGAATCTATGCATATTGATTGAAATAAATTTAGCACTTGAATTCCTTCGTCTTTTTGATTTGCATTTCCATCTTTTTCCTCGCACGAAAAGCCCGGGGAGATACTCTCTTGCACACAAGAGAGAGAGCGGAGGAAAATGACCCTCCAAAGTGCGGGCAATTTCTGAAATGTTGGAGCCAAGAAAATACAAAGATCATTTGCAAAAAATGATTGCAAAAAGAAATAAAGCAAATTTGGGAATTTCTGAAAAAAACATTTTTTAAAAGTTTTTATTTTTGCTTTGGAAAAATGTTATTCGGGTAGAGAATATTTTTCTGATTTTTATGGTATATAATACCCTATATTAAATATTTTGATTTATTTCCTTTTTTTCGCTTTTGATTTTCTGTTTCGGAAAAGATTTAAAAATAGGAAGTTCTTTTTTTTTGGAAGCCGTCGCCCCGAGCGCCTAATAGGCCATGGGCCGATCCCCAGCCGCCAGGAACCGAATCCCTTAGGATTCGGCCGACCTTTCCTTCCCAGCCCCCCTCTCTCTCACTGCCCGACGGGCCCCACCGACCGACTCCCTCCACCCCTCGGTCATCTCCCTCCTCTCCTTTCCAAAACGCAGCCCGAGCCCAAGCCGAGCCCCAGGAACTCGGAATCCTCCCCGATCCCTTCTCCTCTTTCCTTCCCCACTCCCCTCCCCAGCCTATAAGTACTCCCTAGCCCCGCCGCACCCCGTTCCCACCCTGACCACGACGAGCCGCCGCCCGAGCCATCCCCTGCCGCAGCCCACCGGAACCGAGCTCCTGCAGCCTTCGGCCACCTCTGGGAGCGCCACCCCGAGCCGCTCCCCGCTCCGCCCGACGCCCCCCTTCGGTGGAGGACCACCGTCGCCACCTCCCCGTCTCTCCACCGCCCCCCGGAGCCCCTCCCCCTCGCCGGCGACGCCACCCTCGCTGGAGTATCCCCCACTGCCGGTGAGACTCTCTTTTCTCTCTGTTGTTTCTTCTTTCTCTTTTAGCAGCCCTTAGATCTTTATTCAATGGTTTAGATTAGTTCTTAGAATACCCCTTCGGTTTAGAGTAGAAAACCGTCTGTTTTATTTCACTTATTCATTTAGCCAGCAAGTTTTTGTTAGCCTCGGCCGTTTGCTCCTAACCTTGCAACAAACACCCCCGCAGCCTATCACAGCACGCCACATATACCCCCTGTTAGTTAGCTAGTTAGCCTCATTTTTTTTCTGTCTAATTGCAAAAACAGAAAAGTTTCTGTTTTTTTGGCCATACCTTTTGATCCCGAAGTCCAATGATATTGATTCTTGTTCCAGTAGACTCCAATTTTTCTGTAGTTTTTAAAAACATATAATTTGTCTATGTTTGAAATTTTCAAATATAAGTTAGATCAGATTTAGTTTAAACCTTGATTTGCCTATTCCAGGAGTTTAAGAAATGATTTTCAGTTGATTCTTTTTGCTACTGCTTCCTAGTGATCAAATCTTATTGTGGTAGAAGTTTCAAAAATTTTAAAGTATTTTTACTGGTGTTTTCAACAGAAACAAGTTTCTGCCTTAATAACGAGTGTTGAATTCTTTTACTTAGGCTTTAGCAAATCCTTACTTGTGATGTATTTTTTTACTTGTTGTTTGATTGAAGTGCTTATGGTGTGTTTTGTGTTTGTATCGGTAGATCATCCGGAGTGCGAAGCGTGTTACTTAGAAGCGCTCCAGCAAGACAACTATCATCAAGGAAGTCATTTTGATCATGTTATTTTTCCTATGTTTTTGATGCATGGTAGATCACCCTTCTTTGCCCAATTGCATGCTGCCTAGGTACTTGGAAACTTTAGTATAAGTTGTAGTATCATGTGGTAGGCACACAACAACCCCGATACTTGGCCCCGGGACGACAATTTCTTAATGCTATGCTTGAGTAGACGGGTTTTCGGTTGAGTGTATATCACGAGTGATGCGAGGTTGATTAAATAATCAAGACCGACTAAGACAAGATTTTCAAGACCTCGGACGCAATGCAACTCTGGGTGAAGGACGGTTGATCGGCTCCCTGGAGAAACCAGTGGATGCCCGGGATGCTGGAGAGGCCATGACATCCTGCGGAAAGCTTCACCCAGGCTCGAAGAGACGGACGGAGACTTCAAGACTCAAGGCTTACCTGCAAAGCCACAAGTCATTATGGGCTCTGGCTTGGTTGGACAACGCGGCGACTCTGCACAGGCGATGCTAGCAGATGCAGAAGAATGGTAGGAATGGATGGGCACCGACAGGGATTCGGAGGGACCCGTTGAAAGACCATGTTTTGATCATCCGGTCTTCAAACACCCTGAAGTGCGAGGACAAACCCGGAGGCGATCAAATCTTGTGGGGAACATTTGCAAAACTCTGCAGAGTGCCCAACCTAATCGATTAGCCGTGTCCACGGTCATGGACAACTTGAGCCGAAGGCATTGAATTTCCCCTGAACTCTCGACACAACTTAATAATGATGTGGGTGTTAACAACTATTCGGGAACGAGAATTGGTTGGCGGAACCATCTCGTTAACAACAAACAATGTAGTAATATTTTGCTTCCAACCCCTCTTGTTGTAGGATAAAACTGGCTTGATGCAAAAACTTAGCCCCACCGGCCAAATATGCATGTAGAAATAGTTGATTATTATTTTGACTCCTCTCTTTGATGACTTGCCGGCATATTCAATATGCTGACCTACACGGCTGCAACGTATCATGTTGCAGAGTACTTTTCCGACCAGGAGTGAGGCTACGATCTACGCTCGGCGACATGCCCTTGGAGTCGGATGGACTCGTCTACCTGATGCTTCCGCTAGTCTTCGTTAGATATCTCATGAGATGGCCTTCAGCCACTTTATTGTAATAAAGTACTCTTTATGAGATTTCGATTAATAAAGCTGTGTGAATGAACTCTTGAATATATACATTATGTACTGAGTGTGTACCAACATGATCTTGGGATGGTACGGAAACACCACAGGCTTGACTTGTCTTGAGTCGGGTCGCTACAGTCACCATGTCTCAAGATACTACTAAGTTGTGTGACTTCTCAAATACTAATAGCCATGATTTTATTAGTACTCCTATACCACCCACCACTAGTGCGGATGCTTTTGATATTGTTGCATTATTGATTCTTGTCATGAAAGAGCAATTTTTGAGAAGTCCTAATGAGGATCCCGCTTGACATCTCCATACCTTTGTTGAACTTTGTGATATGAAAAATAAAAAGGACATGGTAATGATATTGTGAAATTAAAATTATTTCTTTTTCACTAAGAGAGAAAGCTAAAGCTTGGTTTTCATCTTTACCACGTAATAGTATTGGAACATGGGATAAGTGTAAAGATGCTTTTATTGCCAAGTATTTTCCTCCTGCTAAGATCATCTCCCTTAGAAATCAAATAATGAATTTTAAACAGCAAGATCATTAACATGTTGCACAAGCTTGGGAGACTATGAAATTGATGATAAGAAATTGTCGTACAACTGAGTGAGATGGTACTTGTGCTTTTTCAAACTATATGTCAAAGCACAGGGCCACAAGTTCTCATCAAAGAATTTTCCTCTAATTGTTTACTGAAATTAGATGCAAGATGCCTCATGCATTCCCAGTGCTCTACACCTGGGAACACAATTGATATAGCTGACTCAAGTCCCTTGCAGGCATCAGTGTGAATAACCAGTCCTTCTGGGTGCCCTATTAGGTTTTTTAAGTTATGGAAAAACCAGGTCCAACTCTCAATGTTCTCTGTCTCTAGAACTCCATATGCAACTGGAAAGATCGAGTTGCATGCATCTACAACAAAAGCACTTACAAGCTGACCTTTAAACCTTCCATTTAATGTTGTTGCATCTACTGCTAGATATGGCCTACAGCCAGCCAAAAATCCTTGCCAAGAGGCCTTAAATGATACAAAAACTCTCCTAAAGCACTCTTTGTACCTTTTTTGTCCATTGAGTTTAAAATCTACTATGTGTCTGTCAATATTAACCACACTACCAGGAGATGCTTTTTCTACTTCAACTTTGAAAGTATACAATAGTTGGAATGAATCATACCACTTACCATAGATGTTGTCCAAAGCCATTTGCTTGCCATAAAAAGCTCTCATGTAAGGCAGATGCACCCCATACTTTTTCTTCAAATCAGTTTGCAGAGTTGACACTGAAATATTTGAATTCTCCCTGACCCAGTTCTTGAGAGCATATGACACCCACCTACTCTTTGCAGACCTCAGCCTTTGCCTCAAGGTAACACTTGGGCAATTGTGACATGTCTTGTTCACTTTGACGTGCAGGCAACAACAGTTAAGGGACTGAAATATTAGGAATGCACAGTTAAGACAATTTACTAGCAACACTATCACCTTTTATAATTTTGAACAATTTATAAGCACAATGAACAGTTAATATACCTAAAAAAGTGTGCTATTTCTCATTCTAGAGGCATGCATCCTCCACTTACACCTTTTATAAGCACAATGAACAGTTAATCTACCAGGTTCACTCTTGTCAATTACAAATTCACTCTAGGTCTTGATTGCAAAGGTGGCAAGCGCATTCCTCCAATCTATGACATCTGAAAAAATAGTTCCTTCTCCTAAAGAAGGATCATCTCTATTATACTACACTTCAGGTCTACCCTCATCATGTGTCTCAGAATATCCCATGTCCATGTCCTCCTCTCTCTCTCATCACAATCTTTCTCCTCAAATTGGGGGGGGGGGTGGAATGAAATCTTCACCATCCTCATTGGGTGGTTTCCTAACAACAAAATCTGGGTGCATTCTTTCATGCTCATCATTTGTGGGCACTTCATCAGGAAATTACTCTTTTATGATTGGATATGTTGTTTCTTTGCTATACTCAGGACATACTTGACTAGGCAAGTTGGCACTTGGGTTTCCTGGTTCTTGAACTGTGCTTTCAGGATCTAAAGTTGTAGGTGGTGATTTCCTTCTTTTAGAGTGACAGCTTTGAGTGTGTGAACTACCACCTGCTGCTTTCCTTCCACTGTTTTGACTGCTTCTATGTTGTGAAGAAGTAGTTGCAGATCTTTTAGCTCTCCTCTCTGTTTCTCCTCATTTCCTTTGTATGACATTAATTTCTAGCTGCACTAAGTTGCTCTCAGCATTTGTGGCAAACATTAGTCCTAGCTCATCATCATTTTGAACTGGCACCAAGATAGTATTCTGCATGTCCAGCTCTGTACCGGCTATTTATCACTAATAGCACCTCTAAATTGGACAAATGTCGATTCTTTGTCCACCACAAATGTAAATGTGAAGCTTGTACCGGCTCCTTTGGTGCCACCATTGCCTATCACAGTGGTCTCCATACTATAGTTGAGACCAAAATCTCTCTCTAGTTTCATCCTACGATATTTGTAATAAAATACCATTACAAGCTAGCAGTAACCACTAAGAGCGCATCAAATCGGTGGAAATATACCTACAGTAGCAGAGAAAAGACCTAGGTCAAGATTAATAGAAACTTACCCCACTCGAATCTGCATTCCCGATATCCGTGTCATCTTCGAAGATGCTTCTTTGGCACCAGCGTTCGCCATCTTCTTTTGAGGATGCAATCTCTGGTGGCCACCTCCTCTAGTGCCGTAGCATAGGGATAAGATGTGCTGGATAATCAACTCCACTCCCACCTCATCTCGACGCCCGCACTCCTATAGATCCGTCGTCGATGAAGAGATTTGGGGCGAGCTAGGTTTAGGGTTTCGGTCGCCAAGAGGGGAACAAGAGGAGAGATTCATCGCGAGTGGGGAGAGAGTGAGAGGGTGGATAGTGTTTGAGACGGACCCACATGTAAGAAGCAGGGGCTAATATGTCCAACTGACGCCCGGTTACCGGTCAAACACCCTTGACCTGACAGAAACGTCACGGAGGGGGATTTCTATTAGGGCAACAGTCGGGAGAGGGGTATTTTTTGAGCATACTCGAAAATTAGGGGCAAATGTCAGGTGGTGGCTCAAGTTATGGAGAAAATGTAATTGTCCCAAGAAGATTACTATAAGTTGTGGAATCGCAAAGCATGTGCAATTCAGTTATCGGTGTCCTAGAGTGTTCAATAACTCAGAACACGAGGAAAACTGAAAACAGTGAAACATCATAGCTGGGGAGGAACTCATAAAAAGTTATATAGCTCCCTGATATTCTCGAGATACCACGGGTAATACTCAGAGGCAGATCTGAATAGAGGCTAGACTAGTGTATTGATCTGTGTAAGACAAGCACTTTAACTCGTCTGAAAATGAAATCAAGGTAGGACAACATGGTCGGAACCACGATTGCAAAGTAGCAAATCATATATACAAGATCAAATCATACAATGAAAGATTATTGATACGAGAAGCTTCTATGATAGGATTAATGTCGTTTCCATGGGTGTGAACACAAATTTCAAGGTCGACTCCCACTTCATCAATGCATCACCTACCATTTACTCCTCGCCTTTGATGAGGTTGTAGCTTTGAAGGATTATCTGGCAAAACAATAGAAGCGTAAGACTCATGAGAACTCTTGGGATAACATGGATTTAGGAACGCATAGGTTTAACTCATCGAGGCATCTTAGGAACATATACCACAAACTTCAAGAGTAATTAACACATGCTTGAACAGCATGGCTGACAAAAGCATAGGATACAACTTATCAAAGGGAGAAGACATAGTTTACCAATGGCGTCATGTATCACCGGAGGAATATCACGAGAATTTTTGAATGTAAAGGATGTCGTTGGATAATAACCCAACAATGGGTCTGACGGTCCACAAAAGACATCATGTGAGTATCGGTACTCAATCATAGGGAGATATAATGCAAGGCATCAGATTATAGAACATCTGAAAAATATCGATACTGAAGTACCAACGGAATTTATGATTTCCAGGTTGGTGTATCAGATTCACATGCTCCGATCAAATACAAGTAAGCTGAATGGACTTAGATGGACAATCAATCAAGGTTCATTTGTCAAGAACCAGATCCTGTATGGAAGGATGTGTGAGCCAGAAAGCTAATTTATGAGTATCAACAGATGATTGTGTGCATTCACACAATTGTTGAATCAATAAGATCAAAGAAAAATCACAAAGGATTTTAATGAATGTTGCTAGACATATGGGTTTAACCATAATGCAAGCACGTGAGAAAGGTCAGGAACAATAGGCTACAGAGGATTTCGAAAGATCGAATAGTAATTCGAGGGACTTGCAAAACCCATGCCAAGTGAGGACGAACAAATCCCCGGTAAGATAATTTGGTGTACCTTGTATAACAAGAGCAACTAGAAAGAAAATATGAACGACATTTGTATGTAGTCATCCATAGGGGTTGACGGAGGAAGGGAAATCAGAAAAGCGATGAGCACAAGTTCTCGAGAGAACATCGGAGAGTATCTTTGGATTCTTCTGACGAAGCAAGCCATCGTCTGGGATGAGGGGCTCTCTGGGAGGAAGTATTTACGACAACCTAGAGTTAGAGTTAGCAAAATTCTTTACCCGAAAGAGAAGAGAGATCAAAACCCACAGTATAGAGGAGGAGTAAAAGATACTAATCCCACCTGATTGAGATGTGGGCCCGTAAGCCACACAACAATGTTCGTAAAGTTTTTCAAGTACTAGACTCAACTTCGGCCAAGGAGTTTGAAAGGGGGATACCTACAGGCAGTTGGCTCTGATACCAACTTTTGACGCCCTCGATTTGATCGTACGCTAATCATACACACAAATATGTGCGACCAAGCTCAAGGACTCACGGGAAGATATCACAACACAACTCTAGACACAAATAAAAACATACAAGCTTCATATTAAAAGCCAGGGGCCTCAAGGGATAGAATACAGAAGTTTGAGAAACACACGAGTCAGCGAAAGTAACAAATATATGAGTACGGACATAAAACAAGGAGATGCCTTAGAGAAGGCTAGCACAAATGGTACATCGATCGAACGAGACGAGGCCTCTTGCTGGTGATACATCCAAACGTATCTATAATTTCCGCTTGTTCTGTGATCTTTTGGGTGACATTGTTATTTGTTTTGCTACACTTTTATATCATTTTACACATATTTGGATTAACCTACTAACTTAGTGCACCCAGTGCCAGTTTCTGTCTGCTGATGTCTATTTTGCAGGGGCTTTTACCCAATTTTCCGAAGCCTGAAAAAAATCCAGAACAAATATACAAAAAAATCAGCGAAACAGAAGCTTCCGGATCACCTAAGATGGGCCAGAGGGGGGCCAGGGGCCTCCGAGGCGGCCTGCTAGCGCGGCCAGGCCCTAGGCCGCGCCAGGAGGTCGCCTGGGTGGGTCCAACCTCCTTCGGTGCCCTCCTTTGGCCTATATTTAGAGTCCCGACAAGAAACCCTCGCAGACTTTCTGGAATCGCGAATTTCTCCATCGTTCCGCCGCCGCACCGCTTCCGAGATCGGGAGCATCAGGAGACCTCTTCCCAGCACCCTCCCGAAGGGAGGATTGACCTCCGGGAGCTTCTACATCGCCATGGACGCTTCCCGGACGTTTCGTGAGTTGTCCTCCTTGGACCATGAGTCCATGACCAGTAGCTATGTGATGTCTTCTCTCCAATCTTGTGCTTTAATGGTTAGTCCTTGTGAGCTGCCCTACATGATCAAGGCATCTATGTAATTCTCTTGCTATTGCTATGCTCGGTTTGATGGGATCCGATGGATTATGAGATTATGTTCAGATTGTTATGAGTTATGTATTTGATTATCCTTTTATATTATGTTCCTTAGTGATTCATGCATGTTCTCCGTTGCTATTTATTGCTTTGGCCAAGTAGTAGATTGTAACTCCAAGAGGGAGCGGTATGCATCATTGTGGGTTCATGCCCCTCGATGTCTAGCTTGAGTGACAGAAACATGAGACTAGGGGGTGTGCTTGTTGCCACCAGGAAGAAAACAACGGTGCTTGTGACCACGGTTGCAAGGATTGTTTACCTTACGCATAGTTCATTAATGCAGTTGTCCGTTGCTTTGAGTTTACACTTTGGGTGGGGCTCGCAACTTTATACCGGAGAGATGTTCTCGATAGATATCTCAAGGTGGATGATTAGTAAGTAGATGATGATGAATAAACGGTCTACTTGTCTTGGCGTACTGCCCATTACTATTAAACCTCTAACTATCAAGTAGCATAATTAGCATTGCAGTGCGATCATAATTCTGCCAATTGACCAACTGTGATTTGTTTACCCAAGCATAGTTTTTTATCATCTTTTGGGAGATAGACATCACTAGTGAACATCATGTGACTCCGGTCCATAACCATCATTGTTTACACCTCCATCATTTACCGCTTTCATTTCCTTTTCTGTTGCAATCACTATTACCTTCCCGCTTGTGTTATGATCCTTTGCAAACTACAAGGCCGGAGAGATTGACAACCTCTCTGTACTTGTTAGGAGCAAAGTTATTTGTTGTGTGTGCAGGTCCATGTCTTCTGCTAGCGCCAGGGTGGAAGACACCTACTAGTTGAGCCTAGGAGTCCTCTTGGTTCGATAAACCTTACAGTCTCCGTGTAAGGGAAATCTTTTGCTAACTACATCTCCACCTTCCACTTGGGGTAACCAACGAGGGGCGAGAAGTATATCCATCAACTCGTCATCAAGCAAATTTATGGCGCCGTTGCCGGGGACTCCAGTCTTCAAGATAGGGGAGTTGCACACTGTCTTTTACCTTTGCTTTTTAGTCTTGTTAGTTTTCTTTCTAGTTTTTGCTTTAAAGTCTTATACCAAAAACCACAAAAAAATTAGTTGCTTTGTTCTTGCTTGTTGTTGCTCTATGGGTTCCACTGAAAACACCAAGTTGTGTGACTTCACTAGTCACAACAACAATGACTTTATCTGCACACCTATTGCTGCTCCCGCCATTAGAGCCACGTCCTATGAGATTAAACCTGCTTTGCTGAACCTAGTTATGAAAGATCAATTCTCCAGTGTTGGAGATGATGATGCTTTGCACTTGAACAATTTCGTTGAGCTCTGTGATATGCAAAAATATAAAGAAGTGGATGGTGATATTGTTAAACTTAAGCTTTTTCCTTTCTCCTTGAGAGGAGGAGCTAAAGTGTGGCTTCAATCTTCGCCTAGGAATAGCATAGACTCTTGGGATAAGTGCAAAGATGCTTTTATTGGGAAGTATTACCCGCCTGCTAAGATTATCCAGTTGAGGAGTAACATTATGAATTTTAGGCAATTGGATAATGAGAATGTTGCTCGAGATTTGGAATGTATGAAATCTCTTGTCAAGAATTGCCCTACACATGGTTTGACTACTTGGATGGTTATCCAAACTTTTTATGCAGGATTGAACTTTACCTCGCGGAATCTGTTAGACTCGGCCGCGGGAGGAACCTTTATGTCAACTACACTTGGTGCTGCCACAAATCTATTGGATGAGATGATGAAAAATTATTCTCAATGGCACACCAAGAGAGCTCCAACAGGTAGGAAGGTAAACTCTGTTGAGGAGATCTCCTCCCTTAATGATAAGGTTGACATGATCATGACTCTACTTACTAAGCAACCTCCTATTGATCCTCATGATGTTCCTTTAAATTCTTTGGTTCCTCAAGAAAGAGAGCAAGTTGATGTCAATTTTATTTCTAGGAACAACTTCAATAATAATGCCTATAGGAGTAATTTTGGTAGAAATCCTAGACCGTTCCCATCCAACAACTATGGGAACAATAACAATTATCCTAGCACCAAAAACCCCACTTCTGAATTAGAGAGCATGCTTAAAGATTTTATCACCTCGGAAAGCCTTCAACGAGAGTGTAGAAGAGAAACTAGAGAAACTAGATAGTCTCTCTTTGAAGGTGGACAACATAGCTCATGATGTAGAGATGCTTAAAATTAGAACTTCCCCACTTGAGGAAAGGAACACCACACCCATGAATGCTATCCAAGTCCAAATTAATGAGAACATAAGAATGCTAGACAAACTTAAAGAGAGATGGGCTAGAGAAAAGGAAGAGGAAGAGAGAATTAAGAGCCTTCCTACACACACTACCATTGCTACTATAAAAGTTGTTGAGGACCTCGAATCTTTTAGCACCCATCGCACTCCTAGTCCCAATGGACCTATTAATGGTGATGCTAATACCTCAACTATAGGACACGAAGGTCCTATGAATTTAGAGACTACCAAAAGAATGAGCTTAGATGACAACTACCACTTTAATTAATGGTAGTAATCTTGATTTTGACAATTGTAGTCTCTCCGAAGTTATCACCTTTTTGCAAATGATGGCTAAAGACCCCCCACACTAGTACACTCAGTATTTCCTTCACCGAGCATATTACCAATGCTCTTATCAAAGCTAGGGAGGATAAGCTCAAGCTAGAGACTTCTATTCCTAGGAAACTAGAAGATGGTTGGGATCCTATGGTCAAAATTAAATTGAATAATATATCTTGCTTTGCTTTGTGTGATGTTGCAGCTAGTGCTTCCGTTATGCCCAAAAGAATGTATGATATGCTTGATTGGAAACCTTATGATCCATGTTCTTTTGGTGTTCGTCTTGTTGATTCTTCCATAAAGAAACCTTTAGTGATAATTGATGATGTTCTTATTATTGTCAATGATAATTATGTGCCCGTTGATTTTCTTATTATGGACATTGAATGTGATCCTTCATTTCCAATTATTTTGGGACGTCCTTTTCTCCACATCGTTGGTGCTATCATTGACATGAAAGAGGGAATTATTAAATTCAAATTTCCTCTTAAAAAGGGAATGGGACACTTCCCTAGAAACAAGATTAAGTTACGTTATGAGTCCGTTACTCGGGCAAGTTATTCTTTTGGAGTTGATAACACTTGATCTTCTTGCATTATGCCTAGCTCAAAGGCATAAAAGAAAGCTCTTGTTGGAAGGCAACCCAATTTGTTTTTACTTTCTATTTTAATGGTCATGATGCTTGTTACTACTGTAGAACATCATTGTATATTTATTTTTAAGCTTTGTGCCAAGTTATAGCCTCCGATAGCAAGAAAGTTCAAAAATTGTGACATGTTGTCCAGAAACAGATTATGTCTGCTTGACGGAACAATTCGCCAAAAATCACTAGATCATTTTTTGATCTGAATTGTTTTTACAGCAAGTTCTATATAATTGTCTTTCTCGCATCTGTTCTGAGTTTTTTGATTTGAGTTGCAGAAGTGCCCCAAATAAATTATTTACTACCTGTTGTTCTGTTTTTCACAGATTGTGCCATGTTTAGTGTTTCCATTGGCTTGCGAATCCTAAGCTTGGTTTTTATTTGCGAAAATCTTTTGGCAATCATGAGAAGCAGTATATTTTCATGAAAAACTTTATGTCCAGCAGTTAATGAATTATTTTATTAAGGGAACTAACCACTCTAATCAGCTTGTGATGAGTTTCGTATGAAGGGAGTTTTCAAGTATGCGATGGGAGAGATGATGAAAGAAGATACAGGAGTTTCAAGCACTCAAGCTTGGGGATGACCCCATGCACCCCAAGAAATATTCAAGGAGACTCAAGTGTCTAAGCTTGGGGATGCCCCCCTCCATCCCCTTCTCTATCAACAATCATCAGTTCATCCATCTCCATGCTATATTTTTATCACTTTATATGATATGTGCAATGCTTGGAGCGCCTTGCTATTTACTTTTTAGTTTGTTTTAGTTTTGCTTGTTGTTCATAACAAGTAGGAACCTAGCCTACCTTGTTTGGGAGAGATACACGCTCCATTCCACTCTAGAACACAACATAGGTTTTCATGCTTATCTTTTTTGTGTGTTCTTCATCTTTTGGTAGTTACTGTCATGCTTAGCTCTTAGTTTTCATGCTTATCTTTTTAAGAGCTATTATTTAGGTTGCTTCTGGAACTCTCTGGAGTTATCATGCTTATCTTGTTTAGAGAGTTGGCTCATTGCACTGAGTTGTGTGTCTTGCATGAGTAGGTAACTGAGGTTGCTATTTAAGTATAGTCATAACCTGCAATAAATTTGAGGTATTGATTTGAGTAATGTTTGGACTATTGGTGCCAAAGAGCTTGAGCCTATTAGTGATAGGTGTCGTATTTTGGGAAATCCGTGTGTTTTTTAAAAACTAAAAATTAGTTGTGAACTCTAGCTACTAAATTGATCGCTAACCTCTGGAGGGGTTGGAATATATAGAGTACCCCCACGTTACCATGAGTCGAGGATGCGCAAGGATAACCAAACCCCCAAACACTCCTCCTCTGGGTATTTGTCTCTTTGTGAATCTCCTAACTAGATAGAGAGTTACCGATAATAATTAAGCGTATGAGTTCTTCGGACTAATGTGAGTATTCAATTGTTGGCACTTCCACCATCCATATTTTGCTAGCCTCTTCGGTATCGTGCATTGCCTTTTCTCACATTGAGAGTTGGTGCAAACTCCGCCGGTGCATCCAAACCCATGACATGATACGCTCTGTCATACATAAGCCTCATTATATCTTTCTTCAAAACAATCACCATACCTACCTATTAAGGCATTTCCATAGCCTTTCCGAGATACATTGCCATGCAAGATCCACCATCTCATGACTTGATCTTCATGTCATACATGCTTTTGCTTCATCATAGAGCCGCATGCTAGTTGAGCCTTGCCCTTATTACTACTACATGGAGCGCTAGTATCATTGCATATCCTGCTACACTAGCAGAGGCATACATTTGCATACATCATGATAGTTTTCACTTGTCTTTATGTTGAGTACTTCTTATAAAGTGTGATGATTTTTCTTTTTATTCATGTAAAACATAGAGTGTTGCCCTTAAGAAAGGAAAATATCCCAAAGTGGACAAAAAAAGATCCCAAAGAGGACAAATGAGAGATAAAAAGAAAGAGCCAAAGAGGCCACAAAATAAAAGAAAAAAGAAAAAGAAATAAAAAGAGAGAAGGGGGCAACACTACTATTCCTTTGAAAGATCCACACTCGTACTCCATTGCTATATTGGTACTACGTAGAGATTATCATTCATGCATAACTATGTGGGGATCCTTACACTATAGAACTTGGTTTGCATATTCCAATGACGAGCCTCCTCAAATCAGCTCTAGGTCTTCATGAGCAAACGAGTTGGATGCACCCCCACTAGTTCCATTGGAGAGCTTACCTGAGCTCATATGTGCATCCGTTACATGGCAATCCCTACTCCTCACATCATATCTATCATTTGGCTTTCTCTCGCCTATGGTTGTCCTCATTGATGTGAGACTTTCACACCTTTTTGTCTTCCTTCCACATCATTATTCTATTTTCCATCCTAAGTGCCAACATATCTTGCTTACGCTCATCCATTGCATGAGTGCTCAAAGTCGAAAGGGAGAGGATCATTTTGACTTGTGCCTGACTAGTGGTCTGGGGATGAGTCAAAATAAGATGCCGAAGGAGACTAAGTGTGAGGTTTAGTAGATTGAGTTCTCAAATAAAAAATATGTATTTTATGATCTCAACTCAAATCCCACTTCTTGCACGCAAACACCATTTGGATACATTCGAGTCACGGACAGCGAGAGCTCTTGCACCTTTATGTTCATACTTTGCTAAATTCAATACTAGATATAGACTCTTGCTTGTTATTGTCTTGACTTGAATTGCATATTTCATTTGCTTTACTTTGAAGTTCTTATGTGTGTGTTAGCATGTAACCACAGAAATTATTGTGTTATCATTTATTTACTCGAGGACGAGCAGAAATTAAGCTTGGGGATGTTGATACGTCCCAAACGTATATATAATTTCGGCTTATTCCATGATCTTTTGGGTGACATTGATATATGTTTTGCTACACTTTTATATAATTTTACACATATTTGGACTAACCTACTAACTCAGTGCACCCAGTGCCAGTTTCTGTCTGCTGATGTCTATTTTGCAGGGGCTTTTAGCCAATTTCCCGAAGCCCGAAAAAATCCAGAAAAAATATATAAAACATCAGCGAAACAGAAGCTTCTGGATCATCGAAGATGGGCCACAAGGGGGCAGGGGCCTCCCAGGCGGCCTGCTGGCGCAGCCAGGCCCTAGGCCGCGCCAGGAGGTCGCTTGGGTGGGTTCCGCCTCCTGTGGTGCCCTCCTTTGGCCTATATTTAGAGTCCCGAGAGGAAACCCTCGCAGACTTTCTGGAATCGCAAATTTCTTCATTGTTCCACCGCCGCAGCGCTTCCAAGATCGGGCGCATGACCCACAAGTATAGGGGATCTATCGTAGTCCTTTCGATAAGTAAGAGTGTCGAACCCAACGAGGAGCAGAAGGATGTGACAAGTGGTTTTGAGCACAGTAATATCTGCAAGGACTGAAATTGTCAATGACAAGTAGTTGTGTGGTGAGATGATTCGTAGCAAGTAGCAAGTAACAAAAGTAACAACTGTGCAGCAAAGTGACCCAATCCCTTTTGTAGCAAGGGACAAGCCTGGACAAAGTCTTATAGGAGGTAAAACGCTCCCGAGGACACATGGGAATTTCTGTCAAGCTAGTTTTCATCATGTTCATATGATTCGCGTTCGTTACTTTGATAGTTTGATATGTGGGTGGACCGGCGCTTGGGTATTGCCCTTACTTGGACAAGCATCCCACTTATGATTAACCCCTCTCGCAAGCATCCACAACTACGAAAGAAGAATTAATACAAAGTCTAACCATAGCATTAAACTAGTGGATCCAAATCAGCCCCTTACGAAGCAACGCATAAACTAGGGTTTAAGCTTCTGTCACTCTATTAACCCATCATCTACTTACTACTTCCCAATGCCTTCCTCTAGGCCCAAATAATGGTGAGGTGTTATGTAGTCGACGTTCACATAGCACCACTAGAGGAAAAACAACATACAACACATCAAAATTCATGACCAGAGAGATAATGAATAGCATCAAGGATCTGAACATATAATCTTCCACCAAGAAATCCAACTAGCATCAACTACGAAGAGTAATTAACACTACTAGCAACCTTACAAGTACCAATCGGAGTCGCGGGACGGAGATTGGTTACAAGAGATGAACTAGGGTTTGGAGATGAGATGGTGCTAATGAAGTTGTTGATGGTGATGAGTCCCCTCCGATGAGAGGAGTGTTGGTGATGACGATGGCGATGATTTCCCCCTCCGGGAGGGAAGTTTCCCCGACAGGATCGTCCTGCCGGAGCTCTAGATTGTTTCTGCTCAAGTTCCGCCTCGTGGTGGCGGCGAATCCTCCGAAAAGCCTGCTCTTGATTTTTTTCTAGACCGAAACCCTTCTTGTAGCAAAAAGGGGGAGCCAAAGGGCCAAGTGGGAGCCCACAAGCTCCCTAGGCGCGGCCAGGGGTAGGCCGCGCCTAGCAGGCTTGTGGCCTCCTGCTGGCGCCCCTCTGGTACTTCTTTGGCCCAGTATTTTTAATAAATCCCAAAAAATCCTCGTTGATTTTCACAGCTTTTGGAGTTGCGCATAATAGGTATCTCAAACTTGCTCCTTTTTCAGGCCAGAATTCGAGCTGTCGTCATTCTCCCTCTTCATGTAAACCTTGAAAAATAAGAGAGAAAAGGCATAAGTATTGTATCGTGAAGTGTAATAACAGCCGAAAAAGCAATAAATATCAACATGAAAGCATGATGCAAAATGGACGTATCAACTCCCCCAAGCTTACACCTCGCTTGTCCTCAAGCGAAAGCCGAGATCCATAAATATGCCCACATGTTTAGAGAGTGAGAGGTGTCGACAAAACAAGATACGAACATGCACGCATCATGATCATTGTCAGAACATCAATACCATCGTATAATCTCTCATGCTAAAGTGACAATTCCTTCACAAAGTAGAGCATGGATCAAGAACCTTACCGAGAATTAACAACCGATAGCCTTTAGTCATTGAAGCAATTGCAATTTATCACAACATCGGAAAGAGTCGAATAAGAGCTTGTAAAGCAAATCCACATACTCAATCATCTTTTCGTTCTCTACAATTGCTACAACTCACGTGGTACTCATGAGATCAAAGTTTAAGTTGGACACAAAGAAAGATAGGGGCTTATAGTTTCGCCTCCCAACCTTTTACCTCAAGGGTAATGTCAACAATAATAATTCATGAATACTTACTTTCAAGCTGACATATGAATATAGATATTTACCAAGCATATGACGTTAGCCAAGAAAAAGGCAAAATGACGAATTGGTGTAGATCACCATGACTCTTTCAAGGGAAAAAAGTAAAGGTACAAGATAGGCCCATCGCAGAGGGGAGGAGAGGTTTGTCATGCGCTTTTGAGGTTTGGATGTGTGTCCTCTTAGTGTGGAGGAATGTCACTTCATATTGCCTCCTGTGATAAAGAACTTTATTATACATTCCGTCGCTTTTATGTCTTCCTCATCACAGGTTCGTACAAAGCTTATTTTCCACACACTAATAGATCATACATATTAGGGAGCAATTTTTATTTCTTGCACCAATGACAACTTACTTGAGGGATCTTATTCAATCCATAGGTAGGTATGGTGGACTGCAAGCACTGAAAGTAGCGGTAACAAGTGATGGTGTAGTGAGGTGAAACGTAGCAAGCGAAAAGTAACAAGTAATAAGTAGTAGCAACGGTGGAGAAAGTGGCCCAATCCCTTTTGTAGCAAGGGACAAGCCTGAACAAAGTCTTATAGGAGGAAAAACGCTTTCTAGGACACACCGGAATTTCTGTCATGCTAGTTTCATGATGTTCATATGATTCACGTTCGTTACTTTGATAGTTTGATATGTGGGTGGACCGGCGCTTGGGTACTGCCCTTACTTGGACAAGCATCCCACTTATGATTAACCTCTCTCGCAAGAATCCGCAACTACAAAAGTAGAATTAAGACAAAGTCTAACCATAGCATTAAACTAGTGGATCCAAATCAGCCCCTTACGAAGCAACGCATAGACTGGGGTTTAAGCTTCTGTCACTCCAGCAACCCATCTTCTACTTACTACTTCCCAATGCCTTCCTCTAGGCCCAAAGATGGTGAAGTGTTATGTAGTCGATGTTCACATAACACCACTAGAGGAAAAGACAACATACAACATATCAAAATACCGAACGAATATCAAATTCACATGACTATTATTAACATGACTTATCCCATGTCCTCAGGAACAAAAGTAACTACTCACAAAACATAATCATAATCATGATCAGAGGTGGAATGAATAGCATCGAGGATCTGAACGTAAACTCTTCCACCAAGTAATCCAACTAGCATCAACTACAAAGAGTAATCAACACTACTAGCAACCTTACAAGTACCAATTGGAGTCGTGAGACGAAGATTGGTTACAAGAGATGAACTAGGGATTGGAGAGGAGATGGTGCTGATGAAGATGCCTCCCCTCCGATGAGAGGAGTGTTGGTGATGACGATGGGGACGATTTACCCCTCCGGAAGGGAAGTTTCCCCGGCAGGATCGTCCTGCCGGAGCTCTAGATTGGATCTGCTCAAGTTCCGCCTCATGGCGGCGCCGAAACCACGAAAAAGCTCCCGAATGATTTTTTTTTGGACCAAAACCCTTCATATAGCAAAAGAGGGGGGCTAGTGGGCCGTTAGGGAGCCCACAAGCCCCCACTCCGCCACCAGTGGGTGGCGGTGGCAGGGCTTGTGGCGCCCTGGCAGCCCCCCTCCGGTACTTGTTTCGCCCAGTATTTTTTATATAATCCCAAAAAAATCCATGTAACTTTTCAGGGCATTTGGAGATGTGCAGAATAGTGGACTAAGATTTTCTCCTTTTCCAGTCCAAAATTCCAGCTGCCTGAATTCTCCCTCTTGAAATAAACCTTGCAAAATAAGAGAGAAAAGGCATAAATATGGTACCACAAGTAATATTACAGCCCATAAAGCAATAAATATCAACATGAAAGCATGATGCAAAATGGACGTATCAACTCCCCCAAGCTTAAACCTCGCTTGTCCTCAAGCGAAAACCAAGTTCCATAAACATGTCCACATGTTGAGGGACGAAGGTGTCGATAAAACATAATACAGACATGAGGGCATCATGATCACACATAGAACAGCAATACATCATAAAGATTCTTATGGGAAAGTAACAATTCCTTCACAAAGCAAAGCATGAAGCAAAAACCTTACCGAGAAGTAACCAACAATAATCCAAAGTCATTGAAGCAATTGCAATTTATCACAACATCAGAAAGAGTCAAATAAGAGCTTGTAAGGCAAACCCACATACTCAATCATCTTTTTTTCCACAGTTGTTACAACTAACATGGTACTCATGGTGTCGAAGGTTCAGCTGGACACAGAGGAAGATATGGGCTTATAGTTTTGGCTCCCAACGATTTACCTCAAGGGTAAAGTCAACAACAATAAAGCATAAGTACTCAACTCCAAGTTGATATATGAATATAGATCTTTCCCAAGCATGTGACGGTAGCCAAGACAAAGGCAAAAATAGGGAATTGGTGAAGATCACCATGACTCTTACAAGGGCAAAAAGTAATGGTGCAAGATAGGCCCTTCGCAGAGGGAAGCAGAGGTTGTCATGCGCTTTTGAGGTTTGAATGCGTGTCCTCTTAGTGCGGAGGAACGTCACTTTATATTGCCTCCTGTGATAAAGAACTTTATTATGCAGTCTGTCGCTTTTATGTCTTCCTCATCACAGGTTCGTACGAAACTTATTTTCCACACACTAATAGATCATACATATTAGAGAGCAATTTTTATTTCTTGCACCGATGACAACTTACTTGAAGGATCTTATTAAATCCATAGGTAGGTATGGTGGACTCTCATGGCAAAACTGGTTGGAGGTTTATGGATGCACAAGTAGTATCTCTACTTGGTGTGGGAGTTTAGGCTAATATGAGGTGGAAGCAATCATCACATGCTAAGGGATGTCTAATCATATAACATTGTTTGGAACCAAGCAAACACAATTCATTATGTTGTCTTCCTTGTCCAACATCTACTCCTAAGCGTGTAATAGTTTGGTGAGTGCTCACAATTGTAAAAAGTGTCTAAGATGATATATTTATATGTGAACCTCTCTTTCCTTATTACTTCTTATTAATTGCAACAATGACTAGTGTCTATGTTGATTTATTCTCAACAAGTTTCAATCATCATACGTGTCATAAGTGAAGCTATCACTTTCCATAAGATCGTCTCATCATCATTCATGCTATTGTTCTTTTCATACTTTTGACCATGGCACAAAGCAAAGCCCTTGACTAATAAACTCTTCATTATATAGCTCGTAAGCTCGATTACATCGGGGGAGAGAGAAAAGAAAAAGACTCAAACTAAAAACTAAAGACTTATTCCTCTAAGAGAAGAAATAAAGCTGAAAAGGAAAGAACTAAAACAAAGGTAAAAGCAAAAGATATAAAGGTGATACGATACCAGGGCAACTCCCCCAAGCTTGGCAGAAGCCAAGGGGAGTGCCCATACCAATGCATAGTTGTCTTCCTTCGGTAGTGATGGTGGTGTTGTTGTCGCCTTTGATTCCAAGAGAGCTATCAATCTTTGATTTATACCTTTGAGATCTGTGACATGGTTTTCCAGCAAAACAACTTCACGAGAAAGGGAAATATTGCGAGCACCAGTTGTTTCGCAAAACCTCAAGAGTTCAATCAAGGATGGAGATAGCACGTGGAGGAAGGGTTGGAGAAAATCTACTCCTTCAACGTCTTCAATGTTGAACATAGGTTGAACTTCCTCCCTAGCTTGGATTTTCTCCTTAGCTTGGTCCCTGGCTTCCATGAGTTCTACTCTTTTCAGATCAGCATCTACTTCCTCATGAACTTGGTGAAGATCATTCTCCACAACAGATTCCTGAGACATCTTTGCTCTAAATCTGCGGCAGACAACAAGCTCCAAACAAAAACAGAGGAAAACTACGCGATACGGAGATCAAAACCTTCGGGCAAGTATATATTGATTTTTTCTGGACCAGAAGGAGTGCTCCGTAAGAAAACAGAGTCTGGGAGGCACACTAGGTGCCCACAAGCTTTCCCTCCGCCACTAGGGGTAGGGGGCGGTGGCAGGGCTTGTGGCCGCCTCGTGCGCTCTCCGGACTGCTTTTTATTTTTCCAATTTTCCAAAAAAATCCAAAACAGAGGAAATTTCCTATTGGATAAGCATCGGAGTCCAATTTCTTACCGAAACAGATACCTCTTCGTTTTCAGGGTCTGAAACAGGTTGATAAACATCCCTTATGTACTCCTCTGGAGTTATGACATTGATGATATTGGTCTCAACATTTATGGGAGTACCAGAGATGTAATGCTTGATTCTTTGCCCATTTACCTGTCTAGGAAAATTTCCTTCCGTGTTATTGATTTTGATGGCACCGGAACGATATACTTCCTCGATAACATAAGGACCTTCCCATTTAGAGAGAAGCTTGCCTGCAAAGAATCTCAAACGAGAATTGTATAGCAAGACATAATCACCTACATTGAACTGTCGTTTCTGTATTCGTTTGTTGTGCCATCTCTTAACCTTTTCCTTGAACAACTTGGCATTCTCATATGCGTGGTCTCTCCAGTCATCTAACGAGCTGATATCAAACAACCGCTTCTCACCGGCAAGTTTGAAATCAAAGTTGAGCTCTTTGATTGCCCAATAAGCTTTGTGTTCCAGCTCAAGAGGTAAATGACAGGCCTTACCGTAAACCATTTTATACGGTGACATGCCCATGGGATTCTTATAAGCAGTCCTATAAGCCCATAGTGCATCATAAAGTTTGCTAGACCAGTTCTTTCGAGATCTATTGACGGTCTTTTGTAGGATCAATTTGATCTCTCTATTACTCAACTCCACTTGACCACTAGACTGAGGATGATAAGGAGATGCGACTCTATGGTTGACATCATACTTAGCGAGCATCTTGCGGAAAACACCATGAATGAAGTGTGAACCGCCATCAGTCATCAAATATCTAGGGACTCCAAATCTTGGGAAAATGACTTCTTTAAGCATCTTAATAGAGGTGTGGTGATCAGCATTTTTAGTGGGGATAGCTTATACCCACTTAGTAATGTAATCCACGGCAACTAAGATGTGAGTGTACCCATTGGAACTCGGGAAGGGTCCCATATAATCAAAGCCCCAGACATCAAATGGTTCAATGACAAGTGAATAGTTCATAGGCATTTCCTGACGCTTACTAATATTCCCTATTCTTTGGCATTCGTCACAAGAAAAGACAAACTTACGGGCATCCTTGAAGAGAGTGGACCAATAGAAACCTGAGTGCAATACCTTATGGGCAGTTCTATCTCCAGTGTGGTGTCCTCCGTAGGCTTCGGAATGGTACTTCTGCAAGATCTGTCCCTGTTCATGTTCCGGCACACAACGTCTAATAACACCATCTACTCCTTCCTTATAAAGGTGAGGATCATCCCAGAAGTAGTGTCTCAAATCAAAGAAGAATTTCTTCTTTTGCTGATAGGTGAAACTGGGTGGTATGTATTTGGCTACGATATAGTTTGCATAATCGGCATACCACGATGCACTATGTGAAGTGCGGATGATATTTAATTGCTCATCAGGAAAGTTGTCATCAATAGGTAGTGGGTCATCAAGGACATTCTCTAGCCTAGACAAGTTATCTGCTACAGGGTTATCAGCACCCTTTCGGTCAACAACATGCAAATCAAATTCTTGTAGCAGGAGAACCCATCTGATCAGCCTAGGCTTAGCGTCCTTCTTCTCCATAAGGTACTTAATAGCAGCATGATCAGAGTGAATAGTGACTTTGGAGTCAACTATATAAGATCTGAACTTTTCACATGCAAACACGACTGCTAAAAACTCCTTTTCCGTAGTGGCGTAGTTTCTTTGGGCACTGTCTAGAGTTTTACTAGCGTAGTGAATAACATTCAACTTCTTGTCAACTCTTTGTCCTAGAACAGCACCAACAGCATAATCACTAGCGTCACACATGATTTCAAAGGGCAAGTTCCGGTCAGGTGGTTGAACAATAGGTGCGGTTATCAAAGCCTTCTTAAGTATTTCAAAGGCTTCCTCATAATCCTCATCGAAAACAAAAGGAACATCCTTCTGCAAGAGGTTGGTAAGAGGCCTAGAAATCTTAGAGAAGTCTTTAGTGAACCTTCTATAGAAACCAGCATGACCTAGGAAACTTCGTATACCTCTGATATCTGTGGGTGAAGGCATTTTCTCAATGCATCAACCTTAGCCTTATCAACTTCAATGCCTCTCTCAGAAATTTTGTGTCCTAAGACGATACCTTCATTAACCATAAAGTGGCACTTCTCCTAATTCAAGACGAGGTTGGTATCTTCGCATCTCTATAAGACTCGATCAAGGTTGCTGAGGCAATCATCAAAGGAAGACCCGTAAATGGAGAAGTCATCCATGAAAACCTCGACAATCTTTTCACAAAAGTCAGAGAATATAGCCATCATACATCTTTGGAAGGTGGCAGGTGCATTGCATAAGCCAAAAGGCATACGTCTATAAGCAAAGGTACCGAAGGGGCAGGTGAAAGTGGTTTTCTCCTGATCAGATTTTGCAACAGGTATTTGCAAGAAACCTGAATAACCGTCTAGAAAGCAGAAGTGTGTGTGTTTTGATAGCCTTTCTAGAATTTGGTCGATGAACGACAAATGATAATGATCTTTCCTGGTTGCCTTGTTCAGTTTCCGGAAGCCTATCACCATCCTATAGCCGGTAATAATCCTTTGTGGGATTAGTTCATCCTTATCATTAGGAACGACGGTGATACCTCCCTTCTTAGGTACGCAATGTACTGGACTTACCCAATCACTATGAGCAACAGGATAAATGATTCCTGCTTCCAGAAGCTTTAATATTTCTTTTCTAACGACCTCTTTCATCTTAGGATTTAATCTCCTTTGATGATCAGCAACTGGTTTAAAGTCAGGATCAGTTTTAATCTTGTGCTGACATAGAGTAGGACTAATACCCTTAAGATCATCAAGAGTATATCCAATAGCAGCACGGTGCTTCCTCAGAGTTCTTAGTAACTTCTTCTCTTCGTGCTCTGAAAGGAGGGCACTAATAATGACAGGATATATCTCCTTCTCATCAAGATAGGCATACTTAAGAGTATCAGGCAACTATTTAAGCACGAACACAGGATCACCCTTTGGTGCGGGAGGATCCCCAAGCAGTTCAACAGGCAGATTATTCTTGAGAATAGGATATTGTTCTAAGACAATTTTATCTTTCTCATCTTCCTCCTCCATATGCATATCATTTTCATGCTCAAGCAGATATTACGCTAAAGGATCCGTAGGAGGTACGGCAATAGAGGAAAGAGCAATAATTTCATCTCTACCAGACGACTCTCTTTCATGGGGTTGTCTTCCAAACTTGGAGAAGTTAAATTCATGTGACACACCCTCGAAACTAACTGTGACGGTCTGCTTAATGCAATCAATGTGAGCATTGAGAGTGTTGAGAAAGGGTCTACCAAATATGATGGGACAAAAGCTATCTTGTGCAGTACCAAGGACGAGGAAATCAGTAGGATACTTCGTCTTACCACACAGGACTTCTACGTCTCTCACAATTCCCAGAGGGCAAATAGTATCTCTATTAGCTAGCGTAATAGTGACATCAATGGGTTCTAACTCAGCAGGTGCAATCTCATCTTTGATTTCATCATATAGAGAACGGGGTATTGCACTAACACTAGCTCCCATATCACATAAACCATGGTAACAGTAATCTCCTATCTTGACAGAAACAACGGGCAGGCCAACTACAGGTCCGTGTTTGTCTTTCGCGTGAGGTTTAGCAATTCTAGCGGAGTCCTCACAGAATTTGATAACATGCCCATCTATGTCTTCGGCTAAGAGTTCTTTGATAATAGCAACACTAGGTTCAACTCTAATCTCCTCAGGGGGTGCAAGTGGTCTAATGTAACCCCTACGTATCATAGTTGGAGCTTTAGAATAATCCTTTATCCTAGCAGGGTATGGTGGTTTCTCAGTGTAAGCACAAGGAACAACAGGATCACTAAAAGCAATGACTTTCTCCTCAACTAGATTGGTTTTGGATATGTTGCTTTCTACAGGAGGATGATATTTAAACCACTTCTCTTTGGGAAGACAACATGAGCAGCAAAAGATTCACATAGAGAAGCTACTATCTCAGAGTCAAGTCCATACTTAGCGCTAAAATCTCTAGAAGTGTTTGTCTCAACAAAAGATTTAACGCAATCAAACTGGAAATTCAGACCTGACTCCTTACCTTCCTCCAGCTCCCAATCTTCAGAGTTGTGTTTGATTCTTTCCAATAAATTCCACTTGTGATCAATATCCTTCTTCATAAAAGAACCGGTACAAGAAGTGTCAAGCATGGTACGGTCTTCATGAGAAAGCCGAGCATAAAAGTTTTGAGTGATGATTTCTCTCGAGAGCTCATGATTGGGGCATGAATATAGCATTGATTTAAACCTCCCCCAAGATTGAGCTATGCTTTCCCTGTCACGAGGCCAAAAGTTATAAATAAAGTTCCGATCACAATGTACTAAATGCATAGGATAGAACTTTTGATGAAATTCCAATGTCAACCGATTGTAGCCCCATGGTCCAGTATCCTCACATAGCCTATACCATGTCAACGCCTTATCCTTCAAAGATAAAGGAAAGACTTTCTTATTTACCTCATCCTCGGGCAAACCTGCAAGCTTAAATAAACCACAAACTTCATCTACATAGATTAGATGCAAGTCTGGATGTGAAGATCCATCTCCTGTAAAAGGATTAGCCAGCAGTTTCTCAAGCATACCCGAAGGGATTTCATAAAAGATATTTTCAGTAGGTACCTCAGGTTGAGGAACAACTCCTCGTGCTTCCGTTCGTGGTGAAGATACCCCGAACAAACTCCTCAAAGGAACAGTTTCCATAGTGACAAGTGACAATAAATTTCAGCACAGTATATAGATGTTTCCTTACCAATTTCCACTTACCAAAGGCGCTTCACTCCTCGGCAACGGCGCTAGAAAAGAGTCTTGATGACCCACAAGTATAGGGGATCAATCATAGTCCTTTCGATAAGTAAGAGTGTCGAACCCAACGAGGAGCAGAAGGCTTTGATAAACGGATTTCAGCAAGGTAATAACTGCAAGCACTGAAAGTAGCGGTAACAAGTGATGGTGTAGTGAGGTGAAACGTAGCAAGCGAAAAGTAACAAGTAACAAGTAGTAGCAACGGTGCAGCAAGTGGCCCAATCCCTTTTGTAGCAAGGGACAAGCCTGAACAAAGTCTTATAGGAGGAAAAACGCTCCCGAGGACACACGGGAATTTCTGTCATGCTAGTTTCATCATGTTCATATGATTCGCGTTCGTTACTTTGCTAATTTGATATGTGGGTGGACCGGTGCTTGGGTACTGCCCTTACTTGGGCAAGCATCCCACTTATGATTAACCTCTCTCGCAAGCATCCGCAACTACAAAAGAAAAATTAAGACAAAGTCTAACCATAGCATTAAACTAGTGGATCCAAATCAGCCCCTTATGAAGCAACGCATAGACTGGGGTTTAAGCTTCTGTCACTCCAGCAACCCATCATCTACTTAATACTTCCCAATGCCTTCCTCTAGGCCGAAATATGGTGAAGTGTTATGTAGTCGACGTTCACATAACACCACTAGAGGAAAAGACAACATACAGCATATCAAAATACCGAACGAATATAAAATTCACATGACTATTATTAACATGACTTATCCCATGTCCTCAGGAACAAAAGTAACTACTCACAAAACATAATCATAATCATGATCAGAGGTGTAATGAATAGCATCAAGGATCTGAACATAAACTCTTCCACCAAGTAATCCAACTAGCATCAACTACAAAGAGTAATCAACACTACTAGCAACCTTACAAGTACCAATTGGAGTCGTGAGACGAAGATTGGTTACAACAGATGAACTAGGGATTGGAGAGGAGATGGTGCTGATGAAGATGTTGATGAAGATGCCTCCCCTCCGACGAGAGGAGTGTTGGTGATGACGATGGCGACGATTTACCCCTCCGAGAGGGACGTTCCCCGGCAGGATCGTCCTGTCGGAGCTCTAGATTGGATCTGCTCAAGTTCCGCCTCGTGGCGGCGGCGAAACCACGAAAAAGCTCTCGAATGATTTTTTTGGACCAAAACCCTTCATATAGCAAAAGAGGGGGGCTAGTGGGCCATCAGGGAGCCCACAAGCCCCCACTCCGCCACCAGGGGAGTGGCGTTGGCAGGGCTTGTGGCACCCTGGCAGCCCCCCTCCGGTACTTTTTTCACCCAGTATTTTTTATATAATCCCAAAAAAAATCCACGTGACTTTTCAGGGCATTTGGAGATGTGCGGAATAGTGGACTAAGATCTGCTCCTTTTCCAGTCCAGAATTCCAGCTGCCTGAATTCTCCCTCTTCAAATAAACCTTGAAAAATAAGAGAGTAAAGGCATAAATATGGTACCACAAGTAATATAACAGCCCATAAAGCAATAAATATCAACATGAAAGCATGATGCAAAATGGATGTATCATGGACTCTCATGGCAAAACTGAGTTGAAGGTTTATGGATGCACAAGTAGTATCTCTACTTGGTGCGGGAGTTTTGGCTAATATGAGGTGGAAGCAATCGTCACATGCTAAGGGATCTCTAGTCATATAACATTGTTCGGAACCAAGCAAACACAATTCATTATGTTGTCTTCCTTGTCCAACATCTACTCCTAAGCATGCAATAGTGTGGTGAGTGTTCACAATCATGGATGGTGTCAAAGATGATATATTTATATGTGAACCTCTCCTTCTATATCACTTCCTATTAATTGCAACAATGACCAAGGTCTACGTTTGTCTACCCTCAACAAGTTGCAATCATCATTATTTTTATATGTGAAGCCATCACTTCCCATAAGATCATTGCATGATCTTTTCATGCTTTTGTTCTTTTCTCATTATTTTGATAATGGCATGAGACAAGGCCCTTAACTAAGACATTCTTTATTAGATGGCTCACGAGCTCGAATATATCAGGGTGACACAAAGCAAAACTCAAGCCTAAAACACTAAGACTTTCATTTTACTAGAGAAAGAGAAAACTGAAAAGGAACAAACTAAAACAAAGGTAAACGCAAAAGATGTGATGGTGATACAATACCGGGGCAACTCCCCCAAGCTTGGCACAAGCCAAGGGGATTGCCCATACCCATGCTTAGTTGTCTTCCTTTGGAGATGACGGTGGTGGAGCTGCTGCAACCTTTGATTCCAAGAGGGCCATCAGTCTTTGATTTATACCTTGGAGCTCTATGATATGTTTCTCCAGCAAAACAACTTCACGAGTGGGATAAGTATTGCGAGCATGAGTTGTTTCACAAAACCTCAAGAGTTCAATCAAGGATGGAGACAGTAGGTGGAGGTAGGGTTGAAGGAAATCCACTTCTTCAACTTCTTCCTTGTTGAACACAGATTTCCCTTCGTCCCACGCCTGATTCTCCTCCTTAGTTTTGCCCTTGGTTTCCTTAGGTAGCCTTTCCTTGGCCTCCATGATCTCCATTCTTTTCAGATCAGCATTTACTTCTCCAAAGACTTGGGGGAGATTTTTCTCCCCCACAGATTCCTTAGACGACATCTTGCCCTAAATCTGCAGCAGAAACAGGCTCGAAACGAAAACAGAGGAAAATTTGCGTGACACGAGGGTCACACCTTTCGGGAGAATATATAATGATTTTTTCTAGACCAGAAGGAGTACTCCGCAAGGAAACGGAGTCCGGGAGGCACACGAGGTGGCCACAAGCCCTCCAGGCGCGGCCAGGGGGTGGCCAGCGCCTGGCAGGCTTGTCGCCTCCTTGTGCGCTTTCCACACTACTTCAAAATTTTCTATTTTTCTATATATTCCAAAACAGAGAAAAACTCCTAGTGGAAAAGTTTTGGAGTCTTTTTACTTACCGAATCACATACCTCTTCGTTTTCGGAGTCTAAAACAGGCTGATAAATATCCCTTAGGTATTCCTCGGGAGTTATGGTATTGATAATATTGCTTTCAGCATTTGTGGGAGTACCTGAGATATAATGCTTGACTCTCTTCCCATTTACCACTCTCCGACAATTACCTTCCATGTTGTTGATCTTGATAGCACCGGAACGATATACTTCCTCAACAATATAGGGACCTTCCCATTTAGAGAGAATCTTTCCTGCAAAAAATCTTAAACAAGAATTATATAGCAAGACATAATCACCTACATTGAACTCACGATTTTGTATCCTTTTATCATGTCACCTCTTAACCTTTTCTTTGAACAACTTGGCATTCTCATGTTCCTGAGTTCTACACTCATCAAGTGAGATAATATCAAATAAACTGTTCTCACCAGCAAGTTTCAAATCAAAGTTGAGCTCTTTGATTGCCCAATAAGCTTTATGCTTAGCTCAAGAGGTAAATGACATGCTTTACCGTACACCATTTTGTACAGAGACATGCCCATGGGATTCTTATAGGCAGTTCTATAAGCCCACAGTGCATCATCGAGCTTCTTAGACCAATTCTTTCTAGACCTCTTGACAGTCTTTTGCAAAATTAGTTTAATCCCTCTATTGCTTAGCTCTACTTGACCACTGGACTGAGGGTGATAGGGAGACGCAATTCTATGGTTGACATCGTACTTAGCAAGTGTTTTACGGAAAGCACCATGAATGAAATGTGAACCACCATCAGTCATTAGATATCTAGGGACTCTAAATCTAGGGAAAATAACTTCTTTAAGCATCCTGATAGAAGTGTTGTGATCAGCACTACTAGTTGGGATAGCTTCTACACACTTAGTGACGTAATCAACAGCAACTAGGATATGAGTATACCCGTTGGATTTTGGAAAAGGTCCCATATAATCAAAGCCCCAGACATCAAATGGTTCAATGACAAGTGAATAGTTCATAGGCATTTCCTGACGTTTACCGATATTACCTATTCTTTGACATTCGTCACAAGACAAGACAAACTTACGGGCATCCTCGAAGAGGGTGGGCCAATAGAAACCTAATTGCAATACCTTGTGTGCAGTTCTATCTCCCGCATGGTGTCCTCCGTAGGCCTCGGAGTGACACTTCTATAGGATATGTCCCTGTTCATGTTCAGGTACACAACTTCTAATAACACCATCTACTCCTTCCTTATAAAGGTGAGGATGATCCCAGAAGTAATGCCTCAAGTCAAAGAAGAATTTCTTCTTTTGCTGGTATGTGAAACTAGGTGGTATATATTTGGCAACGATATAGTTTGCATAATCAGCATACCACGGTGTACTACGGGAGGCATTGATGACATTCAATTGCTCATCAGGAAAGCTATCATCAATAGGTTGTGGGTCATCAAGAAAATTCTCCAACCTAGACAAGTTATCTGCTACTGGGTTATCAGCACCCTTCCTGTCGACAACATGCAAATCAAATTCTTGTAGCAAGAGAGCCCATCTAATAAGTCAAGGTTTAGTTTCTTTCTTCTCCATGAGGTACTTAATATTAGCGTGATCAGTGTGAATAGTGACTTTGGAATCAACTATGTAAGACCTGAACTTTTCACATGCAAACACGACTGCTAAAAAATCATTTTCCGTAGTAGCATAGTTTCTTTGGGCACTGTCTAGAGTTCTACTAGCATAGTGAATAACATTCAACTTCTTATCAACTCTTTGCCAGAGGACAGCACCAACAACATAATCACTAGCATCACACATGATTTCAAAAGGTAAGTTCCAATCAAGTGGTTGAACAATAGGTGCAGTTATCAAGGCGTTCTTAAGTATCTCGAAGGCTTCTTCACAATCATCGTCAAAGACAAAAGGAATATACTTTTGCAAGAGATTGGTAAGAGGCCTAGAAATCTTAGAGAAGTCTTTAATGAACCTCCTATAAAAACCAGGATGCCCAAGGAAACTTCTTATACCTTTGATATTTGTGGGGTATGGCATTTTCTCGATTGCATCAACCTTAGCATTATCGACTTCAATACCTCTTTCAGAAATTTTATGTCCTAAGACGATGCCTTCATTAACCATAAAGTGGCACTTCTCCCAATTCAAGACAAGATTGGTGTATTTACATCTCTGCAAGACTCGATCAAGGTTGGTGAGGCAATCATCAAAGGAAGACCCGTAAACGGAGAAGTCATCCATGAAAACCTCAACAATCTTTTCACAAAAGTCAGAGAATATAGCCATCATACATCTATGAAAGGTGGCGGGTGCATTACATAAGCCAAAAGGCATACGCCTGTAAGCAAAGGTACCGAAAGGGCAGGTGAAAGTGGTTTTCTCCCGATCAGCTTGTGCAACTGGTATTTGGGAGAAACCAAAATAACCGTCTAGAAAGCAGAAGTGTGTGTGTTTAGACAGTCTTTCTAGCATTTGCTCAATAAAAGGCAAAGGGTAATGATATTTCCTAGTCGCTTTATTCAATTTCCTAAAATCAATCACCATCCTATAGCCAGTAATGATCCTCTGTGGGATCAATTCATCCTTATCATTAGGGACAACGGTAATACCTCCCTTCTTAGGGACGCAATGCACCAGACTCACCCAATCACTATGAGCAACATGATAGATAATACCTGCTTCCAGGAGCTTTAGTATTTCTTTTCTTACTACCTCTTTCATCTTAGGATTTAATCTACGTTGATGATCAGCAACTGGTTTGGAATGAGGATCAGTTTTAATCTTGTGTTGGCATAGAGTGGGACTTATGCCCTTAATATCATCAAGAGTATATCCAATAGCAACACGGTGCTTCATCAGAGTTTTTAATAACTTCTTTTCTTCATGCTCTGAGAGGCTAGCACTAATTATAACAAGATATATCTCTTTTTCATCGAGATAAGCATACTTAAGAGTACCTGGCAACTGTTTAAGCTCGAACACAGGATCACCCTTTGGTGGGGGTGGATCCCCAAGCAGTTCAACAGGCAAATTATTCTTAAGGATAGGATATTGTTCTAAGACAACTCTATCTATCTCATCCCTTTCATCCATATGCATATCATTTTAATTCTCAAGCAAGTATTTCTCTAAAGGATCAGTAGGAGGCACGACAATAGAAGCTAGGGCAATAGTTTCATCCTTACTAGGCAACTCTTGTTCATGAGGTTGTCTACCAAACTTGGAGAAATTGAACTCATGTGACACACCTTCAAAGCCAACAGTGACAGTTTGCTTCTCACAGTCAATATGAGCATTGACAGTATTGAGGAAGGGTCTGCCAAATATGATGGGACAAAATCTATCTTGTGTGGTAGCAAGAATGAGGAAATCAGCAGGATACTTCGTTTTACCACACAAGACTTCAACATCTCTAACAATTTCCACAGGGCAGATAGTATCTCTATTGGCAAGCTGGATAGTGACAACAATGGGTTCTATCTCGACAGGTGCAATCTCGTCTTTAATTTCATCATATAAGGATTGAGGTATTGCACTAACACTAGCACCCACGTCACATAAACCATGAGAACAATGATCTCCTATCTTAACAGAAACAACAGGCGTGCCAACAACAGGCGTATGTTTTTCTCTAGCATGTGGTTTAGCAATTCTAGCAGCATCTTCATAGAAGTGAATATCATGGCCATCAACATTGTCGGACAGGAGATCTTTCATAATAGCAATGCTAGGTTCAACTCTAATTTGCTCAGGGGGTGTAGGTGTTCTAATGTAGCCCCTATGTATCACAGTTGAAGCTTTAGAATGATCCTTTATCCTAACAGGGAAAGGTGGTTTCTCAACGTAAGCACTGGGAACAATAGGATCATTATAGGCAATGACTTTCTCTTCAACTCGATTGGGTTTAACTACATTGACTTCTAAGGGAGGATGGTATTTAAACCACTTCTCTTTGGGGAGATCAATATGAGCTGCAAAAGATTCACACAATGAAGCTACTATCTCAGAGTCAAGTCCATACTTAGTGCTAAAATCACAAAAAGTATTTGTTTCAACAAAGGATTTAACGCAATCAAACTTGAAATTCATGCCTGACTCCTTACCTTCATCAAGCTCCCAATCTTCAGAGTTGCGTTTAATTCTTTGCAATAAATTCCATCTGAAGTCAATATCTCTCTTCATAAAAGAACCGGTACAAGAAGTGTCAAGCATGGTGCGATCATCGTGAGAAAGCCGAGCATAGAAGTTCTGAATGATAATTTCTCTCGAGAGCTCATGGTTGGGGCATGAACATAACATTGCTTTATGCCTCCCCCAAGCTTGAGTGATGCTTTCTCTATCACGAGGCCAAAAATTATAAATATAATTCCGATCACGATGTACTAGATGCATAGGATTAAACTTTTGATGAAATTCCAATTTCAACCGATTGTAGTTCCATGATCCAGTATCACCACATAGCCTATACCATGTCAACGCCTTATCCCTCAAAGATAAGGGAAATACCTTCTTCTTGACCTCATCCTCGGGCAAACCTGCAAGCTTAAATAAACCACAAACTTCATCTACATAGATTAGATGCAAGTCTGGATGTGATGTTCCATCTCGTGTAAAAGGATTAGCCAGCAGTTTCTCAAGCATACCCGAAGGAAATTCATAGCAAATATTTTCAGTAGGTGCAGCAGGTTGAGGATCAACTCTTTGTGCTTCCGTTCGAGGTGAAGATACCCCGAACAAGCCCCTCAAAGGATTAGTTTCCATAGTGACAAGTGACAATAAATTTTAGCACACTATATAAATGTTTCGTTACCAAATTCCACTTACCAAAGGCGCTTCACTCCCCGGCAACGGCGCCAGAAAAGAGTCTTGATGACCCACAAGTACGGGGGATCTATCGTAGTCCTTTCGATAAGTAGTGTCGAACCCAATGAGGAGCAGAAGGATCTGGCAAGTGGTTTTCAGCAAGGTAATATCTCCAAGCACAGAAATTATCGGTAACAAGTAGTTGTGTGGTGAGATGATTCATAGCAAGTAGCAAGTAACAAAAGTAACAACGGTGCAGAAAAGTGGCCCAATCCCTTTTGTAGCAAGGGACAAGCCTGGACAAAGTCTTATAGGAAGTAAAACGCTCCCGAGGACACATGGGAATTTCTGTCAAGCTAGTTTTCATCATGTTCATATGATTCACGTTCGTTACTATGATAGTTTGATATGTGGGTGGACCGGCGCTTGGGTACTTCCCTTACTTGGACAAGCATCCCACTTATGATTAACCCCTCTCGCAAGCATCCGCAACTACGAAAGAAGAATTAAGACAAAATCTAACCATAGCATTAAACTAGTGGATCCAAATCAGCCCCTTACGAAGCAACGCATAAACTAGGGTTTAAGCTTTTGTCACTCTAGCAACCCATCATCTACTTACTACATCCCAATGCCTTCCTCTAGGCCCAAATAATGGTGAAGTGTTATGTAGTCGACGTTCACATAACACCACTAGAGGAAAAACAACATACAACACATCAAAATATCGAACGAATATCAAATTTACATGACTACTTATAGCATGACTTATCCCATGTCCTCGGGAACAAAAAAGTAACTACTCACAAAGCATAATCATATTCATGACCAGAGAGGTAATGAATAGCATCAAGGATCTGAACATATAATATTCCACCAAGTAATCCAACTAGCATCAACTACGAAGATTAATTAACACTGCTAGCAACCTTACAAGTACCAATCGGAGTCTAGAGATGGAGATTGGTTACAAGATATGAACTAGGGTTTGGAGATGAGATGGTGCTGATGAAGATGTTGATGGTGATGAGTCTCCTCCGATGAGAGGAGTGTTGGTGATGACGATAGCGACGATTTCCCCCTCCGGGAGGGAAGTTTCCCCGACAGGATCGTCCTGCCGGAGCTCTAGATTGGTTCTGCTCAAGTTCCGCCTCGTGGCGGCGGTGAATCCTCTGAAAAGCCTCCTCCTGATTTTGTCCAGACCGAAACCATTCTTGTAGCAAAAGGGGGGAGCCAGAGGGCCAAGTGGGAGCCCACAAGCCCCCTAGGCGCGGCCAGGGGGGAGGCCGCGCCTAGCAGGCTTGTGGCCTTCTGCTGGTGCCCCTCTGGTACTTCTTCGGCCCAGTATTTTTTATAAATCCCAAAAAAAATCCTCGTTGATTTTCACGGCTTTTGGAGTTGCGCGGAATAGGTATCTCAAACTTGCTCCTTTTTCAGGCCAGAATTCCAGCTGCCGGCATTCTTCCTCTTCATGTAAACCTTGCAAAATAAGAGAGAAAAGGCATAAGTATTGTACCGTGAAGTGTAATAACAGCCCAAAATGCAATAAATATCAACATGAAAGCATGATGCAAAATGGACGTATCAGGAGCGTTAGGAGACCTCTTCCCGGCACCCTGCCGGAGGGAGGATTCACCTCCGGGAGCTTCTCCACCGCCATGGACGCTTCCCGGACGTGTCGTGAGTAGTCCTCCTTCGACCATGAGTCCATGGCCAGTAGCTATGTGATGTCTTCTCTCCAATCTTGTACTGCAATGGTTAATCCTTGTGAGCTACCCTACATGATCAAGGCATCAACGTAATTCTCTTGCTATTGTTATGCTCGGTTTGATGGGATCCGATGGATTATGAGATTATGTTCAGATTGTTATGAGTAATATATTTGATTATCCTTTTATATTATGTTCCTTAGTGATTCATGCATGTTCTTCGTTGCTATTTATTTCTTTGGCCAAGTAGTAAATTGTAACTCCAAGAGGGAGCGTTATGCATGATTGTGGGTTCATGCCCCTCGATGTCTAGCTTGAGTGACAGAAACATGAGACTAGGAGATGTGCTTGTTGCCACGAGGGAGGAAAGAATGGTGCTTGTGACCACGGTTTCAAGGATTGTTTACCTTACGCATAGTTCGTTAATGCACTTGTCTGTTGCTTTGAGTTTACACTTTGGGTGGGGCTCGCAACTTAATCCCGGAGAGATGTTCTGGATAGATATCTCAAGGTGGATGATTAGTAAGTAGATTCTGATGAATAAACGGTCTACTTGTCTTGGCGTACTGCCCATTACTATTAAACCTCTAACTATCAAGTAGCATGATTAGCATTGCAGTGTGATCATAATTTTGTCAATTGCCCAACTGTGATTTTTTTACCCAAGCATAGTTGTTTATCGTCATTTGGGAGAGAGACATCACTACTGAACATCATGTGACTCCGGTCCATATCACCATCATTGTTTACACCTTCATCATTTACCACTTTCATTTACTTTTCTGTTGCAATCACTATTACCTTCCCGCTTTTGTTTTGATCCGTTGCAAACTACAAGGCCGGAGAGACTGACAACCTCTCTGTACTCGTTGGGAGAAAAGTTATTTGTTGTGTGTGCAGGTCCACGTCTTCTGCTAGCGCCAGGGTGGAAGACTCCTACTTGTTGAGCCTAGGACTCCTCTTGGTTCGATAAATCTTATGGTCTCCGTGTAAGGGAAATCTGATGCTGACTACATCTCCCCCTTCCACTTGGGGTAACCAACAAGGGGTGAGAAGTATATCCATCAACTCGTCAGCACCTGGTAACCTCCCGAACTACTCTTGATTGTCACCGGCCTCCACGTAGTAGTAGGCACCGTCGAGGTAGCATTCGTCGTCGGCGGGATACAACATCTGCTAGGCTTCATCATCTGATCGCAGTAATCGTATCAAGGGGAAATTGGGGGAGCAAAGAACCAATGAGTACTCATCCAAAGTACTTGCAAGACTAACATCACAACTATACTAAGTAAGCATCAGTATCAAAGGAATGGGTTATATGTGGACTGACTGCAGCAATGCGAGGACAGAGAGAGGGGCCTAGTCCTATCAAATACTAGCATCTTTAGTGTCTTGCAGCAATAGACGAGAGTAGAGCAAGTAACACAATTATTAGGTATATTGTCGCAGCAAATTTAACTACGATCACGCCCAAAGACTCTTCCTCAACTCCCTGCGAGAAAGCAATCATGGAGCAACCATTCGAGTTAAGTAACAGTTCAAGTTGTATAAGATCGAGGCACAACACCAAGTCATCCTGTAACCATGGACACGGCTATCCGGATAGTTAATTTTCATCCCTGCAGGGGTGCACCATAGTACCCAACAAGCTTGATAAACTCTGGCCGGACACACTTTCCTGAGTCATGCCCGGCCTCATAAAATCAACAAGCCTCAACCCTACCTAAGCTCAACTAAGAGGCCAGTCCGCCGGTCTAAATCCTAAGCGCAGGGGTCATGGGCCCATCACCCTTTGCGCTCCTGCATGATGCGAGGGCGGCCGATGTAAGTTCTGGCACCTCTTATACAAGAACGATGCTTATCTGGGCCACTCGGGTGCGTACCGCTCCATTGCTGACGTCTGAAGAGCTTCGGCTGATACCACGACGTTGAGTACCCATAACTTCTCCCACGTGAAGGTTAGTACGAAAAGGTCTCCCGACCAACTCAAATCAAATACCCAAATCCATTAGCATTTTAATTAATCTCGAGGATGTGTGGCAAGGACCAGAATGCCCAGCCACGCCTCGTCACATTCACACGGGAATCCACCCGCAACACACCTTTCATGTTACCAATAGCATAGTCAAGTAACTGTGTGGTTTTAACATCAGAGGGATCCGAGGTATCACCCTCGATGGATTCCAAAAAATGTAATCGTCAAGGTGGCCAGGGAGGAATCAGCCTCGATGGACCATGCTTGATGAGTCGTACGACAGAGTCGTTATCGGAGGTGGTGAAGGAGGAATCACCCTTCGAGAACCACTACCGGTCAACTACACTATAGAGCTAACATCAGAAGTACATATCAAGGCATCACCCTCAGTACTTGATAGTAGCTCTGCAGGTCGTACAACTAAGGAGGTGTAAGTGATGCGATGGGTCTTGGCTCATCGATCAAATGATCAAGAGTTGATGAAAAAGCTGGGGCAACTGGACTAATGGTCAAAGAGGATCATTGCCTCACCTATACTAAGCAGTTTAAAGTGCGTTAGAGTAAAGTAGGAATTCATCAAAACAAGTTATGCATCAGAATAGGAGCTATCTACAACAGTAGCAAAATCTAATGCACGCATGAGGGAGAAAGAAAAGGCGATATAGGAATGATCAAGGGGGTTTGCTTGCCTGGTTGCTCTACACACAAAAACGGATCCTCGACCGGGAAGTAATCGATCACTAGAGCATCATCAGTCTCGGGGTCTACCGGAAAGCAAGTAACGTAGGGGAAACACAATCACAAAGCATGGCATGGTAATATGCAGCGTTAGACATGATCTATCGCGGTACTACACGTTATAGACGGATCGGGAAAATATGTGATGATACTTGACGGGTCTCACGCTACTACCGGACATAAGAAATGGGAAGGAAATTTCCATGTTCATCATCATAGGAGCATGTGAGAGATGAACGGGTAGCGTATCCGGATTCGTGAGATTTTTTTGATCAACTTTCATATATAAAATATCTTCATCTGACTTATGGTTTATTTTCTAAAAAAAATCAAAGTCTTAAATATTTTTTGAACTTAACAGAATTAATTTAATACGAAAAATACATCTATGAGGTGAGCATGACAACATGCTGATGTCAGCAGTGAACATTAGGGCTCACTAGTCAAACCTGACTAGCGGGGCCCCCTGTCATTGACTCAATACTAATCGAGAGTTGAATGTAAACTTATTAGGTTAATTAGCATGGGGGGTCCCACATGTCAATGTCTTACTAATTTAATCCTAGTTACTTTTAGTTAGCTATCTAACCACCTCACATGACTGGCCCACCAGTCACACACTATGGATGCCCAGTCAGCATGCTTGACCAAGTCAGCTGGTCAATTGGGACCTCGGGGCCCGCAGGTCAATGACCATGTTGGTGGCCCCAGCCCACCCACGCCGGTGGGCGTTGCCGGAGTTGCTCCTGCGAGCCAAAATCGCAGCGGAGGCTCGGCCACGGTTCGGGTTTCTGTTGGGGAACGTTGCATGGGAAACAAAATTTTCCTACGCACACAAAGACCTATCATGGTGATGATCATCTACGAGAGGGAGATCGGATCCACATACCCTTGTAAATCGCTAAGCAGGAAGCGTTAAGAAACGCGGTTGATGTAGTGGAACGTCTATGCAATCCAAATCGCCACCGTCCCACGATCCGTCCCGATCTAGCACTGAACGAACGACACCTCCGCGTTCAGCACACGTACAACTCGATGATGATCTCCACCTTCTTGATACAGCAAGAGAGACAAAGAGGTAGCTCAATTCTCCGGAAGCACGACGGCGTGGCGGTGATGATGGTGGACCGGTAGGGCTTCGCCGTGCCGTACCGATCTAGCTACGAGGTGTCATGAAGTAGTGGAGGGACGTAGGTTTGCACAAAGTCTTGAGGTGCAAAAACCCTCTCAAACCTCCACTATATATAGGAGGAACAAGAGGGAGGCTACCTTGCCTCCTACTCCAAGTAGGAGGGTTCAGACGAGCCAAGAAGGAAGGTCTCCTCCTCCAATTCGGTTTGGTGGAGGAGTCATTTCCTTCTTGTCCACCTCCTTCCCTTTTTTTCTTTATTTTTCCTTTATTTTTGCCTTGGCCGAAATAGGCCTATTGGGCTCGCCTCACCAGCCCACTAAGGGCTGGTGCGCCACCAATGGGCCTATTAGGTCCTCTCCCTGGTGGGTGGCCCCTCCCGTAAAACCCCGGAACCCATTCGTTACTCCCGGTACTTTACCGGTAATGCCTGAAATCTTTCGTAAGCCAAATGCAATAATCCTATATATCAATCTTTGTTTCCGCACCATTATAGAGACACTCGTGACGTCCAGGATCTCATCCAGGACTCCGAACAACATTCGGTTACCAACATCAACAATTCAACTATATCGAAAACGTCACCGAACCTTAAGTGTGCAGACCCTGCGGGTTCGAGAACTATGTAGACATGACCGAGACACTCTTTGGCCAATATCCAATAGCGGGACCTGGATGTCCATATTGGATCCTACATATTCTCTGAAGATCTTATCGGTTGAACCTCTATGTCAAGGATTCACACAATCCCGTATATCATTCCCTTTGTCCTTCGGTATGTTACTTGCCCGAGATTCGATCGTTGGTATCGCCATACCTATTTCAATCTCGTTACCGGTAAGTCTCTTTACTCGGTCCGTAATACAAGATCCCATGGCTAACTCTTTAGTCACATTGCTTGCAAGGCTTGTTTGTGATGTTGCATTACCGAGTGAGCCCCGAGATACATCTCCATCACACGGAGTGACAAATCCTAGTCTTGATCCATGCTAACTCAACGAACACCTTTGGAGATTCCTGTAGAGTACCTTTATAGTCACCCAGTAACGGTTGCGACGTTTGATACACACATGGCATTCCTCCGGTGTGAGTGAGTTACATGATCTCATGGTCATAGGAATGTATACTTGACATGTAGAAAACAATAGCAACAAAATGACACGATCATATGCTACGTTTACAGTTTGGGTCTTGTGCATCACATCATTCTCCTAATGATGTGATCTCGTCATCAAGTGACAACACTTGTCTATGGCTAGGAAACCTTAACCATCCTTGACCAACAAGCTAGTCAACTAGAGGCTCACTAGGGACATTGTTTTGTCTATATATCCACACATGCATTTATGTTTCCATTCAATAGAATTATAGCATGGATAATAAACGATTATCTTGAAACAGGAAATATAATAATAACTATTTTATTATTGCCTCTAGGTCATATTTCCCACGGTCTCACACTTGCACTAGAGTCAATAATCTAGCCTCACATCTCTATGTGATTTACAATGTAATGATTCTAACTCCCATACAGTTCTAGTGTTGATCATGCTTTGCTCGTGGAAGAGGTTTAGTCACCGCATCTGCAACATTCAGATCCGTGTGCACTTTGCAAATATTTATGTCTTCCTCCTTGATGTAATCGCAGATGGCATTGAAGCGTCGCTTTATGTGTCTGGTCCTCTTGTGAAACTTTGGTTCCTTGGCTAGAGCAATGGCACGAGTGTTGTCACAGAACAGATTGATTGGATCGAGTGCACTTCGCACTACTCCAAGATCTAACATGAACTGCTTCATCCAGACACCCTCCTTAGCCGCCTCTCAGGCAGCTATGTTCTCTGCTTCTTATGTAGAATCAGCTACGACGCTTTGCTTGGAACTGGACCAGCTTACTAATACGTCTCCAACGTATCTATAATTTTTTATGGTTTCATGCTATTATCTTGTCAAACTTTGGATGTTTTGCATGCCTTTTATTTATTTTTTGGGACTAACTTATTAACTCAGTGCCAAGTGCCAGTTCCTGTTTTTTCCATGTGTTTAACCCCTTTTAGAGGAGATTTCGAAACGGAGTCCAAACAGAAGAAAATCCCCAAAAAGATTTTTTTTGGAACGGAAGAAGATCGGAGAACTTGGGAGCCAAGATAGACGAGCCCCAGGGGCCCCACAAGCCCCCACTCCGCGGCCAGGGGCGCGCCATCCAAGCTTGTGGGCCCCCTGGAGGTCCCCTGACCTAGATCTTGCGCCTATATATTCCCAAATATCCCCAAAAAAATCAAGAGAGCATCGAAAGTACTTTTCCGCCGCCGCAAGCTTCTGTCTCCGCAAGATCCCATCTGGGGCACGTTCTGGTGTCCTGCCGGAGGGGGGATTCGGACACGGAGGGCTTCCTCATCAACACCATGACCTCTCCGATGATGCCTGAGTAGTTCACTATAGACCTACGGGTCCATAGCTAGTAACTAGATGGCTTCTTCTCTCTCTTGGATCTTCAATACAAAGTTCTCCATGATCTTCATGGAGATCTATCTGATGTAATCTTATTTTGCGGTGTGTTTGTCGAGATCCGATGAATTGTAGATTTATGATCAGATTATCTATGAATCTTATTTGAGTTTCTTCTGATCTCTCTTATGCATGATTTCATATCCTTGTAATTCTCTTCGAGTTGTGGGTTTTGTCTGGCCAACTAGATCTATGATTCTTGCAATGGGAGAAGTGCTTGGTTTTGGGTTCATACCGTGCGGTGACCTCACCCAGTCACAGAAGGGGTAGCGAGGCACGCATCGTGTTGTTGCCATCAAGGGTAAAAAGATGGGCGTTTCATCATTGGTTTGAGATTCTCCCTCTACATCATGTCATCTTGCTTAAAGCGTTACTCTGCTCGTCATGAACTCAATACACTAGATGCATGCTGGACAGCGGTTGATGTGTGGAGTAATAGTTGTAGATGCAGAAAGTATTGGTCTACTTGTCTCGGACGTGATGCCTATATGTATGATCATTGCCTTAGATATCGTCATGACTTTGCGCGGTTCTATCAATTGCTCGACAGTAATTTGTTCACCCACCGTAATACTTGCTATTTTGAGAGAAGCCTCTAGTGAACACTATGGCCCCAGGGTCTACTCCACACCATATTTTCAGCCTTACACTTTTTACTTCGTTGCACTTTCCGCCTTCAGATCTCACTTTGCAAACAATCTTGAAGGTATTGACAACCCCTTTGAAGCGTTGGGTGCAAGGTTGTTTGTGTTTGCACAGGTACTCTGGACTTGATGAGACCCTCCTTCTGGATCGATACCTTGGTTCTCAAACTGAGGGAAATATTTACTGCTCTTGTGTTGCATCACCCTTTCCTATTCAAGGGAAAAACCAACGCAAGCCCAATCTCCGTCAACATGTCAATTGCTGGCGCTGTTGTTTGAGAAGTATTAGAAGGATTTCTGGCGCCGTTGCCGGGGAGGAAGATCAAGTCAAGAACTCATCCAAGTAAGTGTTGCAAACTCATCTCTTGCATTTACTTTGTTTGCCAGTTGCCTCTTGTTTTCCTCTCTCCCACTTCACCAATTTGTCTTTTTCGTTTGCCTTTTTCGTTCGCCCTTTTTTCTCACTTGCTTTCGTTTCGCTTGTGTGCCATGTGCCTTCAATATGCTTGCATCTTCGATTGCTAAAAATCTAGTGATATGGATCCTCATCCACTTGCTAATCTCTTTAAGAGATCCAATTATGTTGATCCAATTGCTAGTGAGTTGAGTGCACTTGACTATCTTTATGGAGTTTTGCTTGAGATGCGTGAATCTGAAAATAGTGAGGAATAAATTTATGAAGTGATTCACGAGGGCTCCTTGGATGAAAAGCATGATTGCAATGGTTTCACTATAAATTCTATTAGTGACAATCATGCTAAAAATATGCAAAACCCTAAGCTTGGGGATGCTAGTTTTGCTATGTCCACTACTTGTTGCAATGATCATGAGTGGGGCGATTATTTTCCTTATGATCTTGAAAATTTGTTTAAGCCTCATGATGAATATGATATTTGCAATATTATTGAAAGTGGGTTTGGAGAAGTCATGACTTTAGTTGATGATAATCCCACTATTTTTGAAGAGCGTCAATCTTGCATACATGTGGATCATCAAATGAATATCCTATGTGATAGTTACATTGTTGAATTCGAATATGATCCCACATGTAATTATTATGAGAGAGGAAAATATGGTGGTAGAAACTTTCATATCACTAAATTACCTCTCGTTATGTTGAGATTGCTATTGTCTCTTTCTTCTTCCTTGCATTTGGTAACTATTGGTTGTCTTGCCAATTTGTTTTCCTACAAAATGCCTATGCATAGGAAGTATGTTAGACTTAGATGTGATTTTCACATGCTTTATGATGCTCTCCTTGTGTTTCAACTCTTGACTTTTGTGAGAGCATCATTGAATTATCAATGCCTAGCTAAGGGCGTTAAACAATAGCGCTTGTTGGGAGGCAACCCAATGAATTTATATTTTTCTTTCTGTTTTGTTGCGTCCACACTTTCATAATTCTGTTGTGATTGTGTTTTTTGTGTTTCTTTTTGTGTTTGAGCCAAGCAAAGCCTTTATGACTAGTCTTGGTAATGGTTGTTTGACCGTGCTGGAAAAGTACACAAACTTTTCATTCACGAGATGATTTTTCATTTTTATTCAGAAAGAGCTTTTGAGTTGATTATTTTTGCTTCTGATTGATATGCCTTTTCCCCAGACCTTCATAATATTCCAGATTTTTTGAGGTACCAGAAGTATACGAAGTATACAGATTGCTACAGACTGGTCTGTTTTTGACAGATTCTGTTTGTGTTGAGTTGGTTGCTTGTTTTGATAAAACTATGGTTACTATAGGGGGGTACTAGCCATGGGAAAGTGAGAGTACAGTAGGCCATCATCAATATAGATAGAATTCAAGTTTGCTACAGTACCAAAAGAAGTGGTAGTTTGTTTTCTTGTACTAATGTTATCACAAGTTTCTGTTTAAGTTTTGTGTTGTGAAGTTTTCAAGTTTTGGGTGATGTTCTCATGGACAAAGAGATAAGGAGTGGAAAGAGCTCAAGCTTGGGGATGCCCAAGGCATCCCAAGCCAAATTCAAGGACACCAAAAAGCCTAAGCTTGGGGAAGCCCCAGGAAGGCATCCCCTCTTTCGTCTTCAATCCATTGGTAACATTACTTGGAGCTATATTTTTATTCACCACATGATATGTGTTTTGCTTGGAGCATCTTGTATCATAGGAGTCTTTTCTTTTTGTTGTGTCACAATCATCCTTGTTGCACACCTTTTTGAGAGATAGAGACATGCACTCATCGTGATTTTGCTAGAATGCTCATTGTGCTTCACTTATATCTTTTGAGCTAGATACTTTTGCTCATGTACTTCACTTATATCTTTTGAGCTAGATACTTTTGCTCATGTGCTTCACTTATAACTTTTGAGCTAGATACTTTTGCTCATGTGCTTCACTTATGTTTTTAGAGCACGGCGGTGCGTGATTTGGTAGTTGGCTTATGCTATGAAAGTAGTCCCATGTGCTAGGTACCCAAAGAGGATGCAAAAACCTCCATCTTCATGTGCATTGAGTAGAAAGAGAAGTTTCGATTCCTCTCAATTAGTTTTGAGACATGGATTTGGTAATATTAAGAGTTATGTTAGTAGGGTGTTGTGAATCTCAAAATACTTGTGTTGAAGTTAGTGATTCCCGTAGCATGCACGTATGGTGAACCGCTATGTTAGGAAGTCGAAGCATAATTGATCTATTGATTGTCATCCTTTGTGTTGAGGTCGGGATCGTGCGATGGTTTACACCTACCAACCCTTCCCCTCCGAGTATGCGTTTAGCACTTTGTTTCGATTACTAATAAAAACTTTCGCAACAAGTATGTGAGTTCTTTATGACTAATGTTGAGTCCATGGTATAGATGCACTTTCACCTTCCGCCATTGCTAGCCTCTCTAGTGCCGCGCAATTCTCGTCGGTGCACAAAACCACCAAATTCCTTCCTCAAAACAGCCACCATACCTACCTACTATGGCATTTTCATAGCCATTCCGAGATAATATTGCCATGCAACTACCACCGTTCCATCTCATGACTTGTGCCGTCACTCTCATATTGCCATTGCATGATCATGATAGATCGTTGCACATCCCGGTACACTGCCGGAGGCATTTCCTATGGAGTCATCATTATTGTGATCTTCGAGCTGTGAGTAAATAAAAGTGTGATGATCATCATTAGAGCATTGTCCCATGTGAGGAAATAAAAAATAAAAAAAGAGGCCAAAGAGCCCAAAAACAAAAAAAAAGAGAAAAGAAAACAAAAGAAAACAAAAGAGGCCTAAGAGCCCAAATAAAAGAAAAAGGAGAGAAAAAGAGAGAAGGGACAATGCTACTATCTTTTTTCACATGTGTGCTTCATGATAGCACCATGTTCTTCATGATTGAGAGCTTCTTGCTTTGTCACTACCATATGCTAGTGGGAATCTTCACTATATAACTTGGCTTGTATATTCCAATGATGGGCTTCCTCAAAATTGCCCTAGGTATTCGTGAGCAAGCAAGTTGGATGCACACCCGCTAGTTTCCCTTTTGAGCTTTCATATACCTATAGCTCTAGTGCATCTCTTGTATGGCAATCCCTACTCATTCACATTGGTATCTATTAATGGGCATCTCCATAGCCTATTGATACGCCGAGTCAATGTGACCTTCTTCTCCCTTTTTGTGTCGCAACCACCACCACACTCTATTCCACCTATAGTGATATATCCATGGCTCGCGCTCATGTATTGCGTGATAGTTATAAAAATTTTGAGAAAGTAAGAGTGCGAAAACAATTACTTGGACAATTCCGGGGTTGTGCATGATTTACATTAGTTGTGTGAGGATGATGGAGCATAGCCAAACTATATGATTTTGTAGGGATAACTTTCCTTGGCCTTGTTATTTCGAAGGTTCATGATTACTTTGCTAGTTTGCTTGAAGTATTACTGTTTTCATGTCAATAGCAAACTATTGTTTTGAATCTTATGGATATGAACATTCATGCCACATCAAAAATTCATTCTTTATCACTTCCCTACTTGAGGACAAGCAGGAGTTAAGCTTGGGGATGCTTGATACGTCTCCAACGTATCTATAATTTTTTATGGTTTCATGCTATTATCTTGTCAAACTTTGGATGTTTTGCATGCCTTTTTCTTATTTTTTGGGACTAACTTATTACTCGGTTTCAAGTGCCAGTTCCTGTTTTTTCTATGTTTTTGACCCCTTTCAGACGAGATTTTGAAATGGAGTCCAAACGGAAGAAAATCCCCGAAAAGATTTTTTTCTGGAACGGAAGAAGATCGGAGAACTTGGGAGCCAAGCCAGAAGAGCCCCAGGGGCCCCACAAGCCCCCACCCCGCAGCCAGGGGGGTCACGCCATCCAGGCTTGTGGGCCCCCTGGAGGTCCCCTGACCTAGATCTTGCGCCTATATATTCCCAAATATTCCCAAAAAAATCAAGAGAGCATCGAAAGTACTTTTCCGCCGCCGCAAGCTTCTGTCTCCACAAGATCCCATCTCGGGCACGTTCTGGTGCCCTGTCGGAGGGGGATTCATACTTGGAAGGCTTCTTCATCAACACCATGACCTCTCCGATGATGGGTGAGTAGTTCACCATAGACCTATGGGTCCATAGCTAGTAACTAGATTGCTTCTTCTCTCTCTTGGATCTTCAATACAAAGTTCTCCATGATCTTCATGGAGATCTATCTAATGTAATCTTCTTTTGCGGTGTGTTTGCCGAGATCCGATGAATTGTGGATTTATGATCAGATTATCTATGAATGTTATTTGAGTTTCTTCTGATCTCTCTTATGCATGATTTCATATCCTTGTAATTCTCTTCCAGTTGTGGGTTTTGTCTGGCCAACTAGGTGTATGATTCTTGCAATGGGAGAAGTGCTTGGTTTTGGGTTCATACCATGCGGTGACCTCACCCAGTGACAGAAGGGGTAGCGAGGCACGCATCGTGTTGTTTCCATCAAGGGTAAAAAGATGGGGTTTTCATCATTGGTTTGAGATTATCCCTCTACATCATGTCATCTTGATTAAAGCGTTACTCTGTTCATCATGAACTCAATACACTAGATGCATGCTGGATAGCGGTTGATGTGTGGAGTAATAGTAGTAGATGCAGAAAGTATTGGCCTACTTGTCTCGGACGTGATGCCTATATGTATGATCATTGCCTTAGATATCGTCATGAATTTGCGTGGTTCTATCAATTGCTCGACAGTAATTTGTTCACCCACCATAATACTTGCTATTTTGAGAGAAGCCTCTAGTGAACACTATGGCCCCCAGGGTCTACTCCACACCATATTTTCAACCTTACACTTTTTACTTCGTTGCACTTTCCGCCTTCAGATCTCACTTTGCAAACAATCTTGAAGGGAGTGACAACCCCTTTGAAGCGTTGGGTGCAAGCTTGTTTGTGTTTGCGCGGGTACTCTGGACTTGACGAGACCCTCCTTCTGGATCGATACCTTGGTTCTCAAACTGAGGGAAATACTTACTGCTCCTGTGTTGCATCACCCTTTCCTCTTCAAGGGAAAAACCAACGCAAGCCCAATCTCCGTCAACGTGTCAATTTCTGGCGTTGTTGTTTGAGAAGTAGCACTTACCGCACTCCCTTTAAGAATAAATACGTATCCGGTTTGAGACTTAGAGTCATCCTGATCAGTGTCAAAGCTTGCATCGACGTAAGCCTTTACGACAAGCTCTTCGTCACCTTCATAAACAAGAAACATTTCCTTATTCCTTTTCAGGTACTTCAGAATATTCTTGACCACTGCCCAATGTTCCACTCTTGGATCACTTTGAAACCAGCCTGCTGATGACCCACAAGTATAGGGGATCAATCGTAGTCCTTTCGATAAGTAAAAGTGTCGAACCCAACGAGGAGTAGAAGGCTCTGATAAACGGTTTTCAGCAAGGTAATAACTGCAAGCACTGAAAGTAGCGGTAACAAGTGATGGTGTAGTGAGGTGAAACGTAGCAGGTGAAAAGTAACAAGTAACAAGTAATAGCAACGGTGCAGCAAAGTGGCCTAATCCCTTTTGTAGCAAGGGACAAGCCTGAACAAAGTCTTATAGGAGGAAAAACGCTCCCGAGGACACACGGGAATTTCTGTCTTGCAAGTTTCATCATGTTCATATGATTCGCGTTCGTTACTTTGATAGTTTGACATGTGGGTGGACCGGCGCTTGGGTACTTCCCTTACTTGGACAAGCATCCCACTTATGATTAACCCCTCTCGCAAGCATCCACAACTATGAAAGAAGAATTAAGACAACATCTAACCATAGAATTAAACTAGTGGATCCAAATCAGCCCCTTACGAAGCAACACATAGACCGGGGTTTAAGCTTCTGTCACTCTAGCAACCCATCATCTACTTACTACTCCCAATTCCTTCCTCTAGGCCCAAATAATGGTGAAGTGTTATGTAGTCGATGTTCACATAACACCACTAGAGGAAAAACAACATACAACATATCAAAATACGGAACAAATACCAAATTCACATGACTATTAATAGCAAGACTTATCCCATGTCCTTAGGAACAAAAGTAACTACTCACAAAGCATAATCATAATCATGATCAGAGGTGTAATGAGTAGCATCAAGGATCTGAACATAAACTCTTCCACCAAGTAATCCAACTAGCATCAACTACAAATAGTAATCAACACTACTAGCAACCTTACAAGTACCAATCGGAGTCGAGAGACGGAGATTGGTTACAAGTGATGAACTAGGGTTTCGAGATGAGATGGTGCTGATGAAGATGTTGATGAAGACGGGTCCCCTCCGATGAGAGGAGTGTTGGTGATGACGATGGCGATGATTTCCCCCTCCTGGAGGGAAGTTTCCCCGGCAGGATCGTCCTACCGGAGCTCTAGATTGGTTCTGCTCAAGTTCCGCCTCGTGGCGGCGGCGCCTCCTCGAAAAAGCTCCGCCCTGATTTTTTTCCGGACGAAACCCTTCATATAGCAGAAGAGGGGGGCCAGTGGGCCACCAGGGTGCCCACAAGCCCTGTTGCTGCGGCCAGGGGGGCAGGCCGCAGCCACCAGGCTTGTGGGCCCCTGGCAGCTCCCCTCTGGCACTTCTTTTGCCCAATATTTTTTATATAATCCCAAAAAATTCCACGTTGATTTTCAAGGCATTTGGAGTTGCGCAGAATAGAGGACTCAGACTTGCTCCTTTTCCAGTCCAGAATTCCAGCTGCCGATATTCTCCCTCTTCAAATAAACCTTGCAAAATAAGAGAGAAAAGGCATAAGTATAGTACCAGAAAGTATAATAACAGTCCATAAAGCGATAAATATCAACATGAAAGCATGATGCAAAATGAACGTATGAACTCCCCCAAGCTTAGACCTCGCTTGTCCTCAAGCTAAAACCAAGATCCATAAACATGTCCACAAGTTTAGGGACGAAGGTGTCGATAAAACATAATACGGACAAGTTTAGAGACCAAGGTGTCGATAAAACATAATAGGGACGAAGGCATCATGATCACACATAGAACAACAATACATCATAAAGATTCTTATGGGAAAGTAACAATTCCTTCACAAAGCAAAGTATGAAACAAAAACCTTACCGAGAAGTAGCCAACAACAGTCCATAGTCATTGAAGCGATTGCAATTTATCATAACATTAGAAAGAGTCAAATAAGAGCTTGTAAATCAAATCCACATACTCAATCATCTCTTTTGCTTTCCACAATTGTTACAACTCACGTGGTACTCATGGTGTCAAAGTTTCAGTTGGACACAGAGAAATATAGGGGCTTATAATTTTTCCTCCCAACCATTTACCTCAAGGGTAAAGTCAACAATAATAAAGCATAAGTAATCATCTCCAAGTTGATATAAGAATATAGATCTTTCCCTAGCATATGACGTTCACCAAGATGAAGACGGAATAGGGAATTGGTGTTGATCACCAAGACTTTCACAAGGACAAAAGTAAAGGTACAAGATAGGCCCTTCACAGAGGGAAGCAGAGGTTGTCATGCGCTTTTGAGGTTTGGATGCGTGTCCTCTTAGTACGGAGGAACGTCACTTTGTATTGCCTCTTGTGTTAAAGAACTTTATTATGCAGTCTGTCGCTTTTATGTCTTCCTCATCATAGGTTCGTATAAAGCTTATTTTCCACACACTAATAGATCATACATATTAGAGAGAAATTTTTATTGCTTGCACCGATGACAACTTACTTGAGGGATCTTATTCAATCCATAGGTAGGTGTGGTGGACACTCATGGCAAAACTGGGTTGAAGGTTTATGGATGCACAAGTAGTATCTCTACTTGGCGCAGGAGTTTTGGCTAATATGAGGTGGAAGCAATCGTCACATGCTAAGGGATCTCTAATCATATAACATTGTTTGGAATCAAGCAAACACAATTCATTATGTTGTCTTCCTTGTCCAACATCTACTTCTAAGCATGTAATAGTTTGGTGAGTGCTCACAATTATAGAAAGTGTCTAAGATGATATATTTATAAGTGAACCTCTCTTTCCTTATTACTTCTTATTAATTGCAACAATGACTGGGGTGTATGTTGGTCTATTCTCAACAAGTTTCAATCACCATACTTGTTATATTTGAAGCTATCACTTTCCATAAGATCATCTCATGATCTTTCATGCTATCGTTCTTTTCATACTTTTGATCACGGCACAAAACAAAGCCCTTGGCTAAGATACTCTTTATTATATAGCTCGCAAGCTCAAATACATCGGGTGAGACACAAGGCAAAAGATTCAAACTAAACACTAAAGACTTATTCCACTAAGATAAGAAATAAGAACTGAAAAGGAAAGAGCTAAAACAAAGGTAAAAGCAAAAGATATAAAGGTGATATGATACCAGGGCAACTCCCCCAAGCTTGGCATAAGCCAAGGGAGTTGCCCATACCAATGCTTAGTTGTCTTCCTTTGTTGGTGATGGTGGTGGAGTCTTTGCCTTTGATTCCAAGAGAGCTATCAATCTTTGATTGATACCTTGGAGATCTGCGACATGATTTTCCAGCAAAACAACTTCACGAGAAAGGGAAATATTGCGAGCACGAGTTGTTTCACAAAACCTCAAGAGTTCAATTAAGGATGGAGACAGCACGTGAAGGAAGGGTTGGATAAAATCAACTCCTTCAACGTCTTCAATGTTGAACATAGGTTGAACTTCCTCCCTAGCTTGGGTTTTCTCCTTAGCTTTGTCCCTGGCTTCCGTAACTTCTACTCTTTTCAGATCAGCATCTACTTCTTCATGAACATGAGGGAGATTATTCTTTCCAACAGATTCCTGAGACATCTTTGCTATAAATCTGCGGCCGACAACAGGCTCGAAACGAAAACAGAGGAAAACTGCGTGATACAGAGATCAAAACCCTCGGGCATATATATAATGATTTTTTCTGGACCAGAAGGAGTGCTCCGCAAGAAAACGGAGTCCGGGAGTCACACGAGGTGCCCACAAGCCCTGTTGCCGCGGCCAGGGGGGAGGTCAAGGCAACCAAGCTTGTGGCCGCCTCGTGCGCTCTCCGAACTGCTTTTTATTTTTCTATTTTTCCATAAATTCCAAAACGGAGAAAATTTCCTACTGGAAAAGTTTTGTAGTCCAATTACTTACCGAAACACATACCTCTTCGTTTTCAGGGTCTCAAACGGGCTGATAAACATCCCTTATGTATTCCTCTGGAGTTATGATATTGATGATATTGGTCTCAACATTTATGGGAGTACCAGAGATATAATGCTTGATTCTTTACCCATTTACCACTTTCGGAAAATTACCTTCCATGTTGTTGATTTTGATGGCACCGGAACGATATACTTCCTCGACAACATAGGGACCTTCCCATTTAGAGAGAAGCTTGCCTGCGGAGAATCATAAGCGAGAATTGTATAGGAGGACATAATCACCTACATTGAACTCACATTTTTGTATTCTTTTATCGTGCCATCTCTTAACCTTTTCCTTGAACAACTTGGCATTCTCATATGACTGGGCCCTCCATTCATCTAATGAGCTGATATCAAACAACCGCTTCTCACCGACAAGTTTGAAATCGAAGTTGAGCTCTTTGATTGCCCAATAAGCTCTGTGTTCTAGCTCAAGAGGTAAATGACAAGCCTTACCGTAAACCATTTTATACGGCGACATGCCCTCGGGATTCTTATAAGCAGTCCTATAAGCCCATAGTGCATCGTCAAGTTTGCTAGACCAATTCTTTCGAGATCTATTCACAGTCTTTTGTAAGATTAAATTGATCTCCCTATTACTCAACTCCACTTGACCACTAGACTGAGGATGATAAGGAGATGCAACTCTATGGTTGACATCATACTTAGCGAGCATCTTGCGGAAAACACCATGAATGAAGTGTGAACCGCCATCAGTCATCAGATATCTAGGGACTCCAAATCTTGGGAAAATGACTTCTTTAAGCATCTTAATAGAGGTGTGGTGATTAGCATTTCTAGTGGGGATAGATTCTACCCACTTAGTGACGTAATCAACAGCAACTAAGATGTGAGTATACCCGTTGGAACTCGGGAAGGGTCCCATATAATCAAAACCCCAGACATCAAATGGTTCAATGACAAGCGAATAGTTCATAGGCATTTCCTGACGTTTACTGATGTTCCCTATTTTTTGACATTCTTCACAAGATAAGAAAAACCTATGGGCATCCTTGAAGAGAGTGGGCCAATAGAAACCTGATTCCAATACCTTATGAGCAGTTCTATCTCCAGCATGGTGTCCTCCGTAGGCTTCGGAATGACACTTCTGCAGGATCTGTCCCTGTTCATGTTCAGGCACACAACGTCTAATAACACCATCTACTACTTCCTTACAAAGGTGAGGATCATCCCAAAAATAGTGTCTCAAATCAAAGAAGAATTTCTTCTTTTGTTGGTAGGTAAAACTGGGTGGTATGTATTTGGCTACGATATAGTTTGCGTAATCAGCATACCACGGTGCACTATGTGAAGTGCGGATGACATTCAATTGCTCATCGGGAAAGCTGTCATCAATAGGTCATGGGTCATCAAGGACATTCTCTAGCCTGGATAAGTTATCTGCTACAGGGTTATCAGTACCCTTTCGGTCAACAACGTGCAAATCAAATTCCTGTAGCAGGAGAACCCATCTGATTAGCCTAGGCTTAGCGTCCTTCTTCTCCATAAGGTACTTGATAGCAGCATGATCAGAGTGAATAATGACTTTGGAGTCAACTATATAAGATCTAAACTTTTCACATGCAAACACGACTGCTAAAAATTCCTTCTCCGTAGTGGCATAGTTTCTTTGGGCACTGTCAAGAGTTTTACTAGCGTAGTGAATGACATTCAACTTCTTGTCAACTCTTTGTCCTAGAACAGCACTAACAGCATAATCACTAGCATCGCACATGATTTCAAAGGGCAAGTTCCAATCAGGTGGTTGAACAATAGGTGCGGTTATGAAGGCCTTCTTAAGTATTTCGAAAGCTTCCTCACAATCCTCATAAAAAACAAAAGGAACATCCTTCTGCAAGAGGTTGGTAAGAGGCCTAGAAATCTTAGAGAAGTCTTTAATGAACCTTCTATAGAAACCAGCATGACCTAGGAAACTTCATATACCTCTGATACCTATGGGGCAAGGCATTTTCTTAATTGCATCAACCTTAGCCTTATCAACTTCAATGCATTTCTCAGAGATTTTGTGTCCTAAGACGATGCCTTCATTAACCATGAAGTGGCACTTCTCCCAGTTCAAGACAAGGTTGGTATCTTTGCATCTCTATAAGACTCGATCAAGGTTGCTGAGGCAATCATCGAAGGAAGAACCGTAAACGGAGAAATCATCCATGAAAACCTCAAAAATCTTTTCACAGAAGTCAGAGAATATAGCCATCATACATCTTTGAAAGGTGGCAGGTGCATTGCATAAGCCGAAAGGCATACGTCTATAGGCAAAGGTACCGAAGGGGTAGGTGAAAGTGGTTTTCTACTAATCAGATTGTGCAACAGGTATTTGCAAGAAACCTGAATAACCGTCTAGAAAGCAGAAGTGTGTGTGTTTAGATAGCCTTTCTAGCATTTGGTCGATAAACGACAAAGGATAATGGTCTTTCTTGGTTGCCTTGTTCAATTTCCGGAAGTCTATCACCATCCTATAGCCAGTAATAATCCTCTGTGGGATTAGTTCATTCTTATCATTAGGAACGACGGTGATACCTCCCTTCTTAGGTACGCAATGTACCGGACTTACCCAATCACTATGAGCAACAGGATAAATGATTCCTGCTTCCAGAAGCTTTAATATTTCTTTTCTCACGACCTCTTTCATCCTAGGATTTAACCTCCATTGATGATCAGCGACTGGCTTAGAATCAGGATCGGTTTTAATCTTGTGCTGACATAGAGTGAGACTAATACCCTTAAGATCATCAAGAGTATATCCAATAGCAGCATGGTGCTTCCTCAAAGTTTTTAATAACTTCTTCTCTTCGTGATTCGAGAGGTGAGCACTAATTATAACAGGATATATCTCCTTCTCATCAAGATAGGCATACTTAAGTGTATCTGGTAACTGTTTTAGCTCGAACACAGGATCACCCTTTGGTGGGGGAGGATCCCCAAGCAGTTCAACAGGCAGATTATTCTTAAGAATAGGATATTGTTCTAAAACAATTTTATCTATCTCATCTCTTTCATCCATATGCATATCATTTTCATGCTCAAGCAGATATTGTTCTAAAGGATCCGTAGGAGGCACGGCAATAGAGGCAGGAGCAATGATTTCATCCCTACCAGACGACTCTTTTTCATGGGGTTGTCTTCCAAACTTGGAGAAGCTAAATTCATGAGACACACCCTCGAAAGTAACAGTGACAGTTTGTTTAACGCAATCAATGTGAGCATTGATAGTGTTGAGAAAGGGTCTACCAAATATAATGGGACAAAAGCTATCTTGCACAGTAGCAAGGACGAGGAAATCAGTAGGATACTTCGTCTTACCGCACAAGACTTCTACATCTCTCACAATTCCCATAGGGTAGATAGTGTCTCTATTAGCTGGCGTAATAGTGACATCAATGGGTTCTAACTCAGCAGGTGCAATCTCATCTTTGATTTCATCATATAGGGACCGGGGTATTGCACTAAAACTAGCACCCATATCACATAAACCATGATAACAGTGATCTCCTATCTTGACAGAAACAACGGGCAGGCCAACTACAGGTCCGTATTTGTCTTTCGCGTGAGGTTTAGCAATTCTAGCATAGTCCTCACAGAATTTGATAACATGCCCGTCTATGTCTTCGGCTAAGAGATCTTTGATAATAGCAACACTAGGTTCAACTCTAATTTTCTCAGGGGGTGCAAGTGGTCTAATGTAACCCCTACGTATCACAGTTGGAGCTTTAGAATAATCCTTTTTCCTAGCAGGGTAAGGTGATTTCTCATTGTAGGCACAAGGAACAATAGGATCATTATAGGCAATGACTTTATCTTCAACTAGATTGGGTTTAACTATGTTGACTTCTACAGGAGGATGATACTTAAACCACTTCTCTTTGGGAAGATCAATATCTCTAGATTCACATAGAGAAGCTACTATCTCAGAGTCAAGTCCATACTTAGTGCTAAAATCTCTAGAAGTGTTTGTTTCAACAAAAGATTTAACACAATCAAACTAGAAATTCATACCTCACTCCTTACCTTCTTCAAGCTCCCAATCTTCAGAGTTACGTTTGATTCTTTCCAAGAAATTCCACTTGTGGTCACATATCCTTCTTCACAAAAGAACCGGTACAAGAAGTGTCAAGCATGGTACGATCTTCATGAGAAAGCCAAGCATAAAAGTTTTGAGTGATAATTTCTCTCAAGAGCTCATGATTGGGGCATGAATATAGCATTGATTTAAGCCTCCCCCAAGATTGAGCTATGCTTTCCCTATCACGAGGCCAAAAGTTATGAATATAATTCCGATAACGATGTACTAAATGCATAGGATAAAACTTTTCATGAAATTCCAATTTCAACCGATTGTAGTCCCATGATCGAGTATCATCACATAGCCTATACCATGTCAACGCCTTATCCTTCAAAGATAAAGGAAAGACTTTCTTCTTTACCTCATCCTCGGGAAAACCTGCAAGCTTAAATAAACCACAAACTTCATCTACATAGATTAGATGCAAGTCTGGATATGATGATCCATCTCCTGTAAAAGGATTAGCCAGCACTTTCTCAAGCATACCTGAAGGAATTTCATAAAAGATATTTTCAGTAGGTACCGTAGGTTGAGGAGAAACTCCTCGTGCTTCCGTTCGTGGTGAAGATACCCCGAACAAATTCCTCAAATAAATAGTATCCATAGTGACAAGTGACAATAAATTTCAGCACAGTATATAAATGTGTCCTTACCAAATTCCACTTACCAAAGGCGCTTCACTCCCCGGCAACGGCGCACGAAAAGAGTCTTGATGACCCACAAATATAGGGGATCAATCGTAGTCCTTTCAATAAGTAAGAGTGTCGAACCCAACGAGAAGCAGAAGGCTGTGATAAACGGTTTTCAGCAAGGTAATAACTGCAAGCACTGAAAGTAGCGGTAACAAGTGATGGTGTAGTGAGGTGAAACGTAGCAGGTGAAAAGTAACAAGTAACAAGTAATAGCAACGGTGCAGCAAAGTGGCCCAATCCCTTTTGTAGCAAGGGACAAGCCTGAACAAAGTCTTATAGGAGGAAAAACGCTCCCGAGGACACACGGAAATTTCTGTCATGCTAGTTTCATCATGTTCATATGATTCGCGTTCGATACTTTGATAGTTTGACATGTGGGTGGACCGGCGCTTGGGTACTGCCTTACTTAGACAAGCATCCCACTTATGATTAACCCCTCTCGCAAGCATCCGCAACTACGAAAGAAGAATTAAGACAACGTCTAACCATAGCATTAAACTAGTGGATCCAAATCAGCCCGTTACAAAGCAACGCATAGACTGGGGTTTAAGCTTCTGTCACTCTAGCAACCCATCATCTACTTATTACTCCCCAATGCCTTCCTCTAGGCCCAAATAATGGTGAAGTGTTATGTATTCGACGTTCACATAACACCACTAGAGGAAAAACAACATACAACATATCAAAATACGGAACGAATACCAAATTCACATGACTATTAATAGCAAGACTTATGCCATGTTCTCAGGAACAAAAGTAACTACTCACAAAGCATAAGCATAATCATGATCAGAGGTGTAATGAGTAGCATCAATGATCTGAACATAAACTCTTCCACCAAGTAATCCAACTAGCATCAACTACAAAGAGTAATCAACACTACTAGCAACCTTACAAGTACCAATCGAAGTCGCGAGACGGAGATTGGTTTCAAGTGATGAACTAGGGTTTGGAGATGAGATGGTGCTGATGAAGATGTTCATGGAGACGGGTCCCCTCCGATGAGAGGAGTGTTGGTGATGACGATGGCGACGATTTCCCCCTCCGGGAGGGAAGTTTCCCCGGCAGGATCGTCCTACTGGAGCTCTAGATTGGTTCTGCTCAAGTTCTGCCTCGTGGCGGTGGCGCCTCCTCGAAAAAGCTCTGCCCTGATTTTTTCCGGACAAAACCCTTCATATAGCAGAAGAGGGGGGGCAGTGGGCCACCAGGGTGCCCACAAGCCCTGTTGTCGCGGCCAGGGGGGCAGGCCGCAGCCACCAAGCTTGTGGGCCCCTAGCAGCTCCCCTCTGGCACTTCTTTCGCCCAATATTTTTTATATAATCCCAAAAAATTCCACGTTGATTTTCAGGGCATTTGGAGTTGTGCATAATAGAGGACTCAGACTTGCTCCTTTTCCAGTACAGAATTCCAGCTGCCGGTATTCTCCCTCTTCAAATAAACCTTGCAAAATAAGAGAGAAAAGGCATAAGTATAGTACCACAAAGTATAATAACAGTCTATAAAGCGATAAATATCAACATGAAAGCATGATGCAAAATGGACGTATCACCTACCATACTTATGGCCAGGATGACATCCGGTCTTGTGCACAGCATTGCATACATGATAGACCTTATGGCTAAAGCATAGGCGACGACACTCATCTTTTCTGTATCTTCTCCAGTTACTGGACATTGAGTCTTACTCAACTTTATACCTTGTAACACAGGCAAGAACCCCTTCTTGGATTGTTCCATTTTGAACTTCTTCAAGACTTTATCAAGGTATGTGCTTTATGAAAGATCTATTAGGCGTCTTTACCTATCTCTATTGATCTTTAAGCCCGATGTGTAAGCAGCTTCTCCTAGGTCCTTCATTGAAAACCTTTTACTCAAGTAATACTTTACGCTTTCCAGTAACTATACATTGTTTCCAATCAGCAATATGTCACCCACATATAATATTATAAACACTATAGAGCTCCCACTCACTTTCTTTTAAATACAAGCTTCTCCAAAAACTTGTATAAACCCAAACGCCTTGATCACCTCATCAAAGCGCTGATTCCAACTCCGAGATGCTTGCACCATTCCATACATGGATCGGTGGAGCTTGCACACTTTGTCACCATTCTTTGGATCGACAAAATTTTTGGGTTGCATCATATACAACTCTTCCTTAAGAAACCCATTAAGGAACGTTGTTTTGACATCCATCTGTCAGATTTCATAATCGAAAAATGCAGCTATTGCTAACATGATACGAACGGACTTTAAGCATCGCTATGGGTGAGAATGTCTCATCATAGTCAACTCCTTGAACTTGTGAAAAACCCTTTGCCACAAGTCGAGCTTCATAAACGGTCACATTACCGTCCGCGTCTGTCTTCTTCTTAAAGATCCATTTGTTCTGAATAACCTTGCGACCTTCAGGTAATACTTCCAAAGTCCATACTTTGTTTTCATACATAGATCCTATCTCGGATTTCATGGCTTCTAACCATCTGTTGGAATCTGGGCCCACCATTGCTTCTCCATAATTCGCTGGCTCATTGTTGTCCAACAACATGATCAACAAGACAGGAATCTCGTACCACTCTGGAGCAGTACGTGCTCTTGTCGACCTGCGAGGTCCGACGGTTACTTGATCTAAAGCTTCATGATCATCTTCATTACCTTCCTCTTCAACTGGTGTTGCTTCAACAGAAATTTCTTTATGTCATGCGCCACCATCTTGTTGAAGCAGAGGTTTCGCAACCTCATCAAGTTATATCTTCCTCCCACTCAACTCTTTCGAGAAAAACTCTTTCTCAAGAAAAGCTCTGTTCTTAGCGACAAACACTTTGCCCTCGGATCTGAGATAAAAGGTATACCCAACTTTCTCCTTTGGGTAACCTATGAAGATGCACTTTTCTGCTTTGGGTTCCAGCTTTTGAGGCTGAAGCTTTTTGACATAAGCATCACATCCCCAAACTTTAAGAAACGACAACTTTGTCTTCTTGCCATACCATAGCTCACATGGTGTCGTCTCAACGAATTTTGTTGGTGCCCTATTTAAAATTAATCCAGTTGTCTCCAATGCATAGACCCAAAATGATAATGGCAAATCAGTAAGAGACATCATAGAACGCACCATATCTAATAAAGTATGATTACAATGTTCGGACACACCATTACGATGTGGTGTTCCAGGCGGTGTCAGCTGTGAAACAATTCCACATTGTCTTAAGTGAGCACCAAACTCGTAACTCAGATATTCACCTCCTCTATGAGATCGTAGGAACTTGATCTTCTTGCTACGATGATTTTCAACTTCACTCTGAAATTTTTTGAACTTTTCAAACATTTCAGACATGTGCTTCATCAAGTAGATATAGCCATACCTACTCAAATCGTCGGTGAAGGTGAGAAAATAACGATATCCGTTGCGCGCCTCTATGCTCATTGGTCCGCACACATGAGTATGTATGATCTCCAACAAGTCACTTGCACGCTCCATTGTTCCAGAGAATGGAGTCTTAGTCATCTTGCCCATGAGACATGGTTCACATGTGTCAAGTGATTCAAAATCAAGTGACTCCAAAAGTCCATCAGCATAGAGTTTCTTCATGCTCTTAACACCAATATGACCTAAACGGCAATGCCACAAGAAAGTGGCGCTATCATTGTTAACTCTACATCTTTTGGTCTCATTGTTATGGATATGAGTGTCATCACAATCGAGATTCAATATCAACAAACCCCTCACATTGGGTGCATGACCATAAAAGATATTACTCATATAAATAGAACAACCATTATTCTCTGACTTAAATGAGTAACCGTCTTGTAGTAAACAAGATCCAGATATAATGTTCGTGCTCAACACAGGCACTAAATAACAATTATTTAAGTTCATCGCTAATCCCAATGGTAACTGAAGTGAGACCGTGCCGACGGCGATCGCATCAACCTTGGAACCATTACCCACGCGCATCGTCACTTCGTCGTTCGCCAGCCTTCGTTTATTCGGTAGTTCATGTTTCGAGTTGCAAATGTGAGCAACAGAACTGGTATCAAATACCCACGCACTACTACGACAGCTGGTGAGGTACACATCAAGGGGCAGTTGCACTTCCAATGACCAGTCCCCTTGCAATAATAGCACTCAGTTTCCTGCTTAGGTCCAGCCTTGGGTTTCTTCGTCGGAGAGGCAACAGCTTTGCCACTCTTCTTGGAGTTACCCTTCTTGCCTTTGCCGTTTTTCTTGAAACTAGTGGTCTTATTGACCATCAACACTTGATGTTCTTTCTAGATTTCTGACTCAGCGACTTTCAGCATCGCAAATAACTCGTCGGGTGACTTATTCATCCCTTGCATGTTATAGTTCGACACGAAGCTCTTATAGCTAGGTGGTAGTGACTGGAGAATTCTATCAGTGATAGCCTCTTGTGGGAGTTCAATCCCCAGCTTAGCTAGACGGTTTGAGTACCCAAACATTTTGAGCACATGTTCACTGACACACGAATTCTCCTCCATCTTGCAAGCATAGAATTTATCGGAGGTATCATACCTCTCAATTCGGGCATTCTTGTGAAATATAAACTTCAACTCCTGGAACATCTCATACGCTCCATGACGTTCAAAACGTCTTTGAAGTCCCGGTTCTAAGCAATACAAAACTGCACATTGAACTAGTGAGTAGTCATCCTTACACGCTTGCCAAGCGTTCAAAACATATTGGTCTGTCGTGGCGGGTGGTGCATTTCCTAGCGCAGCATCATGCACATATTGCTTTTGGCCAGCTTAGAGGATAAGCCTCAGATTTCGAGCACAGTCAACAAAGTTGCTTCCATCATCTTTCAGCTTAGCTTTCTATAGGAACGTATTAAAATTCAGGGTTGCTACTATGCGAGCCATTGATCTACAACATAATATTTTGCAAATATTAGTTAGACTATGTTCAAGACAATTGAGTTTAGCTAATCATATTACTAATAAACTCCCACTCAAATAGACATCCCTCTAGTCATTCGAGTGTCGCATGATCCAAATTCACTAACTCAAGTCCGATGATCACGTGAGTTGAGTATAGTTTCAGTGGTGAACATCTCCATGTTGATCATATCAACTATATGATTCATGCTCGACCTTTCGGTCTCTTGTGTTCCGAGGCCATGTTTGTACATGCTAGGCTCGTCAAGTTTAACCTGAGTGTTCTGCGTGTGCAACTGTTTTGCACCCGTTATATGTGAACGTTGAGTCTATCACACCCAATCATCACGTGGTGTCTCGAAACGAAGAACTGTCGCAACGGTGCACAGTCGGGGAGAACACAATTTTATCTTGAAATTTCAGTGAGGCGTCACATTATAATGCTATCGTCGTTCTAAGCAAAATAAGGTGCATAAAAGGATTAATATCACATGCAAATCATAAGTGACATGATATGGACATGAACTTGTGCTTCTTGATCTCCATCACCAAAGCACCGACATGATCTCCATCATCACCGGCACCGCACCATGATCTCCATCATCGTGCCGCATCGAGGTTGTCGCGCTATCTATGCTATTAGTACTAAAGCTACAACCTAGCGATATAGTAAAAGCATCTGCAAGCACAAACGTTAGTTTAAAGACAACCTTATGGCTCCTGCCGGTTGTCGTAGCATCGACGTCGAAGTCGATATTTAACTATTACAACATGATCATCTCATACATCCAATATATCATATCATGTCTTTGGCCATATCACATCACATGCATACCGTGCAAAAACAAGTTAGACATCCTCAAATTTGTTGTTGCATGTTTTACGTGGCTGCTATAAGTATCTAGTATGATCGCATCTTTACTTACGCAAAGCCACTATGGTGATATACAAAATGCTATTTAACCTTCTCCAAGGATCGCCTCGGTCAAATACGATTCAACAAAAGTTGAAGAAACAGACACCCGCCAGTCATATTTATGCAACAAGTTGCACGTTAGTCGATGAAACCGGTCTCTTGTAAGCGTATGAGTAAAGTTGGTTCGGGCCACTTCAATCCAACAATACTGCCAAATCAAGAAAAGACTAAGGAGGGAAGCAAATTGAACATCAACGCCCACAAACTCTTTTTTGTTCTACTCGAGATATATGCTGGAAATATGCCCTAGAGGCAATGATAAATAGTTATTATTATATTTTCTGTTTCAAGATAACCGTTTATTATCCATGCTATAATTGTATTGAATGAAAGCATAGATACATGTGTGGATATATATACAAAACAATGTCCCTAGTAAGCCTCTAATTAACTACCTAGTTGATCAAGGATGGTTAAGGTTTTCTGACCATATGCAAGTGTTGTCACTTGATGACTCGATCACATCATTAGGAGAATGATGTGATGGACAAGACCCAAACCATGAATGTAGCATGTGATCGTGTCATTTTGTTGCTATTGTTTTCTGCGTGTCAAGTATTCATTCCTATGACCATGAGATCATGTAACTCACTAACACCGGAGGAATACCTTGTGTGTATCAAACGTTACAACGTTACTGGGTGACTATAAAGGTGCTCTAAAGGTATCTCCGAAGGTGTCCGTTGACTTAGCATGGATCAAGACTGGGATTTGTCACTCCGTGTGACGGATAGGTATCTCGGGGCCCACTCGATAATACAACATCGCATATAAGCCTTGCAAGCAATCTGAGTCAAGTGTTAGTCACGGGATCTTGTATTACGGAACGAGTAAAGAAACTTATCGGTAACGAGGTTGAAATAGGTATAGAGATACCGATGATCAAATCTCGGGCAAGTAACATATCGAAGGACAAAGGGAATGTTATACGGGATTATATGAATCCTTGGCACAGAGGTTCAACCGATAAGATCTTCGTAAAATATGTAGGATCTAGTATGGACATCCAGGTCCCGCTATTGGATATTGACCAGGAAGTGTCTCGGGTCATGTCTGCATAGTTCTCGAACCCGCAGGGTCTGCACACTTAAGGTTCGGTGACGTTTCGGTATAGTTGAGTTATAGGTGTTGGTGACCGAAGGTAGTTTGGAGTCCCGGATGATATCACGGTCGTCCCGAGGGTTTTTGGAATGGTCCAGAAACGAAGATTGATATATAGGTTGGTTTCATCTGGTCACCGGAAAGATTTTGGGCATTACCGACAGTGTACCGGGAGTGACGAATGGGTTCCGGGTTTTCACCGGGAGGGGCCCACCCACCCGGGAGTGAGCCCAGTAGTCCTAGGGTGGCGCACCATCCCTTAGTGGGTTGGTAAGTCCAGCCCAAGTGTGCTATGGCGCTAGAAGAGAAAACCAAAAGAAAAGAAAAAAGAGGGAGGTGGGAAGGGAGAGGAGGACTCCTCCTTCCCCAAACCAAATTGGAGTTGGAGTCCTCCTCTCCACTTCGGTCTACGCCCTAGGGGCTCCCTTGATCCCCAAGGCTAGTCCCTCCCCTCCTCCTATATATACTAGAGGTTTTAGGGTTTTTGAGACACAACTTTTGCCACGTGCAACTCAAACCTATACCTCGTAGTTCTTCCTCTAGATCGGATTTCTGCGGAGCTTGGGCGGAGCCCTGCAGGAATAGATCATCAACATCACCGCCGCGCCGTCACGCTACAGGAGAACTCATCAACTTCCCCGTCTCTCTTTCTGGATCAAGAAGGCGGAGATCGACATCGAGTTGTATGTGTGCTGAACGCGGAGGTGACGTCCATTCGGTGCTAGATCGTGACGGATCATGGGACGACGGTGATTTAAATCACGAAGCTGTACCACTACATCAACCACGTTTCTTAACACTTCCCGCTTAGTGATCTACAAGGGTATGTCGATCCGATCTCCCTCTCGTAGATGAACATCACCATGATAGGTCTTTGTGTGCGTAGGAAAATTTTTGTTTCCCATTTAACGTTCCCCAACAATATCATCTATGCAGGAACCTAGCTCATGATGCCAGTGTTGGGGAACGTTGCATAGGAAACAAAATTTTCCTACGCACACTAAGACCTGTCATGGTAATGATCATCTACGAGAGGGAGATCAGATCCACATACCCTTGTAGATCGCTAAGCGGGAAGAGTTAAGAAACGTGGTTGATGTAGTGGAATGTCTTCGCGATACAAATCGTCGCCATCCCACGATCAGTCCCGATCTAGCACCGAACGGACGGCACCTCCGTGTTCAGCACACGTCCATCTTCATGACGATCTCCACCTTCTTGATGCAGCAAGACAGACGAAGAGGTAGCTGAATTCTTCGGCAGCACGACGGCGTGGCGGTAATGATGGTGGAGCTACTCCGGCAAGGCTTCGCCATGCCGTACCGATCTAGCTACGAGGTGTCACGAAGTAGTGGAGGGAGAGACGTTTGCACAAAGGCTTGAGGTGCAAAAACCCTCTCAAACCTCCACTATATATAGGAGGAACAAGAGGTAGGCTGCCTTGACTCCTACTCCAAGTAGGAGGCTTCGGCCGAGCCAAGGAGGAAGGTCTCCTCCTCGAATTCAGTTTGGTGGAGGAGTCATTTCCTTATTGTCCACCTCCTTCCCTTTTTTCATTATTTTTCCTTTTTTTGCCTTGGCCGAAATAGGCCTATTGGGCTGGCCTCACAAGCCCACTAAGGGCTGGTGCGCCACCCATGGGCCTATTAGGTCCTCTCTCGGGTGGGTGGCCCCTCCCGGTAAAACCCCGGAACCCATTCGTCACTCACGGTACTTTATCGGCAATGCCCGAAATCTTTCCGGAAGCCAAATGCTACAATCCTCGTTTCGTTTCCGGAGACACTCGTGACGTCTGGGATCTCATCCGGGACTCCAAACAACATTTGGTTACCAACATCAATAATTTAACTATAACGAAAACGTCACTGAACTGTAAGTGTGCACACCCTGCGGGTTCGAGAGCTATGTAGACATGACCGAGACACTCTCCAGCCAATATCCTGTTCGGGAACGTAGCATGGGAAACAAAAAAATTCCTACGCACACACAATACCTATCCATGGTGATGATCATCTACGACAGGGGAGAGTGAATCTACATACCCTTGTAGATCGCTAATCGGAAGTGTATATAACACGATTGATATAGTGGAACGTCTTCGCGATCCAAATTGTAGCTCGTCCCACGATCTCATCACGATTCGTCCCACGATCCATCCCAATCTAGTGCCGAACGGACGACACCTCCACTGTCAGCACACGTACAGCTCGATGACGATCTCCGCCTTCTTGATCCAGCAAGAGGGGCGAAGACGTAGATGAGTTCTCTAGCACGATGGCATGGTGGTGGTGGTGGTGGAGCTATTCCAGCAGGGCTTCGCCTAAGCACCACTGAAACTAGACTAGAGGAGAAACAAATCTAGAGAGAGAGGGCAGCTCGTGGCTGTTTCTCTATGTATCAAAAACCCTCAATACCTCTAGTATATATATGAGGGAGGGAGGGGAGGAGGCTGCCTCAAACCCTCAAGGTTTGGCCGAAATTGGAGGTGGAGGAGTCCTCCTCCAATCCTACTAGGAGTAGGATTCCTCCTCTCCACTTGGAAACCCTTTCCACCTTTTCCACCTTTGGATTTTTTCCTTCTCATAGCTCATGGGCCTTAGTAGGAGCTTATGTCAGCCCACTAGGGGATGGTTTGTATCCTCCCATAGCCCATCAGGCCCCTCGGGGCGTGAGACCCCTCCCAATGGTCCCCGGTACCCTCCCGGCACTCCCGGTACACTACCGGTGAGCCCGAAACTTTTCTGTTAACCAAAACAGGACTTCCTATATATCAATCTTTACCTCTGGACCATTCTAGAGCTACTCATGACATCCGGGATCTCATACGGGACTCTGAATAACTTTCATTTACCAACACCTATAACTCAACTATACTGAAACGTCACCCAACCTTAAGTGTGCAGACCCTACGGGTTTGAGAACTATGCACACATGACCGAGACACCTCTACGGTCAATAACCAATAGCGGGACCTGGATGCCCATATTGGCTCCTACATATTCTACGAACATCTTTATTGGTTGAACCTCTATATCAAGGATTCAGTTAATCCCGTATGTTGTTCCCTTTGTCCTTCGGTATGTTACTTGCCCGAGATTCGATCGTCGGTATCTCCATACCTAGTTCAATCTCGTTACCGGAAAGTCTCTTTACTCGTTCCGTAATACAATATCCCAAAACTAAATCCTTAGTCACGTTGCTTGCAAGGCTTGTTGTGATGTTGTATTACCGAGTGGGCCCCGAGATACCTCTCCGTCACACGGATTGACAAATCCTAGTCTTGATCCATGCCAACCCAACAGACACCTTTGGAGATATCTGTAGAGCACCTTTATAGTCACCAAGTAACGTTGCGACGTTTGATACACACAAGGTATTCCTCCGGTGTCCGGGAGTTGCATGATCTCATGGTCATAGGAACACATACAGTGACATGCAGAAAACAGTAGCAATAAACTCACACGATCATATGCTATGTTTATAGTTTGGGTCTTGTCCATCACATCATTCTCCTAATGATGTGATCCCGTTATCAAGTGACAACACTTGCCTATGGCCAGGAAACCTTGACCATGTTTGATCAACGAGCTGGTCAACTAGAGGCTCACTAGGGATAGTGTGTTGTCTATGTATCCACACATGTATTTGAGTTTCCAATCAATACAATTCTAGCATGGATAATAGAAGTTATCATGAACAAGGAAATATAATAATAACCAATTTATTATTGCCTCTAGGGCAAATTTCCAACAGTCTCCCAATTGCACTAGAGTCAATAATCTAGTTCACATCACTATGTGATTGCAATGAATCTAACACCCATACAGTTCTGGGATTCGATCATGTCTTGCTTGTGAGATATGTTTTTAGTCAACAGGTACGAACCTTTCAGATCCGTGTGTGCTTTACAAATCTCTATGTCATCCTATAGATGCTCCTACCACGCACCATTTGGAACTATTTTCATGATAATTGAGTTTGGCTAATCATATTACTAATAACACCCACTCAAAATAGGCATCCCTCTAGTCATTCCAGTGGCGCATGATCCAAATCCACTAACTCAAGTCCGATCATCACCTGAGTTGAGTATAGTTTCAGTGGTGAACATCTCCATGTTGATCATATCAACTCTATGATTCATGCTTGACCTTTTGGTCTCTTGTGTTCTGAGGCCATGTTTGTACATGTTAGGCTCGTCAAGTTTAACCCGAGTGTTCCGCGTGTGCAACTGTTTTGCACCCGTTGTATGTGAACGTTGAGTCTATCACACCCGACCATCACGTGGTGTCTCAGAACGACGAACTGTCGCAAAGGTGCACAGTCGAGGAGAACACAATTTTATCTTAAAATTTTAGTGAGGGATCACTTTATAATGCTACCGTCGATCTATGCAAAATAAGATGCATAAAAGGATTAACATCACATGCAAATCATAAGTGACATGATATGGTCGTGATCTTGTGCTTCATGATCTCCATCACCAAAGCACCGGCATGATCTTCATCGTCACCGGCTCCACACCATGATCTCATCACCATGATCTCCATCATTGCGCCGCCATCGAGGTTGTCGTTCTATCTATGCTATTACTACTAAAGCTACTACCTAGCAATATAGTAAACGCATCTGCAAGCACAAACGTTAGTTTAAAGACAACCATATGGCTCATGCCGGTTGTCGTAGCATCAACGTGCAAGTCAACATTTAACTATTACAACATGATCATCACATACATCCAATATATCACATCATGTCTTTGGCCATATCAGATCACATGCATACGCTGCAAAAACAAGTTAGACGTCCTCTAATTTGTTGTTGCATGTTTTACGTGGCTGCTATGGGTATCTAGTATGATCGCATCTTACTTACGCAAAGCCATAACGTTGATATGCAATTTGCTATTTAACCTTATCCAAGGACCGCCTCAATCAAATCCGATTCAACTAAAGTTGAAGAAACAGACACCCGCTAGTCATCTTTATGCAACAAGTTGCATGTTAGTCGATGAAACCGGTCTCTCGTAAGCGTACGATTAAAGTTGGTCCGGGCCGCTTCAATCCAACAATACCGCCGAATCAAAAAAGACTAAGGAGGGAAGCAAATTGAACATCAATGCGCACAAACTCTTTTGTGTTCTACTCGAGATATCATCTATGCATGAACCTAGCTCATGATGCCACTGTTGGGGAACGTAGCATGGGAAACAAAAAAATTCCTACGCACACGCAATACCTATCCATGGTGATGATCATCTACGAGAGGGGAGAGTGAATCTACATACCCTTGTAGATCACCAAGCGGAAGAGTATATAACGCGGTTGATGTAGTTGAACATCTTCGCGATCCAAATCGCAGCCCATCATGCGATCTTATCACAATCCATCACGTGATCCCATCAAGATCCCTCCCGATCTAGTGCTGAACGGATGGCACCTCTGCGGTCAGTGCTACGGCGACAGAAATCTGCTGTCGTCTCTTGAGCTTGCGTTGGTTTTTCCCTTGAAGAGGAAAGGGCGATGCAGCACAGGAGCAGTAAGTATTTCCCTCAGTTTGAGAACCAAGGTATCAATCCAGTAGGAGAATCTCGTCAAGTCCAGAGTACCTGCACAAACACAAAAGAGCTTGCACCCAATGCTATAAAGGGGTTGTCAATCCCTTCAAGATTGATTGCAAAGTGAGATTTGAAGGCGGAAAGTGCAACAAAGAAAAAGTGTAAGGCTAGAAATATGGTGTGAAGTAGACCCGGGGGCCATAGTGTTCACTAGAGGCTTCTCTCAAAATAGCAAATATTACCGTGGGTGAACCAATTACTATCGAGCAATTGATAGAACCTCGCAAAGTCATGACGATATCTAAGGCAATGATCATACATATAGGCATCACGTCCGAGACAAGTAGACCGATACTTTCTGCATCTACTACTATTACTCCACACATCGACCGCTATCCAGCATGCATCTAGTGTATTGAGTTCATGACGAACAGAGTAACGCCTTAAGCAAGATGATATGATGTAGAGGGATAAACTCAAACCAATGATGAAAACCCCATCTTTTACCCTTGATGGCAACAACACGATGCGTGCCTCGCTACCCCTTCTGTCACTGGGTGAGGTCACCGCATGGTATGAACCCAAAATCAAGCACTTCTCCCATTGCAAGAATCATAGATCAAGCTGGCCAAACAAAACCCACAACTCGAAGAGAATTACAAGGATATGAAATCATGCATAAGAGAGATAAGAAGAAACTCAAATAAGATTCATAGATAATCTGATCATAAATCCACAATTCATCGGATCTCGACAAACACACCGCAAAACAAGATTACATCGGATAGATCTCCATGAAGATCATGGAGAACTTTGTATTGAAGATCCAAGAGAGAGAAGAAGCCATCTAGCTACTAGCTATGGACCCGTAGGTCTATGGTGAACTACTCACGCATCATCGGAGAGGTCATGGTGTTGATGAAGAAGCCCTGTGTATCTGAATCCCTCTCCGGCAGGGCACCAGAACGTGCCCCAGATCGGATCTTGCATAGACAGAAGATTGTGGCGGCGGAAAAGTACTTTCGATGGTCTCCTGATTTTTTTTGGAATTATTGGGAATATATAGGCGAAAGACCTAGGGCAGAGGTGGCCCAGGGAGCCCACAAGCCTGGGACGCGCGGGCCCCCCTGGCCGTGGCTAGGGGGCTTGTGGGGTCCCTGGTGGCCCCCTGCCTTGGTTCTCAAGCTTCCCGATCTTCTTCTGTTTCGGAAAAAATCTTTTTAGAAGTTTCGTTCCCTTTGGACTCTGTTTAAAATCCTCCTCTGAAAGGGGTCAAAAACATGGAAAAAACAGGAACTGGCACGTGGCACTAAGTTAATAAGTTAGTCCCAAAAATATATAAAAGGCATACAAAACATCCAATGTTTGACAGGATAATAGCATGAAATCATCAAAAATTATAGATAAGTTGGATACGTATCAAGCATCCCCAAGCTTAACTCCTCACCGTCCTCGAGTAGGGAAGTGATAAAGACTGAATTTTTGATGTGGAATGCTACCTAGCATAGTTGTCCTTTGTAACTTATTTCGTGTGACATGAATGTTCACATCCGTAAGATTCAAAACAATAGTTTGCTATTGACATGAAAACAATAATACTTCAAGCAAACTAGCAAGGTAATCATGAACTTTCGAAATAACAAGGGCAAAGAAAGTTATCCCTACGAAATCATATAGTCTGGCTATGCTCCATCATCCCACACAACTAATTTAAATCATGCACAACCCCGGTATTGGCCAAGTAATTGTTTTCGCACTCTTACTTTCTCAAACCTTTTATAACTATCATGCAATATATGAGCATGAGCCATGGATATAGCACTATAAGTGGAATAGAGTGTGGTGGTGGTTGTGAGACCAAAAGGAGGAGATGGTCACATTGACTCGGTGTATCAAAGGGCTATGGATATGCCCATTCATAGATATCAATGTGAATGAGTAGGGATTTCCATACAAAGGATGCACTAGAGCTATAAGTATGTGAAAGCTCAAAAGGAGAACTAGTGGGTGTGCATCCAACTTGCTTGCTCACAAAGACCTAGGGCAATTTTGAGGAAGCCCATCATTGGAATATACAAGCCAAGTTATATAATGAAGATTCCCACTAGCATATGGTGTGACGAAACGAGAGGCTCTCAATCATGAAGAACATGGTGCTATTATGAAGCACAAGTTTGGAAAAAGATAGTAGCATTGTCCCTTCTCTCTTTTTCTCTATTTTTTTATTTGGGCTCTTGGGCCTCTTTTTCTCTCTTTTTTTTATTTGGGCTATTTGGCCTATTTTTTTCCTCACGTGGGACAATGCTCTAATAATGATGATCATCACACTTTTATTTACTCATAGCACAAAGCTCAGAACGATGATGACTCTATAGGAAATGCCTCCGGCAGTGTACCGGGATGTGCAACGATCTAGCTTGGCGTATGACGTTTAAACATCTCGCTAGCTATCTTACGATCATGCAATGGCAATATGAGAGTGACAGCACAAGTCATGAGATGGAACGGTGGGACTTGCATGGCAATATATCTCAGAATGGCTATGAAAATGACATAGTAGGTAGGTATGGAAGCTGTTTTGAGGAAGGCATATGCTGGGTTTGAGCACCGGCGAGAATTGCGCGGCACTAGAGGGGTTAGCAATAGTCGAAGGTGAAAGTGCATCTATACCATGGACTCACATTAGTCATGAAGAACTCACATACTTGTTGCGAAAGTTTTTATTAGTAATCGAAACAAAGTGCTAAACGCATACTCCTAGGGGAAGGGTTGGTAGGTGTTAACCATCGCGCGATCTCGACCATAACACAAAGCATGACAATCAATAGATCAATTATGCTCCGACTTCCTAACATAGTGGTTCACCATACGTGCATGCTATGGGACTCCCTAACTTCAACACAGGTATTTCTAGATTCACAACACCCTACTAACGTAACTCTTAATATTACCAAATCCATGTCTCAAAACTAATTGAGAGGAATCAAACTTCTCTTTCTTCTCAATGCACATGAAGATGGAAGTTTTTGTATCCTCTTTGGGTACCTATCACCTTTGGGAATACTTTCATAGCACAAGCCAACTACCAAGTCACGCACCGCCGTGCTCTAAAAGATCTAAGTGAAGCACATAGAGCAAAATTATCTAGCTCAAAAGATATAAGTGAAGCACTATGAGCATTCTAGCAAAATCACGATGAGTGCATGTCTCTCTCAAAAGGTGTGCAGCAAGGATAATTGTGACACAACAAAAAGAAAGGACTCCTACGATACAAGATGCTCCAAGCAAAACACATATCATGTGGTGAATAAAAATATAGCTCCAAGTAATGTTACCGATGGATTGAAGACAAAGAGGGGATGCATTCCCGGGGCATCCCCAAGCTTAGGCTTTTTGTTGTCCTTGAATTTGGCTTGGGATGCCTTGGGCATCCTCAAGCTTGAGCTCTTTCCACTCCTTATCTCTTTGTCCATGAGAATATCACCCAAAACTTGAAAACTTCACAACACAAAACTTAAACAGAAACTCGTGATAACATTAGCACAAGAAAACAAACTACCACCTCTTTAGGTACTGTAGCAATCTTGATTTCAATTTATATTGGTGTTAGATTACTGGATTCTCACTTTTCCATGGCTAGTACCCCCTGATACTATCCACAGTTTAATCAAAACAAGCAACCAACTCAACAAAAACAGAATCTGTAAAAAACAGACCAGTTTGTAGCAATCTGTATACTTCGTATACTTCTGGTACCTCAAAAATTCTGAAAAATTACGACTGCCAGGGAAAAAGTCATATAAACCATTAGCAAAAAGAATCAACTCAAAAATCTCTTTCTGAATAAAAATGAAAAATAATCTCATGGGCGAAAAGTTTCTGCCTTTTTCCAGCAGGATCAAACAACCATCACCAAGACTAGTCATAAAGGTTTTACTTGAATCAAATACAAAAAGAAACACAAAAGACACTATCATAACAAAATTATGATGGTGTGGACGCAACAAAACAGAAAGAAAAAGGCAAATATAAATTCATTGGGTTGCCTCCCAACAAGCGTTATTGTTTAACGCCCTAAGCTAGGCATTGATAAATCAATGATGCTCGCACAAAAGACAAGAATTGAAGCACAACGAGAGCATCATAAAGCATGTGAAAATCTCATCTATGTCTAACATACTTCCTATGCATAGGCATTTTATAGGAAAACAGATTGTCAAGACAACCGATAGTTGTCATATGCAAGGAAGAAGAAAACGACAATAGCAATCTCCACATAACGAGAGGTAATTTGGTAACATGAAAGTTTCTACCACAATATTTTCCTCTCTCATAGCAATTACATGTGGGATCATAATCAAATTCAACAAAATAGCTAACACAAAGGATATTCTTTTCATGATCCACATGCATGCAAAGTTGACGCTCTTCAAAAATAGTGGGATTATCATCAACTAAAGTCATGACTTCTCCAAACCCACTTTCAATAATATTGCAAATATCATTCCAACAAGTAGTGGACATAGCAAAACTAGCATCCCCAAGCTTACGGTTTTGCATATTTTTAGCATGATTGTCATTAATAGAATTTATAATGAAATCATTGCAATCATGCTTTTCATTCAAGGAGCCCTCGTGAATCATTTCATAAATTTCTTCATCACGATTTTTAGATTCACGCATCTCAAGCAAAACTCCATAGAGAAAGTCAAGTGCACTCAACTCACTAGCGATTGGTTCCACATAATTGGATCTCTGAAAGAGATTAGCAAGTGGATAAGGATCCATATCAATAGATTTTCAGCAAGCGAAGATGCAAGCATATTGAAGGCACAAAGCACAAAAGCAAAGGAAAGGCAAACGAAAAAGGCAAACGGAGAAAAGGGCAAACGAAAAAGGGAAATATTTTTTTGTAATTTTTTTTCAGAAGTGGGGGAGAGGAAAACGAGAGGCAAAAAAGGTAAATGCAAGAGATGAGTTTGCGACACTTACTTGGATGAGTTCTTGACTTGATCCTCCCCGACAACGGCGCCAGAAATTGGCACGTTGACGGGAGACTATTCTTAACTTGATCCTCCCCTGCAACGGCGCCAAAAATTCTTCTGCTACGGCGACAGAAATCTTCTGCCGTCTCTTGAGCTTGCGTTGGTTTTTCCTTTGAAGAGGAAAGGGCGATGCAGCACAGGAGCAGTAAGTATTTCCCTCAGTTAGAGAACCAAGGTATCAATCCAGTAGGAGAATTTCATCAAGTCCAGAGTACCTGCACAAACACAAAAGAGCTTGCACCCAACGCTATAAAGGGGTTGTCAATCCCTTCAAGATTGATTGCAAAGTGAGATCTGAAGGCGGAAAGTGCAACGAAGAAAAAGTGTAAGGCTAGAAATATGGTGTGAAGTAGACCCGGGGGCCATAGTGTTCACTAGAGGCTTCTCTCAAAATAGCAAATATTACGGTGGGTGAACAAATTACAGTCGAGCAATTGATAGAACCGCGCAAAGTCATGACGATATCTAAGGCAATGATCATACATATAGGCATCACGTCCAAGACAAGTAGACCGATACTTTCTGCATCTACTACTATTACTCCACACATCGACCGCTATCCAGCATGCATCTAGTGTATTGAGTTCATGACGAATAGAGTAACGCCTTAAGCAAGATGACATGATGTAGAGGGATAAACTTAAACCAATGATGAAAACCCTATCTTTTTACCCTTGATGGCAACAACACGATGCGTGCCTCGCCACCTCTTCTGTCACTGCGTGAGCTCACCGCATGGTATGAACCCAAAATCAAGCACTTCTCCCATTGCAAGAATCTTAGATCAAGCTGGCCAAACAAAACCCACAACTCGAAGAGAATTACAAGGATATGAAATCATGCATAAGAGAGATCAGAAGAAACTCAAATAAGATTCATAGATAATCTGATCATAAATCCACAATTCATCGGATCTTGACAAACACACCGCAAAAGAATATTACATCGGATAGATCTGCTTGAAGATCATGGAGAACTTTGTATTGAAGATCCAAGAGAGAGAAGAAGTCATCTAGCTACTAGCTATGGACCCGTAGGTCTATGGTGAACTACTCACGCATCACGGAGAGGTCATGGTGTTGATGAAGAAGCCCTCTGTATCCGAAACCCCCTCCGGCAGGGCACCAGAATGTGCCCCAGATGGGATCTTGCGGAGACACAAGCTTGCGGCGGCGGAAAAGTACTTTCGATGATCTCCGGATTTTTCTGGAATTATTGGGAATATATAGGCGAAAGACCTAGGGAAGATGTGGCCCACGGAGCCCACAAGCCTGGGAGGCGCGGGCCCCCCTCTGGCCGCGGCTAGGGGGCTTGTGGGGTCCCTGGTGGCCCACTGCCTTAGTTCTCAAGCATCCGATCTTCTTCTTTTTCGGAAAAAATATTTTTGGAAGTTTCGTTCCGTTTGGACTCCGTTTAAAATCCTCCTCTGAAAGGGGTCAAAAACACGGAAAAAAACAGGAACTGGCACGTGGCACTGAGTTAATAAGTTAGTCCCAAAAAGATATAAAAGGCATACAAAACATCCAAAGTTTGACAGGATAATAGCATGAAACCATCAAAAATTATAGATACGTTGGAGACGTATCAGTCAGCACACGTACAGCTCGATGACGATCTCCACCTTCTTGATCCAGCAAGAGATAGATGAGTTCTCTAGCACGGCGGCATGGTGGTGGTGGTGGTGGTGGTGGTGGAGCTATTCCAGCAGGGCTTCGCCTAAGCACCGCTGAAACTAGACTAGAGGAGAAACAAATCTAGAGAGAGAGGGCAGCACGTGGCTGTTTTTCTATGTCTCAAAAACCCTCAATACCTCTAGTATATATAGGAGGGAGGGAGGGGAGGAGGCAGCCTCAAACCCTCAAGGTTTGGCTGAAATTGGAGGTGAAGGAGTCCGACTAAAATCCTACTAGGAGTAGGATTCCTCCTCTCCACTTGGAAACCCTTTCCACCTTTTCCACCTTTGGGTTTTTTCCTTCTCAAACCTCATGGGCCTTAGTGGGAGCTTATGTCAGCCCACTAGGGGCTGGTTTGTATCCTCCCATAGCCCGTAAGGCCCCTCGGGGCGTGACACCCCTCCTGATGGTCCCTGGTACCCTCCCGACACTCCCGGTACACTACCGATGAGCCAAAACTTTTTCGTGGATAAAAATAAGACTTCCTATATATCAATCTTTACCTGTGGACCATTCTGGAGCTACTCGTGACGTCCGGGATCTCATACAGGACTCCGAACAACTTTTGGTTACGAACACCTATAACTCAACTATACTAAAACGTCACCCAACCTTAAGTGTGCAGACCCTACGAGTTCAAGAACTATGCAGACATGACCGAGACACCTCTACGGTCAATAACCAATAGTGGGATCTGGATGCCCATATTGTCTCCTACATATTCTACGAAGATCTTTATCGATTGAACCTCTATGTCAAGGATTTAGTTAATCTCGTATGTTGTTCCCTTTGTCCTTCGGTATGTTACTTGCCCGAGATTCGATCGTCGGTATCTCCATACCTAGTTCAATCTCGTTATCGGAGAGTCTCTTTACTCGTTCCATAATACAATATCTCGTAACTAAATCCTTAGTCACATTTCTTGGAAGGCTTGTTGTGATGTTGTATTACCGAGTGGGCCCCGAGATACCTCTTCATCACACGGAGTGACAAATCCCAGTCTTGATCCAGGCCAACCCAAGAGACACCTTTGGAGATACCTGTAGAGCACCTTTATAGTCACCCAGTAACGTTGCGACATTTGATACACACAAGGTATTCCTCCGGTGTCTGGGAGTTGGATGATCTCATGGTCATAGGAACAGATACATTGACATGCAGAAAATAGTACAAATAAACTCACACGATCATATGCTATGTTTATAGTTTGGGTCTTGTCCATCACATCATTCTCCTAATGATGTGATCCCGTTATCAAGTGACAACACTTGCCTATGGCCAAGAAACCTTGATCATCTTTGATCAACAAGCTAGTCAACTAGAGGCTCACTAGGGACAGTGTGTTGTCTATGTATCCACACATGTATTTGACTTTCCAATCAATACAATTCTAGCATGGATAATAAACAATTATCATGAACAAGGAAATATAATAATAACCAATTTATTATTGCCTCTAGGGCATATTTCCAACATATCCAATAGCGGGACCTGGATGTCCATATTGGATCCATCATATTCTATGAAGATCTTATCGGTTGGACCTCTATGTCAAGGATTCACACAATCCCGTATATCACTCCCTTTGTCCTTCGGTATGTTACTTGCCCGAGATTCGATCGTCGGTATCGCCATACCTATTTCAATCTTGTTACCGGTAAGTCTCTTTACTCATTCCATAATACAAGATCCCGTGGCTAACTCTTTAGTCACATTGCTTGCAAGGCTTGTTTGTGATGCTGCATTATCGAGTGGGCCCTGAGATACCTCTCCATCACACGGAGTGACATATCCCAGTCTTGATCCATGCTAACTCAATGGACAGCTTCGGAGATGCCTGTAGAGTACCTTTATAGTCACCCAGTAACGTTGCGACATTTTATACACACAAGGCATTCCTCCGGTGTCAGTGAGTTACATGATCTCATGGTCATAGGAATGTATACTTGACATGCAGAAAACAATAACAACAAAATGACACGATCATATGCTATGTTTATAGTTTGGGACTTGTCCATCACATCATTCTCCTAATGATGTGATCCCGTCATCAAGTGACAACACTTGTCTATGGCTAGGAAACCTTAACCATCCTTGACCAACAGGCTAGTCAACTAGAGGCTCACTAGGGACATTGTTTTGTATATATATCCACACATGCATTTATGTTTCCATTCAATACAATTATAACAAGGATAATAAATGATTATCTTGAAACAAGAAATATAATAATAACTATTTTATTATTGCCTCTAGGGCAAATTTCCAACAGTTTTGCCCTCGAGCCACCAAACGGGCGGCGGAGAGGTGTGTTAGGACGCGGGGGGCGTGCGGGGCCATTTCAGCGAGTAGGAGGAGCTCGGGCGGACCGAAATGGCACCGGCAGTGAGAAGAGGCAACGGCGGGTACGAACAAGTGTGGGAGTGCGGATGTATGTCACAAGTGAGCCACTAAGGGGAGTGGGGTAGCTACGGTCCACCCGGAGCACGACGGCTAGCGTGGGGAGGCACAAGCGGCTCGACATTGAGTAGGGCGTCGGTCATGCGCCGCCAAGCTCGGTGACGGTAGAAGCTGTTGGAAATATGCCCTAGAGGCAATAATAAAATGGTTATTATCATATTTCCTTGTTCATGATAATCGTCTATTGTTCATGCTATAATTGTATTAACAGGAAACAATAATACATGTGTGAATAAATAGATCACAATGTGTCCCTAGCAAGCCTCTAGTTGGCTAGCTCGTTAGTCAATAGATGATCATGGTTTCCTGGTCATGGGCATTAGATGTCATTGATAACGGGATCACATCATTGGGAGAATGATGTGATGGACAAGACCCAATCCTAAGCGTAGCACTAGATCGTATTGTTCCTATGCTAAAGCTTTTCTAGTGTCAAGTGTCTTTTCCTTCGACCGTGAGATTGTGCAACTGCCGGATACTGTAGGAGTGCTTTGGGTGTATCAAACATCACAACGTAACTGGGTGACTATAAAGGTGCACTACGGGTACCTCTGAAAGTGTCTGTTGGGTTGGTACGAATCGAGATCGGTATTTGTCACTCCGTGTGACAGAGAGGTATCTCTGGGCCCACTCGGTAGAACATCATCATGAGCTCAATGTGACTAAAGGAGTTAGTCACACGATAATGTGCTACGGAACGAGTAAAGAGACTTACAGGTAACGAGATTGAACAAGGTATAGGTATACCGACGATCGAATCTCGGGCAAGTTCTATACCGACAGACAAAGGGAATTGTATACGGGATTGATTGAATCCTTGACATTGTGGTTCATCCGATGAGATCATCGTGGAGAAAGTGGGAGACACCATGGGTATCTAGACCCTGCTGATGGTTATTGGCCGGAGAGGTGTCTCGGTCATGTCTACCTGTCTCCCAAACCCGTAGGGTCTATACACTTAAGGTTCGATGACGCTAGGGTTATAGGGAATTGTTATATGAGGTTATCGAAAGTTGTTCGGAGTCCCATATGAGATCTCGGACGTCACGAGGAGCTCCGGAATGGTCCGGAGGTAAATATTGATATATAGGACGGATGGTTTCGGACACCGGAAGTGTTTCGGGCGTCATAGGTAACGTACCGGGACCACCGGGACTACCGGAGGTGGCCCCGGGGGTCCATCGGAATGGGGCAACGACCCCGGGAGGCTAGATGGGCCAAGTGCGGGAGGGAACCAGCCCCTAGGTGGGCTGGTGCGCCCCCCACACTCAGGCCAAGGCGCGGGAGGGGGAGAGGGGGGAAAACCCTAGGCGATGGTGGGCCTAAGGCCCACCTAGGGGTGCGCCACCCCTCCCCCTTGCACTGTCCGCCGCACCTCCCATCTGGGGGGGCTGCCGCACCACCTAGGGTGGGAACCCTAGGGGTGGAACCCCCCTCCCCTCCTCCTATATATAGTGGGCACTTTTGGGCTTTTGGAGACACAGTTTTACCTCTCCCTCGGCGCAGCCCTGCTCTTCTTTCTCCTCCTCTCTGCCGGTGCTTGGCGAAGCCCTGTCGGGAGACCTCGTCTCTCCATCGACACCACGCCGTCGTGCTGCCGGAGATCTTCCCCAACCTCTCCCTCCTCCTTGCTGGATCAAGGTGCGGGAGACGTCATCGGGCTGCACATGTGTTGAACGCGGAGGTGTCGTGGTTCGGCACCAGATCGGAATCACACCGCGATCTGAATCGCCGCGAGTACGACTCCATCAACCACTTTCTAGCAACGCTTCCGCATAGCGATCTTCAAAGGTATGAAGATGCACTCACCCCTCTCTAGTTACTGGTCTCTCCATAGGAAGATCTGAATACGCGTAGGAAAATTTTGAATTTATGCTACGTTACCCAACAGAAGCTAGCTACGGCGGACTACGAGAGTGTAGAAGGAAGGGGACAGCGAGGAGCTGCTTACATCATTGCAGGGAAGGCTCGAGGAGGCGTGCGGAGGTCGAAATCGAGGGGATAGGCCGTAGACGTCCTCCAGGATCGAGAAGCGGGAAGTGCTCGGGGACGACAACGCAGCGGGCCATGGCTCGAATTGGCGCACGAGGTAGACAAAGGGGAGGCCCGCAGAGCTTGATTACACCACGAGGGGGCGCCAAGACACAGGTGGCCGCGAGTTCCACCACAACGCGACCATGGCAGCGCTCGATCGTGCGGGGAGGAGGAGGAGCGAGCGAGGAGAGGTGGATCGAGGCCGGGAGTGATGCTAGGGTTCGGGAGGTCATCGGTGACTCTTATAGATGCGAGGGAGGGCGTCGGATGGTCGCCACGACGCCATTGTCGTCCATGGACGCACGCCCTTCGTCCACGAGGCCCTCTGTGAACACACGGAGAAGAAGCTGGGGAGGCGGGATGGTTGGGCCAAGGCCGAGTGAAAATAATGGGAAGGGGGCCTTTTCCCCCTTTTTTAAGAAATTTATGTTATAGAATTTCAGTAATTTCTATTCTTCTTTAGCTTCATTAGCAAAAGAAATTTTGTAAAATAAGTCATTGGGTCCATTAATTCTATTGAATTTTATACACTACCTTCAAAAAGTTTGAGGACTAGTTGAAAAAATTTGAAATTTTTGTAATTCAAAAAGGCATTTATCTGATATTATTGTTTTAAAGACACTTAAAAGCTTGATAAAAAGTTGGTTACAAATTTATAAACACTAGGTGAATATTTGAAACCCAAGCATGATTTTAGTTTTCATGTATGGAAAATTGTTTAATCCACTTTTTCAAAGAATTTTGAAAATCATTAGGAAATTCAAATGAGATATGATTCGATTGTGAGCAAACATGGTTTAGCAAAAGCATTAGCTTAAACGTCATGGTTTTCTGTAGCTTAATTACAAGTATCATTATAGCATAATCCGGGGATGTCACACCTAGCTATGGCGCAAGTGTAATACTCAGATTTTATGAGTTCGGACCCCTCTCGGAGGAGGTAACAACCCTACGTCTCGTGTCCGAAGGCTAGTGTTTGCCTTAGGGGTGTGAACATAGCAGGGTGCTGAACCCTTGTGCCAGAGCTCCGGGGCGGCTTATATAGAGTTCGTGTGGACTCGGGGTGTCTCACTCCAAGGGCATTTGAGGCTAATAACTATGGAATTTACTAATAACAACATCTCTAACTACAACGTTACACGTAACACCGATCTTCGCTACGCTTTATGTGAGATGTTAAGTCCCTCGGTCGTTGCGTTCCACACGTCACCCATGCCTCCTCTCTGCCGAGTGCTTGTGTCTGGCATCCGAGTGGTGGTGCATGTCAACTGATTGGAGGATGTTCGAGTGACTCTATGGATCCGAGTGAAACGTGAGTTGGATCACTAGTCCAGGGACTTTAATGACCGTGTGGGGCCCAAGGTGGGCCCTAGATGGATGGTCCATGACCCTACCCCTGATAGGTAACCCCATCACTAGACAACTCCAATTTCAATAGCAGGACTGGCGAGAAGAGATGCACACATTACACTGACAGAACATGACATACCTGTGGAGACTGTTAAACGCCAATCCTATCTTTTATGTTATTTGAAATTTTGGTTTTGTTAAAGCATCTACGTCGGATACACCAATATCGATCCCGCAAATGCATGCAGACGTGTCCGGAAGTGTCCGAGGACAGTGACCGGTAAGATCTCAAATTAACGTACTCACAACCGGATACCTCAATTACGAATTCTCAAATTCATACAATTACATACACGTGAAACCTAATCCTAAGTGGAGCCCGTAAGGCTCCGTCGTTCCCATATTCGGTGGCAGGCTGCACCCGCCCAAATATTGGTGCGGTCAATACACCACGCCATATTAGACTCCAAAGCGGACGAGCCACAGAAGGCATCGATGTCATCCCGCCAATGTAGGGGTTGCGCCTTTACGATGCTCGAACGCCAGACGAAGCGCACCGCCTCCGACGAGGCAGCGGCGATGCGCCTCGCGCTGGATCCAAGCGCCATTTGGGCGGACACTATGGATTTCCACCCGACCAAGTTCGACTGTTACCGAGTGTTGTCTGCACGGACGCACCGGAGCGCAATGCAGACGGCCATCTCCTCCTCGTTTCGACTAGGATGAGATCTCAATTTGCAGATCGGGTGACAGAGAACTCGGATTCACATCCCTCAATGTCGGAGAAGGCTGGAGATCGCAAAGAATGAGCTTGGAGTGGAGGAGGGTAAGTGAAGTGAAGTGGCTAGGGTTTGGTCCAGCAAACGAATGAGGACAAATATATGTAGGGTGAGGATGGGCCATCGTCGCTCGGATATGGCATGACGGACACGTCAAAACCTCCCATATCTGTCCTAGATTGGGACAAGATATGAGGGATGCCGATCTGCCATGCATTTAGGACCGGTATGGGAAGCCTGATTGGGTCGCTTTTGTTTTTACCGATCAGTGATTGGATAGTCCGTCCGTACGTTTGAGATGGATATGAGACGCTCGAGTTTAGATGCTCTTACATGTCGATCTTGTTATTTAAAAATATGCTTTGAACGACTATGTTAGTACAACAAAACAAAATTGGCTGAATGTATTGTTTCATTTTACTTGAATCACACCACAGGCAGCCGAGCACTATGAAGGTAATATAGGAGGGAGTGGTTTGTGGCACGCAAATGCGGGGCGAACGAGTCCCCCGTGTGTCTTCTCATTTTTGGCTTTCGATTTCCAAACCTTTATATCTTTTGAATGAATAGTTTAAATTAAGTTATGTTTTCATATTTGTGTTTCTTGTGATGAGAGATTTTAAATAAGATCCGTTTGACATAAATTTTGATGAAATTTGAAAGTAAATGTTTGTTTCCTCTTTTAATATGTACTTAGTATAAGCCACCGGTAAAATCATGATTTTTGTACCTCAAATAACAAAAAAAAGGAAATATATAAGGAGAAGCACCGCACCACAGTTTTTTCATGCAGCGGGCTCGTACAGCCTCATACGCATGCAAGAATCTTCTACTTCATGCTTACATTATCGAGTAAATGTCTTTTTGAAATTTTAAAAATGACTTATCTCACAGATTAATAATTTGATTGGAGATTTGCCTTCACCATTAGGTTCGTCTCGACGAGACCTTCAAAATAAGATCCCATATTGACATGTTTCGTTGAATTTTTTTTCGTCGTTTCTAGTTGTCACATTTATGTCATCATAGTTGCCATCTTCCGGGTGTACAGTTGTCACAAAAATTACATGTAGTTACCGCGATAATAATTTTATATTTTTTAAGCATTACATGTTATGTGGAGCTAAAAAATGAACATTAAGGCACTAACAATAAGCAAGTAAATGCATGAACCAGTACAACGAATCAAGTTTTTATAGGGTATACCGACATTCATAAATCTGATAACCAAGTTGATTTAATATGAGAACTATGTGATAAATAATGTGACAAGTAAGTGATAGTAATCTGACAAATACTGACGAAAATAAAAGTTGTCGAAACATGTTGACATGAAATCCAGTTTTGAAGAGTTCATCGCGACAAAGTTAGTGATAAAAACGAATTATTAATTAAGATAACGGTTTGAAAGATAAATCTTTTTAAATTAAAAATCAAAGCAATATATACATATTTATGTAATGTTGATGCATGCAAGAAATTGATGGAAGAGAACCACTCCATGAAAAAACTAATATGTGGCGCCGCTCCCTAGTGAAATCCAAAATAAAATTTATCTACTCCCTCCGTCATGGTTTAGAAGACGTGTTTGAAAATTTTCTGAAACCTAGGTGGTTATTGATTGGCTGTGAGATGAGTTAAAAATATCATTCACATTATGCATGCATATAGAAGTAGTACAACGGAGTACTAATTAGGTGTTAAGAGTAAATGCAATGCGTCTTAAACCTTGTCTATTATGAAAATGCACGTAAATTTAACTGTGTCTTCTAAATCATAACGGAGGTAGGATAAACCTTGCTAAGCGTGTTTCGCAAAAAAAAAAATCAAGCGGCTGGAAGGCTTGACAGATGCATGTCCGTGCAAATTTCTATAATATAGGGGCGCTGAACAATTGATGGCTGCTATCACAGCTAGACACTCAATAATTGATGGCTTCAGCTGCACCTACACGTGGGACTTTGGACTGTCAAAAAATCAGGGGTGTCTTTTCTAAAATGAAGCCGACTAAAGATTGGATGTTGTGCCTTGTTTAATGGCTCTCGACAGGCAGCATCCAAGAGGCAAAGTTATGCCCTGCCTCGCTGTAACCTCTCTGTAACTCGCGCTGTGGGTTCGACGAAGCCACTCAAACCCACAGAGCCAATAAACAACAAAAATTTAAGAACAGCCAATAAGCAAATGAGTACGTACATCAAATCAAGCCTACATAAACAAATGAGTACTCCCTGTGGTCGGTGGATTAATCGATTTTATTAAACAAATATATCGCCTCCGTTTATATTTACTCCTCATATGAATTTTGACCTAAGTCAACCTTTATAAAGTCTGATTAAATTTATTGAAAACAATATAAACTTTCATAATAATGTATAAATTGTATGAAAATATATTGAATGATGGTTTTAAATTTTAGCGGCATTGGTTCGTTATTGTGGATGTTAAAATATGTTTTTTTATAAACTTGATCAAAATTTAAAAAGTTTGGCTCGAGACAAAACCAACATGTAAAGTAAATAAAAATATAAGGATACTTACGTTTCATCAAACGCATATCATTGAATTTATATACGGATGAAGTTCTGAAACACATACCGTATTAGTCTCATTCGTATTCTATGTCAATTTTGACCATATATTTGACTACCAAAATATATGTAATATATCATAAAAATCATATCACTAGATTTGTATTTGAAAGTTTCTCATGGAACTATTTTTGCTACATATTATGTATATTTTTCTAGTAAGCATATGATCAAAATTTGACACAAAATACTATGAGGACTAATAAACCCAGACAAAAGGTAGTACATTTTATCACACATAATATATATTTCCTTCATCCAAATATAGCACGCCTAATATGTTTTTAGGGGTTGTCTCTGACCATTGATAAGATTAGTGATATTGAGATGTATGCTATATAAGTTATATCATTATAAAGTCCTTTCACATATTAAAATTGGCAATATACTTCCTGTAAGATGGATGTCATATATTATTGCTTTGACAATGGTCAAAGCTAACCTTGAAAAGGTACTAGGCCATATATATTTAAACAAAAAGGTAGCATTTGGTTAGTTAAATTGTTATTAAATCGATTAGCCCTACAAAAAATTGCTATCATAAATTATGCATGAAATTTTTATTGCGGACTTGCCATGACTCATGGCTAATGTCTCATCTACCATAAGAAATAGTGCATGTGACATGGTTTTTTCTTCAAGAGAAAGAAAAGGACACACTGCCTGCTAGGCCACTAGCGCTAGAACAAAAAGGACACACTAGGTCGCTCTACTACCTCTCACACGTCGGCTTTGGCGAAGCCAATTCATACTCACCGAGCAAATAAACAATTAAAAATGATAAATCCCGAATGTTCGGGATTTGACCATGACAAATCGAATGTTTTCGATGAAATTTTCAGTGACATAGAATGACAAGATTAGTTGACAAGCATGGTAATTTCCTAGCAAAAAATACATGGAGTATGAATTTCCCATGTGTGTCAACTAAACTTGCCATCCTCATGTCGCTAAAATCGCCATCGAAAACTTTCGATTTTCCATGGTCATATCTTGAACATAAGGTGTTATCGGGGTCCTTAATAGATGGGGCCTACAATACATAACTACATATTATGATTATATATATTTGAAAATATGTGAACACAAAAGAACTGACCTTGGGACCTACAATTGTGAAATTTATTTATACCTACTAATAAAGGGAATAAGTATTCTTGGTTTGTCATGCTATTTCACAAAAATAAAACCTGATGTTCCTGATAATCAACTCTCAGTCCACTTTTAAGTTAGATTCCATTATTGCAGAAAATCCCCTAAGTTTCTAAATATCAAATGTTTTTTAAAATATCCATATATTTTAAGCTCCAACTTAACATTTAACATCTTATATATGGAATTTGATTCAAAAAAAAATACAGAATCTGAATATGATGTTATTTTATATGTTAACTATTTAAAAGTGCTATTTAGGATGCAACATTTTTTGACAAGCTGTTGTAGGGAAACACCCCACAGCTTTTCTTTTATTCCATTAATAGATTATATGTACATGAGAGGGTTAGAATATACAAATGGGGAGGGGGTGGAGAGATACAAACCTCAAGGAGGTAAAAAAGATATCCACTTAAGTAGATCATCCCTAAGTCTAGCCTTAATCGTGTGAGCTAAAAGGGATATATCATGAGTAAAACCAGACTTCCATTTGCTGAATCTAGGCTGCTCATTGTTGAAAATCCTGGCATTTCAGACTGTCCAAATATTCCAGCACGCAGTAAACACTACTTCAGAGAAAAAAGGATGATGAAAATCCTTTTTGGCTGACAAAGAAGTGGTCCACATAGAAGTACCCTGCCAGGAGATTTGAAGGTAATTTCATACCCTGTTGCTGAAGAGGCAGTTAAAAAAGAGATGATCTCTATCCTCTTTGACCCTAGCATGACAAAGAACACAAAGATTTGACTCAGAGACCTTCAAATGCCTTCTTTCCAGCATATCTTGTGTGTCAATTCAGGATGCAACATTAATCAATAGCACATGATCCATCTTTTTTCATACTGACACTGATCTGGATTCAAAATAAACGCCTCAACAAAATCAAGATTGAAGTTGAAAGAAACCATCTATAACCACACGCGTAAGCCTCATCAATGTGTCACATAAAAAAATAGATTTCTCATCTTATGTCGAGCAAGGATGCTTTATGATTGACAATATTCAAACGTGTTATGACTATGTGAGCATTAAGGCCACAGTCAGTAAGTGTGGGAAGTAGGATAAGTTGCAACGCATATGAGATGCTATATGTTGAAATAAAGGACATGTACCTATTGGGTATTAAGTCATGATTATTAGGTTAGGGAAGTGTGATCTTTTTTTCTATTGCTCAAGGCTTTTTTGGTAGTTGATTTAAAAATGCCATCCGGCTAGTTTGTCAGTACATGTTTGTCATGACTATTAAATCTTACTGAAAGTCTGAAATGCATGTATTCAAGGAAACTAATCTATCAATTTATAAGATTATAGTCGTCTTGAATGGTGCGGGTGTCCAAGAAGAGCGAAGCGACTCCAGGCAAGTGGGAGTTAATTTTCTCTTGTCGGCAAGTGCCATGTCACATTGCTTAATTAACAATGATTCAGTTGTGTCCCTTAATTATGTTGCAGGCCCCCAGAACCTTATTTTATCTCTGTGCCCATTTGGCTATAAAAGTAGACTCCCCTCGCTCATCCCTTGTTCACACAAACACAAGACAGCTCTGTGTTTCTGTCCCCTTCTTCTAGGGTTAGATGTGATGAGAGGTAAGAGGTGTTGTCTGGTGTGGATCTGCAAGCTCACTAACTATGGCGGCAGTACTAAGATCTGATCTATATGTCCAGGTAATTACTACTTAGACTAATTGGGTAACAAAGTCATTTTCTTGGACCACCCGTGATTTGATTTGTTGTACTGCATGAATCTAGCTGCCTTGCTTGTGAATCACCCAGCCTTGCTTTTCAAAAACCCTTCCTGATTTCCTCGATCTTGTTTTCACTTTTGATTATCCGTCCGCTAACCTTTCCTTGTTTCCCGTCGCATATATAGGTTTTGCATTTGGAGGCAGTAAACTGGAGGCAGCAACTGCATAACTTGCGAGATGCTCGTAAGATTTCTTAACTGTCCATGAAAATTATAACATATGTAACATATTCAGCTCTCATTACTCCAACTTTCTCGAGATTAATAGTTCCATAGGTTTCCATATATGTTCTATGCCTTGAGCTAGCGACTAAACTAAGTGTGTGTTACATCTATTGACTTATCAGGAGGGGGGGAGGGGGTAGTTTTCATCTCTGAATATATTTTGGGTGCAACTTATACCCTAAATGGTTCATAAGGGGCAGATTTGATCCCAGGTACCTGTATTCCTTCGCCAAACCTGGCTTTGTCCACATCCTCAGCCTAAGGTACAATTGGTGATAATTTAGTTTAGTTCGTGTAAAAAAAGTGGAAAGTATTGCCCCGCGACGGAAAAAAAACGTAGCAAAACATTTTGAAAAAAATCTGAAATTTTATGATAATGATTATAGATGTTATAGATGCTTGCAAAGTCTGATGGTCAAATGACATCCGGATAGCTTTGTATTTTTTTTTTACAAAGTCTATTCAAACAGTGCACATACATTTTGAGTATTATGTTTTTGTACAGCTCCTCGGATGTCAATTGACCGCCAAGCTTTGCAAGCACATATAATATTTGTTCAAAATCATTTTCATAAAGTTTCAGATTCTTTTGAAATATTTTGTTATACACTTTTGCTTTGGTACACCCCCTCATAAAACGTAGAAGGAGAAACATATACCCACCTCGTATTCTACATTATTTTACACGACAGGCAGCCATACGTATACCCACCTCGTATTACATACGTGCGGCGGCCTGTAATGTACAATACGAGGTGGGTACATGTTTTCCTTTGTACGTTTTGTGTGTGGGGGGGGGGAGGGGGGAGGGGTACCGAAGTCCTTTGACCTGATGTGGAATGCCTTTGTCCACATCATTAGTTTAAGGTACTATTGGCCCGTCTGTCTACCGATGATAAATCATTGTAATTTAGTTTAGTTCGTGTAAATAAAGTGGGGTCAAAAAAATATTTAGTGTAATCTTCTATCAAGGAGGTACAAGTTAAGCTCTCTGGCTTCAGTGTGCCACACTAGAGGCATATATGGTCTAAATTTATGCTTGAAAACTGATTATCATTACTGTGATGCAGTTCAAAGGTAATAAATATTAGGTATAATATTCAAAAGTATGTATGTTCGTTGTTCTTCCAATTTTCATGTAACATATTTATTGGTAGGTTGGATGATGATCATGCCAATGATTTTGCCGCAAGTTATGCAGTTGCTGCCTCAAGCTTGCCACATCCCAATGTCAAACCAATGACTTAAGATGAAGAAGCCGTTTGAATATGAAATCAAAGAGAAAAACAACCATGCAACAAGCCTCTGTAGTCTGCACAATCGCCATATTATTACCGCCAGCTAGAATGCTTTTCAATGTACAATGTGACTTTATTTCCCTCGCTCCATGCAATATATCTATGAGCTACACCACATGCAAGGCTACAATGCAGTTGTAATCTTGAAAATGATAGTCAAAACTTATGCATGAATGTATGTTATCTTTCAATTTATATGAATACATGAATTTTCTCAACTATTTTCCATGCTATGATTTTTCATTTTGAGCTAGAATGTACTGTTAACCACCTCGGTAATTCCAATACTTACCAATGATAAAGCGGGATAAATAAGATTTTTTGTCAATCCACATGATAAATTGAAGAGGATAGATGGGAGGATGAAGCTGAATTAGTACTAGTATTTATCATGGAGAAAGTTAGGTGACATAAACACTTAACTCCTACAAGAGGTGGCATTGTCCGACGTTGCGATGCCTACGCATCCGCTTTCGAGCATGATAACCTACAAGTATAGGGGATTACTTGAAGTCCTTTCGATAAGTAAGATTGTCGAACCAAATGAGAAACAGAAGGAAATGACAAGCGGTTTCAGTAAGGTATTCTCTGCAAATGTTGGAAATAGTGATAAGACATAGTTTTTGTACCGATTATTCCTAACAAGTAACAAGAGTGCATCAAGGTGGCTCAATCTTTTTTATAGCAAAGGATAAGGCGAAGGTACTTCTTATAGTAAGCAAAACGTTCTCAAGGACAAATTAGAATTGTTCATCTAGTCATGTTTTATCATGTTTAGTTGATTCACTTTCATTACTTTGATAATTTGATATGTAGGTGGACCGGTGCTAAAGTGATGTTCTTACTTTAACAAACAACCTACTTATGATTACCCCTCTCGCAAACAACCGCAACTATGAAAGAACAGTTAAAATAAATGTAGCCATAGCATGAAACATATGGATCCAAATCAGCCCCTTATGAAATAATGCATAAACTAGGGTTTAAGCTCCCTTCACTTTCGCAACCCATTATCTACTTATTAATTCCAAAATGTCTATCCCTAGGCCCAAAGATGGTGAATTGTCATGTATTCGACGTTTACATGACACCACTAGAGGAAAAACAATGTCATGTAGTCGATGTTCACATGACACCACTAGAGGAAAAACAACATACACATCATCAAGATACTGGAGGAATACCGACTTCACCTGATTACTTATAACAAGACTTCTCACATGTCCTCAAGAACAAAAGTAACTACTCACAAATCATGTTCCTATTCAAGATCAGATGATTATTGAATATGATTAAGGATTTGAACATATAATATTCCATCAAATAAACCAACTAGCATCAACTACAAGATGTAATCAACCCACTAGCAACCCACAAGTACCAATATGAGGTTTTGGGACAAAGATTGAATACAAGGGAGGAACTACGACTTGAGATGAGATAAAGAGCGGCTACACACTCTAAACTACTCCAAGCAAACGATATGAGATGCATTTGAAAGACGTCGAAGTTCTCCACCGTGACCGAAAATAATGAAGAGACGAAGTCGTGCCTCGCGCATCGAGGACTCCAAGACGACACCTTCAAGAAGGGTATGACACGAGAGTGTTGCCGCCACCTGCTACTGCAACAAAAGACCTTCCAACGGCGCCAGAAATAGGAGTGTTGCTTGATACTCCTCAGCAACGGCACCAGGAATCCTTCAGCTGCGGCTACGCCTTGAGGGACTTCCTAGGCAAGTATGCAAAGGATTTCCCCCGTGGCCTTGGAGCCTTGCGTTGGTGTTCCCTCGAAGTGGAAAGGGTGATGTAGTGTAGCGGTGGTAAGTACTTCCCTCAGTTTGAGAACCAAGGTATCAATCCAGTAGAGGAGTATCTCAAGATCCTGCACAAACACAAAAACTTGCTCCCAACTCTATGAAGGGGTTGTCAATCCCTTATAGATTGTTTGCCAAGTGAGAACTGAAAGCAACAAAGTAACAAAGCAAAGTAAAAACGGAGGTGTAAACGATGGATGTGAATAGACCCGGGGGCCGTAGTGTTTACTAGTGGCTTCTCTCATGAAAGCAAGTAGACGATGGGTGAACAAATTACTGTCAAGCAATTGATAGAACCGCGCGAAGTCGTGACGATATCTATGCAATGATTGTTTCTATAGGCATCACGTCCGAAACAAGTAGACCGATCCTTTCTGCATCTACTACTATTACTCCACACGTCGACCGCTATCCAACATGCATCTAGTGTATTAAGTCCATAAGAACAGAGTAACGCCTTAAGCAAGATGACATGATGTAGAGGGATAATCTCAAACCAATGATAAAAACCCCATCTTTTTATCCTTGATGGCAACTACTTGATGTGTGCCTTGTTGCCCCTATTGTCACTGGGAAAGGTCACCACATGGTAGAACCCAAAACCAAGCACTTCTCCCATTGCAAGAATCATAGATCTAGTTGGCCAAACAAAACCCAAGACTCGGAGAGACTTACAAGGATATCAAATCATGCATATAAGAAATCAGCAAAGACTCAAATATATATCATAGATAATCTGATCACAAATCCACAATTCATCGGATCTCGACAAACACACCGCCAAAGAAGATTACATCGGATAGATCTCCATGAAGATCATGGAGAACTTTGTATTGAAGATCCAAGAGAGAGAAGAAGCCATATAGCTACTAACTACGGACCCGTAGGTCTGAAGTGAACTACTCGCGAGTCATTGGAGGGGCGATGATGATGATGAAGAAGCCCTCCAACTCCAAAGTCCCCTCCGGCAGGGTGCCGGGAAGGGTCTCCAGATGAGATCTCGCGGAAAAGGAAGCTTGCGGCGGCGGAAAAGTATTTTCGAGGCTCCCCTGATTTTTTGCGGAATATTTGGGAATTTATAGGCAAAAAACCTAGGTCAGGGGGCGGCCAGGGAGGCCACAAGCCTGCCACCGCCGCCTCCCCCCATGGTGGTGGAGTGGGGGCTTGTGAGCTCCCTGGAGCCCACCTGGCTTGGCCCAAAAGCCCCCTGGTCTTCTTCCGTTCGGGAAAAAATTATTTCGGGGTTTTTATTCCGTTTTGACTCCGTTCCAAAATCAGATATGAAAAGAGTCAAAAACACGGAAAAAACAGGAACTGGCACTTGGCACTGAATCAATAAGTTAGTCCCAAAAAAGATATAAAAGGTACATAAAACATCCAAAGAAGACAAGATAATAGCGTGAAACCATCAAAAATTATAGATACGTTTGAGACGTATCAGGCATCCCCAAGCTTAACTCCTGCTCGTCCTCGAGTAGGGAAGTGATAAGAATGAATTTTTGATGCTTTCATGCTACCTAGCATAGGTGTCCTTTGTAATTCCTCTTATGTGGCGTGAATGTTCAGATCCATTAGATTCAAAACAATAGTTTGCTATTGACGTGGAAACAATAATGATTCAAGCAAACTAGCAAAGTAATCATGAACTTTCAAAATAACAAGGCCAAAAGAAAGTTATCCCTACAAAAGCATATAGTCTGGCTATGCTCTATCATCATTGCACAACGAACTTAATCATGCACAACCCCGGTATTGGCCAAGTAATTGTTTCACACCTTTACTTTCTCAAACTTTTTCAACTCTCACGCAATACATGAGCGTGAGCCATGGTTATAGCACTATAAATGGTGTGGAATGTAGTGGAGGTTGCAAGACAAAAAGGAGAAGATAGTCACATTAACTAGGCATATCAATGAGCTATGGAGATGCTCATCAATGGATATCAATATGAATGAGTAGGGATTGCCATACAAATGATGCACTAGAGCTACGAGTATGTGAAAGCTCTTAAAGAAAACTAGTGGGTGTGCATCCAACTTGCTTGCTCACGAAGACCTAAGGCAATTTTGAGGAAGCCTATCATTGGAATATACAATCCAAGTTATATAATGAAAATTTCCCACTAGCTATATGGTGGTGACAAAACGAGAGACTCTCAATCATGAAGATCATGGTGCTTAATATGCACAAGTGTGGAAAAAGTGGTAGCATTGTCCCTTCTCTCTTTTTCTCTCATTTTTTTTATCTTGGTGGGCTCTTTGGCCTCTTTTTTTTGGTGGGCTTCTTTGGCCTCTTTTATTTCCTCACATGGGACAATGCTCCATTAATGATGATCATCACACTTTCAACTCAAAACTTAGAGTAACGATGACTCTATATGGAATGCCTTCGGTAGTGTACCGTGGCAATGATATAGCATGGCATAGACATCAATGGAAACATCATGCTAGCTATCTTACGATCATGCAAAGGCAAAGTAGACGTGGTGGCACATGTCATGGTGGTAGTTGCATGGCAATATATCTCGGAATGACTTTGAAAAAGCCATAGTAGGTAGGTATGGTGGCTGTTTTGAGGGAGGCTAATGGTGGGTTTTGTGCACCGACGAAAGTTGCACGGCACTAAGAAGATAGTGATGGTGGAAGGTGAAAGTGCATCTAAACCATGGACTCAACATTAGTCATGAAGAACTCATATACTTGTTGCAAAAGTTTTATTAGTAATCGAAACAAAGCATTCAACGCATACTCCTAGGGGAAGGGTTGGTAGGTATAAACCATCGCACGATCCCGACCGCCACGCAAAGGATGACAATCAATATACTAATCATGCTCAGATTTCATCACATAGCGGTTCACCATACGTGCATGCTACGGGAATCACTAACTTAAACACAAGTATTTCTAGATTCACAACACCTTACTAGCATGACTTCAATATTACCATAACCACAACTCAAAACTAATTGAGATGAATCAAACTTCTCTAACTATTCAATGCACATGAAGGTGGAAGTTTTCGTATCCCTTTGGATAACTACCCCTTTTGAAACTACTTTCAAAGCATAGATCAACTACCAAGCCACGCACCGATGTGATCTAAAAGATATAAGTGAAGCACATAGAGCAAAAGTATCTAGCTCAAAAGATATAAGTGAAGCACATGTGAGCTGAATTGTCTACCAAAGGATATAAGTGAAGCTCGACAAAATCACGGTGTGTGCATGTCTCTCTCTCTAGGTGTGCAGCAAGGATGATTGTGACACAACAAGAATAAAAGACTCCTACAATACAAGACGCTCCAAGCAAAAACACATAACATGTGGTGAATAAAAATATAGCCCCAAGTAACGTTACCGATGGATTGAAGACGAGAGAGGGGATGCCTTCCCATGGCATCCCCAAGCTTAGGCTTTTACGGCATCCTTGAATCTCTTGGGGTGACTTGGGCATCCCCAAGCTTGAGCTCTTGCCACTCTTTATCTATTTGTCCATAAGAACTTCACCCAAAACTTGAAAACTTCACAACACGAAACTTAAACAGAACTCGTGATAACATTAGTACAAGAAAGCAAACCACCACTTCCTTAGGTACTGTAGCAAACTGAAATTCTACTTGTGCTGATGTTGGGTTACTGTACTTTCAATCTTCCATGGCTAATACCCCCCGATACTATCCATAGTTTCATCAAAATAAGCAACCAACACAACAAAAACAGAATATGTTAACAGCAGACCAGTCTGTAGCAATCTGTATATTTCGTATACCTCTGGTACTTCAAAAATCCTGAAAAATTACGACAGTCTGAAGAATTTTCGTAGTGATCAGCAGAAAAAAGAATCAACTCAAAGCTCTTACAAAACAAAAATGAAAATTATTTTCGTGAGCAGAAATTTTCTGTCTTTTCCAGCATGACCAAACGATCATCCCCAAGACTAATCATAACGGTTTTGCTTGGCACAAACGCAAAAAGAAACAGAAAAAACACAATCATAACAGAATTATGAAAGTGTGTAAAACACGAAACAGAAAGAAAAAGGATAGATTCGTTGGGTTGCCTCCCAACAAGCGCTTTTGTTTAACGCCCTTAGCTAGGCATTCAATGGTGCTCTCACAAAAGACAAGAATTGAAGCACAAAGAGAGCATCCTAAAGCATGTGAAAATCACATCTAAGTCTAACATACTTCCTATGCATAGGCATTTTATAGGAAAACAAATTTTCAAGACAACCAATAGCTGTCATATGCAAGGAAGAAGAAAGAGACAAGAGGAATCTCAACATCACGAGAGGTGATTTGGTAATATGAAAGTTTCTACCAAAATATTTTCCTCTCTCATAGCAATTACATGTGGGATCATATTCAAATTCAACAATATAGCTATCCCATATGATATTCTTTTCATGATCCACATGCATGCAAAGTTGACGCTCTTCAAAAATAGTGGGATTATCATCAAATAAAGTCATGACTTCTCCAACCCCACTTTTAGTATTGTTGCAAATATCATATTCATCATGAGGTTTGAACAAATTTTCAAGATCATAAGAAAGATCATCATCCCAATCATGATTATTGCAATAAGTAGTGGTCATAGCAAAACTAGCATCCCCAAGCTTAGGGTTTGCATATTTTTAGCATGATTGTCACTAATAGGATTTATAGTGAAATCATTGCAATCATGCTTTTCATCCAAGGAGCCCTCGTGAATCACTTCATGAATTTCTGCCTCACAATTTTCAGATTCACGCATCTTACGCAAAACTCCAATGAAATAGTCAATTGCCCTCAACTCACTAGCAATTTGTTCCACACGAGTGGGTCTCTTAAAGAGACTAGCTAGTGGATGAGGATCCATATCAATAGATTTTCAGCAAGCGAAGATGCAAGCATATTGAAGGCACATGGCACACAAGCGAACACAAAGCAAGCGAGAGTAAAGGCAACCGAAAGAGGCAAACGAAAAAGGCAAAGGAGAAAGGCAAATGTGAAGTGGGGGAGAGGAAAACGAGAGGCAACTGGCAACAAAAGTAAATGCAAGAGATGAGTTTGTGAGACCTACTTGGATAGATCTTGATTTCTCCTCCCCGAAAACGGCGCCACAAATACTTCTGCTACTGCAACAAAAGACCTTCCAACGGCGCCAGAAATAGGAGTGTTGCTTGATACTCCTCAGCAACGGCACCAGGAATCCTTCAGCTGCGGCTACGCCTTAAGGGACTTCCTAGGAAAGTATGCAAAGGATTTCCCCTGTGGCCTTGGAGCCTTGCGTTGGTGTTCCCTTGAAGCGGAAAGGGTGATGTAGCGTAGCGGTGGTAAGTACTTCCCTCAGTTTGAGAACCAAGGTATCAATCCAGTGGAGGAGTATCTCAAGAACCTGCACAAACACAAAAACTTGCTCCCAACGCTATGAAGGCGTTGTCAATCCATTATAGATTGTTTGTCAAGTGAGAACTGAAAGCAACAAAGTAACAAAGCAAAGTAAAAGCAGAGGTGTAAACGATGGATGTGAATAGACCCGGGGGCCGTAGTGTTTACTAGTGGCTTCTCTCATGAAAGCAAGTAGACGATGGGTGAACAAATTACTATCGAGCAATTGATAGAACCATGCGAAGTCGTGACGATATCTATGCAATGATTGTTTCTATAGGCACCACGTCCGAAACAAGTAGACCGATACTTTCTGCATCTACTACTGTTACTCCACACGTCGACCGCTATCCAGCATGCATCTAGTGTATTAAGTCCATAAGAACAGAGTAACGCCTTAAGCAAGATGACATGATGTAGAGGGATAATCTCAAACCAATGATAAAAAACCCCATCTTTTTACCCTTGATGGCAACTACTTGATGTGTGCCTTGCTGCCCCTACTGTCACTGGGATAGGTCACTACATGGTAGAACCCAAAACTAAGCACTTCTCCCATTGCAAGAATCATAGATCTAGTTGGCCAAACAAAACCCAAGACTCAGAGAGACTTACAAGGATATCAAATCATGCATATAAGAAATCAGCAAAGACTCAAATATATATCATAGATAATCTGATCACAAATCCACAATTCATCGGATCTCGACAAACACACCGCCAAAGAAGATTACATCGGATAGATCTCCATGAAGATCATGAACTTTGTATTGAAGATCCAAGAGAGAGAAGAAGCCATCTAGCTACTAACTACGGACCCGTAGGTCTGAAGTGAACTACTCACGAGTCATTGGAGGGGCGATGATGATGATGATGAAGCCCTCCAACTCCAAAGTCCCCTCCGGCAGGGTGCCGGGAAGGGTCTCCAGATGAGATCTCGCGGAAACGGAAGCTTGCGGCGGCGGAAAAGTATTTTTGAGGCTCCCCTGATTTTTTGCGGAATATTTGAGAATTTATAGGACAAAAACCTAGGTCAGGGGCGTCCAGGGTCTTCTTCCGTTCGGGAAAAAATCATTTCGGGGTTTTTATTCCGTTTGGACTCCGTTCCAAAATCAGATCTGAAAAGAGTCAAAAACACGGAAAAAACAGGAATTGGCACTTGGCACTGAATCAATAAGTTAGTCCCAAAAAAGATATAAAAGGTACATAAAACATCCAAAGAAGACAAGATAACAGCGTGAAAGCATAAAAAATTATAGATACGTTTGAGACGTATCACCACCCAATCCAAAGGATCTATGTCTTCACCCAAATCCACTTAAAGGATGGAGAGAACACGGCAACGCCTTCATGAAGTGAACGATGCCAATGGACATCGTCGCCATCGGTCTGACCACGGCCAGACAAGGAATGACTTTCGGCATGAATTATCTGCCTCCGAAATGTGGTGCCACTATTCGCAACGTCATAATCTGCAAGTGCACAGGGTTTAGTTGTAGCCTTTCGAAGTAAGAGTATCGATCCCACAGGGAAAACAGGAACCAGAGTTTTGCCTCTTGTACAGAATTATGTAACTTTGTGCCTACGGATAATTATAGACTTAAAGCAGAGTGAGTGCATCTTCAAATAAGGATTGGGTGAAATAGTAATGTGTAAGTAAACAACATAAAATTAAATGAAATACAAGAATTGAAGTGACTAAGAAACAACAAAATAAATAGGCGTTCTTAGGCAATATAGAATCCCCATTGGTATGTTTCTAGTACTACTATGGATTAGCATAGCATAGGTCAGATACTTGAGCCACTGGCGACGATTATGCTGGGCACACCCGGGTACAGAACACGTTCTACTTGTGGTAGACTTCATGCCATGCATGCCACCATCATAGTCTCCCCCCGTGGGTTACAACTAATGATAATTAAGGGTTTCCCCATGGACGCGGCCTCACTAAGGGTTCTCCATAAATCCCCGGTTACTTGTAAATGTTAGGAGCCGTAGGCTTTTACTGTCACTTCGAATTACCTCCACAACCTAGATCTATGCAAATACAATGATATACTTTGTGGCTAACAATGGCACAAATGTTGGGTGGGGCCCCTTCACAACAGTCACGAAGTTATTAAACTAAGCATTCAACAAAGGATCTATCCATAATAAACGTTTCAGATCCTACACATACCAAGGTTCATCCATATCCCGGGAACTAGGGTCTACTCACTCATGGGAATGACAAACATCATGATAACGGTAATGCGGTACATGGATGGATGATTCAAATTATACATCGACAAATACACTAGGATTCTTGATGTTATAGATGATAAGGATGTGGATGATGATGACGAAGATGGTGGTGGTGAATATGGTGATGATTGATATGTCTCCAACGTATCTACAATTTTTGATTGTTCCATGTTGTTATATTATCAACCTTGGATGCTTTATATGCATTTATATGTTGTTTAATATCATTTTTAAGAACTAACCTATTAACCCAGTGCCTAGTGTCAGTTGTTGATTTATGCGTGTTTTTGGATTTTCATGGAATCGGTACCAAATGAAGTATAAATGCAACAAAAAAACTTGATGATTATTTTTGGACAAAAACAACACCTGAAAGCTTCGGAGGGAGACAAGAGGCCACATGAGGCACCCCCAAGCCAATAGGGCACTGATAACCCACAAGTGTAGGAGATCGTTTGTAGCCTTTTTCGATAAGTAAGAGTGTCGAACCCAATGAGGAGCTAAAGGTACAATTAATATTCTCTCAAGTTCTATAGACAACCCATACAACTCTATACGCGCAAACACTTACTTTACCTAGAACAAGTATGAAACAATTATGCGTAAAAATAAAGAGCAAGTAAATAAAAGTTAGGGGATGTTTAGTAGAAAGCTTCTTGTGTAATGCAAGAGAAAGATTGTCCATAGACAATTGAATATAACATGATAGATACTTATTATGTGCAATGAGGGAGAGGCATATGCTAACCCACTTTCCGTACTTGGAACATATGCACTTATGATTGAACCTCTAGCAACCATCCGTAACTACTATAAATCATTAAGGTAAACCCCAACCATAGCATTAAACATCAAGTCCTCTTTACTCCCATACACGCACAACTCCCTTACTCGGGTGTAAGTTTCTGTCACTCTCACCACCCACTATAAGTGAATCATGAACATATTGAAAACCCTCCAACGTGTATCCTTCGCGTGTGCGCCTCACGGAAGGCACCTTAGGACAGCACCATATCAACACACAACTCATATCAATAACATCATATCACAATTAACCCGCGGGACCAAAAGGATCTACTCAAACATCATAGGATAGCCACATATCATTGGGAAATAGTATGTAGTGTTGAGCATCATGTTTAAGTAGAGACTTACAATGGGAAAAAGCGGTGTTACACCGCTGCATAGAGGGTGAGAGAGTTGGTGTTGATGGCGGCAAGATTGTTGATGTAGAATACCATCACCCTCCTTGCCCCGACGGCACTTCAGTGCCATCGGGAGAGATGGGGAGAGAGCCCCATCCTTCTTCCTCTTCCTTGGCCTCCCTCCTAAATGGGAGGAGAGTTCCCCCTCTGGTCCATGGCCTCCATGGCGGCAGAGGGGCAGGAGCCCCCCCTGAGATTGGATCTCCCTCTCTTTATCTTCTGTTTTGCGTTCCGTTTTCTTGCCCTACACCGTTTCTTAAATCCACAAAGTCCGTCAATCCGATCGGGCTGAAATTTTGAGGGGATTTTCATCCATAAATTAGCTTTCTTGCGCTCGAAGGAGAGCCCCAACCGACTTAAGAGGTGGCTAGTAGGCACCACCCCGCACCAGGGATATGGGTCGCGCCCTTGTACCTAGTGGAGGCCGTGGGCCTCGGTTTGCATTGATTCCACCTCCCAAAAATCACATATACTCCAAAACAATTCTGTGTAAAAAATATAGCGTTTGGACTTCGTTTGATATGGATATTGGGTGAAACAAAAAACATGCAACAAATAAGAACTGACACTTGGCATTGGATCAATATGTTGGTCCAATAAATCATATAAAATATTGCAAAATATGTGCAATTTGTATGATATTGACATGGACAATCAAAAACTATAGATACGACAGAGACGTATCAGTATCCCCAAGCTTAATTCTTGCTCTTCCTCGAGCAGGAAAATGATAAAAAGTATAATTCTTGATGTGGAATGCTACCTAGCATAATCTTGATCATATATCTAATCATGGCATGAATATTAAGACACGGGTGATTCAAAGCAATAGTCTATAATTTAATAAAAAAGACATCCATACTCATGTTTACTAGCAAGCAATCATCTCCTTTCAAAATAACAATGCTTGAAGAATGATATCCCTACAAAATCATATAGCCTGTCATGCTTGGTCTTCCTAGCATGAGGTATAAATCATGAGCTCCCCCGTGTCAAACCAAGCAATTGGATCGTACTTTTTAATGCGCTTCAGCTTTTTATTACTAAGTCAATACATGAGCATGAACCATGGATATAGCATAAAGGTGGAATAGAATATGGTGGTAGGTATCAAAGGGGTAAAAGTGAAGAAGAAAGTCTCGCATCAACTCAGTGTATCAACGGGCTATGGAGATGCCCATCAATAGATATCAATGCGAGGAGTGGGGATTGCCATGCAACAGATGCACTAAGAGCTATAAGTGTATGAAAGCTCAACATGAAAACTAAGTAGGTGTGCATCAAACTCTATAATGAAAAATTCCCACTAGAATATGAAAGTGAAAACATAGGAGACTCTTGCTACTTCTCAAATAACCGCGCCAGAAATTGACACGTTGACGGAGACTTGCTTGCGTTGGTTTTTCCCTTGAATAGGAAAGGGTGATGCAGCACAGGAGCAGTAAGTATTTCCCTCAGTTTGAGAACCAAGGTATCAATCCAATAGGAGAATCTCGTCAAGTCTAGAGTACTTGCGCAAACACAAAAGAGCTTACACCCAACGCTATAAAGGGGTTGTCAATCCCTTCAAGATTGATTGCAAAGTGAGATCTGAAGGCGGAAAGTGCAACGAAATAAAAGAGTAGGGCTGAAAATATGGTGTGAAGTAGACCCGGGGGCCATAGTGTTCACTAGAGACTTCTCTCAAAATAGCAAATATTACGGTGGGTGAACAAATTACTGTCGAGCAATTGATAGAACCACGCAAAGTCATGACGATATCTAAGGCAATGATCATACATATAGGCATCATGTCTGAGACAAGTAGACCGATACTTTCTGCATCTACTACTATTACTCCACACATCGACCTCTATCCAGCATGCATCTAGTGTATTGAGTTCATGTTGAACAGAGTAACGCCTTAAGCAAGATGACATGATGTAGAGGGATAAACTCAAACCAATGATGAAAACCCCATATTTTTACCCTTGATGGCAACAACACGATGCGTGCCTCGCTACCCCTTGTGTCACTAGGTGAGGTCACCACACGGTATGAACCCAAAACCAAGCACTTCTCCCATTGCAAGAATCATAGATCAAGTTGGCCAAACAAAACCCACAACTCAAAGAGAATTACAAGGATATGAAATCATGCATATAAGAGATCAGAAGAAACTCAAATAAGATTCATAGATAATATGATCATAAATCCACAATTCATCGGATCTCGACAAACACACCGCAAAAGAAGATTACATCGGATAGATCTCCATGAAGATCATGGAGAACTTTGTATTGAAGATCCAAGAGAGAGAAGAAGCCATCTAGCTACTAGCTATGGACCCGTAGGTCTATGGTGAACTACTCACGCATCATCGGAGAGGTCATGGTGTTGATGAAGAAGCCCTACGTATCCGAATCCCCCTCCAGGAGGGCACCAGAACGTGCCCCATATGGGATCTTGCGGAGACAGAAGCTTGCGGCGGCGGAAAAGTACTTTCGATGATCTCCTGATTTTTTCTGAAATTTTTGGGAATATATAGGCGAAAGACCTAGGGCAGAGGAGGCCAAGGGGGGCACAAGCCTAGGAGCCCCCCCCCCCCCCCCGGCCGCGGCTAGGGGGCTTGTGGGGTCCCTGGTGGCCCCCTGCCTTGGTTCTCAAGTTCCCCGATCATCTTCTATTTCGGAAAAAATCTTTTTGGAAGTTTCGTTCCGTTTGGACTCCGTTTAAAATCCTCCTCTGAAAAGGGTCAAAAACACGGAAAAAATAGGAACTGGCACTTGGCACTGAGTTAATAAGTTAGTCCCAAAAAAGATATAAAAGGCATACAAAACATCCAAAGTTTGACAAGATAATAGCATGAAACCATCAAAAATTATAGATACGTTGGAGACGTATCAAGCATCCCCAAGCTTAACTCCTGCTCGTCCTCGAGTAGGGAAGTGATAAAGACTGAATTTTTGATGTGGAATGCTACCTAGCATAGTTGTACTTTGTAACTTCTTTCATGTGACATGAATGTTCAGATTCGTAAGATTCAAAACAATAGTTTTCTATTGACATGAAAACAATAATACTTCAAGCAAACTAGCAAGGTTATCATGAACTTTCAAAATAACAAGGCCAAGGAAAGTTATCCCTACAAAATCATATAGCCTGGCTATGCTCCATCATCCTCACACAACTAATGTAAATCATGTACAACCCCGGTATTGGCTAAGTAATTGTTTTCGCACTCTTACTTTCTCAAAATTTTTATAACTATCACGCAATACATGAGCGTGAGCCATGGATATAGCACTGTAGGTGGAATAGAGTGTGGTGGTGATTGTGAGACAAAAAAGAAGGAGATGGTCACATTGACTCGGCGTATCAAAGGGCTATGGAGATGCCCATTAATAGGTATCAATAAGAATGGGTAGGGATTGCCATACAAAGGATGCACTAGAGCTAAAAGTATGTGAAAGCTCAAAAGGAGAACTAGTGGGTGTGCATCCAACTTGCTTGCTCACGAAGACCTAGGGTAATTTGAGGAAGCCCGTCATTGGAATATACAAGCCAAGTTATATAATAAAGATTCCCACTAGCATATGGTGGTGACGAAACGAGAGGCTCTCAATCATGAAGAACATGGTGCTATTATGAAGCACAAGTGTGGAAAAAGATAGTACCATCGTCCCTTCTCTCTTTTTCTCTCTCTTTTTTTATTTGGGCTCTTGGGCCTCTATTTTGGGGCTCTTTTTTATTTCCTCACATGGGACAATGCTCTAATAGTGATGATCATCACACTTTTATTTACTCACAGCTCAAACCTCAGAACGATGATGACTCTATAGAAAATGCCTTCGGCAGTGTACCGGGATGTGCAACGATCTAGCTTGGCGTATGACGTTGAAACATCTCGCTAGCTATCTTACGATCATGCAATGGCAATATGAGAGTGACGGCACAAGTCATGAGATAGAACGGTGGGAGTTGCATGGCAATATATCTCGGAATGGCTATGAAAATGCCATAGTAGGTAGGTATGGTGGCTGTTTTGAGGAAGGCATATGGTGGGTTTGTGTAACGGCGAAAGTTGCGCGGTACTCAAGAGGCTAGCAATGGTGGAAGGTGAAAGTGCATCTATACCATGGACTCACATTAGTCATGAAGAACTCACATACTTGTTGCGAAAGTTTTAATTAGTAATCGAAACAAAGTGCTAAATGCATACTCCTAGGGGAATGGTTGGTAGGTGTTAACCATCGCGCGATCCCGACCTCAACACAAAGGATAACAATCAATAGGTCAATTATGCTCCGACTTCCTAACATAGTGGTTCACCATACGTGCATGCTACGGGAATCACTAACTTCAACACAAGTATTTCTAGGTTCACAACAACCTACTAACATAACTCTTAATATTACCAAATCCACGTCTCAAAACTAATTGAGAGTAATCAAAACTTTTCTTTCTACTCAATGCACATGAAGATGGAGGTTTTTGTATCCTCTTTGCGTATGTATCACCTTTGGGACTACTTTCATAGCACAAGCCAACTACCAAGTCATGCACCGCTGTGCTCTAAAATATCTAAGTGAAGCACATAGAGCAAAATTATCTAGCTCAAAAGATATAAGTGAAGCACGATGAGCATTCTAGCAAAATCACGATGAGTGCATGTGTCTCTCAAAAGGTGTGCAGCAAGGATGATTGTGACACAACAAAAAGAAAAGACTCCTGCGATACATGACGCTCCAAGCAAAACACATATCATGTGGTGAATAAAAATATAGCTCCAAGTAATGTTACCGATGGATTGAAGACGAAAGAGGGGATGCCTTCCCGGGGTCCCCAAGCTTAGGCTTTTTGGTGTCCTTGAATTTGGCTTGGGATGCCTTGGGCATCCCCAAGCTTGATCTCTTTCCACTCCTTATCTCTTTGTCCATGAGAACATCACCCAAAACTTGAAAACTTCACAACACAAAACTAAAACAGAAACTTGTGATAACATTAGCACAAGAAAACAAACTACCACCTCTTTAGGTACTGTAGAAATCTTGATTTCTATTTATATTGGTGTTATATTACTGTATTCTCACTTTTCCATGCCTAGTACCCCCCGATACTATCCATAGTTTCATCAAAACAAGCAACCAACTCAACAAAAACAGAACCTGTCAAAAACAGACCAGTCTGTAGAAATCTGTATACTTCGTATACTTCTGGTACCCCAAAAATTCTGAAAACTTACGACTGCCTGGGAAAAAGGAATATCAACCAGAAGCAAAAAAGAATAAACTCAAAATCTCTTTCTGAATAAAAATGAAAAATAATCTCGTGAACGAAAAGTTTTTGTCTTTTTCCAGCAGGATCAAACAACCATCACCAAGACTAGTCATAAAGGTTTTGCTTGGCTCAAACGCAAAAAGAAACACTAAGACACTATCATAACAGAATTATGATGGCGTGGACGCAACAAAAGAGAAATAAAAAGATAAATTCATTGGGTTGCGTCCCAACAAGCGCTATTGTTTAAAGCCCATAGCTAGGCATTGATAATTCAATGATGCTCACACAAAAGATAGCAATCGGACACAAAGAGAGCATCAAGAAACGTGTGACAAACATATCTAAGTCTAACATACTTCCTATGGATAGGCATTTTATAGGAAAACAAATTGGCAAGACAACCAATAGTTACCAAATGCAAGGAAGAAGAAAGAGACAATAGCAATCTCAACATAACGAGAGGTGATTTAGTGATATGAAAATTTCTACCACAATATTTTCCTCTCTCATAGCAATTACATGTGGGATCATATTCAAATTCAACAATATAGCTATCACATAGGATATTCTTTTCATGATCCACATTCATGCAAAGTTGACGCTCTTCAAAAATAGTGGGATTATCATCAACTAAAGTCATAACTTCTCCAAACCCACTTTCAATATTATTGCAAATATCATATTCATCATGAGGCTTAAAAAAATTTTCAAGATCATAAGAAAAAACATTACCCCAATCATGATCATTGCAACAAGTAGTGGACATAGAAAAACTAGCATCCCCAAGCTTAGGGTTTTGCATATTTTTAGCATGATTGTCACTAATAGAATTCATAGTGAAACCATTGCAATCATGCTTTTCATTCAAGGAGCCCTCGTGAATCACTTCATGAATTTCTTCATCATGATTTTCATATTCACGCATCTCAAGCAAAACTCCATAGAGAAAGTCAAGTGAACTCAACTCACTAGCAAATGGTCCAACATAATTGGATCTCTTAAAGAGATTAGCAAGTGGGTGAGGATCCATATCACTAGATTTTTAGCAAGCGAAGATGCAAGCACATTGAAGGCACATAGCATAGAAGCAAAGGAAAGGCAAACGAAAAAGGCAAATGAAGAAATGGGCAAAGGAAAAAAGGCAAATATTTTTGTAAATTTTTGTTTTTCACAAGTGGGGGAGAGGAAAACGATAGGCAAAAAAGTAAATGCAAGAGATGAGTTTGCGACACTTACTTGGATGAGTCCTTGACTTGATCCTCCCCGGCAACGGCACCAGAAATCCTTCTGCTACTTCTCAAACAACAGCGCCAAAAATTGACATGTTGACAGAGACTTGCTTGCGTTGGTTTTTCCCTTGAAGAGGAAAGGGTGATGCAGCACAGGAGCAGTAAGTATTTCCCTCAGTTTGAGAACCAAGGTATCAATCCAGTAGGAGAATCCCGTCAAGTCCAGAGTACCTGCACAAACACAAAAGAGCTTGCACCCAACGCTATAAAGGGGTTGTCAATCCCTTCAAGATTGATTGCAAAGTGAGATCTGAAGGCGGAAAGTGCAACGAAGTAAAAGAGTAGGGCTGAAAATATGGTGTGAAGTAGACCTGGGGGCCATAGTGTTCACTAGAGGCTTCTCTCAAAATAGCAAATATTACGGTGGGTGAACAAATTACTGTCGAGCAATTGATAGAACCGCGCAAAGTCATGACGATATCTAAGGAAATGATCATACATATAGGCATCACGTCCGAGACAAGTAGACCGATACTTTCTGCATCTACTACTATTACTCCACACATCGACCGCTATCCAGCATGCATCTAGTGTATTGAGTTCATGACGAACAGAGTAACGTCTTAAGCAAGATGACATGATGTAGAGGGATAAACTCAAACTAATGATGAAAACCCCATATTTTTACCCTTGATGGCAACAACACGATGCGTGCCTCGCTACCCCTTCTGTCACTGGGTGAGGTCACCGCATGGTATGAACCACAAACCAAGCACTTCTCCCATTGCAAGAATCATAGATCAAGTTGGCCAAACAAAACCCACAACTCGAAGAGAATTACAAGGATATGAAATCATGCATATAAGAGATCAGAAGAAACTCAAATAAGATTCATAGATAATCTGATCATAAATCCACAATTCATCGGATCTCGACAAACACACCGCAAAAGAAGATTACATCACATAGATCTCCATGAAGATCATGGAGAACTTTGTATTGAAGATCCAAGAGAGAGAAGAAGTCATCTAGCTACTAGCTATGGACCCGTAGGTCTATGGTGAACTACTCACGCATCATCGAAGAGGTCATGGTGTTGATGAAGAAGCCCTCCGTATCCGAATCACCCCTCCAGGAGGGCACCAGAACGTGCCCCGGATGGGATCTTGCGGAGAAAGAAGCTCGCGGCGGCGGAAAATTACTTTCGATGATCTCCTGATTTTTTTTTTGGAATTTTTGGGAATATATAGGCGAAAGACATAGGGCAGAGGAGGCCCAGGGGGCCCACAAGCCTGGGAGGCGCGCCCCCTTGGCCGCGGCTAGGGGGCTTGTGGGGTCCCTGGTGGCCCCTTGCCTTGGTTCTCAAGTTCCCCGATCGTCTTCTGTTTCGAAAAAAATCTTTTTGGAAGTTTCGTTCCGTTTGGACTCCGTTTAAAATCCTCCTCTGAAAAGGGTCAAAAACACGGAAAAAGAGGAACTGGCATTTGGCACCGAGTTAATAAGTTAGTCCCAAAAAATATATAAAAGGCATACAAAACATCAAAAGTTTGACAAGATAATAGCATGAAACCATCTAAAACTATAGATACGTTGGAGACGTATCAACTCTCCATATGAAAAGCATGGTGCTACTGTGAAGCACAAGTTAGCATGCCCCTTCTCTCTTTTCTCTCTTTTTTTCTTTTTTTCTTTCTCTTATTTTTATTCTTTTTTTCTTTCTTTTTTCTTTTTTTCTTTCTATTTTTTCCTTTTTGTCTAGAGTCTCATCCCGACTGGTGGGGGAGTCACAGTCTCCATCATCCTTTTCTCACTGGGACAATGCTCTAATAATGAATAATGATGATCATCACACTTTTATTTACTTATAACTCAATATTACAACTCGATACTGATACGTCCATTTTGCATCATGTTTTCACGTTGATATATATCGCTTCTTTGGCTGTTATTTCACTTCACGGTACTATTCTTATGCCTTTTCTCTCTTATTTTGCAAGGTTTACATGAAGAGGGAGAATACCGGCAACTGGAATTCTGGCCTGAAAGTGGAGCAAAGTTGAGATACCTATTCTGCGCAACTCCAAACGCCGTGAAAATCAACGGAGATTTTTTTCCAATTTATAAAAAATACTGGGCCGAAGAAGTGCCAGAGGGGCGCCACGGGGTGGCCACAAGCCTGCACGGTGCGGCCACCCCCCAGGCCGCGCCATGGGGGCTTGTGGGCACCCTGCTGGCCCACTGGCCCCCCTCTTTTGCTATATGGAGGGTTTCGTCCAGAAAAAATCACAAGGGAGCTTTTTCGTGGTTTCGCCGCCGCCACAAGGCGGAACTTGAGCAGAACCAATCTAGAGCTCCGGCAGGACGATCCTGCCGGGGAAACTTCCCTACCGGAGGGGGAAATCGTCGTTATCGTCATCACCAACACTCCTCTCATCAGAGGGGACTCGTCACCATCAACATCTTCATCAGCACCATCTCATCTCCAAACCCTAGTTCATCTCTTGTAACCAATCTCCGTCTCGCGACTCCGATTGGTACTTGTAAGGTTGCTAGTAGTGTTGATTACTCTTTGTAGTTGATGCTAGTTGGATTACTTGGTGGAAGAGTTTATGTTCAGATCCTTGATGCTACTCATTACACCTCTGATCATGATTATGACTATTATTTGTGAGTAGTTACGTTTGTTCCTGAGGACATGGGATAAGTCATGCTAATAATAGGCATGTGAATTTGGTATTCGTTCGGTATTTTGATATGTGGTATGTTGTTTTTCCTCTAGTGTTGTTATGTGAACGTCGACTACATAACACTTCACCATTATTTGGTCCTAGAGGAAGGCATTGGGAAGTAGTAAGTAGATGATGGGTTCCTAGAGTGACAGAAGCTTAAACCCTAGTTTATGCGTTACTTCGTAAGGGGCTGATTTGGATCCACTAGTTTAATGCTATGGTTAGACTTTGTCTTAATTCTTCTTTCGTAGTTGCGGATTCTTGCGAGAGGGGTTAATCATAAGTGGGATGCTTGTCCAAGTAAGGGCAGTACCCAAGCGCCGGTCCACCCACATATCAAACTATCAAAGTAACGAACGTGAATCATATGAACATGATGAAAACTAGCATGACAGAAATTCCCGTGTGGCCTCGGGAGCGTTTTTCCTCCTATAAGACTTTGTCCAGGCTTGTCCCTTGCTACAAAAGGGATTGGGCCACTTTGTTGCATCGTTGCTACTTTTGTTACTTGTTGCTTGCTACAATTCATCTCACCACACAATCACTTGTTACCGACAATTTCAGTGCTTGCAGATTTTGCCTTGCTGAAAACCACTTGTCAGATCCTTCTGCTCCTCGTTGGGTTCGACACTCTTACTTATCGAAAGGACTAAGATTGATCCCCTATACTTGTGGGTCATCAAGACTCTTTTCTGGCGCCGTTTTTGGGGAGTGAAGCGCCTTTGGTAAGTGGAACTTGGTAAGTAAACATTCATATAGTGTGCTGAAATTTGTTGTCACTTGTCACTATGGATACTAATCCTTTGAGGGGCTCGTTTGGGGTATCTTCACCTCGAACGGAAGCACAAAGAGTCGCTCCTCAACCTGCTGCACCTACTGAAAATATTTGCTTTGAATTTCCTTCAGGTATGCTTAAGAAACTGCTGGCTAATCCTTTTACAGGAGATGGAACGTCACATCCAGACTTGCATCTAATCTATGTAGATGAAGTTTGTGGTTTATTTAAGCTTGCAGGTGTGCCCGAGGATGAGGTCAAGAAGAAGGTCTTTCCTTTATCTTTGAAGTATAAGGCGTTGACATGGTATAGGCTATGTGATGATACTGGATCATGGGACTACAATCGGTTGAAATTGGAATTTCATCAAAAGTTTTATCCTATGCATTTAGTACATCGTGATCGGAATTATATTTATAATTTTTGGCCTCGTGACAGAGAAAGCATCGCTCAAGCTTGGGGAGGCTTAAATCAATGCTATATTCATGCCCCAATCATGAGCTCTCGAGAGAAATTATCATTCAGAACTTCCATGCTCGGCTTTCTCATGATGATCGCACCATGCTTGACACTTCTTGTACCGGTTCTTTTATGAACAGAGATATTGACTTCAAATGGAATTTATTGGAGAGAATTAAACGCAACTCTGAAGATTGGGAGCTTGAAGAAGGTAAGGAGTCAGGTATGAATTTCACATTTGACTGCGTTAAATCCATTGTTGAGACAAGTACTTTTTGTGACTTTAGCGCTAAGTATGGACTTGACTCTGAGATAGTAGCTTCATTGTGTGAATCCTTTGCTGCCCATATTGATCTCCCCAAAGAGAAGTGGTTTAAATTTCATCCTCCTTTATAATTCAACGTAGTCAAACCCACTCCAGTTGAAGAGAGGGTCATTGCCTATAATGATCCTGTGGTTCCCAGTGCTTACATTGAGAAACCACATTTCCCTGTTAGGATAAAGGATCATTCTAAAGCTTCAACTGTGATACATAGAGGCTATATTAGAACACCTACACATTGCTATAATCAAAGATCTTCTGTCTGAAGAAGTTGAGGGACACAATATTCACTTTTGTGAAGATGCTGCTAGAATTGCTAAACCTCACGTTAGAGACAAGCATAGGCGTGTTGTTGGCATGCATGTGGTTTCTGTTAAGATAGGAGATCATTGTTATCATGGTTTATATGACTTGGGTGCTAGTGTTAGTGCAATACCTCAATCCTTATACGATGAAGTCAAAGATGAGATTGCACCTGTTGAGATAGAACCTATAGATGTCACTATTCAGCTTGCTAATAGAGATACTATCTGCCCTGTGGGAATTGTTAGGGATGTTGAAGTCTTATGTGGTAAAACGAAGTATCCTGCTGATTTCCTCGTTCTTTCTACCGCTCAAGATAGCTTTTGTCCCATCATATTTGGCAGACCTTTTCTAAATACCGTCAATGCTCATATTGATTGTGAGAAGCAAACTGTCACTGTTGGCTTTGAAGGTGTGTCACATGAGTTCAATTTCTCTAAATTTGGTAGACAACCTCATGAAAAGGAGTTGCCTAGTAGTGATGAAACTATTTCCCTAGCCTCTATTGTCGTGCCTCCTACTGATCCCTTAGAACAATACTTGCTTGAGCATGAAAATGATATGCATATGGATGAAAGGGATGAAATAGATAGAGTTGTCTTAGAACAATATCCTATCCTTAAGAATAATCTGCCTGTTGAACTGCTTGGGGATCCACCCTCACCAAAGGGTGATCCTGTGTTCGAGCTTAAACAGTTGCCTGATACTTTTAAGTATGCATATCTTGATGAAAAGGAGATATATCCTGTTATAATCTGAGGAAGCCTCTCAGAGCATGAAGAGAAGAAGTTACTAAAAACTCTGAGGAAGCACCGTGCTGCTATTGGATATACTCTTGATGATCTTAAGGGCATTAGTCCCACTCTATGTCAGCACAAGATCAAAACTGATCCTGAATTCAAACCAGTTGCTGATCATCAAAGGATATTGAATCCTAAGATGAAATAAGTAGTGAGAAAAGAAATACTAAAGCTCCTAGAAGCAGGTATTATCTATCATGTTGCTCATAGCGATTGGGTGAGTCCGGTGCATTGCGTTCCCAAGAAGGGAGGCATTACCGTTGTCCCTAATGATAAGGATGAGTTGATCCCACAGAGGATTATTACTGGCTATAGGATGGTGATTGATTTTAGGAAGTTTAATAAGGCCACTAGGAAAGATCATTACCCTCTGCCTTTTATCGACCAAATGCTAGAAAGGGTGTCTAAACACACACACTTCTGCTTTCTAGACGGTTATTCTGGTTTCTCCCAAATACCAGCTGCACAATCTGATCAAGAGAAAACCATTTTCACCTGCCCTTTCAGTACCTTTGCTTATAGACGTATGCCTTTTGGCTTATGTAATGCACCTGCCACCTTTCAAAGATGTATGATGGCTATATTCTCTGACTTTTGTGCAAAGATTGTTGAGGTTTTCATGGATGACTTCTCCGTTTACAGGTCTTCCTTTGATGATTGCCTCAGCAACCTTGATCGGGTCTTGCAGAGATGTAAAGACACCAATCTTGTCTTGAATTGGGAGAAGTGCCACTTTATGGTTAATGAAGGCATCGTCTTAGGACATAAAATTTCCGAAAGAGGTATTGAAGTCGATAAGGCTAAGGTTGATGCAATCGAGAAAATGCCATACCCCACAGATATTAGAGGGATAAGAAGTTTCCTTGGTCATGATGGTTTCTATAGAAGGTTTATCAAAGACTTCTCTAATATTTCTAGGCCTCTTACCAATCTCTTGCAAAAGGATATTCCTTTTGTTTTTGACGATGATTGTGAGGAAGCTTTTGAAATACTTAAGAGGGCTTTGATAACTGCACCTATTGTTCAACCACCTGATTGGAACTTGCCTTTTGAGATCATGTGTGACGCTAGTGATTATGCTGTTGGTGTTGTTCTAGGGCAAAGAGTTGATAAGAAGTTGAATGTTATTCACTACGCTAGTAAAACTCTAGATAGTGCCCAGAGAAACTATGCTACTACACAGAAGGAATTTTTAGCAGTCGTGTTTGCGTGTGAAAAGTTCAGGTCTTACATTGTTGATTCCAAAGTCATTATTCACACTGATCACGCTGCTATTAAGTACCTCATGGAGAAGAAGGACACTAAACCTAGACTTATCAGATGGGTTCTCTTGATACAAGAATTTGATTTGCACGATGTCGACAGGAAGGGTGCTGATAACCCTGTAGCAGATAACTTGTCTAGGTTGGAGAACGTTCTTGATGACCCACAACCTATTGATGATAGCTTTCCCGATGAGCAATTGAATGTCATCAATGCTTCACGTAGTGCACCGTGGTATGCTGATTATGCAAACTATATCGTTGCCAAATACATACCACCTAGTTTCACATACCAGCAAAAGAAGAAATTCTTCTTTGATTTGAGACACTACTTTTGGGATGATCCTCACCTTTATAAGGAAGGAGTAGATGGTGTTATTAGACGTTGTGTACCTGAACATGAATAGGGACAGATCCTACAGAAGTGTCACTCTGAGGCCTACGGAGGATAGCATGCGGGAGATAGAACTGCACACAAGGTATTGCAATCAGGTTTCTATTGGCCCACTCTTTTCAAGGATGCCCGTAAGTTTGTCTAGTCTTGTGACGAATGTCAAAGAATAAGCAATATTAGCAAACGCCAGGAAATGCCTATGAACTATTCACTTGTTATTGAACCATTTGATGTCTGGGGCTTTGATTATATGGGACCTTTTTCCCAAATCCAATGGGTATACTCACATCTTAGTTGTTGTTGATTATGTAACTAAGTGGGTAGAAGCTATCCCCACTAGTAGTGTTGATCACAACACCTCTATCAAGATGCTGAAAGAAGTTATCTTCCCTAGATTTGGAGTCCCTAGATATCTAATGACCGACGGTGGTTCACACTTCATTCATGGTGCTTTCCGTAAAACGCTTTCTAAGTACAATGTCAACCATAGAATTGTGTCTCCCTATCACCCTCAGTCTAGTGGTGAAGTAGAGCTAAGTAATAGAGAGATTAAACTGATTCTGCAAAAGACTGTCAACAGGTCTAGAAAGAATTGGTCTAAGAAGCTCGATGATGCACTGTGGGCTTATAGAACTGCCTATAAGAATCCCATGGGCATGTCTCCATACAAAATGGTGCACGGTAAAGCATGTCATTTACCTCTTGAGCTAGAGCATAAAGCTTATTGAGCAATCAAAGAGCTCAACTTTGATTTCAAACTTGCCGGTGAGAAGAGTTTATTTGACATTAGCTCGCTTGATGAGTAGAGAACTCAAGCATATGAGAATGCCAAGCTCTTCAAAGAGAAGGTTAAGAGGTGGCACGATAAGAGGATACAAAAGTGTGAGTTCAATGTAGGAGATTATGTCTTGCTATATAACTCTCGTTTAAGATTCTTTGCAGGCAAGCTTCTCTCTAAATGGGAAGGTCCCTATGTTGTTGAGGAAGTATATCGTTCCGGTGCTATCAAGATCAACAACATGGAAGGTAATTGTCTGAGAGTTGTAAATGGGCAGAGAATCAAGCATTATATCTCAGGTACTCCCATAAATGTTGAAAGCAATATCATCAATGCCATAACTCCGGAAGAATACCTAAGGGACATTTATCAGCCTGTTTCAGACTCCGAAAACAAAGAGGTATGTGATTCAGTAAGAAAACAGAGTCTAAAACTTTTCCAATAGGAATTTTTCTCCGTTTTGGAATATTTGAAAAAATACAAAAATTGGAAGTAGTCCGAAAAGTGCGCGAGGAGGCGACAAGCCTGCACGGTGCGGGCCCACCCCCTGGCGGCGCCGTGAGGGCTTGTGGCCACCTTGTGCGCCTCCCGGACTCTGTTTTCATGCAGGGGACTCCTTCTGGTCTGGAAAAAATCATTATATATACTTCTGTTTGGTCTAACCTCTGCATCACGCAGATTTTCTCTGTTTCTCGTTTCGAGCCTGTTTTCTGCCGCAGATCTAGGTCAAGATGTCTTCTCAGGATTCATAGGGGGAGAGCTATGTGGCTGATTACCTTGCTAACCCCAAGGTCTATGGGGATTTTGATCCTTATGGCTGGACCTCTGATGAGAAAGAAGATTATGATCCAAAGTGGAAGGAACAAACAAGTTCCGATTAAGAGGAGGCTCCTCTACCTCAACCTGGACGCACACATGTGGAGTTCAAGAAGTCGAGCCTCCCTGACTCAAGGAAGAAGCCTAAGACCTTGTTTATCCCTTCTTGTTTCTTGCATGAGAGTAAGCAGGAGCTATGCCAAAGAGTGTTGAAGCTGGAGGAGGAAAATGATGATCTGAGGGAGGAGAACTTTATGCTCAAGTGGAAATTAGACAAGCTCAAGACCGCTTCAACAACTCTTCCACCTTCACCACCAAAGGAAGACGACTGAGCATTGGTATGGGTAATCCCCTTGGCTTGTGCCAAGCTTGGGGGAGTTGCCCCGGTATTGTATCACCATCACATCTTTTGCCTTTACCTTTGTTTTAGTTTTCCTTTTCAGTTTTCTTTTTCTCTAGTAGAGTAAAAGTCTTAGTGTTTTAGTTTTGAGTTTTGCTTTGTGTCACCCCCAATGTATTCTTGCTCGTGAGCCTTATAATAAAGAGTGTCTTAGTTGAAGGGCTTTGCCTCTTTCCATGATCAAAAGAGTGAGAATAGAACAAAAGCATGAAAGGTCATGTAGTGATCTTATGGGAAGTGATGGCTTCACATATAAAAATAATGAGGATTGAAACTTGTTGAGGGTAGGCAAACGTATACCATGGTCATTGTTGCAATTAATAGGAAGTGATAAGGAAGGAGAGGTTCACATATAAATATATCATCTGTGACACCATCTATGATTGTGAACACTCACCAAACTATTGCATGCCTAGAAGTAGATGTTGGACAAGGAAGACAACGTAATGGATTGTGTTTGCTTGGCTCTGAACAATGTTATATGATTAGAGATCCCTTAGCATGTGACGATTGCTTCCACCTCACAATAGCCAAAACTCCCGCACCAAGTAGAGATACTACTTGTGCATCCATAAACCTTCAAACCAGTTTTGCCATGAGTGTCCACCATACCTACCTATGGATTGAATAAGATCCCTCAAGTAAGTTGTCATCGGTGCAAGCAATAAAAATTTCTCTCTAATATGTATGATCTATTAGTGTGTGGAAAATAAGCTTTATACGAACCTGTGATGAGGAAGACATAAAAGCGACAGACTGCATAATAAAGTTCTTTATCACAGGAGGCAATATAAAGTGACGTTCCTCCGCACTAAGAGGACACGCATCCAAACCTCAAAAGCGCATGACAACCTCTGCTTCCCTCTGCGAAGGGCCTATCTTGTACCTTTACTTTTCGTCCCTGAAAGAGTCATGGTGATCTTCACCAATTCCTTGTTTTGCCTTTGCCTTGGCTACCGTCACATGCTTGGGAAAGATCTATATTCATATGTCAACTTGGAGGTAAGTATTCATGAATTATTACTGTTGACATTACCCTTGAGGTAAGCAGTTGGGAGGCGAAACTATAAGCCCCTATCTTTCTGTGTGCCCAGCTGAAACTTTGACCTGATGAGTACCACGTGAGTTGTAGAAATTGTAGAGAATGAAAGAATGATTGAGTATGTGGATTTGCTTTACAAGCTCTTATTGACTCTTTCCGATGTTGTGATAAATTGCAATTGCTTCAATGACTAAAGGCTATCGGTTGTTACTTCTCGGTAAGGTTCTTGATCCATGCTTTACTTTGTGAAGGAATTATCACTTTAGCATTAGAGATTATATGTTGGTATGTTGTTCTGATCATGATCATGATGCATGCATGTTCGTATCTTGTTTTGTCAACACCTCTCTCCCTAAACATGTGGGCATATTTATTGAGCTCGGCTTTCGCTTGAGGACAAGCAAGGTCTAAGCTTGGGGGAGTTGATACGTCCATTTTGCATCATGTTTTCGCGTTGATATTTATCGCTTCTTTGGCTGTTATTTCACTTCATGGTACTATTCTTATGCCTTTTCTCTCTTATTTTGCAAGGTTTACATGAAGAGGGAGAATACCGGCAACTCGAATTCTGGCCTGAAAGTGGAGCAAAGTTGAGATACCTATTTGATACGTCTCCAACGTATCTATAATTTTTTATGGTTCCATGCTATTATCTTGTCAACTTTAGATGTTTTATATGCATGAATATGCTATTTTATATATTTTTTGGGACTAACCTATTAACTCAGTGCCAAGTGCCAGTTTCTGTTTTTTCCGTGTTTTTGGCCCATTTTCAGACGGAGTCCAAATGGAATGAAACTTTACAATGATTTTTTTTGGACCAAAAGAGACCCCGAAGCTTTGGAAGAAGGCCAGAAGAGCCACGAGGGAGTCACAAGCCCTGACTCCGCCACCACCCCCCCCCCCCCCCGGTGGTGGCGACCAGGCTTTTGACCTCCTTGTGGGCCCAACCGACGTAATTCCACCGCCATAAATTCCTATAAATTCAGAAACCCCCAAAAAGAAACCTAGATCGGGAGTTCCGCCGCCGCAAGCCTCTGTAGCCACCAAAAACCAATCTGGAGCCCGTTCTGGCACCCTGTCGGAGGGGGAATCCATCTCCGGCGACCATCTTCATCATCCCGGCGATCTCCATGACGAGGAGGGAGTAGTTCTCCCTCGGGGCTGAGGGTATGTACTAGTAGCTATGTATTTGATCTCTCTCTCTCGTGTTCTTGAGATGTCTTGATCTCGATGTACCATGGGCTTTGCTACTATAGTTGGATCTTATGATGTTCTTCCCCTCTCCCTTCTTGTAATGAATTGAGTTTCCCCTTTGGAGTTATCTTATCGGATTGAGTCTTTGAGAACACTTGATGTATGTCTTCCACGTGTCTATCTGATGTGATCAACTTGCGGGTTCGTGACATTGGGAACCTATGCATATGGGTTGGCACACGTGGATTCATATGAGTACTTGATGTATGTTTTGGTGATCAACTTGCGGGTTCGTGACATTGGGAACCTATGCACAGGGGTGGCACACGTTTTGACTCTCTGGTAGAAACTTTGGGGCACTATTTGAAGTTCTATGTGTTGGTTGAATAGATGATTCTGAAATTGTGTGATGCATATCGTATAATCATACCCACGGATACTTGAGGTGACAATGGAGTATCTAGGTGACATTAGGGTCTTGGTTGATAAGTATCTTAAGGTGTTATTCTAGTACGAACTCTATGAAAGATTGAACGGAAAGAGTAGCTTCGTGCTATTTTACTACGGACTCTTGAATAGATCGATCAGAAAGAATAACTTTGTGGTGGTTTCGTACCCGACAATAATCTCTTCGTTTGTTCTCCGCTATTAGTGACTTTGGAGTGACTCTTTGTTGCATGTTGAGGGCTAGTTATATGATCCACTTATGTTATCATTGTTGAGAGAACTTCACTAGTGAAAGTATGAACCCTAGGCCTTGTTTCCACGCATTGCAATACCGTTCGTGCTCACTTTTACCATTTGTTACCTTGCTGTTTTTGTAATTTCAGATTACAAAAACCTATATCTACCATCCATATTGCACTTGTATCACCATCTCTTCGCCGAACTAGTGCACCTATACAACTTACCATTGTATTAGGTGTGTTGGGGACACAAGAGACTCTTTGTTATTTGGTTGCAGGGTTGCTTGAGAGAGACCATCTTCATCCTACGCCTCCCGCGGATTGATAAACCTTAGGTCACCCACTTGAGGGAAAATTGCTACTGTCCTACAACCCTCTGCACTTGGAGGCCCAACAACGTCTACAAGGAGAAGGTTGCCTAGTAGACATCAAGCTCTTTTATGGCGCCGTTGCCGGGGAGGTTAGCGCTTGAAGGTATATCTTTAGATCTTGCAATCGAATATTTTTGTTTCTTGTTCTTCCGCTAGAAAACTACAAAAAATGGAATTGAGGATGCCTCATATGCTCCATCTTTTCAATGTCTTTCGTGAGCATGATGGGAAGGAAAATTGTGCTCAAGTGCTGAAAGAAGAATTACATAGAATGCTTGGCATAGAATATGTGAATGATGAGGATGATTGCAATGTTCTTAGCATGAATTCTTTGAATACCCATGATGTTAATGATATGCAAAGCCACAAGCTTGGGGATGCTATATTTGATGAAGATGATCTTTTTAGTTCTTCCACTTTGAATGATCAAAATCATTTTGATGAAAGCATGCCCCCTATCTATGATGATTATTGTGAGGATACTTATGCTTTAAAGAAGAGGGATGATAAAACTTTTCATACTCTCGAGAACCCTTTTGCTAAACCTTGCTTTTTCATTGTGGACACAATTTGTAGTGCTCAAGTCTTTTACGATACTCCCACTGCTATTCTTGAGAATAGATTTCCTTATGTGGAGAGTAGTAAAATTTATATGCTTGTAGATCATGAAAAGAAAGCCTTAGGTGCTGGTTATATTGTTGAATTCATTCATGATGCTACTGAAAATTACTATGAGAGAGGATCATATGCTTCTACTTATTGCAATAGTATCAAGCTTCCTCTCCATATGTTGAAATTTTTGAAGCTATGCTTGTTTTTCCTTCCTATGCTAGTTGATTCTTGCTCCAATAAATTGTTTGATCACAAAATCCCTATGCATAGGAAGTGGGTTAGACTTAAATGTGCTAGCCATTTGCTCCATGATGCTGTCGTTGTTTTTCAATCCTTACCTTTTATGTGAGCATCATTGAAATCAATGCCTAGCTAAGGGCGTTAAACGATAGCGCTTGTTGGGAGGCAACCCAATGAATAAATTTTCTTTGCTTTTTGCTTGCTGTTTTGTTTTCTCCACACCATCATAATTCTGTTATGATTGTGTCTTTTGTGTTTCTTTTTGTGTTTGTGCCAACCAAAACCGTTATGATTAGTCTTGGTGATGATTGTTTGATCATGCTGGAAAAAGACAGAAACTTTCTGCTCACGAAAAGAATTTTCATTTTTATTCTGTAAGAGCTTTTGAGTTGATTCTCTACATATATATAAGTTTTATGTAGGATTTTTAATGTCACAAAACTATTTCAAGGAATCAAACATAAAAGACAGAAACTTTCTGCTCACGACAGAAACTATCTTAATGTCACAAAACTATTTCAAGGAATCAAACATATCATACCGAGTGATCTACAAGTTTTATGTAGGATTTTATGACTAACCATGTAAATGACCAATTCCTTTTGATTCTCTAAATATATATAAGTTAAGCATGAGAGTTTAATTCTTTCTATAAAATACCATGCTCTAATAAATTTAAGTGAATCAAAATAGCATTCTACAAATAACGGTTTTCTATATGTAGAGAAACATGCAATGCAAACTTCAAATAATATAAATGAAGCACATGAAGCATTCTATAAAGCCATACTCAAAAATATAAGTTAAGTGCAATGAGAATTCTATAAATCAACCATGGACTATATCATATCATCATCGTGCATAAAATAAAAGTGAAAACTAAACACAAAAGACTCTCCAAGATTTACGCATATCACCTGAACGAAACGAAGACGAAAACATACTGATACTTGTTGAAGAAAGATGGGATGCCATCCGAGGCATCCCCAAGCTTAGGCGCTTGAGTCTCCTTGGATATTTACTTGGGGTGCCTTTGGAATTCCCAAGCTTGAACTCTTGTCTCTCCTCCATCTCCTCATATCTAGACCTCCTCGAACTTCGAACACTTCATCCACACAAAATTTAACAGAAAACTCGTGAGATCCGTTAGTATAATAATGCAAATTACTACCTTAAGTACTATTTCAAACCCATTTATATTTTGTTTTTGCATTATAGCTACTGAAATATAACTTCTCTATGGATTATACCATCTATACAATCGATAGTTTCATCAAAGCGAGCAAAACAATGCATCAAAAACAGAATCTGTCAAAAAAATAGTGTGTAGTAATCTGAACATTGACCATACTTATGTAACTTAAAAAATATGAAAAATTAGGAAAAAAAACATTTGCATAGCATTACAGTGTAAAATTTTCAAAAACTTTTGACATTGCAATAAAAAAATTAAATTCACGCACTACAGCCAAAGTTTTTGTTTTTGCACCGCACATACCAACAAGCGATCTAATCATCCTAAAGCCAAATCTTGGCACATTATTTTTACAATAAAATGGTATTTATACATGGGATTTTTTTTTTTGAAAAGTTTCTGTAATCAAGATTCATAGTGTTTTCATGGGCATGAACAAAGTTCAAGGCTAGCCCCCACTTCAATGGTGCTCGTCCCTCTCACTTTCACTTTTCTTTTTGAAAAAGTTCTAAGTTCCCCCACTTTATTTTATTTTTTTGTTTTTAAACTTTATAAAAGAACAAAACAGAAATAAATGACTCTCTAAAACTTCTGGGTTGTCCCCGAGTTAGCGCTTTCTTTAAAGGCCTTAAGCTAGGCATGAAGTGCTCAAGTAATGGATCCACCCAGATCCCAAGGTATATCAAATCCAATTTTAATTAAAAATGATTTATAACTTAGTAGTGAGCACAAAGCAACATATATCATGCAATGACAAAGTCTAACTCTCTCCCTATGCATCGACATGTCATAAAAGAGCAATTCATGCACATCAAGTAAAGGCCAATACATAGCATAAGTAGTTTCTTGCCATTTTATCGTATTGGAAACATAGAGAGGTGAAGATTTGGTTCCTCTCTCAAAATAATTGCAAGTACGAGCAGCAAGCACATGCATATTATATTCATCAAAATAATCATGTGAAGTGGTAAAACACAACCCATCAATATAATCCTTAATAAATGCAAACTTCTCTGATATAGTGTAGTTGGGAGAATTCAAAAATATAATAGGACTATCATGTGTGGGTGCAATAGAAACAATTTCATGCTTAACATAAGGAACTACACCAAGTTCATCTTCATAAGCATAATTCATATTGGCATCTTGGCCACAAGCATAGCAAGCATCAAGTTCATCAAAAAGGGATATTTCGAATGGATCAACCGGATCATAGCAATTATCATAGCATTCATCCTTCGGTAAGCACGAAGGGAAATTAAACAATGTATAAGTTGAAGAGTTACTCTCATTAGAAGGTGGGCACGGGTAGCTAATCCGCTCTTCCTCCTTTTGTTCTTCGCTCTCCTCATCATCTTTTTCATCCAATGAGCTCGCGGTTTCATCAATTTCTTCTTCCATAGATTCGTGCAAAATATTAGTCTCTTATTGGGAAGCGGAGACTTACTTAAGAAATGCATCAATATCATAATTATATTCATAATTATCATAGCAATATTTAAGTATAGAAAAAAAATTAGGTCTGTAAACACCATCATCATAATTTTCAAACTTTTCAAACAAAGATTCAATTTCATAGGCACCCTTAAAAGCAACAAACTCTTCTATTCATTCCACATCATAGTAATCATATATACCATTAGCATAAAAAGCTAAGGTTTCATTACCACTAAATTCACATAAAAAGCTAAGGTTTCGAGCCTTAATTCTAGAACAATAAGTATAATCATATCTCTAGCATAAATTCCAAGAATACCAATGCAACATATGAATTTGATCCCATAAGAATTTCCCTTTTTTAGTCAAGTGATAATCCCTAAAGTATTCACGTTGATCCAACATTACTCCCATTATCAAGTTGAATGGGGTTTTCTCAAGATTATAAAAGTAGTGTTTAATATTCTCCACATAACGAGCATCGAGGGTTTTAGGAGGTTCCCACCTCCATGAGTAGCAAGTACACCTAATTGTTTTTGGTATTTCGTGTTCCATAGACATAACTAAATATAGAGAACGACTTAGAACAGAAAATAAAAACTATTTAGTGATAAAGCAAACAAGCACACACGAGAATATTCACCCCACGTTGTTGTTCCCCGGCAACGACGCAAGAAAAGGTCTTGATAACCCACAAGTGTAGGGGATCGTTTGTAGCCTATTTCGATAAGTAAGTGCGTGAAACCCAATGAGGAGCTAAAGGTAGAATTAATATTCTCTCAAGTTCTATCGACCACAGATACAACTCACGCGCGCAAACGCTTACTTTACCTAGAACAAGTATGAAACTATTTTGCGGAAAATAAAGAGCAAGTAAATAAAATTTAGAGGATGTTTAGTAGAAAGCTTTTTGTGTAACGCAAGAGAAAGATTGTCCATAGGCAATTGAATATAACATGATAGATACTTATTATGTGCAATGAGGGAGAGACATGCGCTAACACACTTTCCGTACTTGGATCATATGCACTTATGATTGGACCTATAACAAGCATCCACAACTGCTAGAAATCATTAAGGTAAACCCAACCATAGCATTAAACATCAAGTCCTATTTACTCTCATACGCGCACAACTCTCTTACTCGGGTATAAGTTTCTGTCACCATCACCACCCACTATAAGCAAATCATGAACATATTGAAAACCATCCAATGTGTATCCTTCACGTGTGTGCCTCACGAAAGGCACCTTAGGACAGCACCATATCAACACACAACTCATATCAATAACATCATATCACAATTAACCCGTAGGATAAAAAGGATCTACTCAAACGTCATAGGATAGCCACATATCATTGGGAAATAGTATGTAGTGTTGAGCACCATGTTTAAGTAGAGAGTTACATCGGGAAAAGAGGCGTTACACCACTGCATAGAGGGACAGAGAGTTAGTGTTGACGGCGGCAAGATTGTTGATGTAGATCGATGTCACGCTCCTTGCCCCGACGGCACTCTCGTTCCACCGGGAGAAAGAGGGACAGAGCCCCCCGCCTTCTTCTTCTTCCTTGCCCCCCCTAAATGGGAGGAGAGTTACCCCTCTGATCCATGGCCTCCATGGCGGTGGAGGGGCAGGAGCCCCTCCGAGATTTGATCTCCCTCTCTATTCTCTTCTGTTTCGCGTTCTCGCCCTTCACCATTTCTTAAATTCTCAGAGATCTATAACTTCGACCGGGCTGAAATTTTGAGGGTATTTTTATCCATAAATTAGCTTTCTTGCACCTCAAGAAGATCCCCAACCGACTTACGAGGTGGACACCAGGCACCACCCCACACCAGGGGGTATGGACCGTGCCCTGGCACTTAGTGGAGGCCGTGGAGGTCATTTTCTTGCCCTTCACCGTTTATTAAATTACCAGTAAGGCCCAAGTTATAGCTACAGTTTCTAGTAACTTTGTAGTTATTAGTATTAATTTCCCTTGTAATGAAGCTCGGTTGGTCGTGGCACACTCTATATAAGCCACTCCCGTGCTCTTGCTCAAGGGTTCAGCACCTTGTAATCTTTGATACCACATAAGAAAACATTAGCCTCACGGTTTGAGACGTAGGGTTGTTACCACTTCCGAGCGGGGCCTGAACTCATACATCCGAGTGTATCCGCTGCGCCTAGTTAGACTTCATCCCTTTGTTCGTATTCCTAGGTACTATTGTCAGGATCATTCCCATGGTACGGCCAGACAGTCAGGCGCCAAACTACACTATGTGACGCCTTATCCAAAGGCGTCACACCCCCAGCCACGCTGGTGCCCCGTGGCAGGCCAACTCACCCCCGAGCAGTGTGGCGCCTAAGAGAAAGACGCCATACATGTAATGTGTGGCGCCGAGCGCTTACACGACACACTGGCACTTATAATACCCGCACGCCACCCTCCCCCACCCCCTCCCATTCACCTCCATCAACCAGAACAGAGAGAGAGGTCCCCCTCGAGTTCCCCTCTCCCCCTTTCTCAAATACCTCCCCAAATCTTGCAGATCTGAAGGTTTGGTCCAGGGGTTTGAAACCCAATCCCTCCCTTAAGGTAATCTCCCCCGATCCCCTCCCTCTCATCCAAAAAAATCTCATTTGCTAACGTTTTTGCAAATTTGAGCAAATCCTAGTTCTTCATGAAATTTGGGATGTGTATGCTTTTGTTGCACTTGTTTGTATGTTAGGATTAGGGTTCTTTATATTTGAGATTGAGGGTTGTGTTGGGGTTAGGGGTATGATGGGGTTATGGTTAGGGTTGTTTGGATGTTAGATTAGGGTTCTTATGATTATGCAGATTTTCTAGCATTTGGATGATTGCTTATACAATATATCGTATGTTGTGTTGTTTAAATTTTTAGGGATGGGAAGAACATGTGTTTATGTTCATCAAGTGGACAAGGATTCCTTTTTGAAAGGCAACATTGATCCGGACCCAGATGAGCTTGACATGGTGTTTGAGTCCATCCTAGTCCATCCTAGCTATGCCGAGTTGTTGGAACAAGTCCGAAAAGATTTGAATTCAATGGACCCAAGTGATGTTGTTGAGTTTGGTGGTAGGCATAATGTGGGAATTGGAATGCACATTCATTGGAAGACCATGCGTGTGAACTCCGAGCAACGTTGTCTTGCATACAAGGAGACAGTGGCCGAATCGCTAGACAAGGTTCTAGAGTTATTTTCCATAAAAAACGTTGATGCTAACTTGCACTTGGATTTGAACTGGGTTGCCTCTTCGATTATTGATGGTAGTCCTCCACGCATCAATGAAGAGGCCAACATTGAACCTATTTTGACCCAACAAGTGAGGCCAACATTGACCCGGAATTCGAAGATCCAACACGAACCATTGCAAGAGGGGAATAATGAGCATAATGATGATTGGAATGATGATGTTGTTCTCCATGACAACAGCCTTGGTGATTTGGACAAATATTATTTGCAAGAGACCATGGATCGCTCCATTCCGTAATCACGTGGTTATGCATCGGAGTCGGGCGATGACGGTCCCGATGAAGAAGTTGATGAGGAAGGGTTCACAACAAAGGAGGCTGAAGCTTTCAGGAAGTTATTAGAGCGGGATCACCGGACACCATTGTTCGAGGATTTTAGTATTGCGTATGAAGCTATGGTTGATGGAGGCAAAGTCATATTGCTTGGAGTTAGGCCAACTTCTCACTGGGACAAACATGGGAAGAAAATTATTTTGCCCGGGTCAAAGTTCGAAACGTTCATAGAATTGAAGATGTGGTTGGATGACTATTCGGTTATGCATTATCGTCCACACAAAGTTGTTCATTCGAACATGAAGGTGCATTACACTGTTGCATGTGAGGATCCAGGATGTCCATGGATTGTGCGTGCAAGACCATGGAAAGAAGGGCTTGAATGGAGCATTGTGAATTGTCTGCCTCACTTGTGTCGAGGAAAGAGGGTTGATGGCTAGCTTTTGTCCCAAAACCATAGACAACTCACCTCTGAGTTCATCACTTACAGACTTTCCAACTCCATCTCCTCTCTTCCAACAATGAGCATAAAAATCATACAAGACCTTGTGAAAGCCCTCTTTCACTACAAGCTGAAATACGGGAAGGCAGGGAAAGCGAAGCAGTCCGCACTCAAGATGTTGTATGGTGATTGGGAGCAAGCATACAACCGACTACCTAAGTTGTTGGGAGCTATTGCCGCCACTAACCCGGGCATGGTTCATGTGGTCGAGACGTATGGGGAGAAAACAATGACTCACAACGAAAGGACGGTCCGCGTCTTTGGTCGTGCATTTTGGGCATTTGGGCAATGCGTGAGGGCTTTTCGGCATTGTCGATCGGTCATCTCCATCGATGGCACGTTCTTGACCGGACAATTCAAGGGCACTCTGTTGGTTGCAATAGGAAATGATGCGAGTAACCGCTTGTTGCCTTTGGCTTTTGCTTTGGTTGAGGTAGAGAACAATGTTAACTGGGAATGGTTCTTTCTTCTTTTGAGAACCAAGGTATTACCGTCTGAAAAGGAAATTTTTGTCATATCGGATCGCCATCCAGGAATACTTAACGCGGTTGACATTGTCATTCCCGCCATGCTCCTTTGCACCATTGATGGTGCATGAGGCATTTCTGTTCAAACTTCTACCGGGCATGTGGTAGCAAGGAGTTGACGGATGATCTTCAAGATTGATGTGAAGCTTTTTCCGGCAAACGATTTGCAAGATTGTACAATGCTTTGGTTGCAAACAAAAAAATTGATGCAGGGGGTCTTGAGTTTCTCAACACGCACATTCAACTTAGCCAAAGTGGGCACGAGCTTATGATGAAGGTGGCCGAAGATACGGTCAAATGACAAGCAACATGGTAGAATGCTTCAACCGGGTGCTCAAGGGTGTCTGTGTGTTGCTGGTGACGGCAATAGTTCAATACACATTCAACAAGTTGAGAGCATACTTTCTAAAGTACTCAATTGAAACGGATTATCAAATTGCGGGAGATAACAAGGAAAAGTACAAGTACAAGATCCCACCAAAGGTTAACAAATGGATGGAATTTCAATCACGGAAGGCTGACTCCCAAACAACTACATTATACAATAACGAGGATTGGATGTACCAAGTGAATGAGCCCGAAGGAACGACAAACGAATGCGAGCAACACGGAAACAGGGCGTTCAAGATATCTTTATCATTGTGTGATTGCTCTTGCGGGAGGCCAATGTTGGTTCATCTCGCATGCTCGCACTTGTACACAGGAGCTCGCACTAGGAATGTGGACATCAACCATCCACTAACCGTGAGGGAGTCCGAGTTCTCTGCCGTGAACACCAAGCATACATGGGCTCCTCATTATTAGCTCGCTCGACACTTAGCTCAAACGTAGTTGTTTATTGTGCATGATTTGTTACATGTGAAGTTGTGCGTCTGTGTCCACCCACTCCGGCGGGTGACCCTGAAACAACACAAATTGATGCAACACACGATGCGGTAGATGAAACTCAACCGCCCAATTGCATACGAGTGGGCACCGCATTAGCCAAAGATGTTTTTCCTGCAAACACATTTGATTGAGCTGGAACGTGTGTGCGTCACCAAAGCTAGCCCCGGCACCATACGGTTTCCATTCCACCTACAACACAGCACAAAATTGCACCATTCATTTTCCTTTCATTTAGGGGAGTCGGGTGAGTGATGTAATGTCAATGTTTACCTGCTCGACCGTAAGCAAATCCATCTCATTGGTCTATTGCTTGTACAAGATATTCACATCGCTCGTCACCTCCGATACCACGTCCCACTTGTAAGCCCAGGTGGGAAGCCATGCATTGTTGTCGTGGTCATCCCAGGCCTTGAACGTTACCTCTCTAGGGCGTCCAACAGGAACGCGTTCCCAGCTCCATAGCGAAAGTAGGAGCATACAACCACCAATTCCGCCTTCTCCTGTGGACCTACGACAAGCTTCGTCCAACTACAAGTAAAGCCGAACATGGATCACTTAAGGGGAAAAGTGAAAGCAAAACAAAAACTTACTATGGACAATTTATTACCTGTCGGTACGAGTAGGCCAATGCGGCTGACCCCCAGCTAAACTTGTGGTCAAAAACTGTCAACGCCTTCAACCACATCCATTGAGCGTTCTTGCTGACGCCCTCAGCGAAGATAGTCCTAGAGATAACATACCACATGTACACACAAGCATAAGTCTAGATCACATCTTCATTGGCATCCTCGGGACAATTCGTAAAGTTGGCTGTATTCCAATTGAAAGGAGCGTCGGTCGGGACTTTGTCTTTCTTCCCTCCGTCTGCTGCTTCTGGCTGTGGAGGTGACATACCAATAAGGGCCTCCATTTTTTACCGTCATCCCTCAGAATCAGTGCTCATACAAAGAGGCTTCCCCATGACGAGTCACGGTCATCTCTCTAGTCCGAAGGTGAAAATATGGGTCTCCGGCCTCCACCGATCCGTAAGTGCAGTGATTGTCACAACGTTCAGGTTGGGCGTTGATCGGCTCACAAGCTGAATGAATGGAAGGAGTCTTGGCATCTCGATGTACGGTGTGTACCGCTCATCGTACGGCATGAAAGTCCACGCCCCATGAGACCAAATCTTTTAGGGCATAAGCTTATGCAAACTTAGAAGTGATATGATTACGGTTTGATCTTTCCAAATAAATACAATATATTTGAAGATAATAGTATGCTCTAGTTACCATCCCTTTCTCCGACATCAAGTAGGTACGGTGTTCAACGTCATAGGAATCATTCAAAAGCCACACCATCCTACAAAGACACAAGAACACAAGATATATAAGCATTTCCTCATATATGTGAGCAAAGTTTCAAGAACACAAGATATATGAGCATTTTTCCCACAATTGAAGCAAAGCCATATAGACACATGAATAAATTTAAACAATCCCAACAATCATATATACATACAACATAAATCCTATGTACATACAACAAAGACTAATTCAATTATCCATGGAAATTTGAATCTATCCAAAATTAGGGTTTCACCAAGACATGCAAAAAAATATGAATGAAGGGTATTTTTTGGATGAAATTAAGGGATCAGGAGGAGAATATCTTCGTGAAGAGATTGGAGAACAAATTCACGGCCAAACGCTTCAGATCCGCGGATTTGAGAAGGGATTGAGAGGCGAACATGGGAAAACGACCTTATTGGTCTTTGTTCGTCGGGCGCGGGCAATTGACTGGAGATGGGGAAGCTGGCCCGCGGATCTGATAAGTGATAGTGTGACGTGTAAGAGCTCGACGTCATGAGACACATTTCTCTTAGGCGCCACACTACTGGCGTGGAGTTGGCTTGTCATGGGACGCCAACTTAGCTGAAGATGTGACCCCTAAGAGCAAGTATAATAGGTCCTACTCAGCACGCTGCAAGATGTTCCATGTAAGCAAAATCCTATGTGGAAGAGTGAGAAAGGGAGAGAGAGAATGAAGCGGGCGCTTCTGCTATCGCCGGGCTGCAGCACGCTAAACTAGAATAAAGCATCCGCATGCAGCCAGTGTAAGGCTGGTTGTAATGGGAGTATCATAAGTAGTATCATGCATGCCAACTAGGCATATTTGATGAGGTGGCATGGAATTAAATGAAGAAAGAGAGGGTTGAGTATTATATTATGATACCGTATCATATTAAATGTTGTGCTACTATGTGTCATGCATGATAATAAATGAACCCTTGTATGATACTAATACATGATACTATGCATTACGGATGTAGTATCATAAACTAGTATCATATGCATAATACTAGTATATGATACTCCCATTACAACCAGCCTAATTACTTTTGGTTGGCGTTTCCACCTCTCTTCCAATCACGTGAGTACCCTATGCTTTTTCACATGCAAACAATTAATGATACAATACATCTAACAGCTAACATGCAGTCATCCTATTATACGAGCTAACTTTTACAATAGCTATAAGGCTGGTTGTAATGGGTAGTATCATATACTAGTATCATGCATATGATAATACTCTATGATACCACATCCGTAATGCATAGTATCATATGTTAGTATCATAGGATAGTTCATTTATTGCCATGCAAGACACATAGTAGCACAACATTTAATATGATACAGTATCATGATATAATACTCAATCCTCTCTTTCTTCATTTAATTCTATGTCATCTCATCAAAATTGTCTAGTTGACACGCATGATACTACCTATGATACTCCCATTACGAACAGCGTAAGTGACATGGCACATCCTTAGAGCCAGTAGTGGGCTCTTCTATTAACCATGCTCTAAGTATCGGATCCATACAATTCAGCGTGTGAATTTGTTTCTGGCGGGATTAATTATGTCCATTTTGCCACCGCTGCCCGAGTGCCGCCGTTCGCCCAGCCTTCCAGGAGGGCCGCCGCCCGTCCGCCCGACAATCCAGCTCGGCGCTCGTCCGGCGACCCCACCCTCCCGCTTGTCCAGGAGGGGCGCCCCTGCTCGTCCAGTACAGGAGGGCCGCCGCCCGCCCATCCGACCTTCCCTTCTGCCGCCTTCAGCCTCCCGCCTCCGCCCGGCGCCGCGCCCGGTATTCCGTCAGACCCCTCCCAAATCTCAATTTCCTCACGCTACTCGGTGCCTTGCCGACCTGAATGATCTTCCTCTGGATAGATTACTTCAAATGTTATCGATGGTTGATTAGTTCCTCGAGTGTAGAGCTTACTATATCTCAATGTCGACGCCGCTGCCACGCGCGTCCCTTTTCAGGTCGCTCGCGTCCCGGCCGAAATCCGTCGCCAAGCCACCGGCGTCTCCGATGGAGGCGTTTCCGCCGCCCCCGCTCCCTCCGCTGCCCGCGAATGTCTCCTCTGCTCTTCCTCCTCCGCCGCCTCTGCATCAGCAGGCTAGGTCTGCTCCTGCGTCGGCAACGCTCCTGGTGCGGCACCTCCCAGAGGCGATCACTCAGGACATGCTCTCCGGGATCTTCTCCCGCTACGGCGCCACATCCTTTCGCCCCTGCGGTGGAAAGTACTCACCTCCTCCCTGTCACTCCTGATTTCTTTGGACTCTACTCTATATGTTAACTGTTTTGATAAGTTGTGATTTGGCTAGCAGAGTTCTTTATGTATACTATAATCTCAAAAGAAGTTCTTTAGATATACTGAGATTCGCCTGCTCGAATATATGATACTTTTTTCATCATGACATTGACAGGTTGAGGAACTGTGCATTTGTGGATTTTGGGGACGAGATGGCGGCCAATCAGGCGCAGTCTCAGTTGAACAGGTTCATTTCCTCAAGCATACACTCTGCTTGATTACTTGTGCATTTTCTTTGTCCGAACTAGTAGCTGCTAATTATGAATTGTCTCCATGATCTTAATTTTGTGAATATTAATTGTGTCCGTGATCTTAATTGCTAAGGGCTGGCTTTGGCAGGTTGAGGCTCCTTGGGAAAGTACTGATACTCGAGAGAGCAAACCAGCCAAATGCCAAGAATACGAGCGAGAAGCATCAGGCGCAATTAGCTCACGGAATGCCACAAGTGCCAAGTATGAATTCCCCAAATCAGAAGAGTTCTACATCAACTGCCGAACCGATCGCTTCTAGGCTTGGTGTGGACTATCCGTTTCCTCCTCATCTTGAGTATGTTATCGCCATCATCGTTGTTTCACTCATTCTCTTCCAACATCTTCCTTCTGTTGTGATCACTTAAGCCATTTCATATAGCTAATTGATATGTTGCATCTTATTAGAAATGAAGCTACATTGTTGGCTGCAAAATATCATTTAGTAACTGGAGATGCGAACTGCTATCTGCAACTTCACCTTTGTATTTGTAGTACTTCTCTGTTCTAAAATGTAAGGCACCCACACATTCAAACATTTGGATTGGCCAAGAAAAGGGCATACCCAGTGGCCAGTGCTAAAAGCTCCCACGCGAGGTGGTTTGACCAAGAGCTAGGCCAATAATATGTTAGTTATGTGACACAGTACTGATATCGTTGAATTCCTAAATGATATCTCTTTCATGCCACATAACCCACATTTTATTGGTCAAATTTTAATTTGGAATGTGTGGGCATCTTATATTAAGAAGCAGGGAGTACACTAGTACATTGTATCTCTAATTGAAAAGTTGCCTTCTTTTTCCCGTTTCAACAAAATGCTTCTCTGTATGAGAAGTGAGTGACTCGATTTACCTCTACTGTATTGATCACCCTTATACAGGACGTTGACAGTGCAAGTGTTTATGGCCAATCTGCTTATGTTATCCTATTTTTTTTCGAGAAAACGCAAAAAGCCTTTGCGTTTCATTGCATTGAAAAGGGGGGGAGAACATCCTCCTAAGAGGCCAGTACAGTGGTGTTACAAGTGAATCAATGGATGTCCCAGGAGGATGGCAGGGTGACTCTAAGCCCTTTGGCTCCTGCCTTAGCCCAATTCCTGGACTCGTCCTTGATCGCAGCGTCTAGCTCGACTAAGGATGGGGTTACATGGTCGAATACACACGCGTTTCTATGCTTCCAGATCATCCAAGGAACCAGGAGCGCTACGGAGGCCAACGCTTTGCGGGGCAGGGGGCGTAGCATCGCGAGCCCGCAGCCACCAGTCGTGGAGCGTGGCGTCCTGGTCAGGCACCGGAGTCGGGAGACGCAGCCAGGACATGATTCCGTGCCAGGTCTGCTTCGCGAATGGGCATGCGAGCAGCAGGTGTTGCATAGATTCCGGCTCTTGATCGCATAAGAGGCACCGAGGGTGGTGTGTGAGGCCATGGCGGGCGAGGCGCTCCGCAGTCCAGCAACGGTCCTGGCTGGCGAGCCAGTGGAAGAATCTGACCTTCGGCGGGGCCCAGCTCTTCCATATCAGCTTCCAAGAGCGGCAAGTGATAGATCCGTGGAAGGTGGCCTGGTAGCAGGACCTAGCTGTGTAGCTGCCGTTGGCCGTCCATTTCCAGGTCAGCTTGTCTGGCTCATGGGAAAGGGTGGCGCGATACACCAGCATCCAGAGTTGGAGGTACTGCCCAATCTCCTGGAGGCCAAGGATGCCGCGGATGTCCCGCGCCCAAGCATTGCCGTGAACGCCCTCCGCCACCGTCCGGGAATTCCTGCGATTTTTGGGGATGCACATGTACAGCGCGGGCGCGTGCTCGTGGATGGAGAGGCCGAGAAGCCATCGGTCCTCCCAAAAGAGCGATGTGGTTCCATCCCCGAGCTGCATGGTGGTGGAGGCGTGGAAAAGGCCGTGCTCCTCGGGGGTGAACTGCATGTCCAGGCCATGCCAAGCACGACCAGTGTCCGTCCGCGAGAGCCATAACCATCTGAGCCGAAGAGCGAGCCCCATGCACTCGAGGTCTCGGACTCCCAGGCCACCAAACTCGATCGGCCGGTATACCCGGCGCCAGTTCACGTGGCAGTGCCCTCCGTGGGCTGCCTGGCGTCCTGCCCAGAGGAACCCACGCTGAATCTTCTCGAGCTGCTTCAGGGTTTTCTTCAGGGGGGCGAGGGCGAGCATTTGGTGCGTGGGAATGGCGCTTAACACCGATTTGACGAGCGCCAGTCGCCCAACCTTGTTCATGAGCCACGCCTTCCACGTCGGGAGGCGGCCTGCCACCTTGTCGACGAGTGGTTGCATCTGGGCCGTGGAGAGGCGGCGTGTGGAGAGGGGGATGCCCAGGTAGGAGATGGGCAGGTCCGTCGTCTGGCAACCCAGGGTCTCCGGCACTGTGGCAGTCGTCTCGTCCCCATGCAATGCCGTGGCAGAGCTCTTCCCGTAGTTCACATGCAGGCCAGAGGCGGCACCAAAGACTCCTAAGATGCCCTTCACGGCCCTGACCTCGTTGGTCGTGGCGTGACAGAACAACATCACATCATCGGCGTATAGCGAGATGGCCGGAACATCTCGACGGGGGTGGAGGCTCCGGAGGATGCCGGTCTGGAGCGCTCGTTGCATGAGGCGACTGAGGGTGTCGACGGCCAGGACGAATAGCTGCGGAGACGTCGAGTCACCTTGGCGCAGCCCGCGGCGATGCCATATCGGGGGGCCCAGGCACTCCGTTGAGAAGGACCCGGGTGCTGGCCGAGGAGAGCAGAATGGCCAGCCACTCCCGGAACCTTGCTCCGAACCCATATTGGCGCAGGGTCTCGAAGAGGAAGGGCCAGGATATGGAGTCGAAAGCCCGGGTGAGGTCGAGCTTGATCATGATTCTCGGAGCTCCCAAGCAGCTTTAGAGATTGCCGGACTAGGATGAAGTTGTCGTGGAGGGTGCGCCCGGCAATGAATGCATTCTGATATCGGCTCACCAGGGAATCAAGCTTCGGAGCCAAGCGCAAGGATAGGACCTTCGCGAAGAGCTTCGCCACGATATGTATCAGGCAGATCGGCCGATAGTCATTCAGCCTGTGAGCGTCGGCGCGCTTCGGCAGTAAGGTGAGCAGCGCTTGGTTGAGCCTGTGGAATGCACGCCCTCTCAGCGCGTATAGCAGCTCGAAAACCTCAAGGATGTCGTGCTTGATGATGGTCCAGCAAGCGCGCAGGAACTCCGCGGTGAAGCCATCCGGTCCTGGCGCCTTGTGCGCGGGCATGCGCCTCACAGCCTCCCAAATCTCCTCTGGGCTAAAGGGCGCCTCGAGGCTCGTTAGGTCAGCGGGCACAATGAGGTGCTCGAGGTCTAGCGTGTGTGCTCGGTCGGTCGCAGTGCCGAGCAACCCGTCGAAGTGATCATATGCTGCCTGGGCCATCTCGTCGTGCTCGACTAAGGTCTGCCCATCCACAAGCAGGCTGTGCACACGGTTCTTCTGACGACGGTATGTGCATTGCCGATGGAAGAAGCTCGTGTTCGCGTCGCCGTCCTTGAGCGAGGCGAGGCGGGCACGCTGCCGAGCGATCGTGCGCTCAAGCGAGGCCAAGCCAAGGTAGGACATCTTGAGCTGCTTGCGCAGCCAATCTTTCGGGGGCGTGAGTGTGCGCGTCTCCATGGCCTGGTCAAAGCGCAGGATGAGCTCGCGGGAGACGGCGAGCTTGTCCCTGATGTTGCCGTGGATTTGGCGCTCCAGCTCGTGAGGGCGCGGCCCGTGGCCTGCAAGCGCCCGACAAGCCGCCTGAAGGGGTCAGTGTCCGACACCGAGCTCCAGGCTGCAGCCACCGTGTCATGGAAGCCGTCTAAGCGCATCCAGAACTCCTCAAAGTGGAAGCGCCTATGAGCCGAGGGCATGGGCGAGCAGTCCAGGAGCAGGGGACAGTGGTCGGAGACGACGGATGCCAGGCAGCGAAGGTGGCACTCGCCATGGCAATCCTCCCAGTCCGCGGTGCAGAGCACCCGGTCAAGGCGCACGAGCGTAGGAGGAGACTGCTCATTGGACCATGTGAAGCGGCGCCCGTTGAGATACACCTCCTTAAGGGCGAGGTCATTGATCACGCGGCGGAATCTGCCCATCATGCGATGGTTCACGTTGCCCGTGCTCTTGTCCGAGGCGTGGCATATCAAGTTAAAATCCCCGCACAACATCCATGGTCCTGGGCTGGTGGCGCGTATGTCGCGCAGCTCCTGCAGGAACGCCAGTTTGTCCTGGTCACTCTGGGGTCCATAAACCGTGGTGAGCCACCAGGGGTTGCCACCGGGCACGCACACCTTCGCGGTCACCGCGTGCTGCGTGAACTGGAGGTCGGAGATCGTGACGACCCTGGTGTTCCAAGCGAGGAGGATGCCGCCGCGCGTGCCATCAGCCGAGAGATAGGTGGACCCATCAAATTCAGACCCCAACGTGTCCAACACAACAGGCGACGAGATCAAGGCCATCTTTGTTTCTTGGAGGCATACAATGGACGCACGAGTGTTACAGAGCAGCGAACGGATAGCGCAGCGCCGAGCGCGCGAGTTAAGGCCTCTAACATTCCATACAACGATTTTCAAGCCGTAATCCATGAGCAAGGGATCGACGGGTGAGGAGCGACGACGCTAGCGCGCGCAGGCAGCAGCTTTTGGTGCAGCAGACAGGCATTCTGGGATCACCCTGTCCACGAGGGAGGCCATAGCCTGCAGCACGGGCAGCTGGATCGGCACAGCGAACAGGTCGTCATAGGCCTTCATCTCGGCTGCGGAGATGTGCTGGTTGATGCCGACTATGCCGAGGGTGCGCAGAATCTGAACTTGGGCCCGCCTCTCGGTCCTGGGCGGCGTTGCAGTGGCCGCAGGAGAAGCCGCAGATCGTCCTCGCCGGGGGCTGAAGTTCAGAGGCGGCCGCGGGCGCTTCCCAGGGGACGGCAGGGTGGCGTTGAGCTCCTTAGCGGCGGCTGCCAGAAACTGTCCCAGCGTCCAGGAGGAGGGGCATGTGGCTGTCCGGCTGCGTGGCCGTCGCATAGTGATGGGGGGGGGGGGGGGCGAATCTGCTCGTGGCCGTCGCGCGGGGAACTGCGACCGGGGCGCCTTCGGGGTTGCTGTGCGTGGGCCGTTGCAATAGGCGAATCTGCTGGGGGCTGGGGTGGCAACTGGCCTCGCCGGGCGATGCGCGGGGGGGCCAGTAGGGTGGGCCTCTTGCGCTGCTGGCGTGGGGAGGGTGCGCGCGGCCGGGGGCGCTCTGCAACGTGTTGGTCGCTGGCCAGGGGCCCAGGCGCCAGGGCCGGTTCGGCAGCATCTGCGTCCTTGATTCCCGCACATGCAAAAGCAGTTTCCGCGCATGACCGCGGCGTCTGATCCGATGCATCATGCGGGTCCCTCGCCGCAGGGGTGAGCGTAGCGCCACTTTGCCCCGACCAGGCGGCAGGCGAGACTGGCAGGGTGGGGCCGCCTGGTTGCGAATCTGGGACCTGGCTGGCGAGCGCGAGCTCAGCCGAAGCCGAAGTGGCCCCAGTCGTCTTGGTCCGGCGCGGGGAGAGCGCGGTCCCGGGCGTATCCGCCTCGGCAGTGGTGGGGCTGCTGGGATTTGAAACGGCAGTGAGCATGTGGGCTTCGACAGCCAACCGCTGCACGCCAGCTGTCCCTGGGCTTGTCCTTACTGGCACCAAAGCAGAGACCGGCCTGTCCTGGCCCGAAGGTGGGTGCGCGCGGGCCCCTGGGGAAGCTCCCTTTTGCAGGGGGGTGACGCGGTCCGGCGGCCCTTTGTTGACGCGGTGACGCATCTCGGTGGGCCCCTGTAGCCTTGGCCAGGCCAGCATGCCCAACCTGGCCATGCGGGCACCTTCCGGCGGCGCCGCCACGCCGGGCCAGGAGGCTGCCGTGGCAGTGCCATCGGCACGGCCAGGCCGGCGCATCGATGGCCATGCCGTCCGCGCGCCCAGACGGGATCTCGTCAGAGCGCCTGCGCTTGCGGCCGCGGCGGCGCGCGCGCCCTGGGGCTGGCCCCTGGTCGTCGCCCGGACCGCGTCCACCGCCCTCGCCAGCGCCGTCCCCATTCGGGTCTCCGGCAGCCTGGTGGTCGTCCGGTGCGTCCCTGATCCGCGCAGCCGTGGTGAGCTCAATCGAGATGGGGTAAGACAGAGATCGGACGGAGGGGGGGGGGGTCCGAGGGCACCCGGGCAGGCAACTGGTCGACGATGACCAGCACCGCGGCGCGCCGGATGTCAGAGGGGTCATGCGCGCGGCCGGTGAGACGGAAGACGGCGAGGTCGTCGCGCGAACGCGTGCGAGGGTGCAACCTCTCCACCCAGCAGCTCGTGCCCAGCAGTGGCGAGATGCCACGCGTGGGCGGGGATGCCACGGAGCTCGAGCTCCACGCGGTACCCCAGGCCGTCGGCGTTGGCGTGCGCCAGTTTGCACCATGGCCGCAGGGAGAGCGAGAACCGGGGCGAGCAGAGGAGGTGCTCGTCGTGAAGCCGGCGCATGGTGGCCACGGAGGAGAAGAGGATGAGGAAGTCTTCTGGATGGTGTATGTGCACGGTGAAATCGCCCTCGGCAAGCTCCAGCGAGCTCAGCAGCAGCTCGGTCACCTCGGCCGGAGATACCCGCGGTCTGTTGCCCGTGATGGTGGCCACCATTGCGCGAGCGAGGACGAGCTCGGCGTCGTCCATCTCCGCCGTCTGCGCGACGATAACCCGCGTGGGGCCATCACATGGCGTCAGGGCGGCCGGGGCCGGAGGGGGTGGGGGCGGTGGCGGGGGAGCGATGCGGGGGGAGGGCCTCTTGCGTCGGCGACGGCCCCGCGAGGAGGGGGAGGCGGTGCGTTCTCAGCCGTGCGTGTGGGCCGCCGCGGTGCGTCCGTGGTGCGCCGGGACGCGTCGGCGGCGCAGCGTCCGCCGCAGGCGCGGGAGGCGTGGCCGAAGACGAGGCAACGTCGGCACCAGACATCATTAGGGCAGTCGCGCACGTGGAGCCGGGGGTCGAGGCAGCGGAAGCATAGGCCGGCGGCCTCCTCCGGGGTCGGACTGCGGCGATGCGGCGGAGATGCCGGGCTGGCTGGGGCGTCGCGGCGTGGTCGACGGTGGTGATGCCTGCGCCGGGCCTGCTGGAACCCTTCCACGTCGAGCACCGGGCCGCCCGACGCGTGGTGCACCTCCGAGCGAGGCCCAAGGCGGTCCTGGACCGCTGGGCGGGTGGTGGGCGCAGCACGTCCGGGGGCGATGGTGGCGCGCCTGAGACCAGCGGCAGCCGGCGGACATGCGGAGGGCGCACGCGCGACGTTACGACCTCGCCGAGGACTCGCCCTCCGAGCTGCTCCAGCGTTCCCCGTAGGAGACGCGCTCGCCGGAGGGGGTCGCTCGGCGGTCGACAGGGTCAGCGGCGGTGGAAGCAGCCACCGCGCGGGCTTGGGGAGGGGCGGGTGGGGCGCAGGAGCGGCGGCGGAGGCTGGTGGGCGGCCAGGAAGGGAAAACTTCACCATATACCATTTACATCTATGTTATCCTATTGGAAGTAACGAAATCATCTAGCAAACCACTTCCAAACTATAACGTTCTATGTCCTGACTGAGATGCAATTCTGACTTCTGAGACTCCATACTCCATAGTTCTGCAATATTTCATAGTTCTCCAATGAGGTCAACCAAGTCTGATCTGCAGAAGCTCTTTCTGTTATCCATGCTGGCAGTCCTAATCCACCATCTTACTTGACAATTGTGGATCATGCTCTTTATTTGTTTTTAGGTATGCTTATCCACCACCAGATGGAAACATATTGAATAATATTGTCAACTCTCTCATTGCCGTTCCCCGATTTTACACTCAGGTTTATTAGAATTTCAGCCTCGCAAACTACTGATACAATTCGCAAGGCATTACTTTCGGCATTCAGCATGAGCAAATGTATTTAGGTTGATGTATTTCTGTAACAGGTGTTGCATTTGATGAACAAGATGAACCTTCCAGCTCCATTTCGGATGGCATTGCCTACTCCACCTCTACCATCACAAGGGCCTCTTTCTCCGCCTCCACCACCGCAGCCTTCTATGACAGAGAAGCTTCATTTGGCTGATTTGTCTAGTGATGAGTCTGAGATGGAGTCTTCTGATGTTTGTGCTACTTCTTGTGTTTGTATCGTTCACTTTGTACTATCTTTGCCAAAAAGTTTATGCACACTTTATATATTACAGGAAGATGTTAATACAAGGAAAGTCAAGCGCGCGAAGCATGAAGCTATTGTTGGTCCTGCAGTTGATAAAAGTGTCGCTCATGAATCGGTTGGGGTGAAACCAGTTGCATTAGTTCCCAATGAGATTCAAGTAATAAAAAGGAAAAAATCAGTACTGCAGGTGAAGCATTTTTTGCTCAGAACTCAAAAGTGAAGCATTCTTTCTCAGAACTCAAAAGTTGAATTACCTTTTCATTCTCTAATGCAATGGTTATCTGCAGATAAAAGTTGCCCCTAAGGCTGCTTATAAGGAACTTGCTGATCGGAGTACTATCGACAAGGAATTGACCTCTGGAGATGAACAACGTGAAGAAAAACATTTTGCCACACCTCAGGAAATAGAGAAAGAGAAATTACCGACAGAGGAAATTTTGTCCCTTCCCATGTTCAAGGTAGATGAATTCAGTATTTTATGTCGTTTGCACAAACATTGTGAGTACTTGTTGGTCAGCCTGAACATCTCGATGATGTACGGTTTTAGTGATATTACCTTTTAACTTCAAGATGATTATTCCCAATACACAGTATATGTATTAACATCTGTTGTTCACTTAATTTCGTCCTTTTTATCTTGATGATGAGATACTAATAACTGGAAGAATGATTCGTATTAGCAGATTTTGATGTAGTTTCGTAAGCTGGTGCGGCTAGTTGTTATGTAGTGGGGTCTATTATGTCACTACGACACAATGATTGGCTCATTGCCTTGCTTGTATTGTTTTTTCTTGCTGTTCATCAGAATAGACATCATCACCCACCCCACCCCCCTTTTTAGGGAAATCAATGGGCAAATGCTGATTTTTTGCAAGTAAAGATTACAAAATGTCCCTTCTGTTTATTGAAATAATACGGTACAATCTAATTATGTTTTGATGCCTCACTGACACATGCATGTATCTGTTTTGCAGAATTACACTCCAGGGAATCCTGCCAGTGTATTATATATTTATATATCAAGAACTTGGCAAAGGATTTTGTTCATGACGACTTCTACTATGTCTTTGGTATGGCCCAGGGAGGCTGAATACTGTGTTTGCTGAAATGTTTATATAAGAATTCTGCACATTTTAGTGCATTCTAATTTCCTCACCTTGTTTCGAGCTGCTCTTAACAGGATCTGTGTTTGAAAGCATGGACGCTGCAAGATCTGGTTTAAGTATAAAGTTAATGCAGGTTAGATGTGTACACATGTTTTTCTTGTGCCATGATTATAACAAAAAAGGAGCCTATTCATAAATTAATATCCAAATTCTGTCCGTTGCTCCTGCATCTGTGGATCATGGTGAACATTATCGAGAAAGCTGACGTTTGTTTTTGAACCACATTAAATAGTCTGCCACTATTTTGCTTCATTTTGCCAGTGCATCGTTCTGTTTCTGATCTTCCTCCAGGAAGGTCGAATGCGGGACCAAGCTTTTGTGACGTTTCCATCTGTTGAACATGCTCAACGCGCACTGGTTAGTGACTGCCGATTTCACCCATCAGTTTGTAGTGTTGCACAAGAAAGCTAGTTTAATAGAGTAGAAACCCCATCAGCATACCATCAGATCAAAAGCTGCTCACTGGACCCAGCACTAGCAAACTTTGTCTGCTGTAGCAAAGTTATAAGACCAAAAAGAGAAAACAACAAACGTCGTTTGTTGTCAGGAAATAAGTTATTTGCAATTGGAGTTTTTTCTTCAAATCATTGTTCAGTCCTTGATAAGCAGGGGTGATAAAGAATAACGCAATTCCTGATTTTGCAGAATTTGGCGCATGGTTACGCGTTCAAAGGCAAGCCGATGATCATTCAGTTTGGTAGGAACCCTGGTGGTAGCAAAGCTTCCGAGGAGATTGCATTCTTTCCGATTCTGATTTGCTGTAAGGCTGTTACGAGTTACTGGCAACCAATATTGTGGGTAGTTTGTGCTGGTGCCCATGAGTTGTTAAATTCCAGGTGGAATGTGATGGCAGCATTTACCGTGTTGCTAGAATTGTAGGTAAGCAACGGCATTGGTTAATTCGATCGCTTACCTCTATCTCACGTACTGCATCACTCCATGAGAACAAATTCTGCATCGCATATGGCAACTTTTTTTTTCGAAATGGCCGTTATCCTGCTTCATTAAGAAAAAAAGAGTTGCTCAGTTAATTAGCGAAAACCGAGCGAAAATCAGGTTGCCCGGTTAACTATGGAAAACCGGACAAAAACCGTTACAATCGTTGAGCAACACATAAAAAGAGCCCACGCACACCACTTCAAAGAGGGTCTCTGTGAGACAGCTTGCAGGCGTTATCGTCCTCACTCCTCACCTAGAGGCGTCCTTGCCATCTCTACACTCTGAGCAAACGACTCTGACTTCGTCGTAGGCGATCGTCGACTCAACCCACACCGAAGAGGACACGTGAAGCTGCATGAAGATCTATACCAAAAACTCAACCACACGCGCCCAAACGACGCAACTCCGACTCTGACGAAGAGTTCTGTAGGACAAAACCAGGCACGGCTGGCGTCATGGGAGATCGCCGAACGGTCTATCTGTAGCCAGTCATCGTATACCACAGGGCCCCGTCGTTGCAGCTTCGACTCCATAGCAACAAACAAACCGAGACAAAACCGTGAACACGCCGAAGAAGAGCCGACTACCGCAACCATTGTCGCGTCGCCCACATCACTCCCACCATCATCGTTGCCACAAAAGTTTGGATGCCACACCCGCTGCCAACCGCCATCCACCGGTCCCACTCGTCGACGCCAAGCTCCCAAGACAAAGCCCTCAACAGGGAATACGACACCAAGGTGCCACCATCTTCCGATCACAGATCAAGGTTTCCCTCGGAGAGCCCGAATTGGCCAGATCCGCGCAGGAGAGGTGGGAGAACGAAGCAACGATGCCTCCAAAAAGGTCAACGACGGCCACAACCGCCGCCATCGCTGGTCAAGGCACAAGGCCAAGACATGGTTTTCACCCAGCTCCACACCACCTCAACCGCATCATCATCCCGCATTGACATCGACAAGCCCAGCAAACGTCACCACCATCGAAGCTGCCCATCGACGAAGAAGCATCGGGATTCGTCACACGCAGCCGCACCACGCGGAGATCGCCGACAGCCGGAGACAAGATCTGCATGACACGTCGTCGAAGCGCACTTCCTCGTAACCATGCGCCTCTGATCCGCACACCCCACGGGCATCCACGCGATGCCAAACCGCACAGACACACACCGGCCGCACCCCTCGCTGCCAAAGCCGCTGCTCGAGCGCCAAGCAGGCTGCTCGAGCGCCAAGTAGGCCGCTCAAGCTCCTACACCTTCGGTCCTCCACCACGCCGGGTTGTCGCGCTCACGTAGCAGCAGTAACCCTTCCTCGCGTCGCCGCACGACCTCATGGCAGCACACCACCATGCCAGTAGCCGCGCCGGGCCATCAAGGCCGACTAGAGCCCCAGCACCGTCGTTGTCTTGGCGCCAACGAACCGCACGCATCTCCACCAGCGCCCATGCAGAGGCGCCGCACAGCACCGTCGCGAGCCTGCCGCTGCACAGTGCCTCCCTTCGACCCGTGCACCGAGCGTCGCGGACCACCTCCCCACGTTGTGAAGCGCGTCACAACCGGCAGATCCGCGCCGGCTGGGCCACCCCGCGCCGCATCTCTCCCGCGCCCCTGTTGGAGCGCCCGAACCATGCCAACACGGCCCTACATGACCACAGTGCGTTGCAAACCACCGTCCGATGGCCATATATGCAGATCCACGCCGCAAAACCAATGCCCAATGGCCACAACTCTAGATCCCCGCCGCAAATCGTTGCCATATGGCCACCATGCGCCATGCTGCCCAGCGCCATCGTCGCGGCCCCACGCGAGCGTGCTGTGTTGGGGAACGTTGCATGGGAAACAAAAAAAATTCCTATGCACGCGAAGACCTATCATGGTGATGTTCATCTACGAGAGGGAGATTTGATCCACATACCCTTGTAGATCGCTCAGTGGGAAGCGTTAAGAAATGCGGTTGGTGTAGTGGTATAGCTTCGTGATTCAAATCACCGTCGCCCCACGATCCGTTCCGATCTAGCGCCAAACGGACGGCACCTCTACATTCAGCACACGTACAGCTCGATGACGATCTCGGCCTTCTTGATCCAGCAAGAGATACGGAAAAGTAGATGAGTTCTCCGGCAACGTGACGGCGCGCCAGTGTTGGTGATGATTTATTCCTGCACGGCTCCGCCCGAGCTCCGCAAAAATCTAATCTAGAGAATGAACTACGAGGTGTAGGTTTGAGTTGCACGTGGAAAAAGTTGTGTCTCAAAAGCCCTAAACCTCTAATATATATAGGAGGAGGAGAGAGGCAGCCTTGGCGCACCAAGGAAACCCTCCTTGGGTCGGGCGAAGTGGGAGGGAGGAGTCCTTCTCCAATCCCACTTGGATTAGGACTCCTTCCTTATTTTCCCACCTCTTTTGGTTTTTCCACTTTTTTCTCATGGGCTTTCCTTTGGATGACTTTGTCAGCCCATTATACCTTATTGTACATCCAATAAACCCACGTGGACCCCTTGGGGCGTGGTGGGCCCACCCAGTGGGCCCCCGGATCCCATTCGTCACTCCCGGTACACTGCCGGTAATGTCCGAAAACTTTCCGGAATCCAAACACCAACTTCCTATATATCAATCTTTGTTTTCGGACCATTTCGGAAACCCTCGTGACGTCTGTGATCTCATCCGGGACTCCGAACAACCTTCGTTCACCAACACATGTAACTCAACTATACTAAAACATCATCGAACCTTAAGTGTGCACACCCTGCGGGTTCGAGAACTATGCACACATGACCCGAGACACTTCTCGATCAATATCCAATAGCGGGACCTGGATGCCCATATTGGATCCTACATATTCTACGAAGATCTTATCGGTTGAACCTTTGTGCCAAGGATTCATATAATCCCGTATAACATTCCCTTTATCCTTCGGTATGTTATTTGCCCGAGATTTGATCATCTGTATCCCTATACCTATTTCAATCTCGTTACCGGCAAGTCTCTTTACTCGTTCTGTAATACAAGATCCCGTGACTCACGCTTGAGTCACATTGCTTGCAAGGCTTGTGTGTGATGTTGTATTACCGAGTGGGCCCCGAGATACCTCTCCGTCACACGGAGTGACAAATCTCAGTCTTGATCCATGCTATCAACGGATACCTTCGGAGATACCTGTAGAGCACCTTTATAGTCACCCAGTAACGTTGTGACGTTTGATACACACAAGGTATTCCTCTGTTGTCAGTGAGTTACATGATCTCATGATCATAGGAATGAATACTTGACACACAGAAAACAATAGCAATAAAATGACACGATCACATGCTACGTTCATGGTTTGGGTCTTGTCCATCACATGATTCTCCTAATGATGTGATCCCGTTATCAAGTGACAACACTTGCCTATGGTCAGGAAACCTTGACCATCATTGATCAACGAGCTAGTCAACTAGAGGCTTACTAGGGACAGTCTTTTGTCTATGTATCCACACATGTATTTGTGTTTCCAATTAATACGATTATAGCATGGATAATAAACGATTATCATGAATAAAGAAATATAATAATAACTAATTTATTATTGCCTATAGGGCATATGTCCAACATGCTGCCCCTTGCTGTTGTCAGATTGACGACGCCACATCCCGCCTCCGCTTGGCAGAGCAGCCCTGCGCCGCCCGAGCGCCTCGCAAGAGGGAGAAGCATGCCTTGCCGCCACTGACACCGTGCGAGCTTTGCCCAACGGCGCCCTTCGACGGCGGCAAGGGGTTGAAGGGGTGGGGTGGTGGTGGTGTGCGGTTGCGCTAGGGTTTCTCCCGGTCCGCTCGCGAGGAGCGACACAGGAGCGGAGCCGGTATTGTGGATTACAACAAGTTTTCAAATCCCGCATCGTTGTGTGTCTTGCATATGGTAACTGAAAACCACCCCTTTACACAAAAATATCATCCATATAGACTTCAATAACATTTTCTCAAAGGTCTATGAATATAACAGTCATACATTTTGAAAAATAGCATGTGCATTGTATAAACCAAAAGGATAGGTCTGTATGCATCAGGTCCAAGGATACATGTAAAAATTATTTTCTCTTGGTACATGGGATACACAGGTATTTCAGAAATCAAAATAGTCATTAAGTTAAGAACAGTGTGTATGGTTATATATCTTTCTAACATTTGATCAGTGAAGGACAATGATAGTGATCTTTCAAGATGATTTATTTAATTTTAACAACCAATGCACATCTTATACCCTCATTAAGATAGTGAAGGATAAGGATAGTGATCTCATAGTATCGAAATAGGATTTTTCCCCGCTTTATATTATTAGTGATCTCATAGTCCGTTGTGGAATAAATTCATTATTATCATTAGGGATAACAGTTAAATATAAAAAACCTCTTTAGAAGCCAATGAGTGGCAAGAGCAAATAACACAAAGACACTACTTCAGAAGCCAACGAGTAACAAGAGCAAATAACACAAAATCATGACTTCAAGAGTCATTATTTCACTTCACCGTAACTTTCGGGGTTTATAAGAATGAACGACACGAGTTAATAAAAAAGGTGACCCTCAAGGACTCGCCTACTACTTCATTCGTTTTCAAATATAAGTCTTTTTATAAATTTTTGTCCGCATTCCGGCCCTGCTCTGCAAATCAACATCTGAAGATCTATGGGTCACCATAGTTTTCTGATCCACTAATAAGATTCCGCGCTCGAGATGATGTGATCTGAACGAAAAGATAGATACATCCGAGCTGCCCAAGGATATGGTGTGGGTACCGATCTCGGGCCTCCCAAAGGGAGGCCTGCTACGCCAAAAGCGACACAGACTACATACAAATCAAAATGAATGAATTTATATTTTAAAATACGTCTATATACATTTGTATGTAGTTCATATTAAAATATCTAAAATGAGTTATATTTAAGAATGAAGGCGGTAGATTTGATGTGGCCAACACTTGCCATGCGGGCACGGCAACAACTGATACGTCCATTTTGCATCATGCTTTCATGTTGATATTTATTGCTTTTTGGACTGTTATATTACTTGTGGTACCATATTTATGTTTTTTCTCTCTTATTTTGCAAGGTTTATTTGAAGAGGGAGAATTCAGGCAGTTGGAATTCTGGACTAGAAAATGAGCAAATCCTAGTCCACTATTCTGCACATCTCCAAATGCCCTGAAAAGTTACGTGGATTTTTTCTGGATTATATAAAAAATACTGGGCGAAAGAACTACCGGAGGGGGCTGCCAGGGCGCC